>NC_134994.1:8389955-9015600 GCF_050947335.1 Megachile rotundata
TGTAACAGGAAGTTTTCCCAACTTCCAATTCATATTAAAAAGTCTGTACTTAGAGATATAATAAAAATTCCAATCTATCAAGAATTTACAACGAATTCAAAAAATAAAAAACAGCATTTCTTCGGAAGCTTCGCAGAGCTCAAACAAAAAATTTTACTATCATCTTCCGACCCTACAACTATATCCAAGTCGCATGTTAGATAATAAAACTAAAGGTGGTCAATGTTTGGATTTAACTACGAATCATCGCAGATGCAAGTGTCGTCGTCATCGATATGTGTCACGACATTTATGGAAAATATTTATAAACGTGGAAAAACTTGTTCAACTCCAAAATAACCACCTTGCCATTTATTAATAGTACTGGTGTTATCTTTACAGAAAAAGGTCGCACATTCGCGAAGGAGTAGGAGAATAACGGTGAGTCAGAAAACGCAGTATAGAAAGACCTTGTATTCATATATAGAACACTTAAAATACTTTTTTAACCCTTATGTTTATACCTCAATGTAGCTATGGACACCTCTTCCATCGTTCTTTAATCGTGCATTCATTTCTTTCATTTACTCGCATGTCACGTTCGTTTATTCCAAGAATATACTGTTTCATCATCATCGTCGTTGTTAGGCGTGTGTACCAGCGGAAATTAAATAATGAATAGCGCTGTTTGGATATTTGGGCTGTAAGAGGTCAAGGGAAAACAGACTCAAGAAAAGTTAGCTACTCGGTCTCTTTAGTTTCACCTTCTTCTGTGGGGAGTTTGCTTGCAAACGTATATTTACACCTCGCCTCTTCACTTGCGGATTATTCTCCATGTAATTGGTGGGATCTGCTGTTGATACATTAGATGCTGATACAAAAATTAACAATTTATAGCCTCTAATATCGTTACTCAAAAAGAATACCCGACTTTCTTTTTGATAAAAACAAAGTCTCTACTAACCTTGCTGCAACCACCTAACTTGCGTCGCTGGTCCATATCCTTTCACGTTTCGTGCTGCTATTCTAAATATTATGGCCGGTGTTCGAGTCGTGTCAACGTATGCGGCACTCAGGGAACTATTGGACACCGAACAGGAATTGTTTGTACCGCAATAGAATTTCGTGAATGTTAGATTCGAATTTGACGACGTTGTCTTTGGTTCTCCATTGTTATTCGATGCGGTGTTCGCCATTGCTATGTAAGCAGAATATTCCAGAATGGGTCCATCGTTTCTATTAGGTGGTGGTTCCCATGAAATATAAGCACCGTCTGCGGTTTTACTAATTTTTATAGCACTAGGTGCTCCAGGGAATCCCGGAACATATGTTCTAAACGCAGATACCTTTAACCAAAAACAGAAACATTATAATTGCGTTCACCATTTTATTCCACATATTTATAATCATTTTATTTACCTCACTCCAATCACTTTGTCCACAACTATTCACAGCAGCAATTCTAAGTTTATAAATAGTTCCTTGTTCTAAGGCAACCTTGGTTCTTCCCTCAAAAACATCCATAGTCAATGGTTGCGTTATATCTAATGGTTCATCGCCAGGTAAATAATAATGTTGTACAGTAAATCTTGATTCTTGTGTCACTCCCACATCATACCATTCTTCTTCCTTCTTTTCTTTTTCATTCTATAAACAAAAAATTGTATAAATAAAAAATTTAACAATAAACTTCATAGCAAAAATATTTTCAATTACCTGTTCAGCTTTAATTTTCATTGGTTGTTCTGCTGAACCTAAGGCAGCTGTAGCTAAAGTAGTCAAAGCCGTAGAATCATCTCCATTTTCTGTTCTATTACCATTCATCTTTTCCTGTTTTACAGGCTCCTTTTTAATTGATTCTTCTTTAATTTCCATTTTAATTTGGGTTATTGGTTTCTGAACATCCATTTCCTTTTCGATAAGTGTGACGTTATTGATGGTTGCCGTTGGTTCAGCCATTTTAATTTCTTGTTTCATCGGCTCATCGGGTTGCTCCAACTTTATTTGCATGATAGAAGTTGTGATCGGAATATTGATGTTGGTAGAAGTCAAACAAGAATCCGTCATAGGTTCGTCGGTGTCTTCCAGTGTTTCCATAGGAGACGTTCCTTCCGGCAGTTCCATTGACTGTTCCGGAACTTCATGTTTTATTTTTGACATGTTTTCTTGGTTATCTTCGTGAGAAAGTTGCGATATGCTATCTTCGGGTGATAAATGTTCAGGAGCTGATTTTTCATGATCAGAAGTGTATGTGTCCATAGCCATAAGTTTTATGTCTGCACTTTCGGCATGTTCGTTTTCCTCGTTCTCTGGCAGTTCCATGGCGTCTGGCATCGACGCTTCTTCCGATGAGGCCTCTACGGGTTCTGGCATACTTGAAATATCAGACTTTGCTTGCACTTCTTCGGATGCGTTACTTGTGATTTGCATGGTAGTTTCGTTTGATGGTTCCGATTCGTTAGCAATTTCGATAGGTATTTCATTGTCATTTGGTTCAGCATCGGCAGAAGGTTCAGACTCTACGGGAATATCTTCTGCGGTACTTGTTGAAACAGGAACTTCGGTTGCTCCTTCCGAGGAAACTTCTGCATCCTTCATGGAAGACTCCTCCATATGAACACTTTCCGTAGGCGCATCGGCAGGATCTTGCTCCATGTTTGCAGAATCTGCAACCTGCTGTTCCTCCTGATTCTCGATGGGAGGATCCTCCGCCAAGTCAATCTTATCATTCTCTTCGTCGTCGTCAGATAAAAGAACATCGGCCGGGCCATCAACTTGAGGAATTAAAAAGTTACCATCTCTATCAATTTGCATAGTCTCGCCAGCTCCCATTTGAGAGACCAAAGCTGCTGCTGTGGTAGTTTCATCACCGTTGCAGCTGTCGTCCATTTTACTATCTCCTGCTCCACCGTCATCTGTAGATACCATGAAAGATAAGTCTCCAGAAGGTTCCTGAACCGGATCTATTAAACCTGCTTCCGCAGCTAATGCAGCCAGCGCTGCATCAGTGGTAGCAGGGCCATCAGATGTGGATGCTAATGAAGCTGACGGTTGTTTCTGTGAAGGAACAAACAACATTTTGCTTGTATCTATCGTTTCCGATACGCTCGAAGTAGTTGCTATTGTACTGCTTGTGGGCATAAGAGTCACTGTCTTTGCGCCTATGCCACCAGACATTTGCAGTGTTACAGGTTTGCCAGACACCGTTACGGTTTCTGGTGTTTTCTGTATTTGAGGCATAGTAACAATTTGACTTTTGCCGGGATTAAAAATGGCTTGTGGAGTTCCTTTAGTGGCGATAGTCACAGTTTTCGGTACTCCACCTTGGCCTGGAACTGTGATAGTGATAGGCTTGCCGGTAGTTCCACCACCCATCGCACCGGATGAAACAACTATCATTTTTACACCTTGCTGATTTGTTACGTGATTGGTAGCTGATAAGGGTAAAACATTTACGGGTGTAGTAATATTAGCTGCTTGTCCAGTACCTGCTTGAGAGGTGGTGACAGCTTGTACAGCTCTTAAACCTGAACCTGTCGTGACTACAATTATCTGATTGCGTCCGACTAATCCACCGTTGCCTCCAGGTTTTGTGATCATTATCGTTTGTTTACCGCTGATGTTCTGACCTTTGCTCATCGCAACGATACTAGATGTTTTCATGGTTGTAAGAATCTTGGATCCTGCTACAGTATTAGGATTTACTAGTCTCAGTATTGTTGGTCCTTGGTTAAGAGGCTTTGCACCTGTTGCTTGAACGGTCTTTCCGGGAATGAGGCTTACTTTTGGTACAGTTGCTACCATTCCTTGTCCAGTTTTAAGAAGATGTACAATCTGAGGTTGACCAGCTATATTTTGGCCTGGTTTTTGAAGGATAATCTGTTTACTTTGCTGTGGCGAAGCAGTTCTCAGTACTGTTGCGCCAGGTGCAGCGAAACGTATTTGTTGGCCAGGTTGAACATTTTTCATTCTAATCGTGTTTGCGGTAGTTTGTGGAAGAATTGGTACGTTGTTCATACTTATTTTTGGAGTAGCAGCCGCAGCTGCAGCAAGGGCAGCAATTCCTGACATAGCAGCTGGTGTTTGACCTGCCACTGTAGTGTTAGCAGTTGCAGGAGCTTGTTCGGGAGTTGTTGGTGTTGTTGTAACTAAGGGAGAACGAATTCTGATCAGATTTCCTGCGACTCTTGGTGTCATTGGGCTTGTTGGTTTTGTTACACTTTGTGATGCTACTGGTTTTTGAACTGGACTTTGCACAGTTGATTGTACTCGTACTGGGGTCTGTGGTATGGACGGCTTGACAGCGGTGGGAGTTGATGGAAGCTCGGGAGCAGTGGTGATAGGCGCAGATGTAGCAGAATCAGTTGCAAGTGTAACCATTGCTGTTGTAGTAGTAGGTACTGCGGTATTCGCTGGTGTGCTGACTGCAGGATATGTTCCAGTTGTTGCCGAAGGTTTACACTTTTGAATTTGTAATATGTAGTATTGTGCAGATGGTACAGGTGTCCATTGAATTTCTAATGCTTGCAAACTGGCTCTAACTAAGTTCAATTTGGATGGTGCAGATGGTTTGCCAACTTCAAGGTACCACAAATCTTTGCAACAAACCTAAAAACACAAATTAGTCATATTTCATAAAAAATAAAACCATTCCTAATTTAAAGATTAATTTTATGGACTAACCCTAACCTGATTGTTCCAAGCTTTACGATATCCATCTCGACCCGACCACACATAGAGTTTATTATGCATCCCAATTGCACAATGACCGGCACGCGCGCGAGGAACATTTTCTTCCAAAGTATCAACCGTTAACTGTTCCCACGTCCAAGTTTCTGAAATAATATTAATGAACATTTAATTTTGAACAATTGACATGAGATAAAAAATACCGACATTGAACTTGATTACCAACTTACCTATATTTAAACAAGCCAACGTATTTGTGCACTTCCATTCTTTCTCATGAGTTGCAACTTTAACATCATCAACAACAAGTGGTACCCATCCGCCAAAAACGTACATTCGATGACCAATTAAAGTGGCAGTATGAAGAGAACGTGGTAATGGAATAGGACCATGTACCACTGGTTTGTTCCAAGTCATTGAATCAACATCAAGATACCACAAATCACCTAAACGACAACCACTCATGCCCCCATAAATCACTAAACAGGTTTTTCCTGTTTTACTATCAGAATAAGACACCCCAGTATGAGACTCCCTAGGTGGTGGTGCATGCCCATGTGTTTGCGGAACATCCCAAGCTGTCTGTCCATTAGGGAGCAGTTCAAGGGTATATAGATCATTTAAATATCTTGGTATGTTGTTCTTATGATCTTCACTGTCATTAGCCAATCCTCCAAAGAGGAAGACTCTGTTGCCAATAAGAGTGAAACTATGCCCCAATCTTGGACATGGTGGAGGATCATTTTCTGGTGGTCTAGGTCTCAATTTTTTCCATTCCCACCTAACTGCTTGGAGTTCATAGAGCTCATCAGAATACTTTCCATATTCTACCATACCACCAAATACCAAAATACGGCTTCCATCAACGACAAATCCATATGCCGCACAGCCTGGTGGGATATCACCTTTTGTAGATGGCACGAACCATTGGTTAGTGGCTGCAACAAAAAATAATTTTATTAATCATGATACTATTTTCAAATAATAACATACAAAATATTTAATGTAATGTATATTTTATACTCTTGATTAAATATGAGTAAAATTTAAAAGCTCTTAATCATTACTACATGTTATGTAGAAGAAAGAAAATAAAAAACTGAAACAACAAACTAATACTATGCTAATTTAAAATCAATTTATTTAGTAATATTAATGTAAGTACAACACTGAATAATTCAATTTACTGATATGATACAAATAATCTTATATTTTTATGAACAATAACTTTGCTATATTTATAACATTTTATATAATAAATTTTACATATAGTTTTATGAAATATATCTAACATAATACTCACACAAGTAAGTGTTAGCGACATAGTAAAAGAAATACTATGCTTAGTCGTGATATGATAAAGACTTGAAAACATAAAATGAAAGAGTGGGAGGAAAAATAGGAACGGAAGGAAAAAAGAAAAGGAAAGGTGAAGCGTGAACGTGGAATGACGGGAAACGCGGCGCGTTGCAAATTGTGGTGGGGCGTAAGAGACAGCAATGGCCGCTCCCGTGCGTATAAACATGAAAAATGACAGATCGAACGAATTCTGCATATGAAATTACCCTAAAGTTTAGCAAATGAAACATAAAAAGACATTTACAATGCAGGTACATTCAACCTGTACGAAACATATGATAATAAAGCATCTGGCATGAACAAAATTCAGATTTACAGAGTGATCCGGCCGGTGACCGTTTTGTCAATGTATGCCGCCATCTTGGATCGCGGGAATGATCAAGAACGGCGCGAAAGACGCACAGCAAGGAAGCAACTTACTCGTGTTATAGACATGAAGCTCGTCAACAATGCCCTCGTTTCCACCGCCGAAAACGACCATAAGGTCTTTAAGAGCGACTGCCCTGTGTCCATGTCTAGGTCTTGGCTGGGGTCCGGATGGATTTGTGATCCGCTTCCACTTTAGCATGGGTGCCGCCATGATGACCATCGATCACATCATTTTTTCATACCGCGCAGCTATGCACCCACTGTGTTACCCTAGAGCAGTAGGACGCCCGATGGTTTCGGAGATAGTGCGCCCTTATTTTTTAAATCTTCCTACCTTCAATATTTTCGATTCGATAACTCGTATAACTTTGAAGGTTCACACACCCAATATAAACGTACTATTCTCGGTATTCTCAGCACTGTCAATATCGTACGTCTCGATTATAACCTACCTTTAACTAATGTACTTCACCGATTATCTTGTCCTAACAAACTGATTCATACGAACGTAAAGTCAGACGAATTTTCCTTGATAAGAATCATGAAAATTCTACACGATTTAGAAGACGTCTGTAACGTAACACGTATACACAGAACGCACACCGTATATTTACGTTCACGATGTTTACGGCACTGGTTTTACATATTCTAGTATGCTCACTCGATACTTGTTAGTAGTTCAAATGGACAAATGCACATATATTATTCATGTTCCACGATTATCATTGCGATTAAATTACGATTTGAAACGTTCACTCTACTCGAAAACATACTTGCAATGGTTAGAACGATACTTTTTACGTAAACTAAACGTTATACTCTTTTTGAAACTGACAATGAAATGATAAAAAATGGCGAAATAAAAAAATTTCCCTACATGTACTTCAATCCATGGTCTAGGGATGTATCTAACCAGGAGTGTAATATTTCTCTATAATCTGCTTCTGCGTTCATGGCCATATAACCGGTGGATGAAGATAAATGAACAGCAAAAAGCGCTGATAATGTAGTACATATAATAAATATTTTAATCAATTTTGGTAATATGTTCAGCAATTATATGACTGTAATGAAAAATACTTCATCAAACGAACAGAATATATGAAAATGAGAAATCATGAAATATTCTGTCCACTAAGTATATATTTTTGGCGTCACAGTCCTTGTAAGAGCGCATGTGCAATACCATAGATCATATGATATATAGAATTGATCAGAGTTAACATGCGCAGAAACAGCGGATGTTGTCTTTTGGGCACATTGGTATTTTTTACTAGGCAAGTATTTGTTTCAAATTCAAAATTTAACTGCTTATGACGCTTTTCATGTGATTACGAATTCCATTAGTAGAATAGTGTTTATAGAATAGTAAAATAGTAAAATATCAGCACATAAGGTACTAAAACCAAATAGTAATGAAGAATAACATGAAAATATTTCGTGAACAATTTAGGCAACTATATAAACTATGAATATTTATTATCTTAAATTATGCTACAATTGAAAAACACTTTTTTATGCTAAAATAAATTGTACAAATTAAAGAGTTTTTAGATATAAGTATATAAAATGTAATTACAACTTTTATTTGTAACTTCATTATATATTTATATATTTTTAAAATATAATTCCTATGTACTGTTTCAATATGAAATAATAATAACAGTACAAACATTAAAATTCATGTTTTACTTAGTGAATTACTATAAAAACATATTTTTAAGACTGGATACACATTCGTATGCTTCATATTATTTACAATACTTTTGAAAATATAATACCCTTGACATTAACATACTTAAGGAATAGCAAAACTTATATTAATATACTGTGACGTACAGATTGAAATAATCATGATTCATTAGTAGTGTCAGATACATTAATGGAAAGAATATAAAAAATTATCTGAATTGTACAGGACTTATTCTCAAACCAATACATTCTTTTCCAACTAATGCAACTTCACAAATCTTACACACTGAATCTTTGAATTGTGGCAAATAACTTGCACCGCACAATGGGCATTTAACTTCCGGCTTTCCTCTATAAATTGGAACAAATGTGCTTGCACATAAAGAGAATGGATTATGTTCGTCATATGCTAACTGATGCTCATCAACAGGATTTTTATCACATGCCTGAAACACACAATCAAGACATAATTATTTTATTGCATAATAATATTTGATTTAAATCGAAAGTACAAACCTGTAGAATTTTTCTAATTTGTTGCGCTAATTCAGGTTTAGGTCCTAGCTCAAGTAGCCTTCTTGCAAAAGAAGCAGCGGTTTTATAATTCTTTAACTTGAAGAACATATTTACAGCTATCCTTAAAGTAAGGATTTGATGAATAGGTTGCAAGTTGCAATGTGTAAAGTACGCTGCCATTTCGCAGATTCGTTTCTGCTCAGCCAAAGTAGCTTTAGGCAGATTCTTCCTTTCAGTTTCCATCTTCAAACCTAGAATATACTCTCTGCAAATTTGGATCAATTGCTGAGCCTCTGCAATATCCTGTCTTGTATCAACAACTAATAACGGCACACTGAGTAAAATTGCTTGAAGTTTCTCTATTGCTTCTGGGAATTTTCCACCAGTTGTCAAATTATAGCATACTTGAAGTCGCTGAACTAAATCAGTAAGATGTAATCCAACTGCAGGGAGACCACTTTTTGGGGTCGCATCTTTCCAGTTTCTCTGAGGGTAACCATACAACGAAGGAATATTTGGCAATGAAGCAAATGATGTTCTGGAACGAGCGAATGTATTCATGAAAAGATTCTGATAAGCTTCAAATTCAACGACACCGACTTGGTCGTTCAGTAATCTAAATGCACTTTCAAACGACCCTGCTAATATGTGGTCTACGGCTAACTGGGAATTATTCACCCAATGTTGAATCGGAGATACTCCTTTAGTCGGAGGTGAATAATAACCATCTTCTACTGCATTTGTCGTAGTTTCAAGTTCAGGTGGTAGATCCACATCTTCAACGTCCCACCCGGCGCTTTCCTCGCCTTCAGGAGCCTGTTCGTTCTCCACACCTTCTTCGTCATCTATTCCTAACTCTTCATCATTACCCCATCCATCAGCGGGTACAGCGCTGTCATCCTCGGGTGCTAATGCGGCAGCCACTTGGCTCTTACCGCGTGACATCATTGCACCCTCGAAGAAACCTTTCGAGACTGTTAATAATGGCCAGTTGTTCTCTGCTTGTTGAATAGGTACTGGAGGGCGAAGATATTCTGCTCCCTTTTCAAGAGCGGAAAGTTCTTCGCTCATGGAACTGTAGAGGACATCATCTTCCGGAGATGAAATACCGTGAATTTTTTCTGTTACGTAAGCTAAAGAAGCTTGGCCAGAGCTCTGAAATACAAAATCAAATAAGAATTCAAAGAAGACAATTTAATTTATGTCATACAATTACATACCCGTAATATTTTTGCACGTTCATGAATATCTCCAAGTAACAAACTACCTTGATACTGTCCAGACACATCTTTCCTAATTTCTGCAATTTTTATCATTTTGCGTAATTTTTCTAAGTTACCAGTTATAAGATAAAGGAATGATAATTTTTCGAAATTCTTAGTTCTCTGATAACACATCTCGACAACTTGATGATTTCCTTGTAATAAGGCTGCTTGAGCCAAACTCTCCCAACAGGTCTTCTGATTAAGAGTTCTTGCCGCTTCTAAGGCAACTTCAATGTTTCCACATTCGAGTGCAAGACCGAATCTCGTCTTTTCATCCTTGACGAAATGCAAAGCAACTTCGGGATATCCTTTCTGTTGCAGATATGCAATTATAGATTGACCAACAAGATTTGCATTGCGAACCATGTGCAAAACCTCCTCGTATTTTCTGTTAATCAGAGCTAATTTGAATTTATATTCGGTTGGATCTATTCTAAGAATCCTTGGTCTACATTCTCTGTCTAAGCAATAAACTTGGTTGCCTTTGACTCTGGTTACATATATGGGGAGGTCTAATGTACGAATGATACCGTGATCACCGTTGTTAATTGCATATTTGATGTGATTGCTAGTAGTATAAATGAAAACTCCTGAATCGTCCCAAGCTCCCGATTTTACTCTAGTATTTTCGTGTACGGAGCACAGAGATTCTAATCGCCGATTGCAAATGTTAACCGTGTGTTTGGCAAGCAAAGCAACGTGAGACATGTCGTTGGACCAAACAACATATCTACATTTAGAGATCTTTACTTCTGCCAATGTTCTTTTCTGTTGAACGTCGAAGAGAATTACTTGATCAGCATCGCGTAACAGAAGCATTCCAGTACCGGCATAAAATATCTCATCGCAGTTTGGAATCTGCACTTTCTTTGTAACTTCGTTTTTCAAGTTCTTGATCACCAACTGCAACAGAAAATTAAGGAATTAAATTTAAGTACTTTTAAACGAAGTAATTTATTTTAAATACATACCGAATATGCTCTATCTAAGACGGCGAAACGATTTCTAGCAACCCAAATAGCGGTGACTCCAGAAGCCCGTTTTGTATCGGCATCGGTGCTTGAACTACCTTCACGTGGTATCATGTACAAATCATAAGTGCTGTTTTCAATATTATTGGGTGCTCTAGTACAGATTAAAACAGCATTCTCAGGTTGATTATATGACATACTGTAAGGAGGTGTCTTTCCACCTCCACGTATTTGCATAACAGATGTGTCTTTTGAAGTAGTGAAATCTAATTTCCTAAGGAAACGTTCTTTCACGTAATAAAGAACATTTCCGTAAACGGCATATGCTGGACGTTCTCTTTCGAGTTTAAAAATAATCATTCCAGAATCATGTCCAGCAGCAAAGAGATTTAAGGTAGGATGTGCTGCAAGGATCCAGAATCTATCATGTTCTCTTCTAAATGTGTGTAAGCAAGTACGTTTGGACATGTCCCATACACGAATACTCTTGTCCTCTGAATTGGAAAGAATTAAATCTTGTCTAGGATGGAACAATACACAGGAAACATTGTTGTAATGTCCACGGCAAGTATCAACTTCCCATGCTTTAGCATCATTCATTCTCCACATTTTAACTTGACGGTCATCAGCTCCAGAAGCAATTAAAGGTAATGTGGGATGGAAACTTGCCCAATTAACACCTCTATCATGTCCCTCGAGAACATGCTTAACAACAGCATCAGCCTGGCCAAATAAATCTGTTGCTCCAGGATTTTTTAAGTGATCTTCCAAACCTCCTGGTCCAGGAGCTACATTTTTCTTTCGTAAACCAGAAATATCCCATACTCTGACTGTTTGATCCAAAGAGGCTGATACAATAATATCTTCTGTAGGATGAAACTGTGCACACATTACATAGTGATTGTGTCCAGTTAAGACACAGATACAGGTACGACTTTGCCAGTTCCAAATACGAATTGTTTGATCATCTGATGCGCTTAAAATCCATGGGTATTCTTGATGGAATACAATTGTTCTAATGTAATCCAAGTGACCTAATAGTGTAAAAATGCATCTACGTTGTTTGTAATTCCATACTTTGATTTTATAATCATCACCACCAGATGCAAATAGTGGTTGCTGACTATGGAAACAAATTCCTCTAACAGGACCATCATGTTCATCAAATTTATCTAACAAAGTACACATACGATAGTCCCATAATTGTATAACTCCATTGTGTAAACTATAACAGATAAATAGTACATGTGTTTGCATCATTTACATTATATTTTTTATTTAATGACAACTTTTTATTTAAATTCATTAAACTGTATTGTAACAGTTTGAAAGGAAAGATAGTGAAGGAAGTACAGAATATTTACCTTACAAGAATCCAAGGACGTTTTGGATGAAACGATATCCCCTTTACTCGGGCGGATTTTGTTTCAAATTTTGTCAACATGTTTGATTTAAATATCTAATAAAATTGTACTTAAAAAAACATTCCCTCCTTCTAACCTGTAATATCTGACACGACTAAAGACACGTCACTACTGTAGGCACGAAGTACAGTGTTATAATAGATGTTCAAATACAATTTACGACATTATACAAAAGTAGCATTGAACAATAATAATTAAAAAATAAATTTCAGTATAAATTAAGCACAATTATTCTATCGTAATTTTTAAAATTAATTATAAAAGTGTATAATACATTTCTATTTATTTTTTAAATAAATTCATCACTTGCGATTTTTAATTTTTTACTTCAACATTCAGTTGTTTTAAATTTGGAATTATTTGAGGAGGAATGATGTTTTAATTAGATGTTTTACTGAATGATATAAAAGAATTAACATTTATTGTTTTCAGAATGATTCGACCATGTTTAATCTATTCAAACATGCGCAAAGTTATTTACAAAATACTTGTTTGGCCTATGGTGTTCTGCTATCAATGTCGAGGACTGATGTTATCTTTCCGCTTATTTTAGATTTACATAGTTGAGATATTTCATATAATTATGTCTTTATGTGAAATATTGTAACTCAATTATTGAGACATATTTTTTCTTTATTTTTGAAGCGGACAATTTTCCATTAAAATTTTTACATTAATACGAACGTAGAGTAGTAATTGGTAAATTCAAATACAATAATGCAAAAACCTAACAATGTTCCTTTTTTTCATTTATTAGGTTTTTTTATTTTACTTAACATATTAGTATACGTGGAATGTAACAAGGCACCTTCAAGTGAAGAACTTAAAGCTTATAAATTTCCTCCATGTGCAGCTTGTAAACAATTAATAAATAGTTTTAAAAAGGTAAGTACATTATTTATTATAGTTTATTAGATATAAACGATCCGTAAAAACTATTCCATATGTCTTTATTTTAATGAATGTATCCAACTCAAAATGTATCATATTTTAAACTAATTTTATAATATGTTTCTTATATAGTTTTATTTTTTTTAACTATGTTTATTTAATATATTTTTATGTTTATATTACAATTTTTTTTCACAGGGAATAGAAAGGACTAGTCGTGAGAAATTTGATGGTGGTGACAGTGCATGGGAGGAAGATAATTTAGGTTCATATTCAAAAAGTGAGACTAGATTAATAGAAATACAAGAACATTTATGTAAGGAAGTAGAGCGTGGTGAAACTCAATGTCACGCTTTAGCCGAAGAATTAGAGAGCAACATAGAAGAATGGTGGTTTAATCACCAACAAACACATCCAGATCTTTATGATTATATATGTATTCAACAGACAGAGCGTTGCTGTCCAAAAGATCACTTTGGTCCAGAATGTGTACCATGTCCTGGTTATCCAGATAAGGTTTGCAGTAACAATGGTAAATGTAAAGGAGCAGGAACTAGGAAAGGAAATGGTGGATGCGTCTGTGACAAAGGATATGATGGAGAAAACTGTTCAGAATGTTCAACTGGATTTTATGAATCATACAGAGATGAAAATAAGTTACTGTGTTCTCAATGTCATGCTGCCTGTGATGGTCCTTGCGATGGACCTGGACCAAAGAATTGTAAAAAATGTATGAGAGGATGGTATATGGTTAAAGAACAAGGATGTTTTGATATTGATGAATGTATAAAAAGCGATGAATATTGTCCTGGAAATCAGTTTTGTATCAATAAGGATGGAAGCTATGCTTGTTTAAGTAAGTTACAATAAAGATATTCAATTGATGATGAAAGAACTAACTTTTATGTTTAATTTAGGTTGTGACAAAGCTTGCAATGGTTGCACGGGTGATGGTCCAGACATGTGTTTGAAATGTGCTGAAGGATATTATAGAAAAGAAAATTTGTGTATAAGTAAGATTTATACTTCATTATACTTATTGATATAAGTGAGAAAGGGTACAATGATTATATTAAGTGTTTAGATATAAAATAAGTATTTTTTTTCTAGATTCTGATATTGTTGGTCGCAAACAGAAGGAAAATGTTGCTAGATATACTACATATTTTGGACTTTGTGTTGCAACATGTATTATATTTCAACGTAACATTTATATAGCTAGTGTAATTGGATTATTAGTTGGTATATACATATCAGTGTCAGAGTATATGATAGCTCATAGCAATGTTCAAGACACAACAGCAAATGTAGATATTTTAGGACCAGCATAGGAAAATATGATTTAGTGAATTCATAATTATTCATTGATGTAAATTATATTTCTATATTATCTATTATAAATGGCGATGAATAATTTATAATAAAGATAACATTTTGTTATTTGTAAACATAGAAAATTACTTTGGGGATTTCAATTTTTATACATACTTGTACTGAAATATTATAAATTATGTCTTGTATAAAAACATATAAATTTAATAGATAAATATGTTATAATTTAATATCACTAATATATGAATGAAATTATTTAAGATTGTAAACAGAGTAAGTATATTATGTATTTAAATTTCCATAAGATCCAAGATTTGAATAAAATTTTAAGAGAAAAAATGATATTTCTTATATGGATTGTAGTAGAAATTTATTGTGATAAATACGATCGGTTTAGTTGGTGGTTTTTACCGCTAGGGGTCTACGAGGATTAACTGTTTCTCGAATGAAATTATTTCATACACAGTTTTATAAGAACGTTGAGAGCTAATGGTTGTTGCAATACTCTTGTATCATATCCATAATACAATTTTTGAGGATAAGCTTGGCAGTGCAACAGCTTCTTTGACTATTATAAAAATAAATGTTTAATTTCCAGTTATTTTATTTGCATTTATTATGTACTCAAGGTTTTACTCTATTATTGTCCAGTTATTATAAATATTATTATACTCGAAATAATTAGTGCCGTATATAATAGTTTTCGAAAACAATTCGTAAATGAGCATTGTAGCTCCGCATCGATTATTACTTTCCTGTTTTTTCATAATAACATTCACAAATTTACTTGATCAATTTTAATCAATTTCAGATTTTAATATGTTTAAATATGTTTAATAAACGAATATTGTATTCTTTTCGAAAGCATTTATTTAGAAATGTTTCGCTTCTGTTCATAAACTCATTTTCAGTTCATTTTCTTCTATTATTATTACCAGTATTGCAATTGTTATTATAATTGCTATTTGTGTTATAAATATACTTAGGAATTTTATATATCTGATTTTTATTATTAAGGTTTCTTAACATTAAACTCTTGTAGTTTTGTAGAGCCCAGCTTTGAAAAGAAGTCTTCGATACGTAGTTTAAGAATTGAGGTTTTAACCGATAGATGGCTACTGCGCTCGAACTTTACTCACAGTTAACATAGCTTTTGAGAAGTTTAAAGGTGTTAGGGTTGGGGATGAAGTTGCAATACTCTGGAATCATATCCATAATTAATTTTTGGCCCGTGTGGAATAATTCCCAACAGGTTCATATTTATTACCGAAAATAAAGGCTGAAAAAATTAGTACATTTGATGACTATATCTAATCGTAATGTAACAAAAACTATAATTTCCAAAGATTCCTAATCAGCAATGGAATCCTAACTTCAGTATTGAGTTCTTTACTATACTCAAAGAATTTCAACTATCCAATTGCATGAAACTTCCTTTCAAAAGAAAACACGAAGAAAATCATTCTTATCTTAGAACTATTGGCGTACCTAGAATTCTTGTCTAACGAGTGTCCAGCCTCATACTGCAAAGCATTACATTTCCACGCGTAGTATGTTTACACATTAGACCGCCTCGCATTGTACGGCTATGCGTTATATCGCCATGCGTCAGATCTCCACGCATTAGATTTTCACACGTTAGATCTCCACGCATTGTACCGCCACGCGTTAGATCACCACGCACCGCATTGCTACGCGTTAGATCACGACGCTTCGTATCACCACACATCGAATACCTAGATCTTGTATTGCCACTTATTAGATCTCCACGCGTTGTGTACCTACGCTTCAGATCTCCACGCGTCAGATCCTCACACGTTACATCTCCACGCGTTGCATCGCCACGCGTTAGATCACCACGCACCGCATTGCTACGCGTTAGATCGCCACGCTTCGTATCACCACACATCCAATACCTAGATCTTGTATTGCCACGAATTAGATCACCACGCGTTGTGTACCTACGCTTCAGATCTCCACGCGTCAGATCCTCACACGTTACATCTCCACGCGTTGCATCGCCACGCGTTAGATCACCACGCACCGCATTGCTACGCGTTAGATCGCCACGCTTCGTATCACTACACATCGAATACCTAGATCTTGTATTGCCACGAATTAGATCACCACGTGTTGCGTACCTACGCTTCAGATCTCCACGCGTCAGATCCTCACACGTTACATCTCCACGCGTTGCATCGCCACGCGTTAGATCACCACGCACCGCATTGCTACGCGTCGCATCACCACGCGTTAGATCCCCACGCACCGCATTGCTACGCGTCAGATCGCCACGCGTTAAATCACCACGCATCGAATACCTACTTCCTGTATTACCACGAAAGTGATCACGTCAAACAAAATGCAACGAACATCATACACGCCACACCTCGAATCAACGTGATATCAAATTTTAAATTCGCAGAAACAAGTGTTTCTTGAACATGTATCCACACGTCGATATTCCTTTCGTCTCCTCATAATTGAATCATTAAATTCATTTCCGGACGTGCGGTTTTTGAACGTGTATTCGCTTCCCTTGAGCTTTATTCAATTTCGAGGGTGTTTGATATTGAAATATTTGTGTTTTGTGCGGGGTTGGTGAAGGATGTGTTTTTTGGGAGGTTGGTGTATGTTGGAATTTGATTGCGGGTATATTTCGGTGTGTGCTTTTTGAGGGAGGGTTGACAGGTCCTTTTTATGGCGGTATTCTCCGAGGTATGCGGGATTAGGGAACTGAGACGGTGACCGATAGATGGCTGGGGCTCGGTTCCTTTGCTCGCTGGAGAAAAGGTTCGGAGAGACTTAAATACGGTTCTTTGGGGTTTGGAAGGTGCAATACTTTTGTATCATATCCATATAACAATTTTTGGAGAGCGGAGAAATCATTTCCCACCCCTGTAAAATATATCAAAAATTAAAACAATTCCCAAAATATTTTGTGAAAAGTACAAGTCTAATCATCGTCTGTATTTCTTACAATTTTCCGAATTAATATACGTGGAAATTGGAAATACACAATTTCCTTGTCGATCATACAGAGAAATATTTGTTCCTCGATTTATTATGCAGTAAAGTACAACCTCAAGTTTGTAATATCTTTTTTGCAAATCTTCTGTAAACTGCATTGATGTGTTCAGGTACGTATAAAAGCAACATCATTCTTTACTTTGCTATATTTCGAAAATGTCTTCTTTAGACTTCATTCAATACACATTTTGTTATAACTCGTTATATGAATAACTTATTATATGAATTACCTACAACAGGAATTAATATCTTAATTATAAATGTAGTTAATAGTATTCTTTTTATTCGTACATAAATATATCGACGTTATTTATAGGAGATTGAGAAAAGTATACATATAACGTTAATAATAAGAAAAATGTATAAAAAGTCTTTCTTCTTTGTTTCATACAAAACTTCATAAAACTTGAAGTCTTACATGAATTCACTATTAGCTTACAATGAATGTTCATATAAATGCATAGTTTTATAGATAGATACATCAAGAAATGAAATGCAAAAGAAATTTATTTCTCAACAAAGCATTACAATTATTATAAACACTTATTCTATAAATGTTCAATTAACATCAACCTAATCAATATTTTGGGAATTATAACTCTATTTTACTGTTAGACCAATTGCAAAATCTTATGTCTATCTTCTATTTTATATTCTATTTTCTATTTTGAATTATTTTATCAAAGTCACATCATGTTCACAAATGTACCACAAAATTAATACACCCCTTATAAATATTCTTTGTATTACAAATTTTCTTTGTATTTATTTAATCTTGAAACACAGTAATGATACATTACGAAATTTTTTTTGCAGCTAATTTAGTGGATATCCCTAATTAAATTTTGTGCTACAAATAATATTTGATACCCGAGATCGGAAAATGTGAAGTCTTTGTCGTCGAACGTGGAATTTCCGTTTGCTCGAAGTATTGGTATAAAAAAATAAAATGAAAGAACCCCCTTTTCCTAACCCTCTTTTTAACCCCCTAGCGGCTGCTGGCACCTGGACCAAAAACTGTTCACCCTTCCTTCTTTTTTTAGTTCCCTTCCCCCCATTTATACTCCCGATTCAAGGATTTACCCCTGCCGGATTGCCCGAAGGGTTGTTTTAAACAACGGTACAGTTCCAAGCCCGATCAGGAAGACGAACTTGATATTCTTTTAGTCTCGATATATCGTGCACGGAGTTCACATTCTCGTTTCAATATCGTGCTATTTTTGTGATATTATTACGTAAATTTGTACAAAAGAGTTATATAAATTTTATTTTCGTGTAGTGAAATTTAACAAGTTGAATTGTATTGAATATCAAGATTATTTGATTCACAAAAATGTGAGGAGTGATTTTTAACGTGTTAGTTCGTTTTAATTCATAATGGAGAAATAAGGTTACAAAATCTGTTTAGTGATAAAAATAGATTTATTTCATAGTTTATTAATACAAGTCCGAAGTTGTACGAAGATATGTGGAATAGATTTCATTTAAACTATTTCTTGAGAGAATATAATTTATACAGGAGTGGATATTTTGAAATTGGGAAAGTAATAATTTATCAAGATTTTGAAATCGGTTGCATGGACTATTTCTGATATTTCTATTAGCTTTTATACATAATTAATGCGTGGAAAGCTTAATCTAAGAAATATGTGATATTTTGGCTGCAGTGATCAGTTTTAAAATACTGTATTAATTTAAAAATATCACATATTACATCTCCATGTTCATAGTACCTACATTTTAATAGTTTATTATTATTAGGTTTATCAAGTTATTATTGACATAACCCATAAGCTATTTATTACTTCATGAATTTGTAAAGAAACAAATTAAATTGTTAGACAATAGTACAATTTTTAACAATAATACTAAAATTGATACCTTGCATTAAATTTTATTAAATCAATAATCCTACTGAAAGAATAATTATCTCAATTACTAATTTATTTTATTGTATCTTTCAAAGTAAAACTTTGTACTTAAACAAAGGGTCATAAAGTGTTTAAAAGAATGAATAGTAGTCTTTCAATTCTTGACTACACATTTAAATAAATTAGCCAACAAAGATCATAGAATTTTTGTTTAATCTATAAAGAACATAGAATTTTACTTAACATTAAGATTTCATAAATGAATCTTAAAGTTTGCATTGCATAGTTTGATTTATAGTTACATTACATAGAAACAAATACGAAGATGTTTAATTTTAATCATGCATATAGAATCATGTTTCATTAT
The DNA here is from genome assembly GCF_050947335.1 of Megachile rotundata. NCBI lineage: Eukaryota > Metazoa > Arthropoda > Insecta > Hymenoptera > Megachilidae > Megachile > Megachile rotundata. Next base: position 8,409,711 of record NC_134994.1, read on the forward strand.
GTTTATATCGTGTCCCATATTTTAATGTTTCAATTGGAAAAATTTATGTCTGAGATATATAAAGTGGCTATAAGTTTGTACTGACTGTAAGAGTAGGTAATAGAATATGGTGATTGTCCAGAATTTTTCGCCATTTTTCGATTCATCGAAAGTAGCCAGGGGCTGCCTAGACAATATACTGATCTGTGGAAATGGATTCGAGGGGGTGCGTATAAGGATCGCCTTTTACCCTCCTAGTCCGACAGCCCATTGGTCAGATCAGATTCTGTCCCTGGACGAAGCTATCGATTATTTGCTGCCGATTTCCAAAGGCTACCTGCAGGATAATTTCTACATTGTGGCAGGAGGTGTGGTCTATTTTTATGGTCAAGTTTTACCCTATACAAATCATTTATCCCATAAATTATTTCAGTAATGAGTTCATAAAACTAAAAACTGAAACAACTTTTACATTTATTGAGAAACATATGTAATAGGTTTCATGAATTTATATAATCCTTTATATCAGTAATAGTAAATTATATATTTGTGATATGTACTTTAATTTGAAAAGTTAATGAAATATAGTTTTGGGGGTTAATTTTCTTTTACTATTTTTAATATTACTTGATTGAATTTATTTTATATTTCTTTAGATTAGATATTTGTAGATTACATACATCATATTTTACACATTCATATGAAACATGAATTTATATTATTTACATTTGAAAATATCAGTTTCTTTCATCTCTGATATTTTAAAGATATGCTCTTATAGATGAAGATTAAATAGAAAGTCTAGGTAATTAATTAAACTTCAACTTTAAACAAAGGAATAGAAATTGAAAAGATAAACGAACATATTAACATACTTATTTCTATATAGTTACTTCTTTTCTCCTTTTCACTTTTGCATTGAATAGAAAGGCAGTTTCTTTAGAAATTCCAAAAAAGAACAATCCAAATATGTATAAGAACAAAATAATAAATACAAAAAATTTAATACATTTCAACTTAAATAAGAAAGCTTAAAAAAGCCACCTATTCTAAAGCCACCTAAAAAGATCCTCAAAAAATTATTATACATAAAAATTAACAATAGTATTATCTAAAATTTTAAAAAAGAAAAAGCAATTTTTTAATCTATAATCTCTTCTTCTTCTCACTTGTAACATAAATAAAAAAAAGTTTCCTTGTATAAAACTAGAATAACAAAATCAGTCGAATTAAACGTAACAGTCTCAAAAAACCGTCTCAAAAAAATCTTAAAACACGTACTCCAAATTCCTCAGAAATTGCAAAAGTATCGCACCGAAAGTCTCCGCTAATTACTTACAGTTGATTATCACAATTTATCCAGTCGCGAAAATTAACCAAGTCGAATTCCGGGAAAAGGCAATGGTCATCAAGGCGCCATTTTGTGTGTGGTAATTGCGCCGGGACGCCTGTGGACGTGCGGACCGGTGTTACCCGCACGCGCGTGTGCTGCGTGTCCGAGGAGTAGCGGGAGTATAAGGGTATGGGGATGAACGGTCACATGACCCTCAGAAAGAAGCTTCCGGATTGGCTGGTCGATGTCCGATGACGTAATGAGTCCGACGACGCGCGGGCTGCCTGGCATAAGCACAGGTCGAGTGGAACTGATCGACGACAGCCCTGATGAACGTATCCACCCACATGCGTGTTGTGTGGACAGGTTCGAGGGTAAACTTGTCCTTAAATCTCAACTTTTCTCCCTTATTCCGTGAAATCTTAATTGCCTTATTAACTCTTAATCACTTCTGAACTAGTAACGATGATAAATAACTTCTCACATTTTTTTTGCTACAATTTTTATTTGAGTTTATAAAATATACATGAACATGATCTATGATATTCCATGGATTACGTGATTTATAATCGTATGCTTCCGCTGTCCATCACGCGTGCTTTTTCGAGCAGACTGCGATTGTAATCGGTTTTCGCAGAATTAATGGATGGATCACCTATGACAAGACGTGCAACAGTGACAGTATGTTTTAGAGGGAGAAGACGTGGATAAGTGGGGATCGGTCTTCGCGAAGTCTTGCGTTCAGCGTCTGCGTAGAAGGTTACCGTGGTTGCAATGAAACTTCAAATTCGATAAATAAATAAATAGTACAGTCACTTGTAAACAAATCCATATTAATTCACAATAAATATTTACACCGTTATCTATAATTATTCAGATACGTAAAGCTTTTACAGTAAAATAATGCAATTAGGAAGTGTCGCGCCACCCGTATCGATACATCGCCGCGATTATCGAAACATTGAGCGAAGAGCGATTCGTCACGCTTGAATCAAACAGTCTTATCTCGCAAGTAGTATCTAGAAACATGTTTGTAACATCCTTGGGTGACGGTTAAACAAATTGACGATAGATTATCGTAGTAGTATCGTGGGATTTAAAAAAGTATAAGGGTCTTTGTAGTGGGGGTAACGAGCCACAGGAGAAAGATCGGGCACGAGTGTTCCAGCATTCCGTCACGGGCGCTCGTGATCGACGGAAGTGTAGTGCCGGTGTGAGATTTCGTTGGTAAGATCGAAAAATATCGATCGGGATCTCGTTCGAGATAGAATGATCGTATCCGGTGTTCGAAGGACCTCGTTGTCGTCCAAAATTCATCACCGGATGTCTCAGGTTCCATGTACAGCGTCCTAACCTCACTCGATCCTTTTAACGTGACAGGAGCGGCGCAGGACGTTAACAGGTATTTATATATTTAATAATATTGCATTATTATAATACATCTATGTCCTATCTTAAATAATATAAAATAATAATATTTGTTGTAATAATCTTTCAAAGATCTTGTTATAAGTATTCCTATATAAAAATGCTATAAATGATTAACTACTTTTTTCATTATAATTCAATCACAATATTAATTATATTAATTAATAAAGTCGTTAATATTAGTCATTACAATGAAAACGTATTATACAAAATTCACTTGATTTTCTATTAATTATTTTAATAGAGTCCTACACAAAAAAAAAATGAATGTCAAGAAAAAGTTATATGAAAGTATTCGTTATATTTATGAAAATATGTTTCAGAATAGAATTTAAAATGTTTATAGCGATTTACGGTGCACGTTCACGTTCTGTTTACTTTCTTAGTTATTTCTGGTGTATCGCATATTCAAAGAATTATCGTACCAATTACGTCCAACATTTTTCCATTTTTTTATCGCCTGAAATTACGCCACGTTAGAAACGACGGTAAAACATGTACGTAACGATCGGCAATCGCATCGTCTAATTAAGGCTACTTAGATTTCTTCGTTTTTCCCGCGCGAAAACACGGTGAAATTTTCCTGAAAAATATTAGAAAAAGATTAAAAAGAGTGAATTGAATTTCGCACGATATCAGTCGGTTAATTATCTTCTCGCCTCGCGCGCACTGTCAGCATACTTCTTAATTGACATTAACAGTCAACGTTTCCTTCCTGCATGAATATTTCTTCTACCCCGTAGATCCGTATTATACGATAAAGAATCTTTTTCACGTGAACGTGACGTCACTGAAACGAGTATAACGACCCCTGCATGGCTCATGTATTATCATGTTATTATAATTGAACCGTGCTTTCGGCTCACTAATTGAGAGAGCATAATTAATTAACGAGAGGCCGCCTAGCACCGCGCCGTTTCGAATACCGTTTCGAATTGTTCGCGGCCGACTATTTGCTAAAATCCGTGTACCGCGTTACGTATCGTCTACTTGAGAACCAAATGTTCGGCTCTGTCCGCTGTTGCACTCGTGTAATTGCATTCGAAATGCATCACCGTAAACGTTGATCAGGCCGGCCGATAATTGACCGACTCTCGAACAACTGTTTCAACTATTTATACTTTCGCTTGATCTATTGCTCGTACATTATAAGCATCATACGTGTATTGATACACTTTTTGTAGCGGTACATGCATTACGGGTACTCGTTTAATAGCTGAGACTAAAAAAGTTGACGTTTTATTAGCAATCAAGAAGATATTAACACATTTATGGGATCAGGTAAATACACGCTTAGCACCTTGTAATTCGAATCTAGGAATTTAGGTGATGTAGGGATATGTGTAAGCTGTGGAGGTTTAGGGAATCTAGGGATTTGGGCGTTTAAAGGTTTGGAAATCTAGGAATTTAGGAGTCGATGGATTTAACAATCCGAGGATTTGGGGATTTAGGGAATTTGGGATCTGGGGAATTTCAGATTTAGGGAATTTGGAATCTGGGGTATTTGAAGACTAGGGAATTTGGAATCTAAGGAATTTGCGATATAGGGAATTTGGGATCTGAGGTTTTCGGAACCTAGGCAATTTGGGATCTGGGGTATTTGGGGTCTAGGGGATTTGGGATATGGGGAACTCGGGATGCAAGGAATTTGGGATCTGGGGTATTTGGGGTCTAGGGAATTTGGGATATGGGGAACTCGGGATGCAAGGAATTTGGGATCTGGGGTATTTGGGGTCTAGGGAATTTGGGATATGGAGAACTCGGGATGCAAGGAATTTGGGATCTAGGGAATTTGGGATCTGGGGAATTTGGGGTCTAGGGAATTTGGGATATGGGGAACTCGGGATGCAAGGAATTTGGGATCTAGGGAATTTGGGATATGGGGAATTTGGGATATGAGGAACTCAGGATGCAAGGAATTTGGGATCTAGGGAATTTGGGATATGAGGAATGTGGAATATGGGGAATTCGGGATCTAGAGAATTTGGAATCTTACGAATTTGAATATCTAGAGAATTCGGGATCTTGGAAATTTGAATAGCTAGGGAATTTCAGGACCTAGAGATTTGGATATCTAGGGAATTTGGGGTTATAGGAATTTCAGAATCTAGGGATTTTGATATCTAGGAAATTTTGGGATATAGAGATTCCAAGATCTAGGGATTTGGATATCTATGGAATTTGAAGGTATAGGGATTTCAGGATCTAGGGATTTGGGGATTTGACCATCTAGGAATGTTGTAATTTAGGGATTTAAGGATCTAATGATTGGAGGTCTAATAATTTTAGAATCCATATATTCATAGGGAGATTCTAGAGTTCTTGAGATTTTCGAATCTAGGAATTCTAAAATCATAGGTTTTGGGGATTTAGTAATCCTGGAAATGTAAGAGTCTTTGAAATCTAGGAATATCTAGAAGTATAATGAGTTAACACGAATTAAAATATTTCACTAATATAATAGATTATAATCGTCCATGTAACTCGTATGATTAATAGAAATTCGAAAAATTGTAATAGTTATACAGCTCGCAGTCTGTAATTAGCGTTCCGAATTGCCTACTACCTTGTTAATTATAACTACATTAGAAACCCCAGAAACAAAACGAAAGAAACTACTGACGCAAACATAGAATTTATAACTTAATAACCATATACGATAAATTGCACATACACGCGCATATCGGTGTTCTAATCTAGCCAGAAAAAGAATAACTTTTCCTGTTGGTAAACCAACGAACAACCGACCTTGTTGTTGGTTCGATGTTCCCGCTTTCGAATTCGAGAAAAATTCTCGAACCGCATTTCACATCGACCGGGAATCGAGAACGGTCTCCGGTTACCGGTAAAAACAAAATCGGTTTTTACGGTGCAACGAGAGAGAAAGAGAGAGAGGGAGAGAACGAACTTTTTAGAGGATCGATCGAATCAGAATAATTCGACACACCGTCCGTTTCTTTTTTTCCCCTTTCTTCACACAATTTTTCTCCGTTACGGTCCGTTGTGATCGACCACCACCGCAAAGCGATCGATCGATCGATCGCTTTCACGATCCATATTAAAATGATCGTTTCCCAGAAGCGGGAATAATTGAAACGGTACCGTGATCCTGACAAATGAAACATCGAACAAGGTAATTGAATTCTATTTATAAAATGTTCTTCGAGATTGTATAATTTTGTGACATACTTCATAGTATGAGTCATAATAATCGGAGCTAGTCTTCTATGTGCTCGTTTATGCTTTTTTAATTTGACTAATTCTCAAATTTCCAACATTCAAATTCACAAATTTTCGAATTTGAGACCCTTCAAATTTTCAACTTTCCTATTCCAAAATTTTCAAATTTCTAACCGCCCAAATTTCCAACCCTCAAATTTTTAAATTTTCAAATTTGAAACTCCCCAAATTTCCAAATTCCCAATTCCCATATTTTGAAATTTCTGACCCCCCAAATTTCCAACTCTCAAATTTTCAAATTTTTAAATTTGAGACCCCTCAAATTTCCAACTTTCATATTCCAAAATTTCCAAATTTCTAACCCTCCAAATTTCCAACTCCCTTATTCCAAAATTTCCAAATTTCTGACCCCCCAAATTTCCAAGTTCCCAATTCCCATATTCTGAAATTTCTGATCCCCCAAATTTTCAACCTTCAAATTTTCAAATTTTCAAATTTGAGACCCCTCAAATTTCCAACTTTCATATTCCAAAATTTCCAAATTTCTAACCCTCCAAATTTCCAACTCCCTTATTCCAAAATTTCCAAATTTCTGACCCCCCAAATTTCCAGCTTTCCAATTCCCAAATTTTCAAATTTCTGACCCCCCAAATTCCAACTCTCAAATTCCAAAATTTCCAAATTTCTGACCTCCCAAATTTTCAACCCTCAAATTCCCAAGTTTCCAAATTTCTGACCCTCCAAATTTTCAACTTTCCTATTCTAAAATTTCCAACTCCCCTATTCCAAAATTTCCAAATTTCTGACCCTCTAAATTTCCAACTTACCAATTCTCAAATTCCCAAATTTCAGACTCCCCAAATTTCCAACTCCCAAATTCCCAAATTTCCAAATTTCTGACCCTCCAAATTTTCAACCCCCAAATTCAGAAATTTTCAAATTTCTGACCCCCCAAATTTCCAACTCCCCTATTCCCAAATTTCCAAATATCTGACCTCCCAAATTTTCAACCCTCAAATTCCCAAGTTTCCAAATTTGAGACCCTCCAAATTTCCAACCCCCGAATTTCCAAATTTTCAAATTTCCAACTCCTCTATTCCAAAATTTTCAAATTTCTAACCCCCCAAATTCCAACTCCCCAATTCTCCAATTTGACAGAATCACTCTGTTTGATCTTAAGATATCTTGCTCAAAACCTTGAAAGCAGAATTGTAAATTTATCTTTTACATTCTATTTTATTATAGTTTTATTTTATTATGATAGTCTCTTTAAATGATATTAATTTTTCAACATCTGCCTTTGGAAAATTTTTTGTGATCAAATTCTCAAATGTATATTTGACTTATTGAAGAAAATTTGTTGTGACGAAATTTCACAAATGTATATTTGACTTATTGAAGAAAATTTGTTGTGACGAAATTTTACAAATGTATATTTGACTTATTAAAGAAAATTTTTTGTGATGAAATTTTACAAATGTATATTTCACTTATCGAGGTGAATGACTTATTATTAGTTAGAATTTCCTTTGGAAATATTTATTATGAAGAAATGATAAACTAAAGAATGTAATGATGTGAATCGAATGAAAGGATGACGTACAAATATTGTATCACACAAATGCAGCATGGACATTTATAGGGTTGAAGTTTGATGAAAAGGATTAGATAAACCCTTTATCATTATTCTTCGTATAAAATGGCTGTCATTTGCAGCAAGCGGAATATTGTTCCTTTATGTATTTAAATCAGGGTATTCCGCAGCGAAAGCTTCTGGCAATTCAATAGAATATTCAGAGGAAAGACAAATAATTAATTCACAATACTCTTTTGTGTTAATGAGGTTCGATTGTAAGATGCTTACTATCTGCGCATCGGTATCTTTTCTGAATTTGCGTATGATCAAGGCAGTACATTTCCACACTCTCAAATTACGAAGTTACAGTATTTATGAATGTTTCAATTATTCTGTTTGTAAATTTTCATAGTAGCAAGTTGTAAATGAAAATTTTTATATTGTTGAATTTTGGGTCTACAAATTTTTATATTATTGAATTTTGGGCCTTCAAGTTTGTATGACAAAGTGCAATTTTTGTAAATTTTTAAATTAGCAAGTTGTGATTTTTTTAAATTTCTGAATTAGTAAATGGTAATTTTTCTAAATTTACAAATTACCAAGTTACAATTTTTCTAAATTTTTTAATTAGAAAATTGCAATTTTTCCAAATTTACAAATTGCTAAATTGCCATCTTTCCAAATTTTTAAATTACCAAATTGTAATTTTTCCAAAATTCCAAATTACTAAATTGCAATTTCTCTAAAATTCTAAATTACCAAATTGCAATTTTTCTAAAATTCCAAATTACCGAATTTCTATCTTTCTTAATTTCCAAATTACCAAATTTCTATTTTTTCAAATTTCTAAATTACCAAATTATCATTTTTCTAAGATTCCAAATTGCCAAATTTCCATCTTTCTAAAATTCCAAATTATTTAATTTCCATCTTTCTTAATTTCCAAATTACCAAATTGCCATTTTTCCAAGTTTCCAAATTACCAAAATGGAATTTTTCTAAATTTACAAATTGGCAAATTGCAATTTTTCTAAAATTCAAAATTACCAAATTGCCATTTCTCAAAATTTTTAAATTACCAAAGTAAATCACTCTAAACTCCCAAATTAGCAAATTACCAATTTCCCAAATTTTTAAATCACCAAATTACCATTTTCTCCAATTTCCAAATTACCAAATTACCACATTACCAAATTATCTTTCTAAATTTCCAAATAACCAAATCTCCTCTCTTCTAAATTTCTAATTTTCCAACTTCGCAAATTTCTAAATTTCCACCAATAAAAACTTAAGACCTAATCACTGCCATTTAATTCCCCGTTCCCTAAAATCCTCCTCCCCAAATTTCTCCTACACCAACCAAAAAAATCCCCAAAAGAACCTCAACAAAACTATCACTGCCATTTAATTCCTTGTTCCCTAAATTCCTCCTCCTCAAATTTCTCCTGCACCAAACAAAAAAAAATCCCCAAAAGAACCTCAACAAAACCATCACTGCCATTTAATTCCCCGTTCCCTAAAATCCTCCTCCCCAAATTTCTCCCACATCAAACAAAAAAATCCCCAAAAGAATCTCACAAAAATATTCCCAACAATCCTACCCTCAATGAATCCCAATCAATTACGTTCTCTTTTTCTGAAAAACGAATAGCTTCGTTTACCAACTTCCAGCCCGCAGATTAATTCCGTCCAACGATAAGATCTTGACCACGGGAAAATAATAACGCAAGAACCCTTTTCTCCGTACACGTTCGAGCTTGAAATTCTTACAAACTTGTTAGAAGTTTCTTGCGTAGCTATTAAACGCCAGTAGCTGAATTTATCCACGTGTTTTATCGATTCCGAGCATTAGTGCTCCACCAACTGTGTCGAGAAATTCGGTACGAAAGAAAGTAGCGTAATTGCTGGACTCGTTGCGTTATGCCTCTCTCGATCAGACCGCAAAAACCGTCGGGAAAAATGGCGGCTCGCACGATACGCTTCGTTCGACTATGACTCATTGCTAATAATCATCTTTACGATACTATCGCGAGCTTACTAATTTCACCTGACAGTTTATAGGCTTCGTTGGCCTTGTTTTTCATATCTGAATTGCACGCTGACAGAGAACCTCGTGGCACTATCGCATGTTGTAAATTCCATTCGAAAATCATTGCTATGCTGTTCGCGTTTTTGATCGGTGATGAAATTGGTATTGAAATTGATATTTTTGTTATTGGTAGGGATGTTTATGTTCGTTTAACTGAGTTTTGTGATTAGGAATTTATGTTTAAGAAATTTGGAACAGTTAGGACTACTCCTAACCTAGTACTTTAGGTAGTAGATATTTTTGTTGGGGTGGATTTAAAGTGTCTTAACCTAATTCAAAATGGAGGATGAAGTGGTCCTCTCTGTATGATGTCAGATGGGAGAGATGAAATGTGTTATGTACTGGTATCAAGTTTGCAAATTATTTAATTTTCAAGTATCTAAAGTCACAAATTTTCAAATTTCTAAATATCCAACTTATCAAATTTCTCACCACCCTAATATCTAAGTTCTGAAGTTTCCAAACTCCCAAATATCCAAATTCTGGAACTTCCAAATTGTCAAATCCCCATATTCACAAATTCCCAAATTCTCAAACCCCCAATTTCTCAAATCCCCAATTTCTCAAATCCCCAATTTCTCAAATCCCCAATTTCTCAAGTCCCTAAATTCTCAAATACCCAATTTCTCAAGTGCCTAAATTCTCAAATACCCAATTTCTCAAGTCCCTAAATTCTCAAATACCCAATTTCTTAAATGCCTAAATTCTCAAATTCCCAAATTTCTAAATGACCAAATTTTCAAATCCCCAAATTCCCAAATTCTCAAATTTCTGACCCCCTAAATTTGCAACCCCTAAATTCTCAAATTTCCAAATTTCTGACCCTCCAAATTTCCAACTCCCCAATTCCTAAATTTCCAAATTTCTGACCCCCCAAATTTCCAACTTCTCAATTCCTAAATTTTCAAATTTCTCACCCCTCAAATTTTCAAATTAAAAAATTTCCAAACTCCACCTCAGAGATTTTCAACTCTCCAATTTTTCCAAATTTCCAAATTCAAAAATTTCCAAACTCCACCTCTGAGATTTCCAACTCTCCATTTGTTCAAAAATTCCACCCCAACATTTCTAAATTTCCAAAACACCAAAATTCATCTCCTTGCACACACTCATGCACAATGACTTTGAAAAATGTAGTAATTAACTATAAACCAAAGTAATTAAGAACGAAAGGAAGCAATTAATTCAAGTAATTAAACACGAAAGTGATTTATATTTAGAGAACGATAATCTTTCTTCAATATTGCGTATGTTGAAATGTGATATTAAGAAAATTATCATTGCGCTGCAGAAAAATTGCGTGTAACTGCATGAAAACGTTCGAGTTCTCGATAAAAAGCAATTAATATAGATTGATACCAGCAGTATCTTGTTAATGGTCATTAGAGGACCTCCTGTTGAGTTTTGCGCGATATCTTCTGAGATATACAAGTCGTACAAAATGGTACGGTATTAAAAGTACATTATCTGTATCATTTCTAATATGGAATAAAATCGTGGACTATCTGGTTTAGTTCTGATACTCATTTTGTAGGATGGACCACCTGTTTAAATAATGTCTAGACATTAAACGCTACTGTACATACTAAACTTTATGTAATATTTGATTTAGTCTTTAAAAGTATGCTGTAATGTATTCAAGTAACATGCCTGACATTCTCAAAAGTTATCTTGTATAATATTTAATGAAATTAAATATTTAATTCTGGAGTATCTAGAGTCTCAAGTTTCCAAATTTATAAATATTCGTATTCTCATATTTCTTACTTTTAAGTATTAGAATTTTCACATTTAGCACTTTCATATGTTAGTATTTTCACATTTTTACTTGAAAAATATTAGAATTTGCAAATTTTCCACTTAGCAAATGTCCAAACTCTCAAGTTTCCAAATTCCCAAATCTCCACATTCTCAAATCGACAAATTCCCAAATATGCAACTTATCAAATATTCCACTAGCCAAATATCTAAGTTGTGAAGTTTCCAAACTCCTAAATATCCAAATTCTGGAACTTCCAAATTGTCAAATCCCTAATTTTGCAAATCCCCATATTCTCAAATTCCCAATCTCTCAAATCTCCAATTTCTCAAATCCCCAAATTCTCGAATCCCTAATTTCTCAAATCCCCAAATTCTCGAATCCCCAATCTTCCAAATCCCCAAATTCTCGAATCCCCAATTTTTCAAATCCCCAAACTCTCAAATTACCAATCTCTCAAATCCGCAATTTCTCAAATCCCCAAATTCTCGAATCCCCAATTTCTCAAATCCCCAAATTCTTAAATCCCCAAATTCTCAAATTACCAATCTCTCAAATCCGCAATTTCTCAAATCCCCAAATTTTCGAATCCCCAATTTCTCAAATCCCCAAATTCTTAAATCCCCAAATTCTCAAATCCCCAATTTCTCAAATCCCTAATCTCTCAAATCCCCAAATTCTCAAATCCCCAATTTTTCAAATCCCCAAATTCTCAAATTACCAATTTCTCAAATCCCCAAAATTCTCAAATTCCCAATCTCCCAAATCCCCAAATTCTCAAATATCCAACCTCCCAAATCCCCAAATTCTCGAATCTCCAATTTCTCAAATCCCCAAATTCTCAAATTCCCAATTTCTCAAATCCCCACTTTCTCAAATCCCCAAATTGTCAAATTAATAAAATTAAAATTGTTGTTTAGATTGAATTTTATTTACGATTTTACCATAACTTAATCTACGATAATCAAGTCTCCAGAAAATTAAAGCTTCGAAAACTCCATTAATTTTATTATTCGATTACCTTTAACGAGACAACTTTATTCGAAACTTGATATTACTTCAAAATTCGTTCTATAAATTTTAATTAAATTCTACCGCAACTTATATTAGTGAAACTTTTGGCGAAGATGCAAATCGCTTCGTTAAGAATTCCGAGATTATTTTAAAATTCTACGGTTTCTTCCTGAATTCGGTTCCTCTAAAAATACCACGTTTCAAATTAAATTTTCGTTAAAAGAGATTACATTTAAATTGAATTTATTCTTCAAACTCTAATTTAATTCTGTCGCAATCTACGTCGATCAAACGTTCAAAAATACCTCGCTAACGGTTGGCTAAATACGATATTTTAAATAACGTTTTCTATTTAAACAACTAACTCCAATAATGGAGTTAAATAAAAATCGTCACTGTCAGTGTTTTGTTAATTTACCTCGTGAAGTTACCGTCGTACTCTTAAAAAAGACGATAAGATTTCTTCCGAACTCGTCCTCGATACGATTAAGGAGGTTAAAAAGACCTCGGCTTCTTTCCTTTTTTTATCGATCACCTCGAGGCTCTGTCGGTCACTAACTTCTTTACAGATCGCTGGAGATTAAAATATTTACTGTTCGATAAAAAGATAGCTTTTTCTACTTGTGTATACGGTTAAACGAATTTATTAATACTTTCTGAGGTTCTAACCTCACTTTTCAACACGTGGACGCCATTATGCAAATTGGAGTCGTAGAGGAAATTTACGAACACATTATTCAATTTTTACTTTTATTTTTACAGTTCAAACTTTAAGTATATTTAAATTTATGGACACTTTATTTATTGTTTATTTTGTAGATATTTATTTATGTATTATTTAGGTTACAGATATGTACTTATATACGTGTTATTTATTTTGTTAATTGTACATGTGTTAAGTAGGGTTTGTATGTTTAAAACACATGTTTATTTGTTAGGACATATACATATAATATTATATGTAATATTACTTTATTATTATATATATTTAAAAAATTTTCTTTTTTACTTTCATTAGTAATATATTATATTATTATATGTTATTATATGTAATATTACTTTATTATTATTATATATATTATAAAAATTTTCTTTTTTACTTTCATTAGTAATATATTATATTATGATATATTATTATATACAATATTATATATGGACATATAATATTATACATAATATTTACACATATTTATACATATAATATATATATAATTTATGTAGATATTCAAGAAATTATTTTGGAGCAATTTCATCTCTTACATTTATCTTATATATTGTTAATAATATTTATAATACTGTTTCAATATTACAAAATTACATTTATGATTACATAAATACAAGTATGAAGTTCTGTAACATAAAATTGTTTCTTCCTCTGTCATTAAATATTAAGAATTCTTTAACATGTGTTAATTTTAACAAATTCATTCAAAAATTTATATAAATATTTAAAAATAATGATAGACAAGTATTAATACATTTTTGTAATTCAATATCAGATTCATAAAACTGTAAAATCATGTTGATGCTACAAATAAGTATTTTATTATACAGTTACAAAATATGTATTCTTTATTGAAAGAGTTTTTCTTCTAGATTGAATATATTGTCTTTCATAAAAAGAATTTATCACAAGAAATCAGCTCAAAGTACCAAAATGTTCAACAACCCACAAAACGCAGAGTCACGAATGACTCAGCACCGTTTTTTTCCACCGATTTATAATTTCGAAAGAGTACAAAGAACGCGGTGAAAATTGGTCGACTCCCGATGACAAAAAGCGAGAAAAAGTTAGTATTTTTCCCCCATTGATCAGAGAGAAACGAAATTTCCTCGGTGGTCCTTGGAGGACTCCCCTAAAGGGTGGGCCGTGGTGTGCGTCACCATGGTAACCATAGGTCAGGATAGGGATAAGCAACGGTAATGCTCCTTTTTTTTTACCATCGGAACCATCTTGCGAGAGGCAGCACACCGATGACGCGAAGCTTTTCACCCCTATGCCAAACGCAATTTACCGACGAAAGAAAAAAAGAGAAAACGTGACGCTCTTTCGAAAACTGTTACATCCGAAATTTCATCCGCTGGCGTGTTTCTTTTTAGTTTTTCGAGAAGAAGGGAGTAACAATCGCGCTAACCCGACACTTGGTCCGATGAAAGCAATTTATTTGATGAATGCATCCGGGAGAACAATGCGATCCAGGTGGTGATAGCATGTAGCCCGTGTGCAGACGCGTTTCTCCTCCTTTTTTTTTTTAGTTTCTTCTCTTTTGTCCTGCGATCGACGGAGCTTTCGGGTCAAAGATCCAGACGGTAGAAAAAGCTTGAGACGAATTCCGAAACGTATTCTTCTCTTCGACAGGAACAATTTCATCGGTTTGGGAATGATCGTTTAACCTCTTTTTGATTCAAGGTTAGCTTTGGAAGACAGTTTGGGGATTCTTGGGTAGAGGTGAAATTTTAGGTGTTGTTTTGTATTTTGGTTTTCAGTGATTTGTTTTAAGTTGAATTTTCAGCTATATTGGTTTCTTGATATATTTAGTAATAGTCGTATTTTGGGGGTTTGAGAATTGAGGAGCGAAAAATTTGGACTTGTATCAGTTTGGGTATTTGAGAATTTGGGGATTTCTGGGGAATTTAGGGAATTTGGGGATTTGCAAGGTTGAAAATTTAAAAACTGGGATTTAGAAATTTGGAGTTATACAAATTTGGGGTTTCTATATTTGAAGATTTGAATACTTGGGAATTTCTATATTTGAAAATTGGTAAATTTGGGGATTCTGAGGGAATCTAGGGAATTCGGGGATTTCTGTATTTGAAAATTGGTAAATTTTAGGATTTTTGGTCTATATATGAGAATTTTTATATTTGAAAATTTATAAATTTGGGGATTCTGAGTGAATCTAGGGAATTTGGGAATTTCTGTATTTGAAAATTTGAGAATTTGGGGATTTTTAGTGAATTTAGAGAATTTGGGAATTTGTAAGTTTGGAAATTAGAGAATTTGGGGATTTGCAAGTTTGAGAACTTAAGAATTTGGGAATTTTTAGTGAATCTAGGGAATTTGGGGAGTTGTCAGGTTAAGAATTTGAGGATTTTTGGGGAATTTAAAGAATTTGTGGATTTGTAAGGTTGCAATGTTGGGAATTTGGGGATTTGTAAGTTTGAAAACTTCAGAATTTGGGGATTTTTTATGAATTTAGGGAATTTGGAGATTTACAAGGTTGAAAATTTAAGAACTAGGATTTAAAAATTTGAGAATTTGGTAATTTGAAAATTTGAAAACTGAGAGTTCAAAATGGTGGGCTATAAAAATTTGAGAATTTGTAAATATTAAAGTATGAGAATTTAAGAATTTGGGAATTTTTAGGGAATTTAGGAAAATTGGGAATTTGGCAATTTGTAAGTTTAAAAATTTGAAAATTGTTTTTTTAAAAATTTAGAGTTATTGTAACTTAGGAATTAGGTCATTTGAAAGTTTGAGAATGGGGATTTATAAGCTTTAGGTTATAGAAATTTGGGGATTTTTAAATTTGCAAGATTGAAAACTAGGTTTAAAAAATTTGTAGTTATAGAAATTTTGGAATTTATAGATTTGAGAACTTCAGAATTAAAATCAAGAAATTAAGAATTACAAAACTTTGATAATTTGCTAAATGTTTAAATTCTCAATTAGAAATGCAAAAGTCTACTCTACTAAAATTCCCTAAACAATATGAAAATACGAAAATTAAATGTGAAAATATGGATTCCCCTAGAATCTCTCAAATATTCCCTCAACCCTAACCCCTACAATGTTATTCTTAAAATTTCTAACATACTTACTTCCAACGTTTCCTATTCATTCCGTGCACTTAAATACCCAACTAGTTCGAGTTTCCTCGCATGAAAAATCTCGAAATGAATCGTCGTTTGCATGCAGAAACTCGCGGCTGGGTTGCTACATTTCATAAGCGTGTTTTCGATGTTGCGATTGCAACTTTATGAGAAAGTCCATAATTACGTTGGTAAATACGAAGTTTACGAAGTCCCGTGAAACTTACCTGCAACCCTTTCGTGACTTCTAGCGAACTCATCTTACGATCGTCGTTCCAGGCTTCGTAGTTTATACTACTTACACTCGGTTACGGACCGGTTCGAGTTCTCTTCTGTATGGAGGGCTACGTGGGTATAACCTATACAAGTTTGCACGCTATGTAACATCGGTTTGTTGAGGTCCTGGTGAGAACTGGCCTTCACACGTCACCGACGATGAGATACTCTGACGAAACTGTGTCTTTCATCGTGATCGTGTACTTTAGATCGAGTGGCTTTTGTCCTTTCATCGCGTTCATCTTCTTTATCGTCTTTTCTTCGCTTTTGTGTTCGCTCTTTTTTCGAGTTTCTTGGTAATTTACGATCTGGAGATATTTGTTCATTTTATACTGTTATACTCAGTTATTCATTTTATTAATTTTACACAATTACTATTTATTTATTTTACACAGTGGATAGGTTTTTTAGTTATACTTTTAATATTTTAGTTAGTAGTTCTAATATTTTAGTTAATTATCCTAGGTTAAATTTCAAATTCAAGGTGTTCAAATTTAGACTGTACATATTTAGACTGTAAGTGCTGTTTTATATTTTTAGAAATTGGTCTCTGCTATAATTGAAAAACTATTTTATGTTAGAGATATCGATGAATTAATTATGTAGACATTTTTCTTGAACTCATACTTCTAAATTGTTATAATATTAGTGCCATTTTATTACAGTTTTATGTCATGAAATTGTGGCAATCTTTGTACGTATACAAATTGATCAATGTTTGTTATAATCAGTAACCATTCATGTTACGTTAAAAACATTTACAAAGGGCTTATATAGACATTTTTATTAAGCTTCAAGCTTTAAATTGATGTAGCACAAGCGCCATTTTGTGACGTTTTTCTGTCATGAATTTATTTTAGACTTCATGGGTTTTGTAATCAAGTATTGTTTACTATAATTAATTATTAGATCATGATATACTTGGTGCACCAGTAATATGTTTATATAGTCATTTTTATTATACTTCAAGCTTTAAATTGATGTAGCACAAGTGCCATTTTGTGATACTTTTCTGTCATGAATTTATTTTAGACTTCATGGGTTTTGAAATCAAGTATTGTTTACTCTAATTAATTATTAGATCATGATATGTTTGGTGCAACCACCAAATGCTTATACAGTCATTTTTATTAAACTTCAAGCTTTAAATTGATGTAGCACAAGTGCCATTTTGTGACACTTTTCTGTCATGAATTTATTTTAGACTTGATGGGTTTTGAAATCAAGTATTGTTTACTCTAATTAATTATTAAATCATGATATGTTTGGTGCAACCACAAAATGTTTATATAGTCGTTTTTATTAAACTTCAAACTTTAAATTCATATAGCATATGTGCCATTTTGTTATACTTTTCTGTCATGATTTCATTTTATACTTCATGGGTTTTAAAATCAGATATCGTTTGTTATAAATCATCAACCAGTCATGATATACTCGTTGCACTGATAAAATGTTTATATAGTCATTTTCATTAAACATTAAGCTTTAAATTGATATATTATAAGTGCTATTTTGTGACAATTTTCTGTTATGATTTTATTATAGACTTCATGGGTGTTGAAGTTGGGTATCGTTTATTATAAGCAGCAACTAAATCATGACATACTCCGTGCATCAGTAAAATGTTTACACAGTCATTTCTATTAATCTTCAAGTTTAAAATTGATATAATATAATTGCTACAACCCGTTCCTTTTATATCCTGAAATTACCTCCCACACTTCACATATTCAATTTCATCAAACCCATCAATTATCAACATTCTAAATTGTATACAATCAGTCCCTCGTCGTGTATTACGAGTCTCACATCAAAATAGCGAGCAACATTAATTAATTTATCCCATAGCAGTTGCATGCAGCCCGGTAAATTGTGCATCACACAGATGTTTGAGCGAGTGTGTATCGAGCGTCCCGTATTGCATTAGAGCAGGGAAGACGGGAGGGTTACCGGGATTATTCTGAACCCAACGGGTGTAATTGAATTTTAAACTCCCCAAACGTGCATATGCGTTCATTCATGCTCGTATCCAGCCGTTTCGTAGAAGTCGTGCATTTCATACGTGAGAGAATCAATTGAACTTTTTTCCACCCTGTCCCCGCTAATATTCGTCGATCCTGTTACACACGGAAAAAACCGCTGTGTACACAGTGTTATTGTAGTCGAAACTTTCGTGCAATAATTTCAGCGCTGTTAGCCTTATCAAGCGCGATCTTGCATTTCTGTTGCTCACCGATGAGAAACAAAAGGCGAGTCGAAACCGAAAAATGCAGATCGAATTGCATTACGGTGAATTTCGCTCGAGGATTGTGCCAGCTGAAGCACGCTTCTGTTCGACGATCGATTCGTCGGGAATTTCATCAGAATTAATAAGAGGGGAATTAACTAGGTGAAATTTGCCGTAAAAACGATTTTATTACCTTGAGGATTCTTCTTGCGCTGAGTCGTTCGCTGGAGGCTTCGATATAGGACACTAGTTATTAATTTTTCTTATTAAAAAATAGAAGTTTAGGTCATTTTTGTGGTGGTATAAGTGGAATTATGGGAATGTAGGAAGCTAGGGATTTTTGAGACGTAAGGATATTTCAAGATGTAGGAATCTAGGAAGTTTTGAGATATGAGGGTTTCTCCAGATCTAAGGATTTTTAGGAGTAGAGAAATATAGGAATCTAGGAATTTTTAAGACATAGGGATATTTCGAGATATAGGAATTTAGGAAGTTTTGAGATACAAGGTTATCGCCAGATCTAGGGATTTTTAGGAGTAGAGAAATATAGGAATCTAGGGACTTTTGAGATATAGGAAGTTTGAGAAATTTGGAGATTTATGAAAGTAGAAGTTTTGGAAATATTAGGGGTTTAAGGACTTAGGGGTTTATGGGGACAACTTGAGGAATCTGGAGATTTTTGTGAGTTATTGTTTCAAAAATTTAGGGGAGCAATATTTGGCACTTGTGAACCTAGTGATCTCGGGGCCTAGGGATCTAGGGATTTGTGAGATATTTGGGGTTTGTGGATCTAGTGATTTCGGGATTTCAAGGATATATGATTACATCAATCTAGGGATTTCAGTCTTATTCTGACTTAGAGATCTAGGGATTTTAGAAATTTGGAATCTCAGATATTTTAGGATCTTAGGAATCTAGGAATCTTGAGATCTATTAATCTACTGATCTGAGGATTTTACATAGGAACAGATCTAATAATCTGGGAAATTAGATCTAGGTATATTAGAAATCTAGGGACATTATAAATTTAGGAACCTTGAGATCTATAAATCTACTGATCTAAGGATTTTACGTATGAACAGATCTAATCTAGGGATATTAAATCTAAATATATTAGAAATGTAGGGATATTAGAAACCTAGGGGTTAAATTTGAAATAATACTTCTCCAAGCAAAGGAATGAAGTTAACCCATTTAAATATAGTAACATTCTTGTTTCTCTAAAAATGTACCAAATTAAATTTACTAAACTCCTAATTTTTCTAGAAAGACCCTCTCGTACGAGGGAAATAAACGAAAATTCCTGGTAAATTTTTAATCGGCAAATGCATACAGCGTGCTTTTGTCCCAACGAGAAGATACAATCGTAGCATAGTGATTTTCCTCGCTTTGTTCTAAATAGGCTAATGTACCGGGACAATAATGGTGCTCTAGAATCTTTGTATTTGTCCTAGTTTATTAAAAATGGTGTCGCTCGAGTTTGGGTAACGAAGAATAGTTCCATTGCTAATAGTTCCATTGCTCGTATCATGTCAATCTTGTCTAGACGCTGAATTAACTCGCTATAAAGGCAATAAATTAACATAAAAAAAGAATTAGACTGATTTTACTGCTTTTACAAATCCTCTACAAAGGGTATCGCCACGATCGAGGTAATGTGTATCTCGGTTACATGGGTGTAATAAAACTTATGGCAGTTTACGAGCGTATAATTAAATTCAATTAATTGTTCAACTCTTGTGACTACTATCTCTATATGCACTTATGTACATTTATATGGTGAAATATTTTTAAACCATCATATAATCTGAAGTAAACTGTCTATAATTATAATTTACTTAAACTAAAGCAAATTGAGTAACCTAACCTAAAGTAGCATATTAACAGTGTGTCAGTAAACTAACCTACTTATAACTTATCTATAAACTGATCTATCTATAACATAAACTAACTTAAAATAAACTGAGTAACGTAACCTAAATTGATCTATCAATAACCTACCTATAAACTAACCTATTTATGACACAAACTAACCTAATATAAATTAACCTAAACTAAACTGACTAGCCTATCAATAACCTACCTATAAACTAAACTATCTATAAATTAAACTAACCTAAAATAAATTAGACTAAACTAAACTGACTAGCTTATTAATAACTTACTTATAAACTAACCTATCTATAAATTAAACTAACCTAAACTAACCTAAACTAAACTGACTAGCCTATTAATAACCTACCTATAAACTACCCTATCTATAAATTAAACTAACCTAAACTAACCTGACTAACC
Organism: Megachile rotundata; assembly: GCF_050947335.1. Classification (NCBI taxonomy): domain Eukaryota; kingdom Metazoa; phylum Arthropoda; class Insecta; order Hymenoptera; family Megachilidae; genus Megachile; species Megachile rotundata. Next base: position 8,430,683 of record NC_134994.1, read on the forward strand.
TATCAATAACCTACCTATAAACTACCCTATCTATAACATAAAGTAACATAAAATAAACTAACCTAAACTAAACTGACTAGTCTATCAATAACCAACCTATAAACTAACCTATCTATAAATTAAATTAATCTAAAATAAACTAACCTAAACTAAACTGACTAGTCTATCAATAACCAACCTATAAACTAACCTATCTATAAATTAAATTAATATAAAATAAACTAACCTAAACTAAACTGACTGGCCTATCAATACCCAACCTATAAACTAACCTATCTATAAATTAAATTAATCTAAAATAAACTAACCTAAACTAAACTGACTAGTCTATCAATAACCTACCTATAAACTAACCTATCTATAACATAAAGTAACCTAAACTAAACTAACTTATCAGTAACCCACACATAAACGAACCTATCCATAACCTAACTAACCCACCTCAGATTCTCTTCCATAACCTAAACCATCATAAAACTCTTGTTCACCAAACGTCCTCAGATCACCAAAAGAAAAAGTACCTACAGATAAAACAGCCATAGAGTAACAGTTTCTTGTACAATTTTTTCAAAGAACCGTTTAACATAACGGTATACAATAGTTTACAGGACTTTGTTTCCAACTGGACTGTGGAAAGCCTGCGAGGAGAATGTGCTCTCGAAGCATGACTCGCGTTTGCCAGACGCGATTTCTTCATCATCGTGACCGTGGACTGCAGACTTTTAGCCGTAATGTTCGAAAATTTCTAAGAACGCCATATAGGAGGATTACGTCTGGCTTTATCGGTCAGGTGGATCGAATTAATTGGAAATCAAATTCTAATTAAGGAACGCGCGCCTGAATAATTGACGTGCGTGTGTTTAACGATGCATGGTCGGTTGCCATATTCCAGGCAAACGAACACGCGTTTCCGAATTAGCTGCGCCGTGATTCATCCATCGGAAGTGGAATTAAATTTCATGAAGATTCATGGTTCTGAAATTTTCAAGTTAAGAGATAATACTTTTAGTTTATCGCCGTGAGATTTGTTAAATTGTTGCGTTCCGGTGGGAATGGTTTTTTGAATCGCGGTAGAGAGCGATGGTGGGTAATTAGTTTTTTCTTGTGGTTACAGGAAGTGGAGGTTCTAGAAGTTGTTTGGGAATTTGGGGATTTTTGGCATTAAGAAATTTGGGGGATTTTGTAATTTAAGGATTTAGGAACTGAGAAGTATGGGAAATGAGAGATGTGGGAATTGGACAATGTGGGAATTGGACAGTGTGGGAATTGGATAATGTAGGAATTGGACAATGTGGGAATTAGGAGATTTGGAAATTGAGAAACTTCGGTATTGGGAAATTTAGGTATCGGGAAATTTGGGAATTGGACAATATGGGAATTGGACAGTGTGAGAATTAGACAATGTGAGAATTGGACAATGTGAGAATTGGACAATGTGAGAATTAGACAATGTCGGAATCGGGACATTTGGAAATTGGGAAATGTAGGAATTTGAAAATGTAGGAATTGGGAAATGTGGAAATTAAACAATGTGGGAATCGGGACATTTGGGAATTTGGAAATGTGGGAATTGGATAATGTGGGAATCAGGACATTTGGGACTTTTGAAATGTAGGAATTGGGAAATGTGGGAATTGGGAAATGTGGGAATTGGGAAATGTGGGAATTGGGAAATGTGGGAATTGGGAAATGTGGGAATTGGGAAATGTGGGAATTGGGAAATATGGGAATTGGGAAATGTGGGAATTGGGAAATGTGGGAATTGGGAAATGTGGGAATCGGGACATTTGGGAATTTGGAAATTTAGGAATTGGGAAATTTGGGAATCGGGACATTTGGGAATTGGGAAATTTGGGAATCGGGACATTTGGGAATTGGAAAATTTGGAAATTGGGAAATTTGAGAATTGAAGAACATGGAAATTCGGAAATTTGGGAATTTCAGAAATGTAGAAATTGAGAAATTTGGTAATTGAAAAATTTAAAAATCACAAAATGAAAATCACAAATGAAACCTTCCCCCAAAGAAATAAATAAAACCACGATACCTATTAAACGCAATAATAATTAATCTCACAAATTCAACCACTTGTACATTTACCCTAAGTCGCGAATCCGGTGGTTGTAGACTTACATTTGATTAATCCGAAGGTTAATTAAACGCCGCAGGCAACACGAAGGTTCCATAGAAGTTTGTATGGAACGTTTAACCTGGTACTTACCGTACTCAATTCTGGTACCTTGATCCTGGAATTAGGTAACAGAACAGTGTGTTGAGTTGGAAACAGTTGGGAAGCTCGCGGAATTCGCACCTTACCGCAATTCGCTCTTGAAACTCGTTCTCCTAGAGCGATGAACTTTGCGGTATATCGCTATAGGCCAGTCGGCGATCTTCTGTGCCTCATTCTATAACTCCTTTTAATTCGATTAAATAATCCGTGTTCGAGTTTAATCAGCTCATAAGTAAACGTTTCGATTTCCGTATCTGATCTATAGAAATGGTTTACATTCGCTTAGTTATGTGGAGACTATTCATAAATACGTGTATTAAGGACTTGCTTCGATGTGCAAATACTTATATGAAAATCTTTCATGAATACATATGTGAAACCGCATCCTCAATATGTAGTATCATATAAGTACTCAATGTGCAAATAGTTATATGAAAATCTTTCATAAATTCATATATGAAACCCCATGTTAAATATGTGATATCTAAATCCTTAAATGGGTGTGTGTAAATTCTTCTTAAATACGGATATGTAAATCCTTCCTAAATGTGTATAGATACTCTTCCTACATGTAAAAAATTTTATTCCTTATGCATACCATATATTTCATTCCTCCTATATGATATAGAGTTTAGTCGTTTTATGTATAGATGTTCTTTCATATGTATGTAATAGAAATAAGATCTTTCTGAAGTATATAATATTTCAGTTCATTGATTCTGATCAATAAAGTTTTGATGGTGTAGACAGATGTAGTAGTACTTGTTTTATTTTCCTTAATTAGGTGAGGTTCTGTAGAACGAAACAAGCTAATCAATAGATAAATTACTGTGTAACATTGGTATTAAATATTTTTTAATATTATTATATTTAACTTGCTTGAATGATATTTTTCATATTTACAAGTGTTGAATTTTTCATTTCTTCAATTTTTCAAGTTTTTAAGTTTTCAAGTTTTCAATTCTTTAAGTTTTTAATTCTTCAAGTTTTCATTTCTTCAATTTTTCAATTTTTCAATTTTTCGGTTTTCAATTCTTCAATTCTTCAATTCTTCAATTCTTCAATTCTTCAATTCTTCAATTCTTCAATTCTTCAATTCTTCAATTCTTCAATTCTTCAATTCTTCAATTCTTCAATTCTACGATTTTTACAATTTTATAATTCTAAGTCTACAAGTCTACAATTTTACAATTCTAAGTCTTCAATTCTACAAGTCTACAATTTTACAATTCTAAGTCTTCAATTCTACAATATTTACAATTTTACAATTCTAAGTCTACAAGTCTATAAGTCTGCAAGTCTACAATTTTACAATTCTAAGCCTTCAATTCTACAATCTTTACAATTTTACAATTCTAAGCCTTCAATTCTACAATTTTTACAATTTTACAATTCTAAGTCTACAAGTCTGCAAGTCTATAATTCTACAATGTTACACTTCAACACTTCTACAATTCTAATATCTCATTTTCTAAAATAGCACTTTCGAATCAACAAATCCTAACGCAATTCAAACGCCTTCGCGAAGAGAAAAAAGAACGAGAGTAAACCGTTTTACGATCACACTAAAAAAGCATCGCTCGATTCCTTTGTTACTTTCCGTGAGGAATTCCTGCAGGAATTCCAGGAAGTGCGGGTTAAGCGTTTCTTCTCGTACAGAATCCTGGCGAAGCTCGTATCGCGTTTATTACCGCTCTCAGGGTCCGAGTTCTCGGTATAACATCGTTTCTAAGCGCATTTGCAACCACCCTTCGATTTTCTTCGGGCCAGTTCTCTAACGTCCTCCGGTTCCTCCTCGATCTTTCTTATTCGATCTCGATATCCGACGAAATTGCGAGACACGCAAGAAATCGCGCAACACTTTTAATCATCCTCCAGGAATTTCGCAATATTTTCTTCACCCCGGCACGGATTTCCTCCGGTCTCTACAGTTTCCGGGCAAGAAATTATCTTTACTGGCGCTGATGACACGTGCTACGGTCGTGTAACCCGTTTCCATGAAAAACCATTATTCAACGCTGGCAATCATCGCGTTGTACCCTGGCAAATGACAGAAAATTATCCTTGGACGTTTTCTCGGGAGAGAGAACATTTCTACGATTCGCAGCTGGTCTGATGAAGGATTGTGGTCGCAATGCTAACAAATTTGTGAACGCTATTAACACAGTATAAATTATAGAGTCGTGCTAATTAACGGAGAATAAATTAACAAGTTTGAAGGTACACATTAACAATGCATAAGTTATACAATTTTAAACTACTGATTGACAAATAACAAGTTGCAAAATTTAACGAAAGAAGTGAGAGACTAAAATTATCACAAAACATCATCATCACTTTTCAATTATTTCAGGACACTTGACTCGATGACATAATTTATAATTTCATAATAGTTGTGTATATTGTACTGCATCATACATGTATGAGTGTAAATTGCAGTATATTAAAATTTAACGAAAGAAGCCAAAAACTAAAATTATCACAAAACTTCATCATCACTTTTTAATTATTTCAAGTCACTTAACTTGATGACATAATTTATAATTTCATAATAGTTGTGTATATTGTACTGCGTTATACATGTATGAGTATAAATTGCAGTATATTAAAATTTAACGAAAGAAGCCAAAAACTAAAATTATCACAAAACATCATCATCGTTCTTCACTTACTTTTCAATTATTTCAAGTCACTTAACTTGATGAAATAATTTATAATTTTATAATAGTTGTGTATATTGTACTGCATTATACACATATGGCTGTGAATTACAGTGTATTAAAATTTGACAAAAGAAGCCAAAAACTAAAATTATCACAAAACATCATCATCGTTCTTCACTTACTTTTCAATTATTTCAAGTCACTTAACTTGATGAAATAGTTTATAATTTCATAATAGTTGTGTATATTGTACTATATTATACATATATTTGTGTAAATTGCAACATATTAAAAATGTGATACTTTAGCATAGTTCTCCAGATTTCGATGTTACCCAAATACTATAATAGTTGAATAGAGCCGCATCTAATTTGCTGGTGTACGATACATTCTTTTTAATGGTTTCTTTAGGTTAACCCAGAGAAACAGCTGAAGGGATGCGATTGGTTCTTCTGGCCCCTTTTATAGTGGCCATTATACCGCGTCCAGAGAAGCACAGGCTTTATCGGCTATCATGACTTGCCGTATTATGCCGCTCGTCCCGGGACTTTCCACCTGCGAGACCACAATTCCCTCTCTTTAACGATCAATTTTTCGTTCTCGATCGCTTTACGGTCTACAAGTAGTTCCAAAATTGTTGTACTACATCATTTATTTCTATTTTAAATTCTTTTATAATCAAATGTTTGTAATTTTGCGAAGAGTTCTGGATTCCTAAATATCTATGGGTCTACATCAATCAATTCTTTTGATCCTTTTATATTTAAAATTTGATAACTAGATTTAAATTTTGAGATTCTATGAATGTTTAGATTTGCAACTTCTAGGTCTTCAAATAAGAATTTTCAACTTTCTAAATCTTCTAATTTTTGTGTTTCGTAAATTCTTAGGTTATGTAAATTCATTCATGTGCACATTTCTATATTGCTGAAGTTATACATACATGTATAACATACATATATATACATACAAACATGTATAGTCTTATGTTTATATATTCTCAAATTTTTATGTCTTCAAATACCTATAACCTCAAACGTCTATAACCTCAAATACCTATAACCTCAAACGTCTATAACCTCAAATACCTATAACCTCAAACACCTATAACCTCAAGCACCTATAACCTCAAATACTTATATCTGTAAATACCTATAATCTCAAGTACTGATATTTGCAAATACCTATATCCCCCAAATACTTACATGTCCAAATACCTATATCTCCATTACTTACATCTCCAAATACCTATATCCCCAAATACTTGCATGTCCAAATACCTATGTCCCTAAATACTTGCATGTCCAAATACCTATATCCCCAAATACTCACATATCCAAATACCTATATCCCCAAATACTCACATATCCAAATACCTAAATCCCCAAATACTCACATGTCCAAATACCTATAGTCCCAAATACTTACATACATGTCCAAATACCTACATCCCCAAATTCCTAAATTTTCATAACCTTCACATCCTCCAAATCTTTAGAGTCCTCGAACTCCCTAAATCCAAGATCCCTAAATTCTGATGATCTAAAAATCTCTGTATCTCTCAGATTAGATTAAATACCAATTCCCCTATATCTCTGAAATTTCTAGAACCCTGTAATTCCACATATTCCTCTACTTCCTACTATTCCCTCTACTAGAAAATATACCCCCAAATCCCTATACTCCCAAATCTCTATACCTCCAAATCCCAAAATTCCCAATTCCCCAAAATCCTTACATTTCTCAAATATCCAAATCCCTGTATTCTTAAACCCCTATAATCCACATCACCCTATCATCTATTCACCCATAAATCTCCACACCATAAAACATTAGCAATTAATTTAATGAAGTGCAAAACATGCCAAAAACAATTTCTTCCATAAACTGATCATCTTTATCTAACACATTGTCAGTCTATTCTCATCTCACAGAGGACCTGCAGGACACATTAATTATTTTTCTTGCTCATCGTTTATTGAAGAAGTGTAGTAATTGTTTCATCACGGCTTAATGAGAAAATACGTAGCCAGCCAGGCGAGAAGTTCCAAAGCAACAGACGATGCTCGGTCAAACGAAAAGACGCTGGACTTCTTTTTCGGTTAATGTGCTACTTGGACCCGATATCCGGTGATGACATGCAACTGACATTGATTTGTTGAAATTACGTGTCGGATAGCTCAGTTACGGTTTTGACAGACATTTTGATGTGTGTTGCTGCGTAGGCGTTCAGTTTACGTCGTATGATGAACTCCGTCCTCCATTGATTCTTCTTTTTGTTGTGGAGAGGGAACTCAAATGAAATGGGGGTTGTAGCTGGCATGTATATATATATTTGTGAATTTGTTGGATGAACGTAGAAAAAATTACCCTGCTGTGACAAAGATTTTATATTTTTGTTACAAGGACTTCAATCACAATTCTTCCACTTCACAAATTTTTTCAATTTGACAAATTTTCTTGGTAAGTAGAAAATGGGAAGTTGGTATCTTTTGGGCTGGGTATGAACTGAATATATTTACCAGAATAAATTGGTTAGAACTGTTAAATAACTTCTACTGGATAAATTTATTTAACTGTATATTTACTGTACATTTATTGTACATTTACTGTGCACTTATTATACATTTATTTGTAGACTTAACCTGTCGATTGCATATACAATTATTTTTTCTCAATGTCCTACATAATTAAATGGGCTACCAACAGACCTTTTATGACGTTTTATGAAGACCTTCATAAAACAAAATATCAACTAACCTAACCTAATCAATATGTTCCCATAATAGAAACTGCCTATATTTTCAAAATGGCTACTGAAAGGAAAACTGAAGATCTTCATAAAACAAAATATCAACTAACCTAAACTGATCAATAGAAACAAGCTACATTTTCAAAATGACCACCGACAAGAAAATTGAAGACCATGATAAATCAAAATATCAAACTAGTAAAATATCAAATTAATAAATTCTTTCAAAGATCCAAATCCATAAAAATGTATCAGAAAACGTCCAATATTTTCCCCTCTAGAAAAGAACCCAAACCTCCAATGAAGATTTTTCGACAGAGAAGATTCTTCGCCAAAGAAGATAATCTTCACCGTTTCCGGTGCTTCATTCTCAGAAACGAAGCGTTTCTTGTTCACCTCCTCGCGGATCCAATTCAGGTCTGTTCTAGTGGTATCCAGAGCTGGCTAGTATTTTTTTTTCTTCCACCATGGATAATAGAACCCGTCCTCTCGTTTTCTGCCGCATCACCCTGCGCAACCTCCTTGCAGTTTCACGTAATAGTACTATAATGTTCCATGGCCCGTATCCTGGGGCCATACAGACCCTTCTACCATTTTTTTGTTGTTCGTTACTCTTTCTAGCTTTTCCTGCCCTTCGAACGGATACACCTTTTTTTTAGGTTGTGCGGTGAAAATAAACGAACTGTTGGAAAAGTTTAATTAAGTTTTAAAATTGGCGCGGTTACCTTATGGCATGATTGTGTACGCTTTTCGAAGCGTGTCTTGCTGGTGGGCTTCCGGTATTGTGGTAGAGAGGTTAGGTTAGGTTGTGTTTGTGGATGGGGTTTGGAAGTGTGATTTTATTTGGGTTGATAGTTTTGGGGGTTTTGGGGGTTTAGGGGTTGGGGAATTTGGGAATTTTGAAGGTTTGGAGGTTTGGAAGTTTGGGGATTTAGGAATTTGGGAATTTAGGGATTTGGGAAATTATAGAGTGGGGGATTTGGAAGTTTGGGGATTTAGGAATTTGGGAATTTAGGGATTTGGGAAATTATAGAGTGGGGGATTTGGAAGTTTGGGGATTTAGGAATTTGGGAATTTAGGGATTTGGGAAATTATAGAGTGGGGGATTTGGAAGTTTGGGGATTTAGGAATTTGGGAATTTAGGGATTTGGGAATTTAGGGATTTGGGAATTTAGGGATTTGGGAATTTAGGGATTTGGGAAATTATAGAGTTGGGAATTTGGAGATTGGGGAATTTAGAAATTTGGGAATTTGGGGGCTTGGGAATTTAGGGATTTGGGAAATTATAGAGTTGGAGATTTGGAGATCTGGGAATTTAGGGATTTGGGAAATTATTGAGTGGGGGATCTGGAGACTTGGGAAGTTAGGGATTTGGGAAATTATAGAGTTGGAGATTTGGAGATTGGGGAATTTAGAAATTTGGAAATTTGGGGGCTTGGGAATTTAGGGATTTGGGAAATTATAGAGTTGGAGATTTGGAGATCTGGGAATTTAGGGATTTGAGAAATTATTGAGTGGGGGATCTGGAGACTTGGGAAGTTAGGGATTTGGGAAATTATAGAGTTGGGGATTTGGAACCTTGAGAATTTATAGTGTTGGAAATTTGGAGATCTGGAAATTTAGGGATTTGGGAAATTATTGAGTGGGGGATCTGGAGACTTGGGAAGTTAGGGATTTGGGAAATTATAGAGTTGGGGATTTGGAACCTTGAGAATTTAAGGATTTGAGAAATTATAGAGTTTGGAATGTAGGGATATGGGATTTGGAAATTTGGGAATGTAGGCATTTGGGAAATTACAGAGTGGGGAATTTGGAGATTTGAGAATGTAAGTATTTGGAAAGTTATAGAGGTAAGGATTAGGAGATTTGGGAGTTTATGTAATTGGGAAATTAGAGAGTTGGGAATTTGGAGATTTGGGAAATTATAGAGATGAGAATGTTGGGATTTGACAAATTATAGAGTTGGAAATTTAGGCATTTGGAAACTTGGTAGTTTGGGAGCTTAGGAATTTGGTAGTTCAGAAATTTAAAGACTTAGGAATTTGCAAGTATAAGTATTTAATAATTTAGTAATTGTTGAACTTATAATTTGAGCATTCAGAAAATTGGAAATATAGGAATTTATAAATTTAGAAGTTCATAAATTTGAAAAGATAAGGGTAAGGAATTTTAGAGACATCAAAATTTTTGGCCTTGGGATTCTGTATAATCCTGGTCATAAAACAAGAAACCTTAGAATTTTTTAAATTTAAATTATCTCGATACTATAAGAATATCCTATCTGGACTCTCGAGAATTATCGATCATCCCACCTTCATAAATTTGAAATTTTTCAAACTTGAAGACTCTGAAGTTTCAGAACCTTGAAGGTCTAGATTTCAGATTCTAGAAATTCACTATTACTAAAGTTACTATTCAACATTGAATTTCTCCATTTCTAATCCTCCATTACTACAGACATAAAAAAATTGACTATCCATCTAATAAATCTTGTCCCACCTTATTCAGACATTCCCTTAAGTCGTGTTTTCCCATACCATAATTATCCCGCGTTAGTGAGCCGGTTTACCAGTGTACTGGTGTTAGGGATTCCAATATATCGAAACGTTAATTAGCTCCGATTAGCCCGTTGTGATTGACCATTAACGTGACCAGCAAACACGCAACCACGTAAATTGGACCACCCTATAGATGTACTCGTGGTATGTCTATACGTATATGTGTATACACGTTTGAGGATTCCCTTGCGAGCATGATTTGCCTCTCAACTCGCTGCAATTCCAAGTTCAAAGCCACTTGCTTTACTCCATCTTGCTCTCCCTTCAGTCTCGCTTCCTCTTTCGTGCTGGAGTCTTCTCCCAGTTCAGAACTCTACCTTTCTCTTTGCTTACTTTATATGTATCTACTCCAACAATTTAAATATACGTTGTTGGTAATTGAGGACACTTTGCTAATTTATTGCTTTATATATTTTCAAGTTTTCTACTTTTTTAATTCTCAAGTTCTCAATTTTTTTTAAGTCTCAAGTTTTCTACTTTATGAATTCTCAAAATTTTATTGATGTACAAATTCATGAATTTGCACATTTTTTATTTTCAAGGTTTCTTTTCAATATAATTCGTGTTTTATCAAATTTCTATATTTTTATATTTTTGAATTATTAATTTTCAAATTGTGTAATTTTCAAATCATCAAAAATTCCAATTTTTGAATCATCAAATCCTCAAATCATAAAACGTATAGTTCTTCAAATTTTCAAACTTTCAAATCCTCAAATCTCAAAATTCTCAATTTCATAAATTTCCAAATATTCAAGTTATCAAATCTTTATATCCCTAAATTCTCAAATACCTAACTTTTAAATTCTCTAGATTTTCAAATCTTCACATCTCAAAATTCACAAATCTTCAAGTCTTTGAATCCCTAAATCTCAAAATTCCTAAACCTCTGTATTTCCAAGGTTCCAGTGCAACTCCAAAATTGCCAAAATTTCAAATCTTTAACCTCCCAAATTCCTAGAATTCTAAATCCTTACATCTTCAAATTTTCATATCCCCAAATTTCACAATCACCAAATCTCTACATCTCCAAATCTTGAAATTCTCTAATCCCTAAATCTCCAAATCTCTAAATCCCCAAATTCCCAACTCTATAATTTCCCAAATCCCTAAATTCCCAAATCTCCAAATCCCCAGCTCTATAATTTCCCAAATCCCTAAATTCCCATCTCTATAATTTCCCAAATCTCCAAATGCCAACTCTGTAATTTCCCAAATCTCCAAATTCCAACTCTGTAACTTCCCAAATCCCTAAATCTCCAAATCTCCAAATCCCCAAATCCCCAAATTCCCAACTCTATAATTTCCCAAATCCCTAAATTCCCAAATCTCCAAATCCCCAGCTCTATAATTTCCCAAATCCCTAAATTCCCAATTCTATAATTTCCCAAATCTCCAAATTCCAACTCTGTAATTTCCCAAATCTCCAAATTCCAACTCTGTAACTTCCCAAATCCCTAAATCTCCAAATCCCCAAATCCCCAAATCCCCAAATTCCCAACTCTATAATTTCCCAAATCCCTAAATTCCCAAATCTCCAAATCCCCAGCTCTATAATTTCCCGAATCCCTAAATTCCCAATTCTATAATTTCCCAAATCTCCAAATTCCAACTCTGTAATTTCCCAAATCTCCAAATTCCAACTCTGTAACTTCCCAAATCCCTAAATCTCCAAATCCCCAAATCCCCAAATCCCCAAATTCCCAACTCTATAATTTCCCAAATCCCTAAATTCCCAAATCTCCAAATCCCCAGCTCTATAATTTCCCGAATCCCTAAATTCCCAACTCTATAATTTCCCAAATCTCCAAATGCCAACTCTGTAATTTCCCAAATCTCCAAATTCCAACTCTGTAACTTCCCAAATCCCTAAATCTCCAAATCCCCAAAGCTCTAAATCCCCAAATCTCTAAATTTATAAATCTTGAAATTCTCAAATCCCTAAATCTCCAAATCCCCAAATTCCCAAATCCCCAAATCCCCAAATCCCCAAATCCCCAAATCCCCAAATCCCCAAATCCCCAAATCCCCAAATCTCCTAACCTCCTAACCTCCAACACCCAAAATCCCCAAATTTCCCCCAACCTCTCAACATCCCTCATCTCCTCTCGTCTAAAACCACTACCTTTCTCCCGCTTACCTTATGTATACAGTTACGACCTAGCTACATGACTGCCAGCAATTAAGGGCATTCGATAATGATGGAAGTACAATCTCTCTCTCTCCCTGTCTCTCTATCTGCTAAGCTGCTTAGAGTAGAGAACAAATCTGTCACTGTCAGCCGTCTATTCACAGTCGTCCGTGCGCTAACTCGATGAAAAAGGAGAAGACGGACAGTGAAATCGCCGAGCGGATGAGCTTCACGGCTGATTTTGACTCGCATTTCCTTCGGCCTGTCTACGCCACTTCTTTCGACGTAAGAATGTTTTGATAGAAAGATGTGCCGGCGAAATAAAATTCGAGATAATTGGTTTGGATTGCTCGTTAAAGTGTCCGGTCCCGTGAGCAACATCCAGAGAACCTTCACGATTATACACCTTAATTGCCTTTACCTTCTTTTTTTTTTTCGTTTATGCTAGTTATTTTTAGACTGAAACATTAATGGACCGTGGACGCTTTTTTATGCAATTGTTATGTTTCATATCGAGTTAGTATTAAGTTTGTGTTGTCAGTTTTGTTCTCGGTGTTTAGCATGATTTTTTAATGAATTAAACTATTTCATATGGATGTGAAATAGTAGGTTTCCATTTTTCTTAATAAATTGTTGATACAGATTTTTGTAGGTTTTACAAATTTGATAGGTTTGATAGGTTTGATTGGTTTAATAGGTTTGATAGGTTTGATAGGTTTGATAGGTGTTTTTTAGGTTTTAGGTTAGTTTAGGTTATGTGCAAGTAGGTCAAAGCAATTATATACATTTTGGTCACAAAGCAGTCATTTTCTAAACACTGATTGAATATCGTTCGTCAATTATTATATTTTTGAACTAAAATCAATTTTTAAGTAATCTTAATGTATTTTCTATTTCTGAAAAATTTAATGGCGATCGAATGGTTGAAGACACCAACCAAATCCAAACGTCATAGCGTTTGGATTTGGACGTACCAGGTAGCTCTCTGATGCTGCCCTAAGGCCTTCCTGTTTATGTACTATATTTGCTTATAGTCCACTATAGTGACGTCATCGAAAATGAACTTAGTCATTAATAAAAAGTTTCACATGCAAAATGAATATTATATTTGATATTTATAAATAATTTTAAAAATTTCACATGCAAAATGAATATTATATTTGATATTTATAAATAATTTTAAAAATTTCACATGCAAAATGAATATTATATTTGATATTTATAAATAATTTAAAAAATTTCACATGCAAAATGAATATTACATTTGATATTTATAAATAATTTAAAAAATTTCACATGCAAAATGAATATTACATTTGATATTTATAAATAATTTAAAAAATTTCACATGCAAAATGAATATTATATTTGATATTTATGAACAATTTAAAAAATGTTGAATGGAAGGGAAAATGAGTACCTCGAAATACGAGATAGAAACGATACGGTTTTGACAGTAATACAAAGAGGGAGGCTGAATTTTCGATTCTATTAAACAGAGAGTTTGACGACGAATTCATTCGAAATTCGAGGTATTTGTTCAAGGATCCCAATTCTATCAGGCCTTCCAATCGTCGTCGATGCTTTCGATGGAACAGATTTGCCCGGAGCGGCTCGTGAATATTACCCTCTTTCTTTCTCCACCCTTCTCGTTACCTTTTCATTTTTTTTTCCTTCTCTCATTCACCTCTCGAGGACTCTCTTCCTCGAGTAGAACAGCACGTGCTCGATTCTCAGCGTACGTACACTCGATGGGCGGGATTTTCGAGGGTAAAAAACCTCGTGTTCCACCGCGGGGACAAGGCTAAAAGCACGACACACATCGGATTACGTGTCTAAAAAGTGGAAGGAACCGATCCACGGGGAAAATGTTGAGTCTACTTTGTTTCTGGAGCTTCCCAAGATACTGCTAATAATCTACTTTGTACACGGTACAAAGAAGTTCGTTAACCCTCCTGTTAACTGGGTAACCTAACTACCCCTTTTAACGTTCGTATTTAAATTTATTATTTAGTCGTACAAAAATTGGGAAAAAGTTTAAAACTTTGGCTGGTATCTTTTTAGTCATTTATAAGCAGTTGTATTAGTTACTGGTGGTTATTTTATGCAGTCAATGTATAGGGTGATTCATCTTTTATTTAAATTATACGAGTTGTTATATTGTGAATAAATATTTGTTACTTGTGCTTTAAACAAAAATTCTATGACGTGATATTAAGAGACAGAGTGTGTAATGATTAGTTGCTATGCTATTTTGACTTTTTATAAATTATAAGTAAATGAAATTTGAAGGGATATTTATATCCTGATGAAAATGTAACATAGTCAAAATGACTACTTTTATGTCATTTTTCAAATTTTACACAGAATTTTATTTTTATACTTTTACATAAAATTAATACATCATATGATGTACTATGCACTTGTGTATCTTTTAAAATTATGCAAGTTTTGTTTAAAATATCTGCTCACATAACAAGTATCGTATGACAAATGTTTGTTCATATAACAAATATCCTATAGCAAACACTTGTTCATATAAACTTGTTCATATATCTTGTTGCAATAGAATATACATATGTTAAATGGCACAGTTAGGTGAACCAGCCAGTTAGGTTTACAATCACCCTAATTCAGCATCCACCATTGAGAACCTTCTGAATAACATGCAAACGAGCTAAAACCTTGTGAAACAACCTAACTTAAAATAACTATTAGCATGTTTGTTATCAGTCTTAAGTCCTGAGTGTTAAATTCGTATCATGACTAATGAACGAGATTCGCAATGTCAAAAGGGTGCATCCAATAAAAGCACCGATCAACAGGATAATAAAATATTAAAACTGACCCGAGCATCAATCGATTGGTGGCTCTATTTTTAAGAAAGGACACGGTTCAGGTTCGAATTCCTGTAGAAGCGGGTCTCTGTGATCTCACATAAATTAAGTATCCCCTCTTCCTAAAGGGGACTTAAAAATATCTCCCAGTTCCGAATCAATATTCTTCACCGACCGCTTTCTTATCGCCTTTTGTCCATATCAAAACTCTTCCTTCAGCTCTTTTCAAAATTCTACCATCATTTATAACCATATTTGTCATTTTTATATAGGTATACTTAATATGTATTTTTGTAGCACTTTTTGAGGTTCTATCGTTATTGATTACATATTTACAATTTAAATTTTGTATCTTCCAGAGTTTAGAATTTTGGTATCTCTAGAATTTAAGACTCTGGACTTTGAAAATTTGAGATTTTGCTATTGATGGTTCTTTATTTTGTATTTTATTACTTGCGAGGGTTAAACAATGTATTTTAGGTCGAATTGAAAGGAATTTTACTACAAAGGGCGAATTGTGACTGTCAAAATACAATTTTAGGTTAAGGTCTCAATCAGATGTACTCGAATGACTATAACCTTAAAATGTATCTTCTAAATTTTCAATTATAAAATCTGAAACTTCGGACTTTCTCCCATTATCAGGTTGCATAAACTTCATCAACTATTTCTGTGTATTAATATTAAAAATATTAAACAATTATAGGACAATCTAGCAATGTTGAGTGCTGTAAGAAGCTTCACTATAAAACTCTAAAGACCACATTCTAATTTAACAATATTAAACAGCGATATTAACGATATTAAACGACAACAATATTAACAATATTAAACAGCAATATCAACAATATTAACAATACTAGCAATATTAACAATATTAGCAATATCAAACAGTGCCAATACAAACTTCACTAAAGAACAATAAAATTAATCACCCAACATAACATCAAACCAAGCCACACCAAAGACCCCAAAAAGCAGAATAAATCCTCTCAGACCATTTTCCAGTTAATATACCCGATTCGAAATTATAGTGAGCCACGTTCCAGGTGATTCGAAGGTACGTAGCATCTGGGAACGTCTGGTTGGTCAGGAAGAAGAGGAGGCTCGGAGAACCGACACCAAAGGATTATTACAGCCGTGTTGCATAACATGTCGTTGACCACACGGTTGGATTACTCATGCTCCTCCGTGGAGTGACCTTGTATCACAATCGAGCCTCGAACCTGCACAGCCTAGGCAGATTCCCTCGTCCAACGATCCTGGACCAACCGGTGGCCCTGGATTCGAGGGCAATGCACCTTCTTGCTGCATCACTCCTTCTCCCCCTCTTCCTCCGGGAGCATCTCCGTTTCTCCTAGAAACAATACTGTAACGGTGTGTCATGTGTTGTCCGAGAGGATTTACATGTTCTTACATCGAACATGATAAAACGGGGGTCTCTGTGCTGTATGCAATTTTAGCGGGTGTTTGATGAAGTGGGCACAATGTTTGCGGGAAAAATGCAAGGAGGAAATTGGGGAGGAGTGTCATTGGAAGTGCATTATAGTCGCAGTTCCAAAAATTTGTAAATTTGTAAAGTTTCAAATACCTAAAGTGGTTAGGTTAGGTTCACTTATTGAATCACTGGTTCTTTAGGTCTTGAGATTTTTCTCAAATCTTGAAATCCTAAATTTCGAATTTCCCACATTCTAAAATTCCACTTATTACATTTTCCTAGAAAAGCAGCAACCCCCAAATCCTCAATTCTCTGAAACTTGAAATTCCTTTCAAATCCTAAAATTTTTAATTTCAAGTTTTCCACATTCTAAAATTGCACTCACTCCCTAGGAAAAACAACGACCCCCAAATCCTCAGTTTTATGAAACTTGAAATTTTAGCAAATCCCGAAATTCTAAATTTCAAATTTCCCGCGTCCTAAAATTCCACTTATCACGTGACAAAAATTACCCAGAAAATGGCGACCTACCCAAATCCTCAATTCTCAAAATCTCTAAACTTGTTTCTAAATCCCAAAATTCCAAATATGAAATTTCCTACAAATTTCCTTCAAATTTCCTTAAATTCCATTTATCACCTCTTCCTAGACAAAATGGCGGCTCACCCCATTCTCGCTCATCAATCCTCACTTGAAAATTTCTTTCTCGCGAATTATTGTTACCAAAGAAACTACAGAATCTTCATAATAATAGATAAAAAACGAACAGAAACAGAAATGCTACGAGCTACCGCACAAGTCATTTTCGTAATTAGATCAGACGGAGACAGAGGTTGCATTATGCAGAATCTTCAAAGCGAGTACCGTCAATGAGATTAAGCTCGTTACAGGGAATTTTGCATCAAAATTTCAAGCCAAGTTTCACGAACTGATTTTCGAAAATGAGACGAACTCTGCAAGATACTATTATTTCTTAGCCTTACCATGAGAATCATACTTTTTCTTTTCTTTATGATGTGAAGAAAGTGAATGATTTTATCTCTGGGAAATCTTTCGATCCGGTGGTTGGATTAACTTGTAACTAAGCACTTTAGTATACATATATTACAGAAAATTACTCCTTTCCTGTCATAATATGGAGAATATAAAGAATTTACTGTCGGAGTGTTCGACATTTTTTAGAACGGAAATTACAAGATATGAAGTGATTTTAAATTTGTTAGAATGAAATAAGATGAGAAAAAATGGAGTGGAATGCACTTATGTGCAATTTTTTTATAGTTTTGAATTTAGGAACTATTGTATGTGATGTATATGATCATCAGATATAACTCTTTTAGTATAATTGTATACATTATTAATTTATTAACTTGTTTTATTTATTAAAATTTTTATATTAGGTGAAACATGAGATTTTGTGAATTTTAAGATTTGTAAACTTGTTATTGGTACTAGTTGAGAGAATTCAAACTAATTTCAGTGTATCTTTTTTAACAAGTAAAGTATCATATAGTGAAGGGTCGTAGTAAATATAAAAATAAAAAATTTTCTTTTTGCAAAATTAATGTTACAAAACGTTATAAGAAACTATTAAAAATTAAAAGTTTCAATAAATTTGAAATTCCAAAAATTTGCATTACTGCAAAGAACCAAATCCCACATACGAAAATATAACATAGTTTCAATTAATTTTTGAAATACCCAAAACTTGAATTACTGCAAAGAACCAAATCCCCTCACGTACGAAAATATAACACAGTTTCAATTAATTTTTGAAATACCCAAAACTTGCATTACTGCAAAGAACCAAATCTCCACATACGAAAATACAACATACTATAAACAAAAGCTACCAGTGAATAATCACAGAAGAAATTTATCAACATCCCCCAATATCACAATGTCAAAATAAAATATCTCCAAATCAAAAGTCTCCAGATATGAATACATAAAGTTCTCCAATTAGATGACAGTGGAAGAATAAATAATAATCGCAAGTTCGATACCGTAGCAGAGCTAATATGAAAGCTCGACAGAGATAATGGAATCAATGCTCCTAACGTATCCGGGAATTACAAGATGCCGGTTCTCTGTCTGTTTCAGAGTGGCAGGTATCCACGGCAGTGACGCTGTCGCCTAATTAATAAAATAAATCATCCAACAGTGCATCGACCCTGGCGTTGCATCAACGGTTTGACTGACGGTGTTCCGCCTCTGCCGTCGGCTAATTGTCAAATTACAAAGATCGAGAATATCTAATGGACGTCGGAACCGGCATGGCAGGACGGTTCGTCGCGATTTTGAACGACTGCCTCCTTCACCCCACCGGCCCACGTAATTTCCACTGCGCAAAAGCGAAACGCACCCCCACCAAATCTCGCTAGCAACCCCTACCTCTTTTGCACCTGCAACCCTTCCGACGTCCACCAAGTTACGTTATTCGACTCCGGGACTCCGGCGATCGTGGTCCTACGCTTCCGGTTCTACGAGCCCTCCAGCTGGACCTTGGTAAACTTATCTTGATACTATTGTGATGTGTGATACTTGACGTGGTTCGTTGCTTCGTTTTAGTTTGAAGCTTTTGGTTTTAGGTATACTAAATTACAATTGTGAGGGAAACTAACTTGTATGATTATTCTTTATTTGCACAGTAGTCACCTCTACTAAACAGCTTAACTTATGTAATTTAAGATGAGTAAGATCAGCTTAAGTTCTAATCTAGTGTAAACTGTGCTTTGTTTTAGTTGATTTCGGTTTTGGTGATGCATGTAAGGATTGTGAATGTAGTACATTTATTTATTTGTAACTTTGAACATAGTTTGAAGTTTATATAGTTTATAGAACGTTTATCTTTATTGTTGAATGGTTATCTTTATTTCAGTTTGAGAATTCTCTAGTTTCGCTTGAAGTTTATTTTCAATTTCAGTTTAAGAGTTCTTTAATTTCACTTGAAGTTTATTTGTAACTTCAGTTTAAGAATACAGCTTTAATGGCAGCTTGAAACATCATTAATTTCAGTTTGATACATCTGTAATTATACATCTGCAGTTTAGTAATATTAATATCAGTTGATCGTGTACTCGCGCGTCGTCTGCGAAGCGCGCCAAATTTGAACTTCGCGCGCTTTACTTCGAACGTCGGTAAGGAAGATCTTGCCGTACAATCATTTCAAAATTACATTTATCTACGTTGAAAATAGTAAGAAACTATTAAAAAACCTAATACTATTAAAATATCTATTAAAATATCTGATATTTAATGCTAACTATTAAAATATCAAATGTCTATTCAAATTTCAGTACACATATCAATCTCATCATATTTATTGACTAATATTAACATTCCCAGTTATGATTGCCAATTCACAATTCGAAACAACACATCAGCATAATATTGAATTAAAACTAGTAATATTAAACTTGAAGTAACCAATAACTAATAATATTATTAACAGGAAACCGATATTGAAAGTAATCCTAAAAGTAGTTTCAAAAGTCGATGTTTCACTCTTGAATGAAACATAAGAATCACTGTCGGTGTGTATTTCTGTAACGTGTATTCGATATCCGGCAGGTAATAAAATTATGATCCGATAGCGCCGCCGAGCCATTCATCTCAATCAGGTTTCGGAGAAGATTGACGAGTGTACAGATAGCCGTATCTCTCCCGTCTGATGCTTGATTCTGAAACCTTCATTAACTCACAATTGCTTTTGTTCTATATTAGATCTGAACGTGTTCTTTCAAATTTATTCATCGTTTTGATGAATCATTATACGGTACAGAAATGTTTAAAGACGATAACAATACGCTTTTTGTTAGAATCAAAGATGATCTTGATTACTAAACGAAACCTTTATGGAAATACAATTGCTTTTGTTTTATAGTAGTTTATAAAGTGTACTTTGAATATCTTTTATTGTTTTGATAAATTGCTTTGCGATAACAGAATATTTAAACATAATGACTTTGGTATTAATAATGTTTTAAATGTTACAGCTGACAGAAGAGGAAAATGGAAAATATAAACGCTCTTTATGCTTTTGATTGTTGCTCAGAAAGCCTTGATTACAATATTGGCTTTCGGGCAATAATCATAATCACGAAAGGGCAGAGCCTCAACTGTGAACTGGCACCTCTGCTGATTACGGAGAATTTGAATTTTGTCATATTACATCTTCACAACGTTTTCAAGAACTTTCAAACTCACTGGCACTTTTATTGTTATAGAATATAGGAGTCTGATGTTACGTCTTGTATTGTTATGTAGCGTCTTGTATTGTAATGCAACGTGTGTGGTATGTCATACGTGGTATATACGTGTGGTATACTCACGTGTAGCATCACATTTTGTATAGCCATAGGTATACAATAGTATAGAGAGATATGTGAGTGGTATATCTACTTTGTGAAAGTACACATGATGGTATCTATATGCGTTATGTTGTTGCACGTGGTATTGTCGTGTGTGGGATAGCTACGCGTTGAGTTGCTACGCGTTGTATCGCCACGCGTTGCGTCACTACTCATTCTATCACCACGCGTTACATTGTCACGCGTGGTATCGTCACGCGTTGTATCGTCACGTGTTGTACCGTCACGCGTTGCGTCACTACACATTCCATCGCCACGCGTGGTATCGTCACGCGTTGTACCGTCACGCGTTGTATTGTCACGCGTTGCGTCACTACTCATTCTATCACCACGCGTGGTATCGTCACGCGTTGTACCGTCACGCGTTGCGTCACTACACATTCCATCGCCACGCGTGGTATCGTCACGCGTGGTATCTTCACGCGTTGTACCGTCACGCGTTGTATTGTCACGCGTTGCGTCACTACTCATTCTATCACCACGCGTGGTATCGTCACGCGTTGCATCGTCACGCGTTGTACCGTCACGCGTTGCGTCACTACACATTCTATCGCCACGCGTGGTATCGTCACGCGTGGTATCTTCACGCGTTGTACCGTCACGCGTTGTATTGTCACGCGTTGCGTCACTGCACATTCTATCTCCACGCGTGGTATCGTCACGCGTTGCATCGTCACGCGTTGTACCGTCACGCGTTGCGTCACTACACATTCCATCGCCACGCGTGGTATCGTCACGCGTGGTGTCTTCACGCGTTGTACTGTCACGCGTTGTATCATCACGCGTTGCGTCACTGCACATTCTCTCTCCACGCGTTATAACGTCACATGTGGTATGTCCACGCGTTGTATCACCACGTGTTGCATAATTACACACATCTGCACTCATTTATATAGTCAACACAATATATAACTAAATGCAATCTTCCACTCCTTGAA
Organism: Megachile rotundata; assembly: GCF_050947335.1. Classification (NCBI taxonomy): domain Eukaryota; kingdom Metazoa; phylum Arthropoda; class Insecta; order Hymenoptera; family Megachilidae; genus Megachile; species Megachile rotundata. Next base: position 8,452,603 of record NC_134994.1, read on the forward strand.
CGCAATAGTAGTTGAACGACAACAAATATTGCCAATGGCAATATAACAAAAGTCTACTATACTATTACAACTACTATTATTACTAGCACTACTACTACAGTTATTAATTAATTATTCCACTGTATGTATCTGCATTTATCATCAATATTGCAACTAATCTCTAATACCGTCCAGAAATATAAAATACAGTACAATAATAATATTTCAAGAATATTGTATATCGATTAAAATAAACTTTGGTACGTTTACGTATAAAGTATAAGAGTCGATTTAATTCTAAAGCATTTACGTTAAAAAAAAAAAATAAATTGTACTCGTGATTGATGCATTTACCATGGAGCTACGTTTAAATAAAACCATCTGGAAGAAAAGCTTTTACGATACTACACTTTATTCAATTCCATCTGGGATACTCCATCAACCTCTCCTGATATCCTCAATCGTATTAAATTATTCCTTTGAAATTATAATTGCGCACTTGACTTCCCTGATTGCTGACTAATTGTTTCTTGAACGATCGATTTACCAACGGGCTTAAGTTTAATCTACCTTCGCTGATAATTGTATTCCACATCGTAAACGATTGTTTATCTCGTTCATTCACCTTCTGTTTTTTAATTTATTTTTGAGAAGCTTGTAGAAGAATTCTTGTGAGGTTAAACTGTTAAGTCTAATACGGTTATTAAACGGTATTTTTGTAATAAAATTTGTATTGGTAAGGTGAACTGCAAATAGTTTATTTATTTTTATAGTTATATTATGTACAAGTGATTCATTGTAATAGAAGGTTATATGTTATAGGAGATTAAAAATAGAAATTTAACGTAGACAAGTATTACTAAAATACTAGAATATAAATTACTAGAATTACTAGAGTATGAATTACTAGAATATGAAAATTACTAGACTGTGAAATATATTCTCATTGTAAAAGAAGATTGTATGTTACAGTACAATAAAACTAAAAATTAAACATAGATAAACACCACTAAAATACTGGTACATGAATTACTAGAATATAAATTATTAGAGTATGAATTACTAAAATATGAAAATTACTAGCTTGTCAAAGATATTCTCATTGTAATAGAAGGTTATCTGTTACATTACAATAAAACTAAAAATTAAACAAATATAACTAAAATACTGGAATATGAATTACTAGAATATAAATTACTAGCACATGAAAATTACTAAATTGTAAAAGATATTGTAGATATTCTAATAATATCTGATACTAACTAAAATACAATTCAGTTATATTTTAATACTACCAAAATTGCATATAACAATAATATATAAAACACACATAGACTAAACATTATTTCGTTTTCTTTGTTATTATAAAACAAATATTTTTGTGCAAATATTGCAAGGTTCATATCAACGAATTATTTCCGAAAAATATACCTATGGAACACACAGCGACTTCAACAATGTTTATTCATATATAACAAAACAATTTTACAAGCGAATAATGCAGTCGGCTCGCATTGATCGTTTTTCATCCCTGCATTATATGTTTTCGTTCATTGCACCATAATGAAGTATCTTTATTTCAAAATAAAGATATATTCTCAAATTATACATTCATTTATATGCACAAATATTTATGAATAAAAGTATTATTTTACCTTTCATGCATAACATTTATATTAAATTTCCTACTTCTTACAATTTTTAATATTTTTTTGTCTTTTTTGTGTATATCTTTAGCAAGAACTTTCATTATTTAGGTTTTTATCAATTTTTAATTCGATTTTAAGTCTTCAAATAAGTGGAAAATTGTAATAGTTCGAAGAGTAATGTTAGAACTCTTAATTTTTCATTTGCCTTTCTAATTTTATAAATTCTAGTTGCTTAAATATTTGTAAGTATCTGAAATTCAGAGATCTAAGTTTGGTTGATGTGTTTTATTGATTCAGAGAAGGGAAGCTTGGGAAAATTTATTTTTGGAATTTGGAAAAATATTAATTTGGTAATTTGGGAATTTACTGGGAATGTTTGGAAAATTAGGAAATTGTTTGTTACAAATTTTGTAAATTTTTGTTAGATGATTATGTGATTAATGTAGGCTGTCAGTAGGAATGTATGTATTCTCAAATTTCTACATTTCTCAATTTTCCAATTTCCCAATTTCCCAATTTCCATATTCCCCAATTCCTAGATCTCCCAATTCCTAAATTTCTCAATTTCTAAATTTTCCACTTTCCAAATTTTCCAATTTCCCAGTTTCCCAGTTTCCCAGTTTCCCAATTTCCCAATTTCCATATTCGCCAATTCCTAGATCTCCCAATTCCCAAATTTCTCAATTTCTAAATTTTCCACTTTCCAAATTTCCCAATTTCCCAATTTCCCAATTTCCAAATTTCCCAATTTCCAAATTTTCAAATTTCCCAATTTCCAAATTTCCCAATTTCCCAATTTCCAAATTTCCCAATTTCTAAATTTCCCAATTTCTAAATTTCCCAATTCCTAGATCTCCCAATTCCTAAATCCCCCAATTCCTAAATCCCCCAATTCCTAAATCCCCCAATTCCTAAATTTTCCAATTTCCAAATTTCCAAATTTCCAAATTTCCCAATTTCCAAATTTCTAAATTTCCCAATTCCTAGATCTCCCAATTTCTAAATCCCCCAATTCCTAAATCCCCCAATTCCTAAATCCCCCAATTCCTAAATTTTCCAATTTCCAAATTTCCGAATTCCCAAATTTCCAAATTCCCAAATCTCCAAATCTCTAATTCCCTAGCCCCAATTCCCTAAATCCCCAAATCTCCCAATCCCAAATCTCCAATCCACCAAATCCACCTCCAAATCCCTAATCCCCCAAATCCACCTCCAAACCACCAAACCTCCACCTCTCCAAAACCCCAAATCCCCAACATCACAACCACAAACCCCAAAATCCCACCACAAATCGACCACCCAAGATCTCAATTAACTGCCCCTAACCAATTAACAATAATCTTTTACAACCCAGCAACAGAAATAAAACAACCACCGTACGTGTATCAGATTTCATTCGAAACCGATGCGATCGACACGCGAGCCACAGCTAAAGCGTTATACTTCATAAAAGATTCAACGTTAATTACCGAAGATGACCGGACTGGAAATCCGGTTTTTATCTATCTGCGACGCGCACGATACACCTCACAGAATCCAACAGAAAGTTTCTTCTTGATTTTTCCTTCATCCTTCGCAGACGAACGGCATCCTTCCGGCTGACGTTTGGCCGGCGTCGATGTTAACAGGTAGCGACGGCCGGTGTTTTCTCAAAAACTGCCAAAAAGTCTCGGCAACGAGGGTCGACAGGTGGAGGCACGAACGAGCAGAGACGATGAGAAATTCCGGTGCCGCGAGACGGGTCAGGCAACGATGCATTATTTAAATTTTAAAAGCATTTCGGAGTGCCGGCTTAATTCGCCGTCTAGTTAGCCAACCACCCTCTGCCACCCCTGCGACCTGGACAACAAACAACCATCCGAAAGTAAATTCGTATACAGAACATTCCACTTGTCCCCTCTCTATTTGATGTACACCTATTATCGTCGTGATTAGCGAGAATTCAATTTTATGGGGGCATGCATAAACGGAATATGGATTTTATGGGTGGTTCAATGATTTTGTGCCTTTCGGCACACATTAACCAGTTAACTGTGGCGATCTTTTTGCAAAGCGTGCACCAGTGTGTGTTGCGATAATCAAGCGACTGCTTATGAATTAGCTCTCAGGAAGTTATGAATCCAACTCAAATTATTTATCATTTTTATTTGCCTGTTTCATTTCGTCTTGACTTCTAAAGATTTTAAACATATTATAATTTATTATACTTCTCCATGACGGATATAGTCGTCAAACACACTTAACTGGTTAATCAAGCGACTGCTTATGAATTAGCTCTCAGGAAGTTATGAATCCAACTCAAATTATTTAGCATTTTTATTTGCTTGTTTCATTTCGTCTTGACTTCTAAAGATTTTCAACATATTATAATTTATTATACTTCTCCATGACGGATATAGTCGTCAAATGCACTTAACTGGTTAATCAAACGACTGCTTATGAATTAGCTCTCAGGAAGTCATGAATCCAACTCAAATTATTTATCATTTTTATTTGCTTGTTTCATTTCGTCTTGACTTCTAAACTTTTTAAACATATTATAATTTATTATACTTCTTCATGACGGATATAGTTATCAAACACACTTAACTGGTTAAGTTCGATGGAAATTAAAATGGGACAGTGGATGAAGTTAATTTTAGTTGAGTAAGGTTTTAAAGTTCTGCGTTTAGCAATTTGGGGTACAAGTGTAATAGTGCTGTGGTGTGAGGGTCTTTGGGGTGTTTTAGAGTTTTGTGGTTTTATTTGATAACGGTGCTAGGTGTGTGATGGGGGGTTTTGGAAAATTGAACATTTTGGAGGTTGGAAAGATGAAGTTTGAATTTGTGGATTTGGAAGCTTGAAAGTAGGAAGGCTTAGTTGGGGTTGAAATTTTGAAAATTTGGGAGATAGGAGTTCAGAATTAGTAAATTTATTAATTGGAGATGTGGAGGTTTAGCAAGTGGGATGTTTGAGAGTTGGGGGTTGAAATTTAGAAAATTTGAAAGTTGGGAGTTAGTAAATTTATTAATTGGAGATGTGGAGGTTTGGAGAGTGGGAAGTTTGAGAGATGGAGGTAGAAAATTAGGAAATTTGAAAATTAGGAGTTGAGAATTAGTAACTTTATTAATTGGAGATGCGGAGATCAGAGAGTAGCAAGTTGGAAAGCTAGGGGATGAAAATTAGAAAATTGAAATACGAGAATATAGGAGTAGATGATGTAGAATTATGAAAATTTGAAATCTGAACATTAGAAGTTAACAAATTTAGTAACTGAAAATGTAGAAATAAAAAATTTAAAAACTGCGAACTTGGGATTTAAAAAATTTCAATAATGAAGTTTTAAAACTATAAAAATTTAAAAATTCAACATTTAAAAATATAAAAATTTAGAAATAGAATATTTGAATCTCTAAAAATTATAAAATGGAAATTTTGTTAGAACAAAAACTTAACAATTCACTAACTAACAAATATAAAAATTAGAAACAAATTAAATAAATAAAACTTGCACATATATAATTTAAAAATAAAAAAATACATTATATATGTATAAATAACGTCAAATATAGAAGTTAGGTTTCGGTAAATAAAGAGTTAAGTTTCCCACAAAGTATTATGACAAATTGTAAAATGCATTTCTAGTATATACATTTCACAATGCAAAAGCAGAGTCTCTTTAAATTTCTCGACGAACCTGATAATCTGTCGTCCTCTGGAATCCGTGGAAATGTAATCCCTTGATAATACTTTGACTGACGTGTGCTGAAACATAAAGCACCATATCACGATGTATACCAGTGAATCTCAAATTTTTTTTACGATATAACTATATACGCTTTTTTTTTAGAGAGAAAATAGAAATTCAAGAGAAACTTCCAAGGTTTCAATTTAGGATTTTTTAAATCTTTTATTTGGAGATTTGGGAATTTGGGAAATTTGGGATTTGAGGATTTAGGGATTTTACGGATTTGGGAATTTGAGGATTTGGGGATTTGGGGATTTGGGGATTTGGGGATTTGGGGATTTGAGAATTTTGGAATTTGGGGATTTAGGTATTTGGAAAATTTAGGAGTTGAAAATTTCAAGTTTAGGAATTTAGGGATTTGGGAATTTATAGAGTTGGGAATTAAGAGATTTGGAAAATTTGAAGATTGAAAATTTGGAGATTTGGGAATTTAGTGATTTGGGGATTTGGGGAATTGAGGATTTGGGAATTTAGTGATTTGGGGATTTAGGGAATTGAGGATTTGGTGATTTGGTGATTTGGGGATTTGGGGTTTAGTAATTTTGTGATTTGGTGATTTCATGAACTGGTGATTTGGTGATTTGGTGATTTAGGGATTTGGGGAATTGAAGATTTGGGAATTTAGTGATTTGGGGATTTAGGGAATTGAGGATTTGGTGATTTGGTGATTTGGGGATTTGGGGATTTGGGGTTTAGTAATTTGGTGATTTGGTGATTTCATGAACTGGTGATTTGGTGATTTGATAATTTAGGCAATTTGAAAATTTGAAGATTTGAGACCTTAACATTTAAAAATTTCGGGATGTAAAGAATTTAAAATTTGAGAATGTAGACACTTGAAAATTTGGGAACATAAGAGTTTGAAAATCTAAAAAGTTATACAATTTTGAAATGTGGAACTTTGCAAACTTGATAACTTGGAAATTTGAACATATAGAAAACTTGAAATATCTATATTTCTAAATTTGTAAGTTGAAATATAAAACATAGGAACCTAAAAAAGAAACTTGATAACGCAGAAAATAAAAATTAAAAAACCATTAATTTCCCATACTTCACCACAATAAGATAAATAAAAATATCCAAATATCTACAAAACTTGAATCCGACAAGAAAAATTGTCTTCCATAAAAATAACATCCCTTAAAGAAACAATATCTTGAACTTCAAACCGTTAACAAATCGCTAAAGACCTTCAGTAAACAATATATATTTATCAGTAGTCAAACAACGTACAGTTAATTGTAATTGATGGTGTTAAAAACAAATTCTCCCCAGTTATAAATCTATATACCTAACGCGCACGAGCTCGATGGCAGTCCATATTTATATAGTCAAAGAGGTTGACAGATCGACGTTCGGTCGCGCCTCGTTCGCCTTGTGCCGATGAATATTTCAGTCAGCTCTGGCTTCAGCTGTCAGTCCGCGGGACAGGATGTGCGAGAAAGAGAGAAAGGGTGGAAACCGATGAAGGGGAAGGGGTGAAATCGCTTCTATGTATAGAGACGTATGGCCCGACGAACTTTCGACCTGAAATGACCCGAGCTAGATGCAGACGCCTCCGCGAATTTGCCACCTTTCGCGATGGAAACCACCCCCTTAACCTGCAACCACCTTAATGATCCGTTTAATCCAGGATACCAGACGATTCTCTATGAATAAATGAAAATTATATAATTCAATTCGTGTACGTCAGATATCATTCTTATTTAGCTTTAATCTTTCGTTTGGGAGACACAATTTGGGTATGTGAATTATTTATTTGAGGAAAAATTACCTCAAATTGGTAGCGGGATGGTCGGTGTTAATTTATTGGTTTATACTGGGGGTGGTTTATGATATAGCTCGTTTATGATTTATAGTTCATGACACTTGGTGATTTATGGTACTTGTGATGGTGGTTTGTACTGAGGGTGGTTTATGATATTTAGGTTGTATTTTTTGGTAGTTTGGGATACTTGGTAATTGACATTGGTTAGTACTTTATGATGTTTGGTAATTTGTGTTATTTAATAGATTATAATACTTGATTATTTATACTGCTTAGTAGTTTATGAAGTTTAGTAGTTTATGTTATTTAATAATTTATGATATTTGGTTATTTATACTAATTAGTATAAATACTTTTATGATATTTGGTTATTTGTACTGCTTAGTAATTTATGATGTTTGATAGTTTATATTATTTAATAATTTACAATATTTGGTCATTTATACTGTTTAGTAGTTAATGATGTTTGGTACTTGATATTATTTAATAATTTATAATATTTGGTTATTTACACTACTTAGTAGTTAATGATGTTTGGTACTTGATATTATTTAATAATTTATAATATTTGGACATTTACACTACTTAGTAGTTTATGATGTTTGGTAGTTTATATTATTTAATAATTTATGATATTTGGTCATTTATACTTCTTAGTAGTTTATGATGTTTGGTAGTTTATATTATTTAATAATTTACAATATTTGGTCATTTATACTTCTTAGTAGTTTATGATGTTTGGTAGTTTATATTATTTAATAATTTATGATATTTGGTCATTTATACTTCTTAGTAATTTATGATGTTTGATAGTTTACATTATTTAATAATTTATAATACTTGGTTATTTATACTTCTTAGTAGTTTATGATGTTTGATACTTGATATTATTTAATAATTTACAATATTTGGTCATTTATACTGTTTAGTAGTTAATGATGTTTGGTACTTGATATTATTTAATAATTTATAATATTTGGTTATTTATACTACTTAGTAGTTTATGATATTTGATAGTTCATATTATTTAATAATTTATAATATTTGGTCAATTATACTGTTTAGTAGCTTATGGTAATTAATAGCTTATACAGAGGGGTAGTTTATAGTGATTAGTAGTTTATACTGAGGGGTAATTTATCATATTTAATAATTTATATCACATAATAGTTTATGATATTTGCTCATTTATTCTGCCTTGCAATTTATAATATTTAATACATAGTTTAATACATAGTCGCCACGTGTTAGTGTACACGCACAGTTACTGCGAGGCCCTGCCCTTAATTACTTGCTGATCCACCCTCTTTTACTATAGTCATCTCAGTTTGATTTTTCCTGAAATAAACAATATCTCATACTTCCATATATTGTTTACTGTAACTGACAACAATAATTTACTCCTACTGACGACAATAAATAAAATTTTTATTACAAATCTCTTGTGGATCATCAATCCCCAGTAACCACAATATCTATACTAATATCATAAAAACTTTGAACGTCACTAAACGTCATCATTCGTTGAATTTTATTTGTAAAATTATTTTTAAAATTTACACTATTTCCGTTCGTTTCCATGATTGCATTAAACGCGTTTTATAAAGATATTACACTTTGCCTGTAATATTTTTATTCATATGAAAATAAAATTCATATCTTACTTAAAAATGTGATAGGCAAAGTGTAATATCTTTATAACATTCATATCTTACTCAAAAATGTTACAGGCAAACTACATTATCTTTACAAAATGCGTTTAATGCAATCATGGAAACGAACGGAAATAGTATAATACAACTCGGAATTTTCCATGATGTAATTAAGTAATTAACTACTCTCAGAGCACTGACACCTGTTACCAATTGCCATAATAAGATAAGTAGGTGCATTACTCTAATCAGATTCAAGCGATCCTCAGGTGAGAACTATTGCGATTTTAAATACGATATCATTAAAAAAATACCGACAATGAGAGACCTAGGTACCTTTCTAATTAGAGACTAGTGCTAATTATGTGGTTAACAGTCGAGTTGAGTGGTTAATCGTGACCCAAAGATATGATATGTGTATAGTGATCTACGGATAGAGAGATCTTGAAGTATCTTGGGGTATAGAAATATACATGGGGTGTAGAAATATTGGGGTATGAGAAAGGGATATGAGAAAGATCTAGGGATATGAGAATTGTGGAGGAACAGGAAATTTGGGATATGAAAATATGCGGATGTGGAATTTTGAGATATAGAAATTTGGGATTATTGAAATTTGGGGTGGCGGAATATGGGGATGTTGAAACTTGGGGCGGTAGAAATCTAGGAATATTGAAATTTGGGTGGTAGGAATCTAGGGAAATACAAATCTAATAACTTACAAATCTAGGAATCCAGAGAACTTAAAATCTAAGAATCTAGGAATCTAGGGAACTTGAAATCTGAGAATCTGGGAAGCTAGGAATCTAGAGAACCTGGAATCTAGAGAACCTGGAATCTAGGAATATAGGAATCTAGGGAACTTGAAATCTAAGAATCTAGGAATCTAGGGAGCTTGGAATCTGGGAATCCAGGAATCTAGGGAGCTGGAATCTGGAAATCTAGGAATCTAGGGAACTTGAAATCTAGGAAACTTGGAATCTAGGGAAATTAGAATTTAGAAACCTAAAAATCTATGGAACTTGAAATCTAAGAATCTAGGAATCTAGGGAGCTTGGAATCTGGGAATCTAGGAATCTAGGGAGCTGGAATCTGGGAATCTAGGAATCTAGGGAACTTGGAATTTAAGAATCTAGGAATCTAGGGAGCTTGGAATCTGGGAATCTAGGAATCTAGGGAATTTGGAATCTAAGAATCTGGGAATCTGTTAATCTAGGAATCTAGGGACCTTGAAATCTAGGAAACTTGGAATCTAGGAACCTAGGAATCTAGGGAACTTAGAATTTAGAAACCTAAAAATCTAGGGAACTTGGAATCTAGTAATCTAAAAATCTAGTAATCTAAGAATCTAAGAATCTAAGAATCTAAAAATCCAAAAATCTAAAAATTTATAAATTCATATTTCCACATAACATATACTGATCTCCCCATTATATACATTTATAACAATTGTAATAATAGTTTCAATAACTACAATTTGAACCATTTAATGTCATATTGGTTGAGTAACTAGATTGACAGGATCGTGCGAGGTACAGAAACTGATTTTGCAAGGTATCCATACGGAGAATTAAATTGAGGGTAACCGCGAACGTCAACTCATGCTTTTCGTGAATATTCATGCCCCATATAGAAGGATCGTTAAACTCAGGAATCGAGTTTATAAAGTACTCTTTTTAGTGCCGCTCTTTGCGGTTTTAAAAGAAGCGTTTCATTGCTGCTCGTTAAATAACATAACGTTTCATTCTGCATCAAATTTTACGTTTTTTTAAAGAGGCTCGATAACTTATGAATTTCTCCTGTTATCGATAAGAAAACATTCTCGAAGTACAGTCGTTCGATAAGCACTGATAAAAATATTTATACTCGAATCTTTGTTTTATTTAAATATTTTGTTAATTAATACCTCTTTAAATTAAACTAATATTTTATGAAAATTTTAATGATAGTTTAATATTTTTTGTGTCATTAATTTTATTTAATCAAAATTTTTGTCTAAATTTTATTCAAAAACATAGCTACAAATAATACATTAATTATTATAATAAATAATAAAAATAAATATAAAAACTATGCCTAAATTACGTCATTTAATTAATCGTAATTTTATGGTAATTACATTTACATATTTTTATAATTAACAGTATAAAAATGATTTTATATAAAATGTTCTGCTCGACAGCGAGCTGATAAGACACACACGTACAAACCGTGCTGCACATAGTTGCATTCTACACGCAAACTCGTTACACCATTACAATCATGAAAATTGTTGTTTATTTTGCAACGTATACTAGCTTCTCCCGTTTTGTGCAATGCATTTGATAAACGTTTGTTGTTATGTTACACAATAGTTAGAAATTTTGTAAACTTTTCAACAAAATTGACATTTTGTATCAGGAGGGCATACGATTCCAAGAGGTATTCTTTTGTTTTGCGCAAAAACGCATTCCAAGATCCGCGCGATTTTTGCTTCCTTTCACTTGGGAATTTAAAAAACGTTCGCGTTTTCGCATTTTCTAACACTGACAGTTCTAATAGCGATTCTAATCCGCTTCTATTTTCAATGATATTTTAGTGTTTTATTTTATAATTAAATTTAAGGTAAAATAAAAATATGTATTTGAATGATAAGAAAATATACGAGCGATAAAGCGTACTAATTAGGTGATTCTATTTTAATTAAATGTTTTCGGCACAGTCTCCTGCGTCACCTAACACGTGGAATTCGTTTGACATTAGTCACGTGTATAATCATGTGTTCGTGGAGTATACAATAATTTGCACGTGTATAAGTTACAACGTAAATTACCTAAATATAATTCGGTACGAAAATGGACAATGAATCAGATTTGCAGAAGCTCTTTTATGAGTCGTTGAATAATGATAATGTTTTTATGATAGCGATGACTGTCGACACAGGTAGATTCGTGTTTCCCTATTGATTATAAACTGGAACACGTGGTTCTTTCGTGTAACCTATAAAATATTCTAATTTTCAAGGTTTCGAGTGGCAAGCGATAGATGAATGCAAAGAAATCCTGGATAAAAATGTTAAAATTATTAAAGAACGAGGAAAAATATTTGTTAACATATGTTGGAATCAATTTGCGCAAGTATTATTATTTTTGACTTGACTGTTTTAAGAAAAGTATTGTGTTTAGCACACTATCCTACTTAAACTATGATTTTAGATACAAGAGATGAGATCAATAGATAACATATTTATAGTGGCAGATGTTAGAAAATTTGAGTTTGTTGGAACTACTAAAGAGACTGATTTACAGCTAATTAAAGATAGTGTGAACAATGGTATGAAATTAGAAAAATGTTTAAATGCTTGGAAGTCTGTTACTGCCTTTCGTGGAAAAATATATCCAACTAGTGAAGAGTATACTTTGGCACAAAGTAATCGTAAGCTTGAAGATAGAACTATTTTCCCTGCAACTCAAAGGGTAAAGAAAAGAGGTCAAGATCCATCTAATGCCAAGGAAGATGAAATTTTAAGATACAGAGTAACATGTGAAAGAACTGGTAAACACACATTCGAATCTGCTGATGTTGCTAGAGCTATAGGAGGAGAATTACAAGATAAATACCTTTGGCTTGTAGATTTATCTGCATATTATTTAGAAGTAGTTTGTAAAGTAACTAACAGTAAGTATAATACAAATTGATGAATTTTTATGGTTTACAAAAAATGATACATGGTATATTATACACAGATGAGTTGGTAACACAGTTACGCGTTACTCATGAATCTAAGCACCGTAGAAATATTACATGCTTTGGACCAACCACACTTAGAGCAACTATATGTTACAATTTGTTACGGTTAACTCATCCTAACCCAGGGGATGTAATAATTGATCCAATGTGTGGTGGTGGCTCTATACCAATAGAGGTAGTTTAAATTTCTATATTTATGATATATGCGATACAATTTTGTATTAGATATGATGTAACTGAAAATTCTAGGCAACTTTGGTTTATACTCAATCTTATGTTCTTGGAGGAGATAATCATCCAAAAGCTATAGCCAGAACAAAATCCAATGTTGATACATCTTGCACAAGGTGTAAAATCGATTTGATGCATTGGAGTGTACAACAGTTACCATTGAAAGATTCATGTGTTGATATTGTTATTACAGACATGGTAATGAAATACTCAGGTTTACATTTGTACACTTTATTTTATATTTAATTCATCATTCACTGTTACAGCCATTCGGAAAAAGAAGTGGTAGAATGATAGACAACAGAATACTCTATAAACAATTTCTGATAGAACTGGGACGAATTATGAAACCCTCAACAGGCCGAGCAGCTTTACTCACGTATGATAGACGTAGTTTTAACACGGTACGTTATCAAAATCTTTTGCTTAATAGTTTATGTATAATTACAATTAGAATTCCATTTTTAGGCTTTACAATCTGCTGGAGACCTGTTTCGGGTAACAAAAATGTTAGGTGTAAATATAGGTGGTCTCCAAGCTGCAGTGTACGTTTTAAAACGTACGGACACAGCTTATGAGCAGTTTAAACCTAAAGTTGTTAAACACCTACATACAAAAACAATTCAACAAAAGTGATTGTGGTTGTTGTTGATTGATATTATTAAGCAAACTTTAGTATCTTTGTTACAAATTGACATTTCACAGAAGTTTAATAAACAGGAATTTTTATATTTCTCATAAAAACGTTATAAATAATTTCAAATAACATGTCCCTAAAATTATTTATATCAAATGCCTATAAGAAGAATTTCCTTCTACTAGTTTCCATGTCATGTCTTCTTCCTTGGATAAGCCATTCATAGTCTCCATATTTAGTATCAAATGTTCCATGTTGCAAATACTTCAATCTTAAAGTAAACCTAGGTCCTAACTCTCTCAATCTAGGTTTATTCTTATTGAAATCAAATTGATACCTGTAACATATGTCATAGTGTGAATTATTTAATTACTTCATCTGAGCTCAAAACCTTACCTATGATGTCTGAAGAATATATAATCTCTTTGATTATGAAATGTTACAACCCTTCTCCCTTTAAATTCTGGTTGATAATGAAATAGTGCCCCCAACATTCTACCAATTGTACAACCCAAACGTGTAGTGAAATTGTTTAAAATAACTTCTGGTCTATGGGTAGTAATTTCTTTGTGACTCCTTTTTAATTCAGGTGTTATTTTAACATTACTAAGTTTGAAGTATGCTGTTGGTCCATCAGGTAAATGAATAACTAACATACCATCTAAGAAACTTTATAAGGAAAATACTACAGTGTATCAATTACAAAATAAAAAGAGATGAATATAAAAGTATTAAAAGGATACTAGGTTTGCACTGATCTTCATTAACAACAATAATGTCAGTAAAATTTTTAGCAATGGCACTTTTAACCATCTTTTTTACTCCAGAACGATTTCTATATAATGAAATAGAGTTTGGTATGATCCTTGTCAATTCAACACCAAAAATTCTAGTTTTCCTTGTTGGATTGTCAGCGTAAGTAATTAAAACCTTAGGTTCATAATCATGCCTATAATAGGATGCAAATTCATCATGTTCAAAGTCAATTTTGAGTTCCTGATTTTCTTCATCATCAATGTCACCAGTGACTGTAGTCTCATCTTTTTCCCTCAAACTTTCAATAGTATGAGGCACTTGTTTTGGACCACCCTCCTGAATTCTTTTCTTCCGAGCCTCTTTTTTAGCCTTCACCTTTTCTTTCATCAATTTCTGACATTTTTTATATCGAACTGCTTTACATTTTATGTGGTTAAAATTGCTTTCAGATGGTAAAATAACCTCTGGTGTTTCATCTTTCGATGTGCTTGCAACTGCTTCGTCCCTATCCTTCTGAACTCTACTCAGAGGATTTATTCGCAAATTTTTTAGCTTCATTTTGTAATATCTTGCAGATTGATTTGTGTATTAAACCACTTCTTTGTATCATCCACTTATGAGGTTACTGCACGTGTACTTTCAGTCTTTAGGTTAGGTTAGTGTTGGCATTGTTTGTCATACAATCGAAAGAGTGACATTGTCGACAGCATCAACTTGTATAACTGGTTATTTTCCGTTTTACGGGAGATGATTTAAAAAATTTTATTATTGCACTAAATAGTTTATTTGTGCATGTGCTTTGGGCATTGTACGTTTATATTCGAATTTACATTTTTGAAGAGATGACAAATTTAGATAGATTGAAAAAGAAGGAAAGGAAGAAGTTTGTCTTATTTTATAAACCTTATGGACGTATATTTTTAAAAACATATATTTTTGCATGTCCGGCAAATATTAATTGAATTTTTACGAAAATGGAACATGTGTTTCTGGCGTATGCACCGCTATCTAGCGGTAGAAGATGAGAACTAATTAAACTACGGTTTCAAAAGTGTGTAGTTCATCTTGTTCGCCGGAGAGATGGCACCACTTATTCCGTTTTCGAAAAAGCTCAATTAATATTGATTTTATTGATTAATATGCTATATATTTATTATGTATTTATTAATATTGATTTTTTGCTGTCTGCAATATATTTCGTGGGATGACAGTATTCCAAAGTTTCTCCCAATTTTCGATTTAACTGTTACCATCCTTCGCCATTCGATGGCACCAGTGGTATTGTCCTTGTAGCGCGCATTGATATAAAGTTAAAAATGCGGACATATCTTACGCAATACTTCCACTTTATTAAATTTATTAACTTACAACGGTCTCATGTCTTTTTTCAATATTTACAAATTTAATAATCACTATATTAGACGTCTAAATTTCACGAACTGGTTATGTAATACTTGAGAAGTATTGCCATATGGTTCTTTCAACGCGGATTAACCGATTTCTATATGTCTTTAGTGTAACCATAGAAGTAATTAAAATACGAATATTTACTGGTCCATCATGTATATATATATATGTACAAATACATCCCTTTAACATAAAATATGATTCCTAATGATTCTTACACTTATATTTGATTTATGTACATTGTAATGTAAAATGTGTATATATAACTTTATACATAAAGCTCAATAAATAGCTTAATCATAATTTATTAACAAAATAGTATGAGGATGAGTTACTTCCTATGCTTCTTATTAATTCTATTTCAGTTAAAAGAACTTCACTGTTACCCACAATATAAAAAATACAACTATAGAAAATAAGATTAGGTATAAAATATAATAATTATGACTTCCTTTAGATAAACGTAAAACACGTGCAACAGAAGATGTTAATGAACCACTTGTCCTTTCAAAATCTTCATCCTGTGATGATAAACAAATTTGCTCTATGTATTTATAGTTTGAAATACTTGTAATTAACAATCTGTTATGACTTGTAATTCACCATTCCACGAAGCATCTTATCCTGATATTGTACTTCAGTTCCGATGTCAATTGACAATGACTTTAAAGCATGAATTTTATCCTTTAAATGATTTGTCATTCTTTCATTCTCGTCTTCCAAATTGTCATGATTCGATGTTGTTGGTAATGGCTCATAGGCATAATCTGTCACAGAAATGAATTTATATCAAACCTAAAGCAATTATATTTTATAATACTTGTTTAAGACTGGTTCACCTACTTGAGTGAGCTCTTCGCATTGTATTCTCAATTTTGGCAGTTGATTAAGATACCAAAGCCAAGAAGATTATAAGTGAGCTATGTAACGAAAATTCTACAAAATATTAGTAGATCAAACCAGATATTATAACTTTATTTTGACAATGTGTGTAAAATTTTTATTATTCAGCTGTGTGTAACACAATACATTTATACAGAATAACTCAAAAGTTAGAATATGGTAAATGAAGTACTTTAGAAAATTGTTTATTTCAAGTTATAATGAATTTATAAAATACGTTTAAAGACTCAAATTGTTTTGATGCATATACACTATGTCGACGTGTAGAATTACGAGCGGATTAAAAAGAACTGTCACTGAAATTGTTGATCGTATCAAACACGAGTAACGATATATGTCAACGTCACGTTATGATGTGTAGCAAATATTACCAACCTAACCTAAATTCTGGAACTAAGAATATAGGGATAAAATGGAAACCTGAAGAAAAGGAGGGAAAAGTTTGCGGAAGCGGGAAGACCTGACGTCTAAATTTAAATACGGTATAAATTTTTCAAATATTTTTAGTAAAATTAATGTAATTCATTCAAAATTAATTAATCAATCTATTATTTAACAGATTTCTGAAGTGAACATGTATTAATTTGACATAATAATACGTTTTAAATGAAGAAAAGAGGAATTGCAGTCAAAACATCATCACTTCTTCATAGAGCAGGTAATTGACTTTCTTTTGTTAATTTAAACAGCAACGAATTTTTTAAGATTATTCAAATAAGACTTCATATAATTTTAAATTTATAATCAATGTATTTATGAAAATTAGTTATATATAATTTTATAAAAAAAAAGTAAAATTCAGTTCAACACGTAATTACAATGAAATATACATAAATTTTTGGTAAATTACAAGATAATAGTTGTTTCTTGTTGAATTTATTATTAATTACAGTATGTTAAATATAAAGGCACAAACAATGAAAAGTAGTCTTCTACTTTCTAGATCCCTACGGCTCTATTACTTGATTCTGTGCTATATCTTTGATATATAATTGTCACTTAATGTTAAATACAGATTTCTTAACGATAGGAATACTTATTACAACGTTAACCTAAATCTTTGATGTTGAACTTAAATACGTCCGTTATTTCTAGATATTCACAACCCTATTATAAGAAAACGTTCAACGTTCTTAAATATCCAATTCCTAACGCGAGGATGACACACGTAAACGAGGAATGAAATTAAATTACATCTTCGTATTTTTTTCCATATACGTACATACAATATATATTGTACCTTGAAAAAATTTCAACAACTATCTAACTTGGTTAATTTTTCTCTTGTGTGCCCTTCGATATTTCACATCGTTCACGGATATTATATTTATACTTTCACATCTATAACATTTCTACTTTTAACATCGAACGACGATCGATAAGGTTCTACAAATATTTCTCGTATATAAATTCAACATTGATCGCGAGAATTATAAATCCCGCGCTTTGTGCACCGTATAAATTATTACATACGCATGATGTCTTATGTCTTTCCGTTTCTATTCAGTACACAATTACTTTTAATGCAGTTTGATCCCCCAGATTTAACGGAAATTAGGCCTGAAATACATTAGTGTAAGTGTAAGAAAAAATGTCAGCGGTAAGAAATTCGGATTGTACGTCAACGTTTCATTTTGGAATGTTTAATGCCACAGGATCGTTGGAAGACATTACTTGATTCTTTCACCGTGACTGGTTTTCGTGTATAAGACATTCTTTTTGTACTTTCACAGTGGCTAAAATTTAGGAATCAAATTTCGAATGTGCCCGTCAGGTTTGCCGATGTGACAATGTATAAAATTTGTCAACGATGAAAAGTGACTTCATTTTCACTGTTTAGCACCTAGAAAAAAGTTCCACCCTTTATACAAATCTCTCCTATACAAACTAACATCATGAAACAGTCTGTTTCGCACGAATCCTTTTCTATAAACTAACTTTACAAAACAATATTTCCAAACTTCTCTCGAATAATTGTATACAAAGTTGAGCAGGTAAATAGATGTCTTAAATTAAACGCATGTATCGGGGCTAATGGATTATTTAGGCAAGAACATGATCGTTTGTCTTTAGAACTTTCTTAAAATATCGTAAACGATGATAAATACTAAAACACATTAGCAATAAATATAGGAAACACGGGATGCTGATTGTATTGCTTATTCGCATAATTAGGGATGTACGGATAGGTAATTTCAGACTCGAATCCGATTGGGTAAAATCGGAGAGGTTCGGACGGGTACCCTAAACATATGGTTTATATGTTCGGATTTTACTCGACCTCATCAGACTTTCTCCAACCTGATCCGACATATTATCCGCACATCGTTAATGATAATCCAAATTATTTGCTAACGTTAAATATCAATAAAAATTATCCGGTAATTGTCAATTATTTAGAAGAATATTTTGAGGTGTTTAGGGACGTGGTTGATGAATGAACTCTTCGAGATGGAGCAGGGCTCACTGGAGCCGAAGGAGAAGGTCCAGTAGGTGTTGTCGGTTTAGATCCTCTTCTACTGCTTCGTCTCATCGACGAGTAAGGACTTGTACCTCTGTTTACGCGCTCGTGAGCGTAAAGTAATACACCGATGTCTCGATTGCCCGCTTCTAACGCTATTTTTAATGCGGAACTACCATCTATATCAGTAATAGATGGATCACAGTCTGGATGTGCAAGCAACAATCTCACAATATCAGTATGTCCATGCTCTGCGGCACACATTAAGGCTGTACTGCCATCTTCATCTTGAATGTTAACGGCTGCTCCAGCATCAAGGAGTAGTTGAGTCATATCTTTACGACCGTGGGATACTGCTAGCATCAAAGCAGTTTGACCATGCTGAAAAAGATATCAGAGTTTATACTGATTGCTATGAATTTAATGCTTAATAGTTTCCTCTTAGTACATTTTCTGATAAGTGCATTGCTAAACAAAATTACTACTGATTAACTACATGGAATTATTCAATCATACTCACTAATTTTGCTCGAATATTAACATCAGCAAGTTGGAACAACCTGTTGGCTACTGAAGCATGGGTGGAATTCCTAACTTCAGCTAGAGCTGCCAACATCACAGCCGTGTACCCAGCTACATTTGCTTTGTTAATGTCGCAAACTTTTGAATCCAGTAGTATGGACACAACATCAAAATTTCCATGTGAAACCGCATAATGCATTGCAGTATTTCCACTTGAATCAGTCATATTAACAATGTACTCTAATAAACAGCTAGAGCATTCTTCAAAACAATCTAGATAATCTTCAACCTCTAAAGGATTAGCATTCACAGTGCTGGAGATTTTAAACCACTCTTGCTGAATGATGTTGATAGCATTCTTCATTTGATGGGAGATATTTTTACTGGGAGATTTCTTGAGACTGTCATTGAGAACTTTCATGGCGGCTTGCATTTCCTTTGAAGGTTCAACCTTCTTCCTGGGTTTCTCTTGAATCGGTTGGAATAGAGCAGACTCTGGAAGCTCATGTTTCTCTTCGTTATCTGCCTGTTTCTCCCCTGTGAATATATGCTCTGACTTCTCATCTTTACCTTTCTCCCCTTGCAGTTGTTGGATACTACAATACAAATGACAAAATATATTAAATTAATCAAACGATGTATGTTTTTTTTTGTTTCGCGCAGAAACGAATTGGGCGAAAACAATGATCCAAGAAATCAATTACCCTTTCTCAACGAAACGAGCGGAAGGTATCTCGGCGAGTTCGGTATCGTTAACTAAACGGGTAGAGTGTTGTTGCTGCTGTTGCAGCATCGATCCGTCGAGATCGGGTACACGATTTACTTGCTCACCATAACGAATTCACGAGGATTTTAAGTGCACTTTCTTTGTCACTGACCTCCAAGTACGCTATTTACAATTTGACCTCTGTACTTTGCCCCCGTAAAAACACTTATGATGCATACGACGCGCAACCATGGAGTCGGAAAAAACCAACAATTCCCTGACATGCGCTGGATAGCCATTAAGCATACATATAGCAGATTGATCGTTCACGTCAAGTTCTTCCGCAAATTTTTACAGAACTACCCCTAAATTCTACCCTGTCGGTAACAGATGGCGCACGTCGCAATTTCTAGGGTTTATAATTTGAAATAATTATAATAAATCATTTTTTTTTAATTTTATGCAGATTTAGATACTGACATAGTTGTGTTGATATTGTTAGAAGTATTTTTATGGTAGATTTATTGATATGGTTGTGTGTTTTGTTAAGCTTGAGGTAAGTTGGTGAAGGGATACCTATATGGTAAAAATTTTCAAATTCTTAAATTTTCAAATTTCCAATTTTCAAATTTCCAATTTTCACCTCCATAAATTCTCAAATTTCCAATTTTCACATCCCTAAATTCTCAAATTTCCAATTTTCACATCCCTGAATTCCCAAATTTCCAAATTCTTAAATTCCTTTATTTTTGCATCCCTAAATTCTCAAATTTCCAAATTCTTAAATTCCCAATTTTTACATCCCTAAATTTCCAAATTTCCAAATTTTTAAATTTCCAATTTTCACATCCCTAAATTTCTAAATTTCCTCATTTTCAAATTTCCAATTTTCACACCCCCTAATTCCTAAATTTTCAAATCCCCAATTCCTAAATTTTCAAATTTACAAATTCTTAAATTTCAAATTTTTAAGTTTCTAAATCCTCAAGTTCCTATATCTCCACATCCTACAAAAATGAAATTGGAATGTCAGTGACCTATCAAGAGAAAGTAAAGCCCTCGATCCTCGTCCGCACCAAATTTGTCAAGGAAAATTACTAACCGATTGCTGTTGTCATACTGTTCCTTGTTATCAACATCGTATCGTATGACCCCGGCGGCCGGTATCTTTGTGTACGTATCCTGTCGTTTGAACTGTCTCCTCTGATCAATCGAGTTGTTCAACGGTATATGCGAGGGCCTGGGTATCCTCGAGACAAGATTCTGCGCGTTCTGATGATTCATATTGTTCTCCGCGTTGTTGACGATCTGCTTGGCTAGATTCTTGATGGTCTCTTTACAGTTATCGCAATAGTTGGCCGCGCAGGAGATGGAGATGTGCGGTTTCACCGACTCGCCGACCGAGACGTCGGTGAATTTCTTTTTAACCGGCGAGGTGCCGAACTCCCGTTTCTTGGGCGTCAGACCGGAAGTGTCTGTGCTCTTCACGGTGGTCCTCACCAGATCATCAACCATGATTCCGACGGATCTGGTGGTTTTTCTCTTTGCGTTGCTGTCGCCGTAGTTGAACGAGTGGCTTCTCGAGTTCAACGAGTGCAGCGACAGAGATTGGGTGGCTAACGGGTCCGGGCCTACCGCGATGGTTCTTGTCCCTGGACCAGTTCTGACCTCGATTCCAATTTCGGCCACCCTGGGTTTCACCGTCACTCCCACGTTCGTCCTCATTCTGAACGGTTCTGCGACCTGCGTGAATTGATCTTTCTTCTCGATCGTCTTCACCAGGTCAAGGGTACACTGGCTTCCCCTGGAAGCAGTGTCCTTGAGCAGGCTGCTCTTGTAGATCCTCAGAGCATCGTCCACGATCACCGCCACGTCCTCCTCCGTCAGGATGTCCTTCATGGCCAAACTGGTCCCCGTTCCGAACGATCTCTTCCTGACCTCCTTCTTCAACTCCGGCGATATGTCCTCTATCACGAACCGACTGTGCACCAGGTCCTTCAGCTTGTTTCTCGTGTTCACGCCGATGTCTCGGTATTTCTTCGCGTCCCTGACCAATCTCGAACTGATCGGAGGGATAGACTCCACCTGAAGTGGGCTTCTTGACAAACGATTTCTCGTTTTCGGTTCGGGCGCGATTTCCTCGTACATCAGTTGGCTGCGGGTTAAGGTGGACCTCCAACTGTCGCGACTGTACAGCTTGTCCAAGCTCCTGTCGTCGAACAATGTGCTCTGGTCTTTTATTTCAGGTACGATTTCTTCGATCTGCAATCGACTCCGCTGCAGGGATTGTTTGATCGGCGTGCTGGTTATCATGCCGATATCTCGTGTTCGAACCTGATAGCAAGGTAATGTTAGATTTTATTCAGCCGCGTCTATCAGTCTATTGTTGTCTGTTGCTACGAAAGAACTTCCTTTTTTAGAAAGCTTTCGCGGAAGGTAATTACTTGTGATTAGTAGCTACTTTCTTAACGAAGTCTCCTTTCGAAGACTTTTTCATTTACATAAGAATTATTGGGCCGATGAGAGAGGTGATATCGAACGTAAAACTGAACATGGAATAATATATCAGCTCGTAATTTATTTTTGAAAACAAAGCCCACGTTTTTGAAGTAATTCCGTTGCTTTCAAATTAATTAAAAATATTCTTCGTAATTAAAAATGTACCTCTGATGTTTTTCCTCTACCACGTGTTCCAAATAATTACTTTCAGCCAATTAAATTCTAAAGCAGATGCATAAAGCGAGCATACGTTATATCAACGTTAGTACAAATAAAGTATGACCAAATTAAATTCATAAATATTCAATAATTACACAATTATTTGATTAACTCATTCTGCACCGCAATTAATTGCGAATTAATTATGGAAGCATTTATCGTTCGTTTATTTCAGTACGTTGTCCTCGTCTCTTAAATTAATTTGCTACATCTTTATCGAAGGAGTTCGGTCTTGCAAAAATTTACTTTCAACGCGAAACTTCATCTCGTTAACAGCTTCATAATGAAGTGATTCGAATGAAATATTCACAAAGTTATGCTATCATGCAAACGATCCATCGTAGATCGGGCCTGATAGAAAGGTGGAATGCAATTCGCGGGTAACAGTAGAAAATACATAAAATGAATACGTAAGACGATCCTTAAAATTAGCTCGCGTTTCTCGTCGGGCTTCGGGGAACCCAGCAGACTTTCTCACCAGCCCAATAAAGTAATTTGTCGACGTTTCGCGAGTCCGGTAATTAAAAGTTGCCGGTACACTCCGGTGCAATGTAGGCATCCTTTTTAGAAGCAAAAATATGCAAATTTGAGGATCGCTTAATTCGCATTATTCACATACTTTTCAATTTTCCAGTTCGTAAATTGCTGAATTTCTTCATTTAGATAATTAGCAAATTTACAGGTTTTGAAATTTAGAATTTGCAAATGTACAAGTCGTCAACTTTTTTTAGATTGTTGAAATTTTTTAATTAGCGAATCTTCTTAGTTCTCAAATTTTAGAATTACTTAGTTTTTTAGGGATCAGATTACAGAATTCCCTAGTTTTCTAGGGATCAAATTTTAGAATTTTCTAGTTTTCTAGTTAGAAAATTTCAAAATTCCCCAGTTTTCTAATTACCAAATTTCAGAATTCTCTAGATCCCTAGTTACCAAATTTCAGAATTCCCTAGATCCCTAGTTACCAAATTTCGGAATTTCCTAGATCCCTAGTGACCAACTTTCAGAATTCCCTAGATCCCTAGTTACCAAATTTCAGAATTCCCCAGATCATTAGTTACCAAATGCTAGAATTCCCTAGATCCCTAGTTACCAAATTTCGGAATTCCCTAGATCCCTAGTTACCAAATTTCGGAATTCCCTAGATCCCTAGTTACTAAATTTCGGAATTCCCTACATCCCTAGTTACCAAATTTCGGAATTCCCTATATCCCTAGTTACCAAATTTCGGAATTCCCTACATCCCTAGTTACTAAATTTCAGAATTTTCTAAATCCCTAGTTTCCAAGTTTCAAAATTCCCTAGATCCCTAGTTTCCAAGTTTCAAAATTCCCTAGATCCCTAGTTACCAAATTTCGGAATTCCCTAGATCCCTAGTTACCAAATTTCGGAATTCCCTACATCCCTAGTTACTAAATTTCAGAATTCCCTACATCCCTAGTTACCAAATTTCGGAATTCCCTACATCCCTAGTTACCAAATTTCGGAATTCCCTACATCCCTAGTTACTAAATTTCAGAATTTTCTAAATCCCTAGTTTCCAAGTTTCAAAATTCCCTAGATTCCTATTTACTAAATTTCAGAATTCCTTTGTTCCCTAGTTACCAAATGATAGAATTCCTAGTTCCCCAGTTATCAAACTTCAGAATTCCCTAAATCCTCAGTTGCCAAATGCAAGAATTCCCTAATTCTCTAGTTAGAAAATTTCAGAATTCCTAAGATCCCTAGTTACCAAATGCTAGAATTCCCTAGTACCTTAGTTATCAAGTTTCAGAATTCTCTAGTTTCTTAATTACCAAATTTCTGAATTCCTTAATCTCTCAATTAGCAAATTTCTGAAGTCTCTAGTTTTAAGACTTGTAACTTATCTCGTGTCCTACTTACAAGATTTCCAAATTGTTTAGTTTTCTAGTTTTCTCCAAAATCTTCTAAATCAACGATCTTCTGAATCATTCTCTAGTTACTGCATTATGTGACATTCATATTACCAAATCATCTAGTTCCTTAGTTATCAAATTTTGAATTTCCCCAGTTACCAAATTACCAGAACTTCCAAACGCATCAGCCAAAAGATCAACAAGTACAAAAGTTCCCATTCCCCGTTAAATTGTCACTAGGAAAGCCAACATTGCCCCGGACTGTACGTATGCAAATGTTGTCGCGGTTCGGTTGGAACGGTACCATTCTCCGGACGGGTTTCACCGAGTAAGGAACACGAAGCAGATCGAAGCAACCGATAAATCGTCGTGAACGGAAGCTACAAACTGTACCTGCTGGTGCGAAACACCGACGTCCCGCGTCATTACGCCACACATCGTGCTGGCGTCCCTCGTCGGCGTACCAGCGTTCTTCAGATTTCGCAGGGATGCTCGTTGTTCCGAGAACGACTGGCTACGGTGCCTGTGCAACGTTTCGTTGCACGAATTCAACTCGTCCACTTGTCGCAGCAGATTCCGCTTCTCCTCTTTCAGCACCGACACTTGCACCTGTTATCGGATATATGGCCAACGTGATAATTTAGGATTGAGAGTTTCTTATTGTGTAATGAGATGCTTTGTTTGGTCGGTAGACGTGGACTGGGTATAGATTCATTTTGTGATTAATTTCAGAGTCGAGGTATTTGTGGGGTTTGAGTAGGTGTTAAGGTATGTATTTTGGGGTTTGTAAGTAAGAGCTTATATGGTAAGAGCTTGATGAGGAGGGGGTTGAAATTATAGAAATTTGGGAGGAGGATGTTTGGGTAGTTGGGATGTGGAAATTTTGGTACTTTGAAATTTGGTAATTTGAGGGTCAGAAATTTAGGAATTTGAGAGTTTAGGAAAAGTGAGAAATTTGGGAATTTGAGAAGTTGGAAATTTGAGAGTTTGATAATTTGAGAGTTTGGAAATTTGAGAATTTGGAAATTTGAGAAGTTGGAAATTTGAGTTTGGAAATTTGAGAGTTTGGGAATTTGAGAGCTAGGAAATTTGAGAATTTGGGAATATGAGAGTTTGGGAATTTGAGAATTTGGAAATTTGAGAAGTTGGAAATTTGAAAGTTTGGAAATTTGAGAATTTGGAAATTTGAGAAGTTGGGAATTGGAGAGTTTGGGAATTTGAGAATTTGGGAATATGAGTTTGGGAATTTGAGAATTTGGAAATTTGAGAAGTTGGAAATTTGAGAGTTTGGAAATTTGAGAATTTGGAAATTTGAGAAGTTGGGAATTGGAGAGTTTGGGAATTTGAGAATTTGGAAATTTGAGAGTTTGGAAGTTTGAGAATTTGGAAATTTGAGAATTTGGAAATTTGAGAAGTTGGAAATTTGAGAATTTGGAAATTTGAGAATTTGGAAAATTGAGAGTTTGGAAATTTGAGAATTTGGGAATTTGAGAATTTGGAAATTTGAGAAGTTGGAAATTTGAGAGTTTGGAAATTTGAGAATTTGGAAATTTGAGAAGTTGGGAATTGGAGAGTTTGGGAATTTGAGAATTTGGAAATTTGAGAGTTTGGAAATTTGAGAATTTGGAAATTTGAGAATTTGGAAATTTGAGAAGTTGGAAATTTGAGAATTTGGAAATTTGAGAATTTGGAAAATTGAGTTTGGAAATTTGAGAATTTGGGAATTTGAGAGTTTGGAAATTTGAGAATTTGGAAATTTGAGAAGTTGGAAATTTGAGAGTTTGGAAATTTGAGAATTTGGAAATTTGAGAGTTTGAAAATCTGAGAATTTGGAAATTCCAGAGTTTGGAAATTTGAGAGTGTGGAAATTTGACAATTTGACAATTTGACAATTTGACAATTTGACAATTTGACAATTTGAAAATTTGAAAATTTGAAAATTTGAAAATTTGGAAATTTGGAAATTTGAAAATTTGAAAATTTGAAAATGTTTAAATATTTCCAACTATTCAAATGTGTAATAAAATCCTAAAATAGACCAAATTTAAAAATATTCAACAATATGCTTTAACGACAATAACATTATCAAAGAAATAAGTATGCATCTAGTAATGACTAGAATAAGCAGTAGTTACGTTATGCTTGAAAATAACAACCTGTTTCTTTTTGGGAAGTATTACGAGGTAAAGGGAGCATTTAACGTATGATTCATACGTTGATGGATACATGCCAAGAACAATCTGTTACATCAAATGCAAGCTTCTCGAATGTTTAATGTAAACAGTGTATGTAGAAGGTTTGTTTCTGTCGAGTCTACAGTTCAGAGTCTAACTTCATTTTCCGGCTTGTTACAATCGCAAATTAAAAGCTTGATTAACACGGTCGGTTCTAGAGTTTGAAGTTTGATTCTATTTGGAAAGTGGGTTAACCTGTTATATTGCGATGTTTGATTTTGAAATAATTAGAACTTTATATGGTTCATATATTTTGTCCATATTGTAGGATATATTTGTAATGCAATATGGTATTGTTAATAAAATTTGATTTTAATTTTTTGAATTTGTGAGATCTCAAATTTTAATATTATTAAATTGTTTCACTCATGAATTTTACAATTTCCAAATTTCTAAATTTTCAATTCTTTAAATTTTGCAATTTCTAAATTCCAAAATTCCGAAATTCCAAAGTTCCAAATTTCCAAATTTCCAAAATTCCAAATTTCCAAATTTCCAAATTTCCAAATTTCCAAAATTCCAAATTTCCAAATTTCCAAAATTCCAAATTTCCAAATTTCAAAATTTCCAAAATTCCAAAATTCCAAAATTCCAAATTTCCAAAAATCCAAATTTCCAAAAATCCAAATTTCCAAAAATCCAAATTTCCAAAAATCCAAATTTCCAAAAATCCAAATTTCCAAAAATCCAAATTTCCAAATTTCCAAATTTCCAAAATTCCAAATTTCAAAATTTCAAAATTTCCAAAATTCCAAAATTCCAAAATTCCAAATTTCCAAAAATCCAAATTTCCAAAAATCCAAATTTCCAAAAATCCAAATTTCCAAAAATCCAAATTTCCAAAAATCCAAATTTCCAAAAATCCAAATTTCCAAAAATCCAAATTTCCAAATTTCCAAATTTCCAAAATTCCAAAATTCCAAATTTCCAAATTTCCAAATTTCCAAAATTCCAAATTTCCAAAATTCCAAAATTCCAAAATTCCAAATTTCCAAAAATCCAAATTTCCAAAAATCCAAATTTCCAAAATTCCAAATTTCCAAAATTCCAAATTTCCAAATTTCCAAATTTCCAAAATTCCAAATCTCAAATTCTCAAATTCCCACATCCTCACATCCAAATATCAAATTTCCAAATAGTGAAATTTACAAATCCCAAAATCCACTACTCCACAAGTTCACCATCACATCACCCAAACAAAGTCATCAATATTTCAATATTATCAACAAACACCTCCAAATTTATCAACTCTCTGAATATGCAACAGTATACAATATTTATTTATTCGTTCATTATCAGCCAACTGAAATCTCCGTCCACATGCAAAGTTTCCCACTGAATTTTTCCCAATACATATATCCATCTATATTTAACCATTAAAAACTTCTTTAAACAACTTCCACCTTATTTACAATTCAAAAAAAAGAATCTCTCGAGGCAATCAAAGGGTTAACATAACGCAGCAGCGTAATTACTTTAACTCGTAACGTAATTATATCCGTCAGTCGGAAGTACATATCGCAATAGAAAGAAAGCACCTCGCAAGCATGATTCATAATTCACCGCATAGGAAAAACGTATCAGATCGAAAATTGTCGAGTGTTTGTATACCTGTAACATGGGGATCGCCTTGACCTGTTCCTCCAGCTCCTTCATCCGTTCCAACGACGCTGCCATTTGTTCTCTGATGTTCTAGAATGTGTGATGTTTTGCTAGAATACTTGTTCGTTGCTTTCGTTCACTAATTTAGTGCGATAATACTTGTTGCTCCTACCTGTAGCGCGCCCGTGCTGAGATTCGAGTTTCCGCTGCCAACACTCGCGTTATCGAAATCCGCGACATGTTCTGATTGCGCGTTGTTTTGCGCCGGTGTTGCTGTGTTCGTTCCATCTGAAACAGTTTTAGTTTTACGTGAATAATTTTGTTGATTTTTTATTTTATTTTTTGGGAGATTTTGTTTTTGTTGTTTGGAGGATGTTGGGAAGTGATGGGTGTCGTGCATTGTCAATTTACTAATTCTACAAATTTATAAATTTGGAAATTTCAACTTTACAAATTTATAAATTTGCAAATTTCAATTTTACAAATCTACAAACTTCAATTTTTCAATTTTTCGATTTTTCAATTCTTTGATTTTCAATTCTTCAAGTTTTCAATTCTTCAAGTTTTCAATTCTTCAATTTTTCATTTCTTCAATTTTCTAATTTTCCAATTCCTCAGTTTTTCAATTCTTCGATTTTCAATTCGTCAAGTTTTCAATTCTTCAATTTTTCATTTCTTCAATTTTCTAATTTTCCAATTCCTCAGTTTTTCAACTCTTTAATTTTTCAATTCTTCAATTTTTCAATTCTTTAATTTTTAAATTCTTTAATTTTTAAATTCTTCAATTTTTCAATTCTTCAATTTTTCAATTCTTCGATTTTCTATTTTTCAATTTTTCAATTTTTCAATTCTTCAATTTTTCATTTTTTTATTCTTTAATTTTTCAATTTCTCAATTTGTCAATTCTTCTATTTCTCTATTTTACAAAACAAATTTTTAATTTTCTATTTTTAATTTTCAATTTTTAATTTTCAATTTTTAATTTTCAATTTTTTAAATTTACGACAATCTACGAATCCGGATATTCCTTGATCCCCATATCTCCAGTGACGTACGTCCCTAATTAAAATAAGGAAAATAAAATAGGGATTACGTTTGCGTTATCACGCAACTGTGAGTTGCAACATATGGTAATTAGAAAATAAGCATGATAAACGACGCGTCGCGAGTAGAACATGCGTTAACCCTGTTCCGTCTTAGTGGCTTTTCAGTTTCCTCGTTTCAGTTTCTTCTCGGTTTTCCAATTTACATTTCAATGCGGTGAAACAAAATGCAACTGCATTTTGCACACACGACACCGAGAAAGAAGTCATAGGAAAACAAAGCCATTGCATAACTACTCTTTATTTTTATGTTATCTTCATCGAAGCCTTGAGGTACCTGTAATTGCGCGACACCCATAATTAAACGAGGAAATAAACTTTTTCCGATAGTTTTGCAACTGTGTTTATATTTTACTTTCGAATTCCGTGACTGCGTATCGATTCGTACGATTTCATCGTCACGTTCAAAATATTTGCACGCTTTTCGAATATCCGGCCTCCATATTCGGAAACTGCCGGATCGATCTCCGATTTTAATATTAGAGAAAAGTGTTATCGCGTTGAAATATTCTTTGCTTGTATAAATATTCATCTCTACATCAAACAGGAAGGTTACTGCGTTCAAATATTTGCATGAATTTATACGTGCTGGCTATTTGTGCATTAATATCCCGTATTCAAATATTCAGCCACGAGTGCGACCGAGAACGCGCGTTCGTGTCGAATTTATACGTCCGGAATTTTCATGCACTCGCGAAAAACTCTCGTCAACTTCGACACGCTGATACACGTATCGCTGTGTTAATTAAAACTACTAATTCAGCGGTATCGCTAAAATTGCCGTGGAAATGTTTTAATCGGTTTATATTTTTATAAATGCGTGCAGAAATGTTTGACGAGCTTTGTTAATTTTGGTGATTTGGGGAACGTGATCGTGGAGAAAAATAGCATTTTCACGTTTTAAATTGGAGAATGTAAAGTGGACAATTTTGGGGTGAATTTTTAATTTGATAATTTTTAAATGAGATGGGTTTGTAGAGGACTGTATCATTCGATCGCTATATTTTTATATTTCTATATCTGCAAATACTTATATTTGTATGTACTTATATCTCTGAATAGCTATATGTTCAAATACCTATATGACTACATACTTATATTCTTAAATATGTATATGTATTCCTAAATGTCTATATTGCTGCATTTATAGATCTCTATACTCGTATGACTCTATGTCTCCACATATGTCGTATGTTCTATAACCTATGTCTCAATGTATTATGTCCTAGTGTCCACATATCGCTACATTCGTAGATTTGTATACTCCTATGACACTACGTGCCTATGTCCTATGTCCTATGTCCCAATGTTCACATATCTCAATGTCCACATGTCTCAAAGTCCCATGTCGTCGTATTCGTAGATCTCTATGCTCATATGACACTGTGTCCCTATGTCCCAATGTCCACATATCTCAATGTCCACATGTCTCAAAATCCCATATCGTCACATTCGTAGATCTCTATACTCATATGACACTGTGTCCCTATGTCCTATGTCCTATGTCCCAATGTCCACATATCTCAATGTCCACATGTCTCAAAGCAGCATATCGTCGCATTCATAGATCTCTATACTTCTCTGACACTATGCCCCTATGTCCTATGTCCTATGTCCTATGTCCCAATGTCCACATGTCTCAAAGCACCATATCGTCACATTCGTGGATCTCTATACTCCTATGATACTATGTCTATGTGTCCTATGTCCTATGTCCACATGTCCACATGTCCACATGTCCTATGTCCTATGTCCTATGTCCCAATGTCCACATGTCTCAAAGTCCCATATCGCCACACTCATAGATCCCTATACTCCTCTAACTCTATGTGTGTACCTATATCTTATGCCCCAATATCCTACATCCCAATGTCCACATATCTCAAACTCCCTACATCACCATACCCCAAAAGTCCTATATATTTAATATAAACTAGATCTACTATAAACTAAACCTAACATAAACTAGAAAGAAGATTACGAAAGTCAGCGAGAGAAATCCATTCCATCGACAGGCATATTTCTTCAGTAGAGCGTCAGGTACCACAAGATTTCCAAGATTGCGCCGTTCCGTATGGTGGCTCTGACCGTTAAAAATGACGATTTCACGTGTTCCCCTCGGTCTCAGGATCTGAACGATCATCGAGGTACGACTTCCTGCGGGCAACCCCTCGGAACAGGTCGTGCGCACACGTGTTACGCAAGCCGCGTCGCAGCGGCGTTCACCTGCGCGGTTGTTCAATTTTTCATTTAATTGATTGTTGCGTAATGGGCCGTATGAACCGCATGAAAACGTCCGAGACAATAAAGAAACACGCCAGACGTCGCGGCATTTCCAACGCGTACGATATCGTGACACGACGGAGGACGTTGTTATACGTGCATACGTATGCGCGCATGGGAGTCGAACGCTTAAAGGATTTATGGCACGCAAACCGCGTTATGCGCTCCTCCTGCAAACCAGCCTTAATACCGTAGCCACTTTTTTGCCTACCTGTTTGCCGATTGATTCTAATGAAGTTTTTTCTGGTTTATAATCGACGCTAGTGATTGCGATGTTGCCTAGGCAGTGGATAGATATTACAGTATTTTATGATTTTACTGTGTTGTTATTTTGATATTGAATTTAGTATTTGCTTTCATCTTGTAGGACCTGAAATATGTAATTGGTATGTAGGTGTCTTATGTAGTATCTGAATGGGACCTAAATTGTGTCTGATGAGTGTTTAAATATGATAAATATTAAACATAAATAGTATCTAAGGAGCATTCAATTAGTATATAAATAGTATGTAGTATCTAAACAGTACCTAAGAAGTCCTCAATTAATATCTAAATAGTATGTAGTAGCTGAACAGTATTTAAAAAGTTTTCAATCAATATCTAAATGGTACATAAATTATATCTGAAGTAATATCTAAGCAAATAGTATCTAAGTGGTGTCTAGATGGTACGTAAATAGCATGTAAGTAGTACTGAATGTTACCTAAACCATACCTAAACAGTACCTAAATATTACCTAAACAGTACCTAAACAGTCCCTAAACAGTCCCTAAACAGTCCCTAAACAGTAACTAATCAGTACCTAAATAGTACGTAAATAGTACCTAAATAACACTTACAAAGTACCTAAATAATACCTACACAGCACTTAAATAACACCCAAATAGTACCTAAATAGTATCTAAATAGCACCTAAATAGCACCTAAATAGTACCTAAATAACACTTGCACAGTACCTAAATAACACCAACACAGTACCTAAATATCACCCAAATAGTACCTAAATAGTATCTAAACAATACCTAAACAGTACTTCAGTAGTACCTAAGCAGTACCTAAATAGTACCTAAGTAGTACCCAAATAGTAACTAAACAGTACCTAAATTGTATCTAAAACGGTACTAAACCAGTACCTGAACAGTACCCACATGCTACCTAACACCAAGGTCACGCCCAGAGAACATCTAAAACACCTTACATACTTAAGCAGAAAATCCACAGCACCTGTAGAATACATAACATACTTGACACACACGCGGTAAACAGACACCTGAAACCGCTAAAATGTCCGACACAATGTTATCAGCAAATCTACAGTAAATCGACTTGATGCCATTTCAAGGGTTAAACTTGAAACTTCCATCGACTTTATATCAACGTGGTCCTTAAATGGTTCCACTCCTCGGAACAACGCAACAACGCCAACGATGCACAAAGAGACTAACCATGTAAATAATGGCTCGTAATCGTTACGTTGCACTTTATATGGAAGAACGTGCCGGTTTCTATCGTGTTGCACATGTGGATTAGAAGCTCGCGTTTCGATGAAAAAGCGACCCAACGACGTCCGTGAAAGTCAACGCTCTAACTACATGCACACGCGTCAGATTTTTCCCCGTGATTTCGGAACTCGTTATTATAATTAAATAACGACACGCGAGTTCGAAAGAAAGGTTTCACGAACGTTTAAACCGGGGCTTCGATCTCTTCGCATACCGATACTATCTGACTGGTAAGCAGCCCAATTAAACGGGAAACTTAAGCATCGTTTTCATTCGAACTTCTTCGCCGACTTTCCAACCAATCGATTTCGTTTCACCGGGAAACGATACCTTCGGGGTCAAGCTGTTCTATACAGCGTGACATTTGTTGCCGATAATGAATTCAGCCCTGTTGGTTTTTAAGATAAAGTATTATCTCTTTAATTACATTTCATTGACGAACATCTGCGATAATGGAAACTAGCCGTTCGGTGTAACGCATTTTGGGTATTTGCCTTTGAACGCAAGAAGTTTTCTTGCTCATAGTTGAAGGACACTGATTCATAACAATGTCGCTACAGTGTTATCGCGGATAAATATATGTCTACGTATTAGGAAACAAAGATGGAGAATGTGTACATAGACCAAGTACCTAGGGAGATTTATCTGAAATCTTTGTAAATTTCAAATGTATTCATATACATTTATGGTATACATTTTTGTGAACAATTTCATTGAAAAATTTGTGGAGTTGCTAATCAAGGCTCAAACTGCATCTTCGAAGAAATAAAAATTTTGGGTTACTGGAATTCTGCAATAAATTTTGCAATATCATAAATTCTGTAATATTGGGGCATGTGGATATGGAGACAGATGTTGTGATATGAAGCTATTGGAATTTAGATCTATTTGTATTTTAATATGGCGATCTAGGAATATTCTAAAGATATCAAATCTTAGGAATATTAAACTAAATATTTCTTTAAAATAAAAATTATAATTTTTTAACCTTGAAGTCCACTCGAAAAAATACAATTTTTATTAAGGGTAGTTCACAGTAGTTATTCTATTTTTCAATGAAACTGTTCTGTCTATCACTGTTCTGTCTATGAAACATAAACACTAGACGTCACGAAAGTCAAGTTTATACTCCCCCCAGAATAAATTCCGAAAAAAGAGCATTCAAGCCGCGGCAACAATTTGCGATACGCAACTATCAACAGCACACGTGAAAACATGACCCGGGGAAAATCAAGTGACGTAAGAATCTGTTATCGCATAGATACGCGCAAAAAAACGCTCGAACTCCGGGTTCGCGATTATCAACGGTTGAAAGTCTGTATTCTGCCGTCAGAATTTTTCCCGCAGCAAAATCCAAAAAGTGAAAGAGAAGACTCACGATACTTCCTCTTAGCCTTCATCTTGCAGAAGGGTATCCTCTTCATGATGAAATTCTTCACCCCCATCTTGACTTTTCACAGTTCAGGGAAACACGATTTTCACAGATCAACTACGTTTTCCCAACGCTTCAACTTTTCTCGCACTCGAAGGCACTTCAACTTCCGATCCCATCTAGCTGCATAACTTTTAACGATGCCGAACTCGCTCGATTATCGACCAATCGAGCGACGTGGTCGGATTTTCGATATTTTCGTTCGTTGTCGAGAAAGCCGATCGATCGCGGCGATAAATCCGCGCGAAATTCCCGCCCGATAATAGCGACGCCGCGGAAACAGGAGCGTCGATAATCGATCTAAATCGATCGCGCGCCGGGGCCTTCTCGTCGATTTTTCGAGCATTCGTGCCACGATCTGTTTTGCCACGGCCACTGTTTGCGTTTGACTGTGACGCCGAACTCTGGGCTATAGCCAACCAGGACTCCGACTACTCACCATGAGGTGAATGGAGAGGGGAATTGTGCCTCTTCTCCTGTTCTTTGCCCGGTGTGCGTGTACTCGACGATTTCTTAATCGTTCACCACAGAAAAAACAAGCATTTCACCCTATTTGTGCTCGATACGATGCACGTTTTAGCGACCATCTCGCCACTTCGCCGATAAAGGAACGCTGTTCGAGTGTCAATAATGAACTGTTATCGAGATCGAAAGCTTTAACCCGGCTTATGATGTAATCTGGAGATGGAACTTTTTTTTATTATATCAGTTTTTTGATGAACTGTTTTAATTAATTTCGAGGTCAAAGTTTGGAGCAGATTAATTTTACAAATTTAGAGAATTTCAAGCTTTTGAAATTGCAATTTTAATAATTGTGAAAATTGAGAAAATGTAAAATTGAAAGATTACTCAATAATTTTTTGGAAATTTGCATTGGTTCTTTGCACGACGCACTAGGTGCGTCATGACGTGTATGGAATAAATATGACATAGTGTGATATAACGTTTGAATTACATGATATAACATCTCAACGATAATATCTTGCTTATTAGTTGATTATGTCGACGTCATTGGAGATCGTACATGTGTCATCTTGTACACTGAATGAATAATATATGATACATACAGTGCGTTATCGAATGTGGATTGTTATAACACTTCTCTATGCTTTTAAACACATATGTGTACTTTTTTATGAGATATATGGTGAATATGATAAGACACATACGGTGCGTCGTCGCATGTACTGTATGGATACGGTAAGACGCACCTAGTGCGTCATGGTATGTACTGTATAGATACGGCAAGACACACCTGGTGCGTCATCGTGTGTACTGTATAAATACCATAAGACACACATGGTGCGTCATCATATGTACTGCACAGATACAATAAAACACACCTTGTGCGTCATCGTGTGTACCATATAAATACCATAAGACACACATGGTGTGTCACCTATTAAATAACCCAGTTTTAGTGAAAGAATTTTATTCCATTTATGTACCTGAACATACCTTAAAATTTCATACTAATCTATAGTTCTCTAAGTATATTTTTTAAACGTATAATTCAATATTATATTAACCTTAATATCACAAAGATAAATGACTTGAAGGTTCCTATTTGACTCACATTTAAAACTTTGATTCTGTTAAAATTCGCAGCAATCTTTTGAGATTACACGGTTCAGTTCCTTTTCTCTATTTTTCGGAAGAATAACTGGGTTGATTGCGGTACTCCTATTTGCAACACACATCGCAAATCTGCAAGTTTATTTACGAGTTTTCGTACGAAGTCTTTGATGTCTGATCCAAATTGATACATCATGTATTGGTAAATGTTTATTCTTGTCTTCGCATCTGCTATCGATGGTACTCTCTACGTACCCAATATGTACTCCATCACCAAAGCACGATATTTATGGACGCAGCTTCCCGAACCTTTCTAAATTTACAACTTTCGAAGGTGCATTATTCGGTGCATTCAATAGAACATATCTCTACATCTTGTTAGATCTGCATCTAGCTCGAACTCCTTTTACAAACGATTTCTGCATATGCGCTGAAATTAATTACTAGATTTCACCCAATAAAACTCTATCATGTAAAAGCTACTTTACATACACACAAATTCTATAAATGCAATTCTAATTATGCACTTCATAGTTAATTACTACTTTAACTCTATAATAAAGAAGTCCTAAAATATCTCCATTAAAACAACATCATATAATTTTCACAGAAGTTTTCATCTTGACACGTACATTTTCAAAAATCAATTTCACGATAAAGATTTCAAAAAAGCTTAACAAAGATCGTATATTGTATGGGTTATTAATGGACGCGGTGGTAGAATTTAATGGAAAAGCCCGTCGATCGTTTCGTGGTCAGGACTTTCACGTGCGGTGAGTTTACGGTTGTCACATCGTCAACAGGACGGCCATCGATCGAGACCTTTTTTCCTTTTTTAAATGCTCGATTTTAGAGCCCGGTTGAAGAACAGTTGCACCAGTTGCACGACGCCTAGTCTGTGGCAGGTGCACACGGCCATATGCGACCACCTTGCTCTGACAAGGTTGCACCAAAATGGTTTAGCGTTCCCGATGAACTCACGTCATGCCTTCCAAATCGAGTTAAACGGAGTGCCACGATGCTAACTGAAAATTCTCTCGATTTTCCGTCTACCTATGCCGGGAACATCGGCCATTTCGATATTAAATACGAGTATTTTCAGACCGTGGCCTCGATGAAAATCCGTGTCGCGATGTTATGACCGCGTTATTTTCGGGCGAGTCGAAGCTTTTGGCAGAACGCCGTACTCTTTGACTTCGGAAAAAATTTGCGTGGAAGTTTTATGCTTGTGGTAATTCGTGTAGTGTAGGTTTAATTTGGGTTGATGGATGTGGAGGTGGAGGAGTGGGTTTGTCTTTTATTGGGGATGTTACTGTACTATTGGGGAGGTCTTAGGTTCACTAGAATGATTAGATTCTTTCTAGGTTCACTAGGATGGTTTGGCTCTTTCTAGGTTCACTTGGATGACTGGGTTCCTTCTAGGTTCAGTTGGATCACTAGGTTCTTCATAGGTTCACTAGGATGACTAGGTCCTTTGTAGGTTCAGTAGGATGACTAAGGCACTCTTTAGGTACACTAGGATGACTAGGTTGTTCTTAGGTTCATTGAGTTATAGGCTGTCAGTCGATTCTAGGATCTCTCCTTGTTTTAGGATTACTTTAGATTTTAGGCTCCAGCTAGTTTTCAAGCTCCATCTAGGTCTTAGGCTCCATCTAAGTCTTAGACTTCGTCTAGGTCCTAAGCTCTCCTCAGGTCTCAAGTTCTCTCTAGGTTCTAAGCTCTCCTTAGGTCCTAGACTGCTCACAGGTCCCAACCTTCACAAAGTGTGGGATCTCCCAAGTCCTAAATACCACTAGGTCTTAGAATCCTCTAAGCACAGTTCTTTTTAAGTTTTAAGCACCTCTAGCTTCTATGATCCTCCAAACATAGACTACGACCTACGTCCTAAGCATCCTTGGGTCTAGGATCCTCCTGAGGTTCTAGGATCTCCAAACATCCTAAGCTCTTCTAAGGTTCTGTACTAAGGTTCTTTCACTAAGGTTCTCTATAATTCCTAAATTCTCTGTTGCTTTTAAACTCTCCTAGTTTCCAAATTCTCCTGGATTCTAAAGTTTGCCTAGGTCCTCCTAAGTTTCAGATCCTATTGAACCCTTAAAATCCGCTTAGGTTCTCATGTGTTCCAGATTACATCCTAAAATTCTATATCCTAAGCTTACCTTAACTCCCATAATCTCTCCCTAATTTTACCCCGCATTTTACCAAAATCAAGAATAAATAAAACCTCTCCTTATTCTCTTAAGTCATTGTACTCAAGTATACGTGAAAGATGCTCATACCTCGGAAAATTCGATATCTCCGTCACGCAAAAGCGAAATTAACGAGTATCACGGAATACTCGTGGGTTTTTTCAGCTTTCTAAGCATTTACGAGACGTGCGCGTACGTATACCGGAGAGTATATGAACATTGTTAACGGTATAATAATGGGAAGATAATGGCGGCCGCTTTCATTAGAGTCTGTCACTTTTGCGGCCATGTTTGCGAAAATAATGCACGGCGCTCGGATGGAAAGCGCGGTTAAACTTCATCCAAGCTGTCTGTGACAGATTGCATTATTCGGTTTACATGCGCCGATTTCGAACTCGCAATGAAGCGTGTTTGCATCGATTTGTTGCACTTTCGTGAAAAATTCTGGCCAGACGGGGAAAGTTGTGGTGGTCTATTAAGGTTATGGGCTCGTTATTTCTCGCGGGATGTCATAATGTTTTAAGCCGGGTTTTAGAAACGGAAGACGGTTTCATTATCAAGATGGGATATTTTTAATAAACGTAATGTTAGATCATACTGGCACTTTCAGTCTTTTCGAATAAACATCTATTAAGGACTTTCGTTCTGTGGCAATATATAAAATTATTTTTGTTCTTAATTATTATGCTTTTATTGAATGGAAGAGATTATGAAATTAAAGTAAAGTATAGTTTATTTATACTATTATACCGTTTAATAATTGTGTAATATTGTTTGAATGATTATTTTGCTGAGAATTAGTTGATTGCACTTGTGGATTTGTAGAAGACGCACATGGTGTGTCATGTACACTACACACATGGAATACATGACGCATAAGGTGCGTCATTGAATTTGAATTGTATATTGTTTCAATGAATATTTTGTTAAAGACGTTACATTATATTAGTGTACTTATGTAAGACGCACATGGTGTGTCATGTAGACTACACACATGTAATGCATGACACATAGGGTGCGTCATTGAATTTAAATTTAATATTGTTCCAATGTCTATTTCGTTAAAAATGATTTATTAAGAAAATGTATATTAAATGGTATGTTATATTAAATTGTTATATTGAAAATGGTGTATTAACAAATGGCACACAAGGTGCGTCATCGAATTTGTACGTCATAACACAATTTCAGAGATTATTTTTAAAAAAACTTGACCACACGAGTATATCGGTTCATCAGTTAGAAACGTCTATCCATTTCAATCTTAAAATGCATTACTAAAACGAAGAGAAAGAGCCAAAGGCAGATAAAAAAAGAATACAGATCGATCCACGCGTTTTTCGCATTCCGAATCGCTGGCGTGCATATCCGACGGTTGTCGGATGAAAAAAAAAGGAGGGAAAAAATGCAAACCGCATGTCCAATGAAATTGGTGGGTGGACGAAAGAGAACCGGTGACATTAGCACACAGGGTAACACAGGTGCCGTTCGAACGACGCACCAACCGACGCCACGAACACCGGAAGCAGGTGGTTCCAGCCACGCACCGACGGCTTCGCTGACGCTTTCCGGCGTTCGACCGCGAGTTACGGCCAAGAAGCGATACGCTATCTTTAAACCGCGATTCACAGGCGCGAAAGGCAATTTAGCGATGAATGGCCGCGAACAACATCGCGATTTATTCATCCTGGAAACTATATCAAACAACAGTTTCTTCTGATTACTTAACGGTGCTTGGACGTTGCGCTTTAGTTGGTTTATTGGGTTAATCATATTCGATGATCATCGGTTATATGAGAAGTTGAATGGTAGAGGTATACGTAGAGGAGTTTCAACGTTTCGGGTTGGAGTGACGTATGATGATAGTTGGATGACGTATGTTCGTAGTGACGATTGATGGTTTCGGGTGAGTTGGGGTATGAGGATGGTGGGATTTAAGGTTATTCATAGTAGGATACTGGGATGAGAGGATAGTAGGGATGGAATACTAGAAAGGGAATACTAGGATCGAGGAATAATAGTATATATGGGTAATCACATTTAGTGATATTGGGACGTAAGGATAATTGGAAGCAAGGATATTCGGACGCAAGATATTGGGACGCAAGATATTGGGACGCAAGATATTGGGACGCAAGATATTGGGACGCGGGGATATTGGGACGCGAGGATATTGGGACGCGAGGATATTGGGATGCAAGGATATTGGAACGTAAGGATATTGGGACGTGAGGATATCGGGACATAGAGATACCTGGACGTAGGCATATTGGAACGTCGAGATATCGGGACGTTATGGTATTGGGACGTTGGGATATTGGGACGTTGGGATATTGGGACGTTGGGATATTGGGACGTTGGGATATTGGGACGTTGGGATATTGGGACGTTGGGATATTGGGACGTTGGGATATTGGGACGTTGGGATATTGGGACGTTGGGATATTGGGACGTTGGGATATTGGGACGTTGGGATATTGGGACGTTGGGATATTGGGACGTTGGGATATTGGGACGTTGGGATATTGGGACGTTGGGATATTGGGACGTTGGGATATTGGGACGTTGGGATATTGGGACGTTGGGATATTGGGACGTTGGGATATTGGGACGTTGGGATATTGGGACGTTGGGATATTGGGACGTTGGGATATTGGGACGTTGGGATATTGGGACGTTGGGATATTGGGACGTTGGGATATTGGGACGTTGGGATATTGGGACGTTGGGATATTGGGACGTTGGGATATTGGGACGTTGGGATATTGGGACGTTGGGATATTGGGACGTTGGGATATTGGGACGTTGGGATATTGGGACGTTGGGATATTGGGACGTTGGGATATTGGGACGTTGGGATATTGGGACGTTGGGATATTGGGACGTTGGGATATTGGGACGTTGGGATATTGGGACGTTGGGATATTGGGACGTTGGGATATTGGGACATTCAGATATCTGGACGTAGGAATATTGGGACGTGGAGATATCGGAACGTAGAGATATAAAGGCGTAGAGCTACAGGGGCGCAGAACTATCACATCATAGGGATACCTGAACATAGGAATATTGATATGTGGAGATACTCGGATTTAGGGATATTGGAACGTAATATTGGGACGTGGAGATATCGGAACGTAGAGATATGAAGGGATAGAGCTACAGGGGCGCAGAACTATCACATCATAGGGATACCCGAACATAGGAATATTGATATGTGGAGGTACTTGGATTTAGGGATATTGGGACGTGCAAATAGTCGGATCTAAACGTATCGGTACATATGAACACTTGAATCTAGAGGTATCAGACCGTGTGGATATTCGGATCTAGGGTGATTAGAACATGTGGATTGGAACATGTGTATTCTACTTAGATCTGGGAATACTCAGGGCCAGGAATATTGATATTGTATATGTACATCCTATATACATCCTACATACATCCCATATACATCCTATGTACATCCTGTATACTGATACCAATATACAGAAAAAATCTGATGGAATATCAGGGATGTAAGAATGTAGTAATGAAGGAATATAGAAATGTAGAATATTAGGAACACATAGACTTATAAATTCTTAATCCAAGATACATCAAAATCGAACAACTCTCAAACCTAACAACATCACTACATTTTTCCACGAATTAATTACCGATTTAAACAGAAACGCTTTAGCCGTTAATTGGCCGTTAATGAGTCGTATAAATTGTACATCACTATCCATTATCCTTAAAAAAAGTAGCTTATATGATCAAGCAGAAATCGATCAAATAAATTATCTACTTAATAACTCTGATCGCAAGATTCATAAGAACGTTCTCAAAGAATCGAGTTTATCGTGGCGTAAAATCGAAGAGAAGAAACGTTCTCGTCTTTCCCCGAGGACTCTTCCAGAAGGTTCCCATTGTCTGAGGACCGATAAGACAGGAAACGGGAGCAAGAAGCAGGCAGGTTGCGAAACGTGAGAATCTTCCTGCAAACGTGCGAGGATAGAGTTCGCGGTCTCGTGAGAAACGATGCGATTGTCGCTTTTCGTCAGCTGAACCGTCAACCGAAGTATGCAAAACCGGGGCTCTTTGTTGTTCGGGAGAGAGTGAACACCGTGCGAAAGAAATACAATGGATCGAAGATAAAACAACAGTTGTTTCCTTTGACGTACTGTAAAACAGCGTTTAGCATGCTAATATTTGTTTGAACAATTGTTCCTATTATATACCGCACGACGCACCATGTGCGTCACCCAGAAAACTCATGTGATTAATAGGTATATTAAGTGTAGATCAATCTTACGTTTTATTGGATGTAAATTTTCAATTTTATATTCTGTTAAATGTAAATTTTCAATTTTATGTTCTATCAGATATTATCTTTAAATTTTATGTTCTGTTAGATATTAATTTTCACTCTCATGTTTTTTTAAATATTTATCGAAATATTTATCCATACTCTTATGTTCTTTCAAACATTTATCCAAATGAATGTGGGAGAGATGGTGTTTATAGAGACGATTAAATAAAATTATCAGCAAAAATACATAGCAAAGTTAATATTAATGAACAGCAGTCATTAAGTTCACAAGCGGAATTTGTAATAAATATTTCATTTCGCACTTTTATTACACATTAATTGCATAAGCAACCGTTATTGCCGCTCTTCCCATAATGATCAGGAAGCGTTAATTTGATCGATTCCGCAGAACTGCACCGCCATTTTATTTACCAGACACCTTATGCAACGTCAAAGTAGCTCGAGTCCTTGAGACGCGAATGCTTGAACGATAGAATTCAATTGACCGAACGAATCATTCGATTCTCGATCGCGAGGCTGTTAATTGAGAGGAGAGAAATTTATTCGTGTGCTCTTCATCGTTAAACGGATAATAAAATAGACCAACTGTTCCGCTGGAGGCACCCGGAAGCGGTGGATATCCGACGCGAATATGCAACCAGCGAGGAGAAATTTTCATATTTCTTACATACACGACGGGCTATAATTAAACGAGAAACGTAATCATTCGAACGTCGCTTCATTGATCGTGAATTGCTAATATTGTGAACTGGTTATATTGCCACGTTTCTGGGAACTTTCATGAATATTAATGGTAGTTATTTATATATGGACATATGGTTTCGACATATGGACTTATTGATGTAACTAGGATTTTTTTCTGGGGCGAATTTGATTCCCTAGGTTTAGTGTTAAGG
This sequence comes from Megachile rotundata, assembly GCF_050947335.1. Classification (NCBI taxonomy): domain Eukaryota; kingdom Metazoa; phylum Arthropoda; class Insecta; order Hymenoptera; family Megachilidae; genus Megachile; species Megachile rotundata. Next base: position 8,496,453 of record NC_134994.1, read on the forward strand.
TGGGTAGCTTGGGTAGGGTTGGGTAGGTTTTGAGGATTTAGGGATTTGGGAATTTAGGGATTTTGGGGTATTGAGATTTAGGGATTTGGGAATTTGGGAATTTGAGAATTTGGGAATTTGGGAATTTGGTGATTTGGGAATTTGAGAATTTGGGAATTTGGGAATTTGGTGATTTGGGAATTTGGGAATTTGGGAATTTGGGGATTTGGGAATTTGGGGATTTGGAAATTTGGGGATTTGGGAATTTGGGGATTTGGGAATTTGGGGATTTGGGAATTTGGGGATTTGGGAATTTGGGGATTTGGGAATTTGGGAATTTGGGGATTTGGGAATTTGGGAATTTGGGAATTTGGGAATTTGGGAGTTTGGGGATTTAGGAATTTGGGAATTTAGGGATTTAGGAATTTAGGAATTTAGGAATTTAGGAATTTAGGAATTTAGGGATTTAGAGTTTTACAGATTTGGGAATTTAGTGACTTAGGGTCTTGGGAATTTGGGAATTTAGGGATTGGGAAATTTGGGGATTTAGGGATTTGGAAATTTAGGGACTTAGGGTTTTGGGAATTTGGGGATTTTAGAGAGTTGTAAATTTAGGGACTTAGGGTTTTGAGAATTTAGGGATTTAGAAATTTGAGAATTTAAGGATTTAGGAATTTGGGAATATAGGAACTTAGAGTTTTGGGAATTTAATGTTTTAGAGATTTGAGAATTTAGGGACTTATGGTTTTGAGAATATGGGGATTTAGGGATTTAAAAATTTAGGAATTTACGAATTTTGGTTTTTAGACATTTGGGAACTTAGGAGTTTGAGGATATAAAAATTTAGGGACTCAGAGTTTTAGGAATTTATTCATGAATTTAAGAATTTTGAGATTTCAAGATGTGTGCATATAGGAATTTCAGGATTAGAAATTTGTCTTCAAGATTTTTGAATACTCCAAAATTTAGAAATTTGAACTTCTGTAAATTTAGGAAAAGACTCTGGTACTTTCGAAATTTAGTAATTCAGGGATTTAAGAGCTCGCAAGATTAAAAACTTGAATGCCTAAAAATTTGTATATTTGCAAATTTAGAAATGTACATAGAATTGTATTTAGAAATGTATTTACAATTTCTAAGTTTGAAAATTAAAAACTTCTTGTATCTTCAAAACTTTGAACATCAGTCAATTAAAAATATCTAAATCAATATATAAACTTGAAAATGTATTTTTTAATATAAAAGAATTTTCAACCAGCCCCCTTAAATATCTACTCTCTCCAACAGTTCCACACTTAGCGGCAATATATCGAGAGTCAACTGTGTCAGAATTCAATTCAAACTTTCCAATTCTCACATAACTTTTTTACGACCGTCGTAATTAAAAAATTATTCAAACGAGTTGTTTCTTTTCCGCTCGACTGTGAATCCACTGAATCAATTACCGAACAATTCTAAGGATTTCTTTAACCGATTTTATTGCAGTAAAAAAGTGAAGGAAGCATTTCTCTCCGCAGCATTATTGTATAGCAGGTCATTGGGCCATGGAGAATCCAAAGATGGCCGAGCGGATTCAGCGCGAGGAAATCAAATGTGCGTGAAATTATTGGATCTCTTTCCTCCTTCTTTTTTATCGTTCTTCCACCGTAAAAATTAATCTTGTCTACGATCGATTGCATGTCACGGCACGGTTATTATTCTTTCTAAAGAATCCTAAGTTACAACACAAAAGAGGCAAAGAAGCTCGAACGAAAAAGTGTAGCTAAACGATTAATCGTGCGCGAACGAATAGTCAGAAAACGGAAACATGCGAATAAAAATACAAATTTCTCTGACCGTTTTCCGTAGGTTCCGGTTTATCAAAGGTCTTGGTCGACCTGGTGGATCGTTTCAGGGTCGCCTCGAAGTCGCCCACGACGTCGCTGAGGTCGAGGACCGGTGATTCTTGCGTGTACCCTTGTCTGTCATGGCTCGACCTCGGTAAAGTCGTCAGACCGTTCGTCGTCGCTTCTTGAGGTATTTTCGGCAGTTCTGCCTCTATTCCGACGAGGGCCGGGCTTACCTAACGTAGGAAACAAAGGAATTTATGAGCTGACCTCCCTTGTCGACAGCTGTCGATCTTCCACTTAGTTTATTATGCCTGACGCTTGTTTCGTCTGGCTCGTTCCGTGGTCGTGGGTTATCTTTAACCTGCTAGTACGGTGATGGGCGGATTAGGTGACCGGAGGAGCTTGGGGACACCTGCTTTTATGGGGAGAGTTATTGTGCTGAAGGTTTTTAATTTTTTGCTTAAGATGGGATTTTTGGGTTGAGATGTTTGGCGAATTTGGGAATGTGCGAATTTGGGAATTTGACAATTTGGCAATTTGGCAATTTGAGAATTTGGGAATTTAGGAAGTTGGAAATTTGGGAAATTAGTAAATTTGGGAATTTCAATATTTCGGAATTTAGGGATTTGGGAAATTATAGAGTTGGGGATTAGGAAATTTGGGATTTTAGGTATTTGGGAAATTATAGAGTTGGGGATTTGGAGATTTGGGAATTTGAGAATTTGGGAATATGGGAATTTGGGAATTTGGGAATTTGGGAATTTGGGAATTTGGGAATTTGGGAATTTGGGAAATTGGGAATTAGGGAGTTTGGGAATTTGGGAATTTTTGGAATTTGGGAAATTGAGAATTTGGGAATTTGGGAAATTGGGAAATTGGGAAATTGGGAATTTGGGAAATTGGGAAATTGGGAATTTGAGAAATTGGGAATTTGGGAAATTAGGAAATTGGGAAATTGGGAAATTGAGAATTTGGGAATCTGGGAATTTGGAAATCTGGGAATTTGGGAATTTGGAAATTTGGGAATTTGGGAATTTGGGAATTTGGGAATTTGGGAAATTGGGAAATTGGGAAATTGGGAATTTGGGAAATTGAGAATTTGGAAATCTGGGAATTTGGAAATCTGGGAATTTGGGAATTTGGGAATTTGGAAATTTGGGAATTTGGGAAATTGGGAAATTGGGAATTTGGGAATCCGGGAATTTGGCAAATTTGGAACTTTGGAAATTTAGAAATTTAGCAATTTGGAAATTTGGGAATTTGGGGATCTGAGAATTTGGAAATTTGGAAATTTAGGAATTTAGGAATTTAGGAATTTAGGAATTTAGGAATTTGGAAATTTGAGAATTTGGAAATTTGGGAAATTGGGTATTTGGGAATTTCAAAATTTGCCAAATTTGGGAATTTGGGATTTAGGGATTTGTGGAGTTAGCCCATCACCTTCTTACTTTTAAACGATTTAATTTGTCATTGAAAAACACTCATTCTACAAGGTTAATTAACTCCTACAATTAGTTAATTATCCACGTTTACGGGTGAATTCTTCTCTCTGACGCGGTACAATAATTTCCATAGCGAAAACATTCCATTCCATTAAACATCGAAGGGTAACGGGATTATCTTTCACCGAGGAAAGCTTCCCTACCTATACATTTCTGCGTTGCACTTTATTACTCATTGTTAGTTTTACTACATGCACCTTCTTATTCGGACTTTCTAGGATTAACTCCTCACTTGGCAATAAAATTAATTTTAATCCTCCTTGGGAAAATCCAGGGAGTAGTCATTCCAGGTGCAACGCAGATGTGGGTCTCCGTGTTTCTAAGAAGATTATATTCATAGAAAAACGATTTGTCAAATCGTGTCATCAGTTACTATTCTTTGCTGAGACTTTCAAGTTGAAAATGAGAAATGTTAGGTTTAAAAATATTTTAGTTAATGAAGGGAGTTTATTTTATTTTACTGGATTATATATTACAAAAATAATTTGGCAATGTATATTTGTTTATTTTTTAACGAAGAATAGACTGAATTTTTAGTAGGTAAATTTACTTATATAGGAAATTAAATTATGGAGAAGATTATAGTCATTAAAGAAAAATAATTTGACAATGTATATTTGTTTATTTTTTAACGAATAATAGACTGAATTTTTAGTACGTAAATTTACTGTCAAATATAGGAAATTAAATTATGGAGGACATTATAGTCATTAAAGAAAAATAATTTGGCAATGTATATTTGTTTATTTTTAAACGAAGAATAGACTGAATTTTTAGTAGGTAAATTTACTTACATAGGAAATTAATTTATGGAGAAGATTATAGTCATTAAAAGGAACACAATCATTTAAAGTTACAGTAACAGTTCTCTAAAGAGTCGAATCATGATGAGTATTGTTCCAAACCCCATCAAGGTTATTTCAAACAATCTCGTCAAGGTTACTCCGAACAACTCATGGTTATTCCAAACAGCTCCATCATGGTTATTTCAAATAGCTCAAGGTTAAACACCCTCATCTGATCACTGACAATAAACATGTGGTCAAGAAAACACACGATCTAGAATGAATGATCAGACATAAAATAAACTACTACATTCTGGAAGTCTCTCAAGCTTCTAATACTGTGAACACCATGGGAATGTTCAGTCACGTATGAAATGAACTTCGAGCAGAAAAGAAGGTTATGCTTTAATTACCGCGAAACTACATTTGGTTCGAGTTAGTCGTCAAGCAGGGTTTAATTATGGAATGAAGCGATCAATTTACCAGACCCAGTAGAACCTCCATCGACTGACATTGCCTTCGACGTTCCCTCTTCTTGCGTCTCTCGATACTAGACCTGTCGCCGGCACTTCCTGCTGCAACTGCTTCGCAGTATCGCACAAAGTCCAGATCGATGTGGTAGCCGTAAGGACAGCAAAGGCATTTCGAACCTGTCGAACCGGAAACGTAGGCCTGCGTCCCCACTGTTCATCGGTGATCATTAACAAATCAAAAAAGAATTCGTTGTAATTCTTGTACAAATACGTATTTGTCTCTTTTCATTGTCTATGATTCGTCTTAGGTATATTTACTTCAGGTATACGTTTGTGATATTTCAAGTTTTCTATGTGGTTCAATCTTAAAAATTTGTATATTATATCGCTTCGATCGTAGGTTTACACGATTGTAGTTTGTACAATTATCATTTGCTGAGGAACAGAGTGCACGTTTCAATAGATGACGCACCAGGTGCGTCATGTAGGTTGAGCGTTGATGGTATCAGATTTCAAGTTTTCCATACAATTCAATATTATGACGTTTCAATTGTGGGTTTACATAATTATAATTTGTACAATGATTATTTGTTGAAAAAGAAAGTGGACTCTTTACTAGGTGACACACCAGGTGCGTCATGCAGTTTGATAAAAGTTATTGATATCAAATTTCAAGTTTTTTAGGCGATTCAATATTATAGATCTATGTATTATGACGTTCTTATTGTGGGTTAACATGATTGTAGTTCGTAGAATGATCATTTGCTGAGAAACAACATGGACGTTTTAATAGATGACGCACCAGGTGTGTCAGATTTTGTTTTCCATACGATTCAGTTCTACAGATCTATATATTATGATCTTTCTATTGTGGGTTTATATGACTGTAGTTCAAAGAATGATAATTTGTTGAGAAACAAAGTGGACGTATCAATATATGACGCACCAGGTGCGTCGTTCAGATTTCGCTTTCTATACAATTCAATCCTACATATCTATATATCATGACATTTCCGTTGTTGGTTTACATGACTGTAGCTCAAAGAATGAAAATTTGCTGAGAAACAAAATTCACGTTTTAATACATGACGCACCAGGTGCGTCGTGTAGTGTGACAGAAGTTGATGATATCCAGATTTCGTTTTCTATAGGATTCCAATCTAAAAATCATTATATTATGATGTTTCTATAACGTTGTTACACAATTATAGTTTATAGAACGATTATTTACTGAGAAACAAAGTGGACGTTTCAATACATGACGCACCAGGTGCGTCGTTCAGAAGTTCACACAGTATATCACGCCGCAATAAATATTCCGAAATTTATGCATCTTACAAGACAAAGACGTCAACACGAATTAATTAACCCTGAGAAAAGTCATCACGATGATCTCGACTTCAATTTAGAATTTAGACATTCGAGAGCAAAATACAAGCCCGAAGCATAAACTCAAGAAAGAAACGTTAATAGTAGTAGTCCGAGATCGGACGAACCCATCAGAAAGGATCTATCTTTGGAGGAGTAAGATCGATCGTGATTATAGTAGCAACATCATGAGCGGCTGATTGTTCGAGGGTAACGACCGACGCTCAGTGTAAACCGAAATATGTTGTAACCATTGGCGGCCATCCAGAGGCACGGTAATAATAATCTGGCAAAGTTCGTTAGCCGGGACAACGTGGGGATCCCATTTACGTGTCACACTGGACCGCTCATGCTATCGCGATGTACGTGGCAATGACTTAATCATTTCTACTTGCACTAATGGTCGATCTTGAGGATCGATCTCGTAGTTTGATAAGGTGTTGTATCAGACGTGGATATGTGGAGGTTATTTTTGGTACTACTGAGTTATCGGAACCACTGAGCTGTGGATATATTGTACTGGGTATCTACATATTGTACAATTGTCTATATCTATTACAAGTATCAAAAATACTGCTAGTACTAGTAAAAGTATAACTAATACTAGTAAAAGTACTACTAGTACTAGTAAAAGTACTACTTAGGACATAGGAGTGTTATTAGTAGCGAACACTCATGTGTACTATTCTGATATACATATATCGTTAGTATGATTCATTCCATGTCATTATTTAACTATTTAGGTTAATATGAATACTATGGTGTAGATGTTTAACATATATTATATTAAAGTGTATTTGGCTGTAATGTGCTAGGGACATTCAAACAAGAATGTACATGTATGTCATATTGACATACATTGTCGTCGAAAAGTCTCTTCACACATGACTCTTCACATATGACTTTTCGAAGTTAGGTAAATGATTTAACTTTGTAAAGAAAATCCACTTCTACTCATTTTAAATTTGTAATCTGAAGCAATGATAATAATTAAAAAACAATGGCAATCTCCACATTCGTCGTCTGTAGTTGAATTTGATAATAGACCTCATATGTGTATGTCCATATGTGTATGTTCATATGTGTATCCCAAGCGAATTTCTAAAAACCACCACATAATCATTAAACTTGACAAAGTCATCAACAAAATGTGATATATCTTAACATCATATAGAACAGTAAATGCTCTTGCGAGCACACCTTGCCATAAACGGAAATAAAAGAACGAAAGCAAACGAAGAAATACGTCAACATTTATCTGTCACACAAACACGTACAAATATTGAATTGTTTCATCAAAAGCGATAGTAATATTGACTTGATCTCGAAAATTAGAAACAATAATTATTAAGCAAACACAGAAGACTTGAAACATACAGACGTTTATAATATTTGATATTATAATTGTTTTATGAACTCACCGTTTCCGTTGAAAACGCGGGCCGAGGGTACGACGGTCAAAGCCATATTTCTTGAAGATGTTCCTCAAGGCAGGTCACAGGTCATCTTCACCATTCTGAAAGCAAAGTGTATTTTAGTTGTGAAAAATCGACTGACTGTATAATGGCGGAGGAACAAAGGGAGATTAATTTCTATGGGATCTTATGAAAGACCTTGGAGAACAGGGGCGGAGCGAGAGGATTGCTCAGGGAATTGTAAGATGTTAATTAAAATAGCAAAGTATTGGTTTAAATTGTTAGAGTGATATTTTAAAATATTTAAATATTCTTTTACAATGTTATAAGGTTATTTAAAAATATTTAGATAATAAAATATTTTTTTTTAATTTTAAAATGTTACTGCAAAGGGTTAAGTGTTATGGTATTACTTTAAAATATTCAAATATTAATATATTGCATTGAGTTACTAAAATATTTCTTTAAAATGTTAGAAGGCTATTTTAAAATATTTATTTACATCAATTTATTATGTATTACTGATTTCATTATATTCTATATTTTTCTTTTCAACCCTAATATGCTTCATCCTACTTTCACATATACACTAAATCGAAGTTCAACAATGAAACAAAAATTCACTTATTTCTTTCAATATTATTTTTTCCAATATATAAAAACTTTTTAAATGTTGCTAAAAATTAGGGTCTTTAGAAATATGTAGATATACAATATTTTCTACATTTTTCCTTTTCAACCTTAATAATAGACTTCATTTTATTTTCACATATATTAAATTAAAGTTCGACAACGAAACAAAAATTCACTTATTTCTTTAAACATTATTTTTCCAACACATAAAAGTCTCTCAAATGTTGCTAAAAATCAGGATCTTCAGAAATACATAAATATACAATATTTTCTATATTTTTCTTTTTAACTTTAATAATAGACTTCATCCTACTTTCACATATATCAAATCATAGTTCAACAACGAAACAAAAATTCACTTATTTCTTCAATTATTATTTTTTCAACACATAAAAGTCTTTAAAATTGTTGCTCAAAATCATGTACTTCAAAACTACATAGATACACAATATATTTCACCATGAACAAAGGTTTACAAGTGCGTTCCTGAGAACGCGTTTATTAGCGAGCGGACGAAGAAAATTCCCGGTACACCGTGTAATTTCATTATTCGCCATCGCGTTATCTGCCCCTAAAATCTCGTCAAAACGTCGGTTCGTTTCTTCTCCGTATCTAAGAGGATCGTCATCAATTAACTCGGCGAAATCTCTCCGGAGACTTCTCCAGAGCTTTAAACAACTGGCGCGGAAAAGCAATTCGAAGTTTCGAAGAAATTTCGTTTGCCTTTCGTAATGGACGAGAAGAAAGAAGGAACATCGACATGCTCGACGGAACAAAAAACATCATCACGAGGATGATGATACCCCACGGAACACCGTGGTGTCCTCTTCCAGTTTTAAGCACGATTTCCATGTTTCCATGGCGTCCCGTGTTGTGGCTAATTTCGTATCCCGGATTTCTGGTCTGACGGCAACACGTCCTCTTGGCTCCTTGACTTCGCGAACTTTAATTGTTGCGGTGTTAAATGGTATTTTTTGACGGTATTTTTAATTCTGCTTCCGGTGAAAAATGAGGGGGATGATTCTCTTGGGATTTTACCGAGTGATTGCGTTGTTGGTTAGGTTAGGTTCATTGTAGATGCATGGGATGTTGCTTTTTTTAAGTAATGATTGATCTTCAAATTTTTATATTTTTAGATTTGTAATTTAATAGATTCTTAAATTTTTAGGGTTTGATATTTTTTAGTTTGTGGATTTATACATTTGCAAATTTAAAAAATTCCTAATATTTTTATTAATTAATTTTTGATATCCCTAATTTCTAAATTCTTAAATTTTCAACGTGGTAGATTTACATATCTTTGAATTCTGAAATTTTCAAATTTTTTGATTATTCAATTTTTACATTTTTCATTCCTACATTTTCAAATTTTTTGGTTATTAAATTTTTACATTTCAAATTTCTAAATTTTCAAATCTTTAAATTTTCAGCTGTACAGATTTATCTTCAAATTTCTAAATTTTAATATTTCTTGGTTATTAAATTTGTGGATCCTTAATTTTTAAGTTTCAAAGTTTGTAAATTTCCAAAATTATAAAACCGAAGATAGAATATAATAGAAATAGCAGTATCATAGGTTACAATCTAATAGAAAGTAATTTGAAAAAAATTATTGATAAGAGGCGCCATGCTTCGATTGATTGCAGTTTACAAAAAATTGATAACAATATTTACGATAATATTAATTGCAAGATAAAAGCTTCGATAGTACAGAACTATTGTTACAGAATCAATAAAGTTACCCCCTTCACTACATTTAAATTCTGTCACTAAAAATGATCAGAAATTAATCTACCAATTTCAGAAATTTAAGCAAATATTTTTAAGATGGCACAAGAATATGAAAAGCGAAAAAATTATATTACTCCAAAAAAAAATATGTAACTCTCTTAAGCTTATAAATAAAATTAACTCACTTTACAAAAATTTACAATAAAAATTTGTCAATTAGACAACAAATTTATCAATACAAAAACAACATCAATTTTTGACGAAAGATTAGATATACAAAAATACTCGAAAAACGTCCAAAATAATTTACGACAAAAACACGTATTTCTATTTGGTCTCTAAAAGCTCGTAAATCTGAATACAATATTAATTTTGCAAAATGTATGTTACCAAAAGTAACGAGAAAGCAGTAGGGTCGCTTAAAAATTCTCCAGGCCCTTTTTAATCCTTGGCCTGGAAACTTTGCGGCGTGGTACGTGATACATTTACGAAATCATGGTTCGGAGAAACGATTAGGATTCACGACGCGATCGTTTGGAGGGACATTTCTTCGGCTGCTGGTTGTAGGGGCTGGAACACGTAACGTGGCATTTCCTCTTTTCTCCGAGGACCAAAGCATTCTGGATAGTTAATTTTTTAATCAGGCGCCACGTCCCGTTTATTCGACACTTGATTTTCGTAAATGGTTCGAATGTTTCGATCGAATCTTACTGTGGTATTTCTTGTCTCTTATTTACATCATTTGGGGTTACTTTCATAGAAAATTGGGTATAGAAATAGAAACTCGTTAAGGGGCTCATTAAGATGGATGCAATAAAACATGTACTATGTTCAAAACATAATATTATTTCACTTTTCATTTTAAATCAAACCTCAGTTAAATTTAATTTCATTCTTGAGAACTTATGGCTGTATTTCTTTAAATAGATTTCTATTTTTAGGAAAATTAGACTTAATTTCATCTTTCAGAATTCATAATTGCATTTCTTTAAATAGATTTCTATATTTAGAAAAATTATTTTTAATTTCATCTTTCAGAATTCATAATTGCATTTCTTTAAATAAATTTCGATATTTAGGAAAATTAAATTAAATTTCATCTTTCAGAATTTATGGTTGCATTTCTTTAAACATATTTATTAAACAAAAGCAGAGTTAAAATAGATTATTAAAGAAATGATTAAAAATATCATTAAATACATCAGATTATCAAGTATCTATAGATAAGCTGCTAAGTAGATAGGCATAAAACTTGACAACCACCGAGACACGAATTTCGATTCAAATTTGGCGCCAAATGTCCGTATGGCGCCAGTATTTGGATCACTCCGAAAAACGCCCCTTTTATTTGCTTTATCTATCTTGACCTAAGTATTATAAACGTTCTAAAACTAATAACTGTATGAATTTGAACAAAAAATATTCAACTAAACGTTTAAATAAATGTCAATAATAATAAATACAAAATATAATATATAAAAACAATAAATATATTCAAACAAAAGACTTCTTATTTCGCGTTTTTACTTAATCACATCGATAAAGATCTCAAAAACACTTTACACGAAATAAACTTAATTTGAACACACCGCTTCACGATAAGACGGAGAATAAACGCAGAACTAATGAATTCGACGAAGGTGCGATGACAAGCACGTATTTAACATTCGTTACGAACATGTTGAAACAACGCGATGACAATCGTTATCGGTTGTCGGCTGATAAAAGAAAATAGCCCGTAAATATTTACCGCGATGAATGAGGATGTCCGAGATTCGATTCCGTCAAGGGAAGCCGTACGCTAGCGAACCCTTTACGAACGAACACTTGCATTCGTGTATTCGAGACACGATCGCGACGTGCGCGTGCAACGCTAATTCACCGACGACTGATCGTCATTGGCTCGACGAGTTAACGTTTTTGCCGCACTTTATCTTAGTATTACGGAAACAATACTGATAATATTTCGTCGATAAAACGTCGTTCAGCAGTCGTGTCATCGCGTTTATTATTGCAATCGGATCGTTTCTTATCGGTGTTACAAATTGTTTGCGAGTTATAAACTCGGAAATAAATGTTCTTGGGTATTGTTTGTGATAAGTGTATATATATGGGGATTTAGGGATATAGGGAGTTGAAGGGATTTGGGGATATAAGGAGTTATAGCGGTTTAGGGATATATGGAGATGTGGGAGTTTGGGGACATATGGAGATATAGGGTTTAGGGACATATGGAGATATAGGGATTTAGGAATATAGCTGAGGATCTAGGGAGACGGGGTTTATAGATATAGAAATCTAGGAATATGAGAGTTTGTGGATACAAGCATCTAGAGATCTAGGAATATAGGCACCTAGGGACATAGGTGTCAGTGGATCTAGAAATCTAGTAATATAGGAATCTAGGGATTTAGGTGTCAAAGGATCTAGAAATCTAGGAATATAGGTGTCAGTGGATCTAGAAATCTAGGGACAGAGGTGTCAGTGGATCTAGAAATCTAGTAATATAGGATTCTAGGGATTTAGGTGTCAAAGGATCTAGAAATCTAGGGATATAGGTGTCAGTGGATTTAGAAATCTAGTAATATAGGAATCTAGGGATTTAGGTGTCAAAGGATCTAGAAATCTAGAGATATAGGTGTCAGTGGATCTAGAAATCTAGGGACAGAGGTGTCAATGGATCTAGAAATCTAGTAATATAGAAATCTAGGGATTTAGGTGTCAAAGGATCTAGAAGTCTAGAAATATAGGTGTCAAAGGATCTAGAAATCTAGAGATATAGAAATATATGTAGAATTATAGAAAAATAGAACTCTAGAAATATGCATATATAGTTCAAACATCTGGGGATATAGCAATCTGGAAATCTAGTGATAATAAACATCCAATGACATAGTGTCCTAGGGATTTTAAAAATGTGGAAATTCAAGGACGTAAGAAATTCATACATCTAGGGATTTTAGAGCATATAAAAGTACTAGTAATCTAAAGAGTAATTTAGTAACTTTAGGGACTTAGAAATCATGGAATATAGGAACATAAAAATTGTAAAATTAAAGTAATTATTAAATTTGAATAATGATTTGTTTGACTTGTGTAATATAGTATAAATAGATGAATAATTACGAATGTTATAGTGAATTATAAAGGAACACACGATGCAGCGATATTAGTGAATGAAAGAGATATTTGCATGAAATTTTCATAAAGTTTGATCTACAGTCAAACACAGACCTGCTTTAATTCGCACGCTATTCATTCGATCCGTCAGTTAATGCACGTATTTAGCTTGTCCGATATTGGTTGTATCAATAATCCGTTTAATTCTGTTAATTTGCACCCTAATATGGTGCAAAGCTGATTATGTGCAAACATTTATAATCGTGGAATGCTGTTGCGATATATTTCCGTATTGAATGTTCTTTTTATAGGGAAATTAGATTAGTGAACATTTTGAAGTTATATAAACTTGAAATACAAAAATTTTCAAAATCTTCAAGATTTTAAATGTTACAGATATGATGGTTTCGAGAGTTCAAAATTGCAAAGTAAAGTCTAAATCATCAAAACCCTAAATTCTCAGTGTCTCAAATGTTCAAAACCTCTGAATTTAAAAATTCAAAAATTTCAAAGTTCCAAATCGTCATGGTTCCAAAATTCCAAAATCCCTTAATTCTAAAGTTTCAAACTTCCAAAATCCCCAAACTCTGAGTTATCAAACTTTCAAAATCCAAAAATCTCCAAATCCCCAAAGTCTAAAGTTCCAATCTTCCAAAATCCTTAAACTCTAAAGGGTCAAACTTTCAAAATCCCAAAATCCCTAAATCCCCAAACTCTGAAGTTTCAATCTTCCAAAATCCCCAAATTCTGAAGTGTCAAACTTCCAATGTCCCAAAGTTTCCAAATTCCCAAACTCTAAAGTGCCAAACTTCCAAAATCCCCAAATTCTGAAGTGTCAAACTTTCAAAGTCCCAAAGCTTCCAAATTCCTAAACTCTAAAGTGTCAAACTTCCAAATTCCCAAACTCTAAAGTGTCAAACTTCCAAAATCCCCAGCTCTAAAGTGTCAAACTTTCAAAGTCCCAAAATCCCAAAATTCCCAAACTCTAAAGTGTCAAACTTCCAAAATCCCCAGCTCTAAAGTGTCAAACTTTCAAAGTCCCAAAGTTTCCAAATTCCCAAACTCTAAAGTGTCAAACTTCCAAAATCCCCAGCTCTAAAGTGCCAAACTTTCAAAGCCCTAAAGTTTCCAAATTCCCAAACTCTAAAGTGTCAAACTTCCAAAATCCCCAGCTCTAAAGTGTCAAACTTCAAAAATCCCGAAATTCTAAAATATCAAACTTTCGAAATCCCCAAATGCCCAAACTCTAAAATATCAAACTCCCAAAATCCCCAAACCTTCAAACTCTAAAATATCAAACTACCAAAATTCCCAAATCCCCATAAACTACCAACCCATACAACAAACCCAATTTCCTCTGAAAAAGTATCAACCGAAAAAGTATCTATCGCTTAATCGCATATCCGTCCGTAATCCCGCAGATGTCACTGAATGGAAAGTAAAGTCGGCAGTTCTCCGCACACGGAAACCATGGCCTAATTCCAGAAAACGAAGCGCCAGAACGAGCGAAGAGCCGGTTGCATAAAACACTTTCGTTTCGTGGCTCGAAATTCCGTCCGGTTTAGGCCCAGTCCGATAGAAAGCCGCGAGCGTGAAATCAGTACACGGTATTGCTGTTGGTAAATGGATCGATACGCAGTTACGTACGGTGCTGATAAGCCGACAAGCTGATAGCCTCTCACATTGTCTGCCCATGTGGTCGTTTAAATGGCCGATCTCGGCTGAAACGTATCGCGTTCCGTGGTTCTGAACATTAAGTACCATCGAACCGGAGTACGTACTTTTGGTATCATTAACCTCGTTACTGAATACTTCTCTTTATCACGAAAGTATGCTTATCTTGGTTATACAAAAAATTTGGGACTGTTCAATTTATTGCTGTTGTTCATTTTTATTTTACTTTGCAAATGTGGGTATAAGAATGTAAGGTTCTCTTTTATTGAATGTTGTGAGCTGTGACGTCACTGGTATTATATTAAATTTGGTATGATTTAATAACTGGATGTTGGAATATTTTGTGTAGTGTTAAGATGGTGTACCTGCGGCAATGTAACGAAAGACTATTCTACAAACTCTATGTGCTCTATGTACTCTATGTATTCTATGAACTCAAGATTGTATTACTAAGGTTAAAGTTTAGATGCTACTTGCGGCAATATAGCGAGAGTCTACTCTATAAACTTTCTGTACTCCATATACTCTGTGTACTCTATGTATCCTATAAACTTAAGATTACATGTCTAACCTTAAAGTTTAAATTCTGTACTGACGGCAATATAGCGAGAGTCTACTCTATCAATTCTTTATACTCTATATACTCTATGTACTCTACAAATTCTGCATGCTTTATGTAGTCTATAAACTCAAGGTTACACGTCCAACATTAACGTTTGAATTCAGTACTGACGGCAATATAGCGAGAGTCTACTCTATTAAGTCTCTGCACTCTCTGTATTCTATGCACTTTCTAAACTCAAAATTTACATGATCAGCGCTAAAGTTTACATGTTACACTAACGGCAATATAACGAGAGTACTCTATAAACTCCGTGTTGCATAACCATAATCCATATTAAGCTTTAATACTTTCATTCTACATTTTTGATTGAATTAACCATTATATTTGATCAAATTTGACTGAAGTTAAAATTAACCTGCTTCTCCAAACTAATATTAAATAATGCAATATAGCAAGCATCATGTACAAATATGAAAGATAAGATTTGTTAGTATACATGGAAGTTTAAGTACTTCCTCTAAGATATTTAGATGGTCCAGACCGGTTAATCTCTATCTCCATGCCACCCTGTTCATCCTCTCAGTGCTTTGACTGCAGATGACTTTTTATCTTCCCCTAACTCCCTTTTTGAGTCTCTCCTATTTATATAGCCGCAAGCTCGTGCTCGTTATTCGTGGGGTGGTTAATATTACTCTTTGAGGGAAAGAAGAAGCGGGAAGATTAAGTGGTAGGAAAACAGAAAATTAATTGCTTCTATGTCCCGTTAATTTCTTCATATACCGTGATACTTTCTTGATTGATGTTTTAATTACCTGCTCGTGTAATTACTCGTATAATTTTTAACGGTGCGAATATGCAGATGCGGATTTTATTACGGGAACAATTCACCTAAGAGATTGTTAGAGAGATATTGATTTTACCGTTAGGTTCGTTAGGAGTTTTAGGAGTAGAACATTTTTAATTTGTTTCAGAAGTAGAACTTGTCTTATTCCTTCTTGCAATATTCATTTTTATTGTTCCTTTTAATTTATTGTGGCTAGTGGAATAATAAAAATGTATGATAAATGATTATATTTGTTCACTATATCAAACTAATATAAAAATTTATTACACAAGCTCAAAATATTAAAACTTATATACATACTTACATGCATATATTATAAAATTAAAATATTGTATATTAATGGTTATAATAGTGGAAGATATCATTGCAGGTATTCTATATATGCAACAATTAATTTTGTTTGATTCGTAACAAATTTTGATATTTTCTTTTAATGTCGTTGTAAAGATATAAAGCTTCAGACATAAATTTCGCCATTTTGAAGTCTACCCTTGTAAAGATCTGCGCAGTCCATAACGATAAATAATGAGCAGTATGTATAAGCAAATACGTTTACATAAATGTCACAACAATGCGTGGTACCTCCACGCGTGGAAGTACAGAGCGTGGAATTACAGTGCGTGGAAGTATTACTCGTGGAAATACAGCGTGTGGAGGTACCACACGTGAAAATACAGCGCGTGGAAATTCTACGCGTTGAAATACAGCGCGTGGAGATACCACGCGTGGAATTATGGTGCATGCAAATACCACGCGTGAAATTATGGCGCGTGGAAGTACCATGCATGGAAGTACTACTCGTGGAATTAAGGCGCGTGGAATTATGGTGCGTCGAAATACCACGCGTGAAATTATGGCGCGTGGAAGTACCACGCATGGAAGTATTACTCGTGGAATTAGGGCGCGTGGAATTATGATGCGTGGAAATACCACGCGTGAAATTATGGCGCGTGGAAGTACCACGCGTGGAAGTACTACTCGTGGAATTATGGCGCGTGGAATTATGGTGCGTGGAAATACCACGCGTGAAAATACCACGCATGGAAATACCAAGCGTGGAAATACCACGCGTGAAAATACCACGCGTGAAAATACCACGCATGGAAATACCACGCGTGGAAATACAACGTATGGAAATACAACGCGTTGAATTACAGCGCGTGGAAATACAACGCGTGGAAATACAACGCGTTGAATTACCGCGCGTGGAAATACAACACATGGAAGTATATAAGATCACAATTAATTATATAACACATATCACTTAACTTCAAGATCACTGTCAAGGCCACAAAAAGTTAATAACCTTAACTCGGTTCAAAGTCCCCATAATAAAATGTATACCAGCATATTCACGTCAAAAAAATATTGAAATTAAGATATAAATCAGAAGGAAATCGTTAAAAAAGGCAATATCTCCGATCAGCCAATAAACTCCGAGTAAAAAGGATTAATAAAGCACTTCGTGAAGGTACGAGCGCGTTGTACCGGTTGCATCTCCACAGGGGTCCTCGAACAAATTGCTCTTCCCCTCTTTTCCGTGGCAGAAAAATATACGAAAGAGTCACACGTTGTTTGCGTGGCAAACACGAGCAACGACACCGTAGAATGTTTAATGGCGAGTCGTAAAGCGGAGACGGTTCAAAGAGTGCTCTTCAAAATCCGCGAATCGTAAATTTTATTTACGCGGCTCCTTAAACCGTGGAAAGACGCGAAAATCGTCGCGGGCGAACCTCAAAGGTCATCTTTAAGTGTGTAAATACGTGTGGTTCACCCATTAAGGCTTTTTCTCAATGAACGTACGACGAAAATATCAACGGAGACCGGATGACGACCGACCATCGTATTTTTGTCATCTTCGCTCGACTTTCTCTCTCGGCTGCTGTTCGCCTCGTACGAAAACAGGAAATACTTTTTGTACGTTGACAGAAAACACCAGCGAATAAGAGGAACAGCCACGAAACTGTATCCTATTAGACCGTTGAAAAGATGCTGGGCTTCGTGGAAGACTTCATCTGCTTCATCTAGCCAATTGGTTTTTAATTAGCTTCGTTGCTCTGATTGGGAATGAACTTTGGTCAGGGACTTTGTCATTGCAATTTTTATGTCTTGCAATAATGAAGATTTTCTGTTTATAAAATTCATTCGAAAGATATGTATTTAAAGTATATGTACAATAATGTGTAACGTATATGTATATGATGTAGTAACGTATGATATATTGTAGAGGATCATAGATTTATTATGATCTGTTGCAAATATTCTACGTACAATAAAACAATATTTTATGACACTTTTATATTTTCTTCAGAATTTGTGAATAATATATTTGTGACATTTATGTGACATGTACATACATATAAGTATGTGATATATGATAGATGATACATGGTATGCATATGATATGTGATATATGATATATGATATGTGATATATAATATATGATATATGGTATACATATGATATATGATATATGATACATGGTATACATATGATATGTAATATATGATATGTGATATATGATATGTGATATATGATATGTGATATATGATATGTGATATGTGATATATGATATGTGATATATGATATGTGATATATGATATGTGATATATGATATGTGATATATGATATGTGATATATGATATATAATATGTGATATATGATACATGATATATGATATACAAGTACAATATTTTGAGAAGAATTAACTCTTCATTGCATGACGTTAATAATATTCTACGAACAATAAAACAATATCCTATGAAACTTTTATATTTTCTTAAAAATAAAGGAATACAAAATTTCATAATTAAAAGAATTATTAAAAATAATTGTTAAAATCGTCCTCATTTTTTTTTATTAAATTTAAGTGACAGTTCTATAATACAATAACGATCACACATGTCAATAATTCATCAATGAATCGCATTTCTCGTCCCTCAATATGTGTCACAAATTTTCATAGAATCACGATGTGAACAGATACAGTTTTCGCATAAGAAACCATACTTTCTTTTCAACTTTCTCTCCTATTTTCTTCGAACATCTGTCGTACTATTTGTTTTTTTTTTAAACCACGTTTGCTAGAGAATAGAGAAGTTAATAGTAAATAAACGACAGAGTAAATTCAACCACGTGCGAGTGCATACCACGTTATTTTCGTATAGGAAAAACTTCGATTGACTCGTCGACCTATCGACCGTGGTTAATTATAGGGAACGCAGCCGACAATATTTTTAACCGAAAACATTCCCTGCTGATAGGAAGTCCGGCAATGTCAACTTTGATCCACGAGTGAGAAAACTGTAATGCGAGTTAAGGTATTTCAAGGGTTATTAAAGAAAATATGGCTTTTATCGATCTTGAAGCATTTTCAAATTTTTAATATTGATAAACTTGTAGAATAAGAATTTTTATAATAAGAAAATGACATGAAATTAAATTGTTTTTAAATAAATTTTTGAAGGAAAATTGCAGAATATTTGCAATTAATTTTGTACATGGAACAAAATTAAAAAACATAATGACAATTATAAACAACAAGAGATACTTTAAATAATTTTAATAATTTTATTAAAGTTACAAGATTTGTCAAATTTTTAAAGAAAAATTTTATGAGATTTGCAACTAATTTTATGCATAGAACAAAAATAAAATACATAACGACAATTATAATCAACAAAAGATACTTTAAATAATTTCCTTAAAAAATTACAAGATTTGTCAAATTTTTAAAGAAAAATCACATAATATTTACACCTAACTTTGTACATAGTATAAAAGTAAAACACCTAACCATACTTATAAACAACAGAAGGTACTTTTAATAATTTCGTCCAACAGTTACAAGATTTGTCAAACTATAAAAACTGTTAGAATATAATTGCAATGGAGCTGCATAAAGTTCTGAGAAAAATGAGCAACAAACTCAAAACAAATAAAAAACTTGCCTTGCATAATCTCTCCTCAATGACAATAAAAGAGAAGTCGAATTATACTTCAGAAAACAAAAGTTGGAACAAGAACTTAAAAGGCAAGAAAAGTGAGTCTACAATTCAGTTACATCGGTGCATCGCCTTGTTGGGCGACGTCGAGAGTAGTAGTTATGAAAAATGACAAGATGCAATTATCGTCGCAGAGAGGAACAAAACAATCCTCGATATTGAATCTCGTCAGCTGCCGAAGAAATCGAACGGTAAAACAAGGTGAGCCTCCGACTCTACTCGACTACGTTTTGCATAGATATTGCTCGTCAAATGAACAACTTCCGGTCAGTTGGTCTTCTCTGATACCGGTACGTGATCTTCAATTACTTGTGTCTATCATCCGTTCGTTATCTCTAAACCGTACATTTTATGTCTCGTTTTACGAGCGCAGAAATAACTTGCGAGCTAATTAACTCGTGAAATGACATTTCAGAATGCATAATGCGATTGCATCAGGAATATATTTTAAGAATTGCATGCAGAGTGGTCGGAGAAATTTGCATAAGGTTAATTGTACTGAGATGAAGAGAATTTATTATTTCATTTATTGTATAAATAATTTTATTTATTATAACAAGGAATTATAAGGAAAAATGTATTCTATATTAAACGTACACAATTTAATTTTCTGATTGAAATATCGATATTTCGAATTTAATTGTCGCGTTAGAAGGACAGTAAACTGATTAATTTCGATGTCCCTGCAAGTCCAGAAATATCGCAGGTAATCTAATTAACTTCTACAATAAAGGCTCAAAATGCATAGTTAATAGGCAATCAAGGAAAATTTATGTAATAATTTTAAAGTACATGTTTCAAGTATATATAGCAAGAATAAATGGCAGTTGAGGTTTATGGTCGAGCTTAATTATCGCATTATGGCGTTGGATAATGACGCTACGGTGTATGATTTAGTGAGGCGTTGAAGGTACTCATTTTAATCGTGGATTATCGATACTAATGTAGTAGAGACACGTATTATCAAGGATGGAGATGGGAGCAATATTTTTGAAATTGGTAATATAGTGATTCATCAAGGTTTTGTATTAGGTCACTTGTAAAATGGGTGATAATGCAACTTGTGGTGTTATTGTGTTTGGAGATGTAAGGTGTGGCGTTGTAACGCGGAGGGATGACGTGGGTGACTTTATAGTGCGAGGTGATGGAGTATGTAATGTTATAGCGCGAGGTGATGCAATGAGTGCAAATTTAGTGTGTGCAAGTATAAAATGTTTGATATAGCGCGTGGAGATATCGCGGGTGGTGATGCAATGCGTGGAGATACGGAGCGTGGATATATAGTGCGTGGAAATACAGCGCGTGGTGATTCGACGCATGGAAATATAGCGCGTGGTGGTAGAAAGCGTGGAAATATAGTGCGTAGTGGTATCACGCGTGGAAATACTACGCGTGGAAATACAGCGCGTGAAGGTACCACGCGTGGAAATACAGCGCGTGAAGGTACCACGCGTGGAAATACAGCGTATGGAAATACAGTGCGTAGAAATACAACGCGTGAAAATACAGCGCGTGGAAATACAACGCGTGGAAATACTACGCATGGAAATATAGCGCATGGAAATATAGCGCGTGGAAATACAACGCGTGGAAGTACAGTGCGTGGAGGTACAACGCGTGGAATTACAGCACGTGGAAATACAACACGTAGAAGTACAATGCGTGGATTTACAACGCGTGGAATTACATCGCGTGGAGTTACAAAGCGCAGAAATTCAATATACATAAAAATACAACCCTCATAAGTAGACCGTGTAAAATCACAATGTGTGAGAATACAACATATGACCATATAACACATCACCATATATCAATCTCCTATATGTATAAACCATAACCATACAAAGCATGACCATACTACACATGTCCAAATAACAAAATACATATACAACTAATCACTTCCCTAAATTGATCATATAACCCTAACTGATCATACAATACATACCACGCAACTTCCATGTAACAACTCGTACGTTCACCTCGAGTACATGCAAGTCCAAAGTTACGTGTAACATTGCCCTAGCTATTAGACCGTGTACAGAAATCAATTCACAGCTTCGTGGCTGACACTTTTGCGTAATAGTGACGAGTAAATTCAATTAACCTCACAGCTGACCGAGCCACGAGAATCTAATATAAGAGAGGGAGGCACGATTTCGTAGTCACGTTCACTACCGATAACGTGTTAAATGAGGGACGACCAGTTTTTTCTCCGCTGTTTTGTTCGCTGTAATTCTATGGTTTCTAAATTGGGGACTCATGCTTTACGAAAGAACCTGTTAGATAATCTATTAGGAAAGTGTTTGGGTTTTGTGGGGAATCGCTTTATATCAATTTATGTGTGAAGTCACACTGCTCTTTTAATGAAATTAATGGACTAAAAAAAGTACCTTTAACCCCTGCATAATGAGGAAACATGTGACCCAAAATTAAATAGTAGGATCTTTAGTTTTATTGGTGGTGATGCAATGCGTGGAGATACGGCGCGTAGAAGTATTATACGTGGAAATACAGAGCTTGGAAATACAGCGCATGAAGGTACCAAGCGTGGAAATACAGCGTATGAAGGTACCAAGCATGCAAATACAACGCGTGAAGGTACCAAGCGTGGAAATATAACGCGTGAAGGTACCAAGCGTGGAAATAGAACGCGAGAAGGTTCCAAGCATGGAAATACAGCGCATGAAGGTACCAAGCGTGGAAATACAGCGCGTGAAGGTTCCACGCGTGGAAATACTACACGTGGAAATATAGCGCATGGAAATATTACGCGTGGAAATACAGCGCGTGAAGGTTCCACGCGTGGAAATATAGCGCGTGAAGGTTCCAAGCGTGGAAATACTGCGCGTGAAGGTACCAAGCGTGGAAATACAGCGCGTGAAGGTTCCACGCGTGGAAATACTACACGTGGAAATATAGCGCATGGAAATATTACGCGTGGAAATACAGCGCGTGAAGGTTCCACGCGTGGAAATATAGCGCGTGAAGGTTCCAAGCGTGGAAATACTGCGCGTGAAGGTACCAAGCGTGGAAATACAGCGCGTGAAGGTTCCACGCGTGGAAATACTACACGTGGAAATATAGCGCATGGAAATATTACGCGTGGAAATACAGCGCGTGAAGGTTCCACGCGTGGAAATATAGCGCGTGAAGGTTCCAAGCGTGGAAATACTGCGCGTGGAACTACTACGCGTAGAAATACTACGCGTGGAAATATAGCGCGTGAAGGTACCAAGCGTGGAAATACAGCGCGTGAAGTTTCCACGCGTGGAAATATAGCGCGTGAAGGTACCAAACGTGGAAATACAGCGCGTGAAGGTATCACGCGTGGAAATATTACACGTGGAAATATAGCGCATGGAAATATTACGCGTGGAAACACTACGCGTGGAAATACAGCGCGTGAAGGTTCCACGCGTGGAAATATAGCGCGTGAAGGTACGAAGCATGCAAGTACAACGCGTGAAGGTACCAAGCGTGGAAATACAGTGCGTGAAGGTTCCACGCGTGGAAATACTACACGTGGAAATATAGCGCATGGAAATATTACGCGTGGAAATACTACGCGTGGAAATAAAATGCGTGGAAATACTACACATGGCACTATCTCTAACTTTTTATTTGTCACAGTTCTTGTCGATTACATAGAATGAGTTCAATTACAATTTCAATTAGAATCAAGTCACCTACAATTTGAATTTAACCAACCGCAAGTTGAAATAAAATATAGTGAAAGTATGCTCCGAAATAAATTATAATCTGCTTATTAAGTTACAGTTAATATTTCACATAACTTCGTTCTAACCCAAACTGAAACCTGAGAGGCCAAGGGTCCCATAAAACGACCCTCCAACATCCAAGTCCATGTATGCGGTATTTTCAGTGCCTAGAGCAAATACTAGAACAGCGTGGGAAGACGTTTTATGTTCAAGATGTACTAACACAAGGCAGAATACTTAAAATTGACATAAACTCATTATTTTCGAGCCGGGGCAATAAAACTCGAGGCCAGTTTATTTTCTTCTTTAACGCGGCTCGTTTCACCGGGACACGTGTGTGAGTGCTCCTTTATTGGGCCTGTAACACCGGGGCCTGATGCAACGAGCCGCGAAGGCGTAAGCCGTGTGTGGGCGTACGCACGACGTCGTATTCTCCTCGTACGCGTGCACAGTGTGGGTGAACAAATGTAAGGGGTGCTTGAAACATTCGTGCACCTGTGTTACGGGACACCCTGTACACAACCGAAAACGGTTTCATCGAGTAAACGGGATGTGGGTGCGGGTTAGGGAAGGTTAGGTATAGGACTTCTTCACATATGGGTTTTTTCTTCAAGTTAAGTTTTTCTTAGATATGAGATCGTGGAATTTGGATGTTTAGGAATTTTGGGAAGTTAGGACTTTGGGGATTTTTGGGAATTTGGAAATTTGGGGAATTTTGAGAATTTGGAATTTTGAGGAATTTTCAGAATTTAGTAATTTGGGAATTTTTGTAGATTTGGAAGTTTTGGGTATTTGGGAGTTCGAGGACTTGACAATTTAGGAATTTGGGATTTTGGACATGGGGAATTTTGGGGATATGGGGAGTTAGTAATTTGGTGATTTGGAGACTTGAGAATTTACGGATTTTTATATTTGGAAATTTGAGAATTTTTTAATTTTGAGATTTTAAGATTTCGGATTTTGGGAATTAGGGAGTTGGAGGTTTTGGAATTTGTAATTTAGGGATTCGGGATCCCATGAATTTGTGATTTAGGAATTTGAAGTTCAGAAATTTGGGATCTAGGGATTTGCAAGCAAGGAATTTGGAATCTAGGGAATTGGAGTTCCTGTAATTTGGGATCTAGGGAATTAGAAGTCCTGGAATTCGAGATCTAGGAACTTGGAAATGTAAGCATTTGAAATTTAGGGATTTACAATAAAAAAATGTGGAATCTAGGGAATTTAAGGTCCTGGAATTTGGGATCTAGGGAATTTGAAGTGTTGGAATTTGGGATCTATGGATTTTGAAGTGTTAGAATTTGGGATCTAGGGAATTAGAAGCCCAGGATTTTAGAATCTAGGGAATTGGAGGTCTTGGAATTTGAGATCTAGGCAATTTGGAAGTCCTGTAAATTTGAATCGAGGGACTTAGAAATACAAGAATTTGTGATTTAGGGATTTGCAATCTAGGGATTTGAAATTTAGGAATTTTTGTCCTAGGGAATTTGTGATGTAGGGACTAGGGATCTAGGGATTTCTATTTCAGAAATTTGAAATTTAGGGATTTCAGAATTAAAAGTTTGGTAATTTAGATACTTAAAAGTTTGAGAATTTCAAAATTTGATAAATTTTCGGATTCGTGAATTTTGAAATCCAAAAGTTCCTAAATTCGAAAATTTAAAAATATAAAAATTTATTAATTGAAAAATAAAAAAACTTGGACCATAAAAAGTCACTATATCCTTACCAGAGACCCAAAAATGTACTCTGATTTTTATCTTGTCATGTGAATGTGGTGAAATTACTTCTAAAGAGACAAGTTTGTACAGAACCAAAGAAACGATGTACATTATCCCTTTGCATTGCAAGTACTAACCCAGTTACACACCCGGTACGTGAGAAGGAACATAAGAGAGCTCACGTGGGCTCACCTATCAGCCTTTCTCGTTCGCCCATGCACATTACGCACACGCGTGTGTCACATGAATAACGCACGACCCGGTTCGCGATCATACAAGCGTATTCCTTTAAGAGAGTCTTAAAGACCGACAACCGGGTACATTTCGCGTGAACAACCTTCTCCTTTATACATACAGTGATTCGCAAAACTATTCTGATCGATAACATATCTATTTTTGTTGGAATTTTGATATCGTTCGATGTTCAAATGAATTAACAAAGCGAGAATTAATTATTCAGTCGATGACCGGAGTTTGTAATATCGTGTATGAATATTATATTATTATCAATTTTCAACTGATTATTCATTCATATTTATTGTATGAATTTATATTAATTCTTTGATCTTTTATTTTTTAAATATAAATTAATATATTGTACATAAAATATTAATATTTAATATGTATTTTAATAGATGTTTTAATGTTTCGTATAGAAAATTACTGTATTTATTGTTTTAAATAAAATTAAGATAAAAAAAATTATTAACTTTTGCATGAAATCAAAATGAATATACAAATGATCAATTTTTAATTAAAATCAAAATGAAAAAATTTTCAATGTCTAAATAAAATTAAAATGACAAAAAAATGTTCAACTTTTAAACAAAATTAAAATGAAAAAAAAAGATAAATTTTTAAATAAAATCAAAAGGAGAAAAATTCCAATTTTAAACAAAATGAAAGAATTTTTAAATGAAATCAAATAAAACAAGAATCAGTCTTCAAATAAAATCAAAATGGAGACAAAGTCAATTTTTAAACAAAATCAAAATCCACGCGTGGAACCTTCACGCGCTTTTATCTCCACGCGTGGTACCTTTACGCGCTGTATTTCCACGCGTGGTACCTTCACGCGTTGTATTTCCACGCTTGGTACCTTCACACTCTGTATTTCCACGCTTGGTACCTTCACGCGCCATATTTCTATGCGTAGTACCTTCACGCGGTGTATTTCTACGCGTGGTACCTTCACACGCTGTATTTCCATGCTTGGTACCTTCACGCGTTGTATTTCCACGCTTGGTACCTTCACACTTTGTATTTCTACGCTTGGTATCTTCACGCGCTGCATTTCCACGCATGGAACCTTCACGCGTTGTATTTCCACGCTTGGTACCTTCACACTCTGTATTTCCACGCTTGGTACCTTCACGCGTCGTATTTCTATGCGTAGTACCTTCACGCGGTGTATTTCCACGCGTGGAACCTTCACGCGCTTGTATTTCCACGCGTGGTACCTTTACGCGTTGTATTTCCACGCTTGGTACCTTCACGCGCTGTATTTCCAAGTTTGGTACCTTCACACTCTGTATTTCCACGCTTGGTACCTCCACGCGCTGTATTTCCAAGCTCTGTATTTCCACGCGTAGTACTTCTACGCGCCGTATCTCCACGCATTGCATCACCACCAATAAAACTAAAAATCCTACTATTTAATTTCGAGTCACGTGTGATCTCGACAAAAGATCAGTATTTAAACAAAATGAAAATTGACTATATCAAAAATTAAAATTGGCTATGTAACTTTTGTGGAAGACTGTACGAGGCCCAGATGTTAGCAAACTCTTTTAGATGCGTCGCAGCAATATCAAAATCGATCCGGCGATAAAGGAATCATTCAGTGTTCCATGGAGAATAATTCCGCGCCAGGATCTGTTCTCTCCATGGAATTCTTCGGTATAAAATAGGACGAGATACCAGGACAACGACCGTGCATAGAATAGTTGTTCATCGGGTCGTACGAATAGCGAGATGAAAATCGAAGTATGCAGTTTATACATAACGCGTTATGGAGTTCTAAAGCTTTGAAACTTTAGAGTTATAGGATTCTCCTACTTCCAGATTCTGAACCACTGAAGTTCCGAAGACTTTCAAGTTTTGGGGCATTTGATTCAGGACTTCTGGAATCGTAGTCGTACTTCTGTAGCTTTGGAATTTTAGTTAGGTGAAATTCAAGTTTGAAATTTTGGAGATATTCAATTTTGGGGATGGAAAATTTTTGAAGCTTTGGAATTTTAGTTAGGTGAAATTCAAGTTTGAAATTTTGGAGATATTCCATTTTGGGGATGGAAAATTTTTGAAGCTTTAGAATTGTAGTGATGTAACATTTTACAAGTTTAAAATTTTGTAGAAGTACAATTTTGGAGTTGTAGAATTTTTACATTTTTATACGTGGAAATTTTTAAGAGTTATAGCATTGGGAATTTTTGAGGTTATGGGTCACCAAGGTTTCGAAGATTTTGAGGTTATGTAGCATTGTAATTGTGGACTTCCGAAATTGTAGAAGTATAATGTTAACTTTAGAATTTTAGTGATGTGAAATTTTGCAAGTTTAAAATTTTGGGGTTGCAGAATTTTTACATTTTTATATGTAGCAATTCTTAAGAGTTATAGCATTGGGGATTTTTGAGGTTATGGGTCACCAAGGTTTCTGAAGATTTTGAGGCTATGTAGCATTGTGATTCTGGGCTTCTGAAATTGTAGGAGTATAATATTAGCTTTAGAATTTTAGTGGAGTGAAATTTTGGAAGTTTAAAATTTTGGAGTTGTAGAATTTTTACATTTTTATATGTGGAAATTGTTAAGAGTTATAGTATTGCGGATTTTTGAGGTTATGAATCACCAAGGTTTCGAAGATTTTGAGGTTATGTAGCATTGTGATTCTGGACTTCCGAAATTGTAGAAGTATAATATTAGCTTTAGAATTTTAGTGGAGTGAAATTTTAGAAGTTTAAAATTGTCAAAGCTATAAAATTCTGAAACTACAATTTTTACATGTAGAGTTTCTACAATTTTGAAATCCTTGAGTTACAAAATTCTCGAGCTCAGAAATCTTAAAACCTTGAAATGTTGAAATATTTTTAAAATCTTGAAAATTAAAAAATTTTTGAATATTAAAATTCTAGAGTTTCGAAATCCTCCAGATATAAAATTCCACATCTTCAAAATTTTGACCCATTAACATAGTATAATATAAAAAATTCGAATAACTAAAAAATAAAATAGAATAACTTCAAAACTCCAAGCTCTGAAACTCTATTACCTCTTCCAATGGCCCACTAAATTCTTAAACTCCTTTCTTCCTTTATCGAAGGGTTAATGTTTCTCCTCGTCATCGTTACTTTCTTTCTCCGCCATCAAGTCCTCTTTTTGCGCGCTTTTCTTCTGCAAGCGAAGCTTCAAGAATGAAAAACTTGTGGGGAAGCATTAAAGAGCGCATTCGCTTGGTTGAATGCATCCTGCAATTGACATGCAGAAGCTGAAGATGCATTATGCCATGATCCTTCGTTTCAGCAGAAAAAAGAACCTCCCTTCCTTTAATTGACTCAGTGATTTATACCTTCGCTATTGATCGAGGAAATAGGATTCCTTCAAGATCGTCGATTAATGAAATAATTCCGAAGATTTTCTTTCTGATACTGATTCTAATTCTTCTCCGTCGTCCTCTCTGCTGGTAACTCAGTAGGAGTTTTTGAATAACAATGATGAAGGCGTTAAAAAATGCATTCAGGTTGCTGCGTGCATTCCAAGATCGTATACGATGCATTGTGTTTCGACAACTATTCAACGTCTTCTAATTAAACTTGAGAATTTATATTTCTGTCGGTGAGAGATTTCGAGGTCATACGAAATATGCAAGTTTTTGGGTTAAGTCTTGCAACATTTGGAAAGGAATGGACAAGTTTAGAATATTGAGACATTGTGAATTTGCATGTTTGAGAGCTTAAAGTTGTGAGAGTGGATATTTGTGAATTCGAAACCTTGGTATAATTTGGTTTCGCAAATTTGGAACTGTGAAAATGTAGACCATTGAAAATTAAAGATATGCAAGTATGTACTCTGAAAATATGAAATGTTGACAATTAAAAAATTGGCAAATGTATAACTTTGAAAATGTAGAACCTTGAAAAGTAAAAAATTTGCAAACGTTTCTGAAAATGTAGAAACCTGAAAATTTGCAAATGTTTCTGAAAATGTAGAAACTTGAAAATTTGCAAACGTGCACTCTCCAAATGTAAAATCATGAAATAAAAAAAATGTACAAATGTAATTTTTGAAAAAGTAAAATTGTGAAAACGAAAAAAATTGAAAATGTAGACTCTGAAAATATCGAACTTCGAAAATGAGAAAATGTGAAAATATGGACTTTGAAATTGTAGAACCTTGAAAATGACAAAATTTGCAAATGTAGACTTTGGAAATGTAGAACCTTGAAAATGACAAAATTTGCAAATGTAGACTTTGGAAATGTAGAACCTTGAAAATGATAAAATTTGCAAACGTAGACCTTGAAAATGTAGAACCTTGAAAATGACAAGATTTGCAAATGTAAACCTTGAAAATGACAAAATTTGCAAACGTAGACCTTGAAAATATAGAACCTTGAAAATGACAAAATTTGCAAATGTAGACTTTGGAAATGTACAACCTTGAAAATGATAAAATTTGCAAACGTAGACCTTGAAAATGTAGAACCTTGAAAATGACAAAATTTGCAAATGTAGACTTTGGAAATGTACAACCTTGAAAATGATAAAATTTGCAAACGTAGACCTTGAAAATGTAGAACCTTGAAAATGACAAGATTTGCAAATGTAAACCTTGAAAATGACAAAATTTGCAAACGTAGACCTTGAAAATATAGAACCTTGAAAATGACAAAATTTGTAAATGTAGACTTTGGAAATGTACAACCTTGAAAATGATAAAATTTGCAAACGTAGACCTTGAAAATGTAGAACCTTGAAAATGACAAAATTTGCAAATGTAGACTTTGAAAATGTAGAACCTTGAAAATGACAAAATTTGCAAACGTCGACTCTCAAACTCTAGAAACTTGAAAACTAAAAAATTTGCAAACGTCTACGCTCAAAATGTAGAACCTTGAAAATTAAAAAATGTGCAAACCTATACCCCAAAAATAAAGAACTAAAAATTGACGAATATAGCTCTTCAAAAATTTATAAAATCTGGAAAATTAACAAATCTCTATACTTGAAATTAAATAACATGCACCACTAAAAATTCTAAAGAAATAAAAACAGCAAAAACGTCCGTTAAAAAATTTTCCAATAAAATTCTTGACAATTGTTTCAATATCCCGAGCATACTTCCCTGTAGACACCAAATGTAATAGCGTTAGGAACGTTTCTATAATTATCTAAAGATACGGATCTATCATTACTATTTTTACTTAACGATCCAGTGAGTGTACAGCGGAAAGACCCAGGGGAAAAGCAGCAAATACGCGCACGTGCATAGCAATGTCGCTAATTTAATGAAAAGATCGCATACCGGGAGTGCATTAACGTCCTCGCTGTATGGCGCGCGATTATCGGTCATTCAAATAATTGGCGGGCGCTCACGCAGCGGGCAAGTCGAAAAAAGGCAGCTAACCAAGGTGTAATTTATTCCAAGCTGACCGCATTCGGTATTTCATTACAACTTCCAATCTCCCCATCGAATTATTTTCGCCCGTTTTTCGTGTCGAATATTTCGCGATATTTATACGAACGTATTCGTTGAAACGAAATAATTTCACGTATAAATAAAATTTATACGGAGAGAATAACAATTGAGTTTCGTCTGTTATATTTTTAATAATAAAATACGCGAGGTGTAATTTAATTTCCCGTCGAATTCGTTACGGAGGTAACAATTTTCTCGTCGGGAAAAGCGAAATAAAATATTTCAGCGGAATTTTGAGTAACAATGGAACTCTGTGTAAAAGGAACGTTTTATAGATGTCCTTTTATAGAGACAATATAGTTATCGGTCAGTTAATTTTATGGCGTTCTGTCGTCAAACTCGACTTTTCCGGAAAAATATATGTAGCTTCCAGCGAAAAATGTACACACGGAAAACGTAGACTACTGTTTACCGAGTAAAAGTGGCTGCCGTAAGAAATAAAGGTGTACATATTTTTTCTTGGAATGCGAAGCGGAGAGAAATTATGCGCCTCTGCATGATTCGAAAGTGATTCTTTAACACTGTATGTTATTAATGGGCCATTTGCGTAAAACTTCGTGCCTTTAATATTTATTGATATGTAAAAGAAAGTGCGACCAGTATTTTAAT
Organism: Megachile rotundata; assembly: GCF_050947335.1. Lineage (NCBI taxonomy): Eukaryota > Metazoa > Arthropoda > Insecta > Hymenoptera > Megachilidae > Megachile > Megachile rotundata. The sequence continues at coordinate 8,528,112 of NC_134994.1, forward strand.
ATTGCGGAGGAAAATTTTGTAGAAACTTTAGGATTCTGAAAATAATAATACATCTCTTTAGTGCTGTACTCATACATACTCATACATATATGGAAAAGTAACTTTTTAAATTTAAGGAAAACACATTATCTATTAAAACAATAGGTTATCTGAAAACAGTATACCTCTCCTACAAAACACAACAATAATTAGAATCGAGCGACGAATAAACTTATAGCGTTCAATGCGACAGAACCTTTCGTCATCGTGTCACAAAATCACAGGCAAGCAACAAATTGCTCGCGTTGAATATTGCGAGGATCTTATCAAAACAGCCCAGACACATTCCTGTAATCAATTGTAACTAGTGATGAAATTTGGTGCTTCAAGTATGAACCTCAAACAAAGCACCAAAGTGCTACGTGGAAATCCAGGCTCTCCAAAATCAAAAAATTGCGATTCCAGAAGTCCCTCGAGAAGACAATGTTAATTTGCTTTTACGATTCTAAAGGAATATACTTCGGGAATTCGTTCCACAGGGACAAAATGTTAATGGCGAATATTATCTGGGTGTTATGGAACATTTGTGGAAGAGGATCGTTCGTGTGAGGCCCGAATATCGAGCGCCGGAAAGTTGGTTTCTGTTGCATGATAACGCACCATGTCACAAAACTGCCGTTTGTGAATTTTTGGCGAGAAAACAAGTCTGTGTGCTCCAACATCCTCCAAATTCGCCTGACTTATCTCCGTGTGATTACTTCCTTTTTCCAAAACTGAAATTAGGTATAAAAGAAACGTTTTGTGACACTGTTACACAAGTCCGAGCAGCTGTGACAAGGGTGTTTGAAGCGATTCCGCAAGACGACATAAAAAAATCAATGTTAACGTTGTGTGAGCGTCCAGTGGTGTATTGATGCGAAAGGGATGTATTTTGAATACAAAAATTAATTTTGCCAAAATAATTCTTTTCTTTTTATTTAAAAAGTTCTGTTATTTTTCCAACATACTGTGTATGATTATACTGAGAACACATCGGTATATTTTATATTTTATGAAAGTCAATTAATATACTCAAAGTATTCAAATCAATGAATGTACTCAAACTAGGTTAGTCATAAGACAAGATATGAAACTGCCATTAGAATGTCTCCTTATTTGTACTTCAAACAAAGAATTACAAATGCACGATAAATAGGCGAAGAACAAAGTGATCATTTTGTCGGCGTCATCGTTTGTTACGAATCCATGATCGCGGAATAACTAACGTAACACCGATGAATTAAGAATGAACACGCATCTCACGAATGACGATGTAGCCGCAAGCGGATTACGTATTCGCGCAGCGTATTTCAAGGCGATTACGTTCGCTCAGCGACGATTACACGCGTCGTGTACACCGAGCTGTTCCCGTAGTTATCAAAATCGCAACACCAATATGCTCCGCGATAATTAATGTCGTTCTATTAACTTGGAGAAATAATGTCAAGGTCGCGAGTGTGTCTAGAAAAGTGATCAAGTAAATTGAACGCGCAGAAACGAGCGGTGTGTTCACTGAGATGATATAATGATCAGATATAGTAAATACTACAAGAAAGAAAATTGATTGCTTCTTGAAGTTCTTCAAGGCTGGTCGCGCTTTGACGTCTTAATGAACTTCTTGGAGTAATGTTTCTAAATAGATTACATGTGGTTTTTATAGACTTTTTTTGGCGATTGAGAGATTTGTTTTATTGGGAATGAAATTGACGAGGTTTGGGAAATTAGAGTTTTGAAATGTTAGAGCTGGAATTATAGAGATTTGGACAATTAGCTTTTAAATGTTAGGGCTGGGTTCTGGAATTTTAGAAATTTACTGTTTTGGAACTTTTGGGGTTTCAAGTTCTGGAGATGTAGATTGGAGCTTAAAAATTTTAGAGCTGTGGAGTTTTAGAGCTCTAGAAGAAACTATAGAGCTCTGACATTTTAGAGCGATGGAATTCTAGATCTTCCAAGTTCTACAGATATTTAATTATAGAGCTTTGAAAGTATAGATTTATGGAATTTTAGAGCTCTGAAAATTTAGAGACACGGAACGCTAGAGCTTCATAATTTTAGAGGTGTGAAATTGAAGAAATGTGATCTTCTGAAGTATCGAAAGTTTAGAGATATGCAATTTTAGAGTTTCTTAATTTTTGAAGATTGAAATTCCAGAAATATGGTATTCTAGTGCCTTGAAAGTTTAGAGAAATAGAATTCTGCAGTCTCATAATCTTGGAGCTATAAAATTGTTGAGACGTATAATTTCAAAGCTTCAAAACTTTACAAAAATGCAATTCTAGAGCTTCTTAATTTTAAAGAATTTTAGAGACATACAATTCTAGAGCTTCTTAATTTTAAAGAATTTTAGAGATATACAATTCTAGAGCTTTTTAGCATTTGAAGAATTTTATAGACGTATAATTTCACAGCTTGAAAATACCCTGCCTTCAAAATATTAACTCAATAAATTTATACATCCTGAAGCTTGAATATCTCCAAATAATTGATGCACAATTGATCCATTCAATCCCGATAACTCTTCAAACAAAAGAGCGAAAGAAGCGAAACGGGGTTAAAATAATTTGCATAACAAATTGATCGAGCAAATTTGCGCGAGAATCCTCCGGCAAACAATGAACGAGAGCAAATATTGTCGCAGGAAACTTTCGGCGTGCGCGTTTCGCCAAATCGGGCAGCGTGGGTATCGAACATCAGGTGAGAAAAATGTGCTGGTAAATACCGATGTCCACCCACGAGTTGTCGCGTTACTCAGCTGTTTAGAAGAGCTACGGCTCCAAGTGGTCAGAATAGAAAAATGGACAACTCACACCGTATTTTCGGTATATCTCGAGCGGTCGCACAATTAGGCCAAAAACAATGACAGGCAAACGTCTCGAGAGTGAGATAGCGCGAATGCGTTCAGCAGTTATTGTCATTATTATTCTTATTTGCCGAAATGTAACTGGAAGTGTTCACGGTGGGCTTCTTTTACTTTGGGTCCACGCGCCAACTCGTGGGTTGACATCTGTATGTGCGCCCTGTTCCAGGACTTTTCAAGGTTCTCCGGACTAAATAAGCTAGTTCGCGGAAATGCAATTAAATACTAAAAGGAGGCAAGGTTGTCCGGGTAAAACAATTGAATTATCACAAAAGAAATTTTCAAAATACAAAAATTTTCAAACGGCACATATTTTCATTCAAACAGTTATGAACAAACCGAATAATAATTAAATGTTTGTGGAACATATTAAAACATTGGCGTAATTACGCCGGGTTCGGTTTATCAAAAATATGGGGAGCTTTCACTTAGGGTCACGCGCCAACTCGTCAACCGTACGCGTTATCGTTTCCCCGGAATAACGCTCGATCCTCCGTTTCGCTTATTAGGCAGATGGATCGGCCGCTTATGGTTCGATGAGAAATCTTTAAACTCGCGTTAAATGCCAGCAGCTGCGATCACGCACGTGACACTCGTGGGAACACGAACGTCGATCGAGGATCGTTTCACAGAATTCTGGAAACGGTAGTGCATACCGGCGAAGTTTAAATGTCACGGATCCGGAAAATTGCTGGAAATTATCGATAAAATACTGGGACTCGGGCACCGATGTTGCTTTCGATGAACTTTCTACGCCGGTTTAACGAGCTTCGAGCGAACTGTGTACCAAATAAGGATCCTTTACTCGACGCTCGACGCTCGATGAAAGGTAATGAATAAGCCGAGATACTCTTGAAAGTGCTTGCGAACTACTTCGTTTTATCTGTTGGTATAATTTCATTGAAAGATATCTCTGCTGTCAACTTCATTTGTTTCTCGTTTATTAATTAGTTATCATTCGTTCCATTTTCTCCTGTTCTTACAGTAGTAACTAGGTATAAATAGTATCATTGTATAGAGTTTCAGAGGTTTATAGTGTTATGGAGGTATTTAGGAATTAGAGATTTTTGGGAGTATAGGGATGTGTATAGAGAGTATTTGGGACGATCTAGGGATTTTTGGGGAACTCAGGTCCAATTTGGAGATACAAGGTTTTGGTGTATAAGAATTTTAAGGTATACGAATTTATAAATCTAGAGAGTTGGGGATGTTGAGGTCTAAGGATCTAGGAATATAGAAATATAGGGGTTCAAGAATGTAGGGAATTAAGTGATATAGAATTTTAGAAATGTGGAAATATATGAATCTATAGAGATCTATGAACCTAGGGATTTAGGTAATCTAGGAATCCAGAAATTTTGAACATTGGGGGTCTACAAATATATAGTAGTAGATTTCCAAAAATCTAGGGAATCTTGAGAATTCTAAAAATCCTGAAATCTAGGGATCCCCGAATCTAGGGATTTAGGTAATCTAGAAATCTCGAAATCTGTGAACCTAGGGATATATAGGAGTCTAGAATTCCAGTGATCTAGGGATCTAGAAATCTATGAATCTATAAATCTAGAGATCTAGAATTTTAGGGATCTAGAAATCCAGAAATCTAAAAATCTAAAAATCCAGAAATCCAGAAATCCAGAAATCCAGAAATCCAGAAATCCAGAAATCCAGAAATCCAGAAATCCAGAAATCCAGAAATCCAGAAATCCAGAAATCCAGAAATCCAGAAATCCAGAAATCCAGAAATCCAGAAATCCAGAAATCCAGAAATCCAGAAATCCAGAAATCCAGAAATCCAGAAATCCAGAAATCCAGAAATCCAGAAATCCAGAAATTCAGGAATCTAGAAATCCAAAAATCTAGAAATCTAAAAATCTAAAAATCTAAAAATCTAAAAATCTAAAAATCTAAAAATCTAAAAATCTAAAAATCTAAAAATCTAGAAACCCGAAAATCTAGAAATCTAAAAATCTAAGAATTTTGCACCACATATTCCTACGTTTCTGTATGACACCTTATAGCACTCACCTCCGTCTTTTACAATATAGATTTGTTGTACGATATTATTATCATCATCTTGAGCATCGGTTACCCTTTAAACATCGACGTCACGTCAATTGACGTTCCGGATAAAACGCGCTTGGATTAGCATAGAAGCGGCTAGAGCGTGCACGCGCTAAATACTCTCCTTTGTTGCAACTCAAACAAAATGAGTATTACAAACAGTTATGTAACGCGTTGCACATGTGCAACGATACTTACTTATGGACGCACATGTTCGAACAGCGTCGAAGAACCGGAATAAGAATTTTTCTCGGAGATGCGATCTTTCGTTCGACGCTTGTCCTGCACGTATGTACTTATGTACATATGTTTATACATTACGTGCCCACGAATTTTGTACGCAAACGCACACGTCATCGTTGTTTCAAGATAAACGCAACGCGCTATCGAAATTCGATGTTTGAGATGACATGTCGCTAGCAGACAAATATTTGAGACACGAATTTCGATATAAGATACCGGTGCTATATTTAGAACTTCGCGATTGTAGAGCTGGGTCGAACAAACTTAGAATTCTGGTACTTTGAAATTTGGTAACTGATCTGAAATTTGATATTGATGTTTTAGAAGAGGATAGAGTTACGATATTTGGTAGTGAGGTTAAGTTAGGTTAGGTTACGAAATTCTCGAGCTATGAAGATTCTAGAGCTATGGAATTTGAAGAAGTGAAAATTTTCAGTCTTTTAAAATATCAAAGCTTGAAGTTTTATAGCTATGGAATTATAGAAATTTGAATTTTTGGAGCTATGAATTTTTAGAGCTTTGAATTTTTAGAGCTATGAAATTCTGGAGCTATGAAGATTTTAGAGCTGTGGAATTTGAGAGAGTGAAAATTTCCATTCTTTCAAAATATCAAGGCTTGAAGTTTTAGAGCTATTGAATTGTAGAGATTTGAATTTTTAGAGCTATGAAATTTTAGAGCATTGAATTTTTAGAGCCGTGAAATTCTAGAGCTATGAAGATTTTAGAGCTGTGGAATTTGAGAGAGTGAAAATTTCCACCCTTTCAAGATGTCAAGGTTTGAAGTTTTAGAGTTATGGAATTGTAGATTTGAATCTTTAGAGCTATGAAATTTTAGAGCACTGAATTTTTAGAGCTATGTAATTCTAGAGCTATGAAGATTTTAGAGCTGTGGAATTTGAGAGAGTGAAAATTTCCATTCTTTCAAAATATCAAGGCTTGAAGTTTTAGAGCTATTGAATTGTAGAGATTTGAATTTTTAGAGCTATGAAATTTTAGAGCATTGAATTTTTAGAGCCGTGAAATTCTAGAGCTATGAAGATTTTAGAGCTATGACATATTAGAGCTATGTAATTTTACAGATTGAAAATTTTCAAATTCAAATTAACAGAGTTATGGAGTTCTATAGTCATTGTTATCGAGCTATGAAATTTTAGAGCCACAAAATTCATAAGTTTCAAATAGTTTAGAGTTATGAAACTCTAGAGCTGTTTAGTTTTAGAGTTGTGAAATTTTGAAACTGTGCAATTGTATAAATTACAAATTTTCAAACCTTGATATTCTAGAGCTACAACAATTTAGAGTCACAAAATTCTAGAGCTTTAAATTTTTAGAGCTATTAAATTCTACAGCTATAATGTTCTAGAGTTACAATTCTAGAATCATAATTGCGGTGGTTTCACAAATGACTTTAAAAATTCTATAGCAAGTGTTAGAACCTCAAAATTGTTTCAAAGCTTTACAATTTTGAAGCTATAATTCAAAGAGCGTTAAATTGGTAAAACCTTGAAAATCACTAAAACCAAGACTCTGTAACTTTTCATTACCTCGAAACCTAAAAACAAACCACATAATTCCGCACTGAAATTCTATACAATCGTAAGAAATTTCCTTTCTACCTGTATGGTATAGGAGGTTCCAAATAATTATACCCCGTTGTGTTCGGTTCTCTCCCATTATCCAATCCCGTTGCGCGCCGGTAAGTACACACGAAACCTTACTCTAGTTTTATGTAAACCACAGTATGAAAACGAAGCCCATTATCGTGGCATGATCACGAAGAAAATGTATGGAAGGCGTTGAAGGAACTTGGGCTGCGCTTGAAAACCGGTCACGTAACAGGCTGACGCGTTTCTCCGGGCGTTTCGCCGCGTATCAAAAGCGGTGCAATCAAGAGGAAGACCGCGTTACGTGTACACAGGTTAATAACTCTCTTTATTCCAGACGCGTAAACGACGTGTATCCAGCTTGTGCCGCTAATTACGGGTTAATCCTTAGATAATCGCTGGACCATTACGTTCAACCCTGTAATTCGGACCTCCGGGATCGTTGATTGCGCGCGTACGAGTTTCAAGGCATAACTAGACTGGAAAAGATGGGAGGAAAAAAAGATACCGATCTTAACCGATGAGTTGGTAACCCAAAGCTCCCCATATTTCTGATAAACCGAACCCGGCGTAATTACGCCAATGTTTTAATATGTTCCACGAATATTTAATTATGACTCGGTTTGTTCATAACTGTTTGAATGAAAATATGTGCCATTTGAAAATTTTTGTATTTTGAAAATTTCTTTTGTGATAATTCAATTGTTTTACCCGGACAACCTTGCCTCCTTTTAGTATTTAATTGCATTTCCGCGAACTAGCTTATTTAGTCCGGAGAACCTTGGAAAGTCCTGGAACAGGGCGCACATACAGATGTCAACCCACGAGTTGGCGCGTGGACCCAAAGTAAAAGAAGCCCGCCGTGAACACTTCCAGTTACATTTCGGCAAATAAGAATAATAATGACAATAACTGCTGAACGCATTCGCGCTATCTCACTCTCGAGACGTTTGCCTGTCATTGTTTTTGGCTTAATTGTGCGACCGCTCGAGATATACCGAAAATACGTGTGGTTATCCTTTTTTCTATTCTGACCAATTGGAGCCGTAGCTCTTTTGAACAGCTGGTTCTCGCGCCAGCTTGTGGGTTGACATCGGTACGAGTATCGTCGATTTATCGCTAGCGGGTTTTCCTTATAGGTCGACAGAAACGCCGCGACTCTAAATCGCAGTCGAACGACAGTGCGAAACCTGCGGCTGTTGCTGTTTGATGGGAATTGCGATATGTTCATACAGAGTGCTGGTAATTTAATTGGAAAAGGGTGACATTTTTGTACGGCGCGTTTGTGCGATGTCAGTGGTTTCAATTTTAGAGTGTTGGAATTCTATAGATTTGCAGTTTTGTGGAATTTGAATATAAGAAGGTTGCTGTGGTGTGTTGAAGCTTTGAAATTCAAAAGTTGTGGAATTTTAGAGCTTTTGCAATTTTAGAATTCTTCAAATTTTTAAGATTTGAAATTCTAGAATTGTGGAATTCCATAATTGTCAAATTTTAGAGCTTTAGAATTCCATAATATTCAAATTCTAGAGCTTTAGAATTCCATAATTGTCAAATTTTAGAGCTTTACAATTCCATAATTGTCAAATTTTAGAGCTTTAGAATTCCATAATTGTCAAATTTTAGAGCTTTAGAATTCCATAATATTCAAATTCTAGAGCTTTAGAATTCCATAATTGTCCAATTTTAGAGCTTTACAATTCCATAATTATCAAATTTTAGAGCTTTAGAATTCCATAATTATCAAATTTTAGAGCTTTAGAATTCCGAAGCTTGGAAATTCTAGAGTTATTGAATTCTGAAGCTATGGAATTCTAGAGTTATAGAATTAAGAACCTATAGATTTCTATAGTTATCGAATATTGGACCTCTAGAATTCTAGATTTCTAGAGTTTAGAACCTATAGAATTCTAGAATGATTAACTTCTCATCTTACAAAATTCCACAATTGCGAAATGCATCTTTCCTCTCTCATCCGAAGCTAAGCAAATTCAACCTGCATAAAATTATAATTATGTCTCTTAAAAGATACGAAAAAAGTGATATAAACTTACTCGTGACAGATAATATGTTACAAAAGTACGTAAAGGCCTTGAATATTTGAATAACATGACCACGAAGTCCGCGATGACGTCAAAAGTTTTGATACCAATGCAGAATAATTTCGGTATCAAAACACATTCTGGAACTTGTAGATTCCATACCGAATCAGTGACTGTAGTATAAATGATATGTGAATCAAATCATTCAGGTGAAACAAATTAAAGTACACCACTCAATTATAGAAGATTAAGTATTAAAGATAGAACACTAATCTATTCAGTATAAATAAAAATGATAAGCTGATTCGCACAGGTGATCTGTTCTGAATATTTATTTAGTTCACTCAGTGGCGATTGCTATGTTAATTAAGTAAGAATACAGTGTTATTTTTAGTTGAATTCTATAGTTCATTAAATTCTACTTAACATAATAAAATATGACGTATGTTAATATATGTAGACGAATGTTAAAATGTTAAATATTAATATTGACTGTTAAATAATGTTAGAATGAAACAAATAACAATTTTGCTATATCTGCAAGTTTATTTTATTTAAACAAAGATAAAGTTTAAAGAAGAAAATTTGTAACAATGTCAAACTAAATATAATTCAAGTATTCAATATTTATAACAATGTCAATCTAAATATAATTTAAGTATTCAATATTTAATTTTATTATTTAACATATGTTCGACTAATAATATTCATTTAACTACCATTACATGTAACACGTTTCTCACTACAAAGTAACACTTGTGCATATCATTTAAAAGACTAATGAATACAAAAAGTGAAGACCAAAGTGTTTATCTTACTATTTAGATAACAGTTCAGTTCATTCATTTTACTTAACTTTGCACAACACTTTATACAACAATCTAAACAATCACTTTTAATAAATATTTGAGGCTATACTTTACTCTTAGTACAATTATTCGATTATCGACCGCCATTAGCGTTTTTTCTACTCACAAAATGACACTTGTTGCATATCGATTGAAACCTTGAATTCCAAAAAAAGGAACATGGAAGCGATTATTGTTGAGGTAACACTTTAATTATGAAATATTGTTCAAGATCATGTATAATAACTTGCAATAAATATTTGAGACCATATTTTTACTACAATTATTGCTCGAACGTCGACCGCCATTATTAGCATTCCTCCTACTCACAAAATGGCACCTGCATATCGAACTCCAACCTCGAATTCCATAAAATAAATGCTAAACTATTTTATTATTTCGATCACTTCAATTTTTACACAGTCAAAGATTATTAGCAGTAACTTGCAATAAATATTTGTCTCCTAATTCACTTTTATTACGATTATTATTAAAGAAGTCACTGACATCAGCGTTCTTCTACTCACAAAACGACGCACATCGATTGAAACCTTGTCTTCCAGAAAACAAATACGAAACTATTTTATTATTGAGATCACTTCAATTTTTAAACAGTCAAAGATTATTAGCAGTAACTTGCAATAAATATTTGTCTCCTAATTCACTTTTATTACGATAATTATTAAAGAAATCACTGACATCAGCGTTCTTCTACTCACAAAATGGCGCACATCGATTGAAACCTTGTCTTCCAGAAAACAAGTACGAAACTATTTTATTATTGAGATCAGTTAAATGCTTAAGTAGTTAAAAATTATAAACAATAACTCGCAATAACGCTTAATACTTGCCATAATCTATATTAAAAATAGTAACAAACAATATTTGTCCACATTCCACCTTTCACCACCAACCGCTACTTAAATGACCGCCATTATTTTCACCGCCATTGTTTTGATCGGTTCCTACTTTTTACACAGTAGTAAGCTTAAAATCACCATCCAGCTACAAATATCCTCAAGATTTCCCACAAGTTGTAACGCAGCCACGTTTTATCGAATCGGTAGCGACAAAGAACCGCGTGTCTTATCGTTGAATTTCTACGTAACCGAAGTCCACTTGTTTCCACGAGTGCGCGAGCAGAACGTGCGGAATATAAGCAGCGATCGGATCGCTCGTAAACACGAAGAAATAGCGGAACGCGATATGCAAATCGACCGGCGTGGGTGTAGTTTAAGCAAGCAACGAGAAACCCTTCGGTCCACGATCAAACATTCGTTCCATTCGTCGTAGATCACGTTTAAACTCGTGACTGACAGTCGACGAATCTATTCTCGGATCGAGGTAAACGATGCAAAGATTTGTTTATCGCTCTGACAGACACTGTCGATATTCGACGTTCGTTTTCGCGTAATTAAGGTACTGATGGACGATGTAATTTGGTGGATTGGATGTAGGAATGCGATTGTGGAGAGATAATTTTAGAGATTATTTTAGAGGTAATTTTAGAGGTAATTTTGGAGATAATTTTAGAGGTAATTTTGAAGATCGTTTTAGAGATAATTTTAGAGATAATTTTAGAGGTAATTTTAGAGATAATGTTAGAGATAATTTGATTAGAGGGATGTATAATTTGTAGTAGAATAATAGGAATTTTTGGTGGTGGCGAATTTGTTAATATTTCAGTGTTCAAGTTTTATAATTGTAAAGATTGCAAATTTTTACATTTTTTAATTTTGCAATTTTTACATTTTTAAATTATCAAATTTTCAAATTGTGAAATTAATTGTGGAAATTTTCCATTTCCAAATTTCAAAATTCCTAAATCCCCAAATTCCAAAATACCCAAATTTCAAAATCCCCAAATTTCAAAATCCCCAAATTCCAAAATCCCCAAATTTCAAAATCCCCAAATTCCAAAATACTGAAATTCAAAAATCCCCAAATATCAAAATCCCAAAATTCAAAAATCCCCAAATTCAAAAGTCCTCAAATTCCAAAATCTCTAAATACCTAAATCTCCAAATTCCTAAATTCCCCAATTTCTATATTTTTAAATTCCCATATCCCCAAATCCCTAAATCTGCAAATTCCTATATCTCCCAAATCCCTAAATTCCCAAATCCCTAAATCCCCAAATCCCTAAATCCTCAAATACCTAAATCCCCAAATCCCTAAATCCCTAAATCCCTAAATCCCTAAATCCCTAAATCCCCAAATCCCTAAATCCCCAAATCTCTAAATCCTTAAATCCCTAAATCCCCAAATCCCTAAATCCCCAAATCCCTAAATCCCCAAATCCCTAAATCCCCAAATCCCTAAATCCCCAAATCCCTAAATCCCCAAATCCCTAAATCCCCAAATCCCTAAATCCCCAAATCCCTAAATCCCCAAATCCCTAAATCCCCAAATCCCTAAATCCCCAAATCCCTAAATCCTCAAACCCCAAAATCCCAAAATCTCAAAATCCCAAAATCTCAAACTCCCCAAAATCTCCAAAATTCCCAAAATGCCCAAAATCCCCAAAATCTCCCCAAAAATGTCCTACGCCTACATAAGTATGATTGTAGTAAACCAATTCAAATTTCGCGCGCAATAAAAGATCAATGCAAAGTCATTTATTCGTCCCGGTAGCAATATCAACGTCAAAGTTCATCGTTATCGCACTTTTATCGCGAATTTGCTATGACTGCGAGACCGTCAACCACGCAGGTTATTGACTTCTTGTGTGCAGCACGTGAAATGAGCGGGGCACACGGCGGTACGCATGAAATAATTATTCTCAATAACCTATATATTGTCGCAATTTATACGTGGAAGTAGCATTAATGAATGCATCGTCAGGACTGCCAGCTACAAATTGGTAGGAGACAATGATCGATATGTGACGAGTTAACGTCGAAACAATCGAACAATTCGATACACGAGAGAATGTAGATCGATAAATTCGCTGGCTTATGACTTTTATTGCGAGTTAACAGAGCTAGGAATTAATAGTTTGAAGGACAACGCGGAGGAGAATTTATTGGTGTTTGTATCGGTGGAGGTTTGAAGTGCTTGTGTTATGAAATTTTAGTTGTATTTTAGAGTAGGATTTTAGAGCTGTGGAATTTTTTTTGAGTTGAAATGTAGAAGTTTTGATTGTTTAAGTAATGGAATTCTGATGGTTTGAAATGATAGAGCTAGAGAATTCGGAGGCTGTTGAACCATGAAGTTTTGGATTTCTAGAGCAGTGGAATTTTGGAGGTTTCGATGTATACAGCTATGAAATATTGGATCTTTGAAATCATGAAGTTTTAAAATTCTAGAGGGTTGAAGTTATAGAACTGTTAAGCTAGAAACCTTAATCCTTTGATATTTTAGAGCAACGCAATTCTGAAGAGTTGAATTTGTAGAGTTATGAAATTCTGAAGCTTTGAAACCATGAAATTTCAACATTCTAGAGCAGTGGAATTCTGGAGGTGTGAAATTTTAGAGCTATAGAATTCTTAAGCTTTAACAGTTTGAACGTCTAATATTATAAAACAATGGAATTCTGAATTGTTGAGATTATAGAGTTATGGAATTCTTGAGCTTTGTACCTTTGATATTTCAGAATAATGGAATTCAGAAGGGTCCAATTTTTAGAGCAGTGGAATTCTGGAGCTTTGAAATCCTGAAACTTTCCAATTGTAGAGCAATGAAATTCTGAAGGATTGAAGTTATAAAGTTATGGAATTCTTGAGCTTTGAAACCTTGTACCTTTAATATTTTAGAGTAATGGAATTCTGAAGATTTGAGATTATAGAGCCATGGAATTCTGAAGGATTGAAGTTATAAAGTTATGGAATTCTTGAGCTTTGAAACCTTGTACCTTTCATATTTTAGAGTAATGGAATTCTGAAGATTTGAGATCATAGAGCCATGGAATTCTGAGGCTTTGATACCTTGAATCTTTCATATTTTAGAGTAATGGAATTCTGGAACAATGGAATTCTAGAGCAATGGAATTCTATAGCTCTGAAACCTTGAACCTTTGAATTTCTAGAGCAATGAAATTCTAAAGACTTATAATTCTAGAGCAGTGGAATTCTACAGCTGTGAAATTCTTCCTCTTCAAAATTCCATAGCAATGAATACCCAAATATTTGTAATTTTAGAGCAATAGAATTCCACAGTTTTAAACTCTAAAACTTCGAAATTCCACAGCTACTTTAAATCTTTGAAACTTTACAACTTGAAAATTACACAGCTCTAAAACACCTTTATAAGATGAAGCTATGTAATATGTGTTTTAAACGCGACTGACTCGTGTGTCATTAGAAGACAATAGGTTAATTGTCTACTAATTATCTTCCCTCCTTCTCTAACCAGTATTAACAACAAAAATATTATCGTTAACTCGAAACCTCAGATAAAAATTCATTATGCCTACATGACCCACGCTCTACCACGCTATTGTCCTTCGACGAACATTTACATCGAGTCAATGACAAGTAGAAAGTCACCTACGCGTTTTACGACCGAATTTCTAATTCCATGAGAGCACTCGTGGCTCTTGTTCGATCACAATTAGGACAACAATACTAGTATCTTACAATGGGACAATCGATGATTCAATGCAATCATATTTTCATTCATGAATTTAATATCGGAGAAATTAGAGAGATAAATGTAGTCAGTCAGCGTGAAGTCATAACCAGACTACAGATATACGTGCACATATGTTCTTTTTATTTTACAAATATGTAGCTTAGTATGTTTGTTATTATACTAATTTTGATAATACACATATACACAATATCACATATTTAATATATTAATTTTTAATATATTATACTTTAATATATTATACATTTAGTATTGCTTTTTATTTCAATATTCGTATTATTTTATAAATATTTCTGTACAAGAATTATGTGGCTGTTATGAATTATTTTAGTTTCCAACTTTTATGCATTTTTGGAAATTTTTTTAAATTTATGACTGTATTTTACAAAATTTATTACTTCACATTTTTGACAATTTATTGCTTTACATTTTTAACAATTTATTTCTTAAAGTTTTGACAATTTATGACTTCATTTTTCTTGACAATTTATTGCTTCATTTTTTTTGACAATTTACTACTTCATTTTTTTTGACAATTTACTACTTCATTTTTTTTGACAATTTACTACTTCATTTTTTTTGACAATTTACTACTTCATTTTTTTTTGACATTTTATTACTTCACTTTTATTAACAATTTATTTCTTCAATTTTGTAATAATTTATTGCTTCATATTTTTTATAATATATTGTTTTACATTTTTGACAATTTATTTCTTAAACTTTTAACAATTTATTACTTCATTTTTTCAATAATTTATTGCTTCATATTTCTGATAATTTATTATTTCACATTGTTGATAATTTATGACTTCATACTTCACACATTTTATTGCTTTATTTTCTTGACAATTTATTATCTCAACAAATCATAAAATATGATCAATAAAATTTGTAGAATACCAATCAATTTTGAACAATAAAACAAAACCTCACTAAGAATATGTATATGTCCTGTGCGCCTCGAAAGTTGGCAAGCGATATAAACGTAGATCCTATCGGTACAACTGCCAACTTATCAGACACGTTCAGTAGAGATCCCTGATGCGGACTCTGTCCCGCGCAGAGAAACGAGTTTCGCGACGCAAAAAGTAGTCGATCGCGCATAACATACCAATGAAAACGGATCACAAATGCTCTAATAGACTTGCATAACGAATCGCAACCGGAAACATCTATTTGTACCGGTTTTTCGTGCAACTGCCAATGTCATGACACTCTGGACATTTTGATTTATTCATATTTCTTTGCAAACTTTCAAATTTCTTTAATTTTAACGTTATGGAATTTTAGAGCTTTAGAATTTGAGTGGGTTGACATTTTAGAGATTTGGAATTGAAAGAGATTTAGATTGGAAGATTTGAATGATTGGAGGACTGGAAGGTTTAGAATTTTGGAGAGAAGTTTAGAGATGTAGAATTGTGGAGGGTTGAAATTGTAGAGTTTTAGAATTTGGGAGAATTGAAATTTTAGAGGGATGGAAGTTTAGAGATTTGGAATTTTAGAGGGTTGGAAGTTGAGAGATTTGGAATTTGAGAGGGTTGGAATTTTAGAGATTTAAAATTCTAGAGGGTTGGAAATTTAGAGATTTAGAATTCTAGAGGGTTGGAAGTTTAGAGATTTGGAATTTGAGAGGGTTGGAATTTTAGAGATTTAAAATTCTAGAGGGTTGGAAATTTAAGAGATTTGGAATTCTAGAGCGTTGGAAGTTTAGAGCTTTGGAATTCTAGAGGGTTGAAATTTTAGAGTTTGAGACTTTGGAAGGATTGGAATTTTAAAGAATTAAAATTCTAGAGGGTTGGAAGTTTAGAGCTTTGGAATTCTAGAGAGTTGAAATTTTAGAGTTTTAGACTTTGGAAGGATTGGAATTTTAAAGAATTGAAATTCAGAAGGGTTGGAAGTTTAGAGCTTTAGAATTCTGGAAGCTTGACATTTTAGAGCTTTGGAATTCTAGAGGATTAAAATTTTAGAGCTTTGCAATTCTAAAGCTTTGCATTTCTAAAACTATGAAATATTAGAGCATTTGAAATTCTAAAGCTACTGAATTCAGGAACTTTAAAATTCCAGTATTGGAATTCTGCAGTTGTCAAATTTTAAAGAATTCAACAGCTCTATAATTTTGGAACAATATAATTCTATAGCTTGCAAATTTCAGAGCTTTCAAATTTTATAGCTATGAAATTTTAGAGCTTTTGAATTCTAGAATTTCAGAACTTTACAGCTCTAAAATTTTAGAGCTTTAAAATTCGAGAGTTATTGAATTTTAGAGTTTTGGAATTCTGAATGGAGTTAAAATTCTGAAACTATAAAATTTTACTGCTCTCAAATTTTTAGTTTCAGAATGGAGCCTATGAATTTTACAGTTACCCAAATTTTGAATTATGGAATTCTATATCTTCAAAACTTTAGAACTATAGAATATTGCATAACTTTGAAATTGGTCTACAGAATTCTATAACCTTGAAATTTTTAAACCATAAAACTCTATAACTCAAAAATATTCTAAACTATATAACTCTATAACTTTTAAATCCTTTTACCTATGGAATTTCACAACTTTCAAATATTTGCATTGCGCTATTCTACAATTTCAAAATATTGCACCTACAAAATTCTATAATTCTCTGAAATCCCACAACGAAATTTCAAAGTCCTCAAATTTCACTGCTTCATAAATCGAATACTATTCTACTCGTCCAAATCTCTGCCAAATCCTAGAGACAAACCATGCACAAAGCTATAAAATTCCAAAATCCTCACTCTCCCCGCTACCAGACGCTAATAGATCAATCCAATTTTAAACCCCGACATCGATCTCGAAATCAGTCGTGCCAACAGACCCGGCAATAAACATCTGTATATTTCACGACCCACGTTAACGAGTGTTATCCATCAATAGAGTGTAATTCATCGATCGAGAGAAACATCGAAGACATACCGATCGGTGGACTCTGCGTATCCTTGGTCCGCGTCCTCGGCGTCATCCTGGCTGTCCGGATCGTTGCCGCGCGATCAAGAGCGGGAAAAATCGAGCGTACGCGTACGATCGGTACAAATCCACGCGCTGGTCCCCGCACAGACTCGAAGAGGTGACTGGGAGATTCTGAGGACCGACGGTTCTGGTTCACGACTGGTTCTTCTCCTTCTCCTTCAGCCTCTGGCCCCTTCCATGCTCGTTCTGCTGCTGCACCAAGGAAAAAGAGACGGATGTAACTCTCGAGCCGGACTACGGACGAGGAGCAGACGCGATCTTCGAGAATAGAAAAAGAACAGAGACCCAAGAGGATGCTGGAGAGATACGAAGCCAACGGCAGGTTGCTTCGTGGTAGAGAGCAGAGGGACAGGGTGCTATGGTGGCCCCATGGGTGAAAAGAAGTCGATCAGGTAAGGGTCAGGGACGCATTCGCAACTTTTGGCTCGGTCGCCAGATGTGCACATACTTTGGAAGGATTTTCTCTTCGATTCACACGCGGGAGTTTTGGTAGATGAGATGGCGTGTTGGGAGGATTTGGTGCTGAATTTTTAGATGTGGTTATAGGGTTTTGGAATTGGATTTGATGGGACAATTTTAGGTACGTGATGGAATAGGTAATTAGTATGATTGATGGTATATTTGGAAATGTGTGATTTTATGGTAACTGGAAGATTTCCAAATTCTATGTTTCACGAATTCTGATATTTGCAATACTGATGGTCTCAAGTTCCATATCTTCAAGTTTCCAAATATACAAAATTGAAAAAAATTCAAGATATTAAATTTTTAAATGTCAAGACTTCAAATTTTCAAATTTTCAAATTGTTAAATTGTCAAATTGTCAAATTGTCAAGTTGTCAAGTTGTCAAGTTGTCGAATTTCCGAATTATCAAATTTCCAAGTTGTCAAATTTCCAAATTGTCAAATTTCCAAATTGCCAAATTTCCAAATTGCCAAATTTCCAAATTTCCAAATTGTTAAATTTCCAAATTGTCGAATTTCCAAATTGTCAAATTTCCAAATTGTCAAATTTCCAAATTGTTAAATTTCCAAATTTCCAAATTATCAAGTTTCTAAATTGACAAATTTCAAAATTTTCAAATTGTCAAATTTTCGAATTGTCAAGTTTTAAAATTGCCAAATTCAAAAATTCAAAAATTGTCAAATTCCAAATTTTGAGATCGTCGAATATCCAAGTTCTACATTATCAAATTAGCACGTTCGCAAATTCCTAAAGTTTAAATTCTCAATTTTCCAAATCCCACAATTTTAAACTTTTCAAATTTTAAAATTCTTTTTGAAATTCCTAAATTACACTCTAATTCCCTAGGGATTTCCAACCCCCTAAATTCCCAAATACCCAAATTTCCAAATTATCAAATTACCAAATCTAATTCAAAAACTCTTCAACCTTAAAAAACCCCAAATTCCAAAATTTCGTAATTTGCAAATTCCAAATTTCCAAAACTACCCTATCCTGGTCGCATCAACCAATAAATCTCCCCAAAAGTACCTAATATATACACCCCGAAAGTCCCTAGAATATATAGCCCAAAAATCCCCAATATATTTACCCCAAAAGTCCCTAGAATATATAGCCCAAAAATCCCTAGAACATATTATAGCCAAAAAATCCCCAATACATATATCCCAAAAGTCCCTAGAATATATAGCCCAAAAATCCCCAATATATTTACCCCAAAAGTCCCTAGAATATATAGCCCAAAAATCCCTAGAACATATTATAGCCAAAAAATCCCCAGTACATATATCCCAAAAGTCCCTAGAATATATAGCCCAAAAATCCCATGTATACATACCCTAAAAGTCCCTAGAATGTACACGCAAAAAATCCCAAGTATATATACCCCAAAATTTCCTAGAATTATACCTAAAAATTTCCTAGAATATACACCCCAAAAGTCCCTAAAATATACAACCCAAAAATCCCTAAAATATCTAAACTTCTACCACATTTCCTACCTTGCCCCCAAAGTCACTCAAAAATAAAACTCCCACAAGTTTCCCAAGAAATTTTTATCCCGTCTCAAAACAAGATAATATAAACTAAAAATTTCACGTGTAAAACTCGCCAGAAATCAGATACGTCCCAAAGTACATAACACCGTTCAGTTTAACCCCAGCCTACCGGTTGAGGTTTAAGTTACTTAAGCATAATATTACAAGACATCCTCTTCTTTGAGACACTAACAAGGAAGAAATAAAGGAAAAAGAAGCAAAAAGTAAGGAGGAAAGATTCTCTCATGGAAATAAGATGTTTCCGGTATTCCTGCTCGTTTCTAGAGCAAGCCTTCAAAATTTATCAGTCAGATCTCTCTACCTGGAACGAAGGTACAAACCTTTTGAGACTAATCCGTGTTCCTAACATGGGCCAGGTGCGGAGATTTAAATCTTGAACGATCTCATTCAGGGCCGAAGATTGGCGTAGCGAATAGCACGCGGTTCTTTGTGGGAATCGCTGACGTCATTTGTTACTTACACGTTGTGCTCTTTAGCCTTTCGGCGAGGTTTGGGTCAAATTTGGGATTTTATGTTCTGGGAATGCGAGGAGTGCGGGAGGTTTTAGGTGATTGATATTTTAAATCTTTTGTGGGTGAACTTGTAGATTTCATACGTTTTACAAATGTGGAATTTTTTAATTTTTTGGGTTTGCAATTTTACAGTTTGGAAATTTATGAATTTTTTAAGTTATCAAGTTTTTAAATGAGGTAAATTACTGTATATGCAAATTACGAAATTTCTCAAACTTCAAAAATTTATCAAATTCTAAATTCATAAATTCTTAAATTCTTAAATTCTTAAATCTACAAATTTAACAATTTCCAAATTAATAAATTTCACAAATCAATAAAGTCTAAATCTCTGGAGGTGCCCAAGTCACTAAATTCCAGATAATCAAATTCCCAAAAGTACAAATTTAATAATTCTTAAATTGTTACATTTCTCAAATTTCATAATCACCAAATTCTCAAATCCACAAATTTCTATAATTCTCAAATTCCCAATTTCCCAAATTCCCATTTTCTCAAATTCCCAATTTCCCAAATTCAAAATTTCCCAATTTTCCAAATTCTCAAATTCCCAATTTCTCAAATTTCCAATTTCCCAAATTCCCAAATTCCCAATTTTCCAAATTTCTAAATTTCCAATTTCTCAAATTCCAAAATTCCCAAATTCCCATTTTCTCAAATTCCCAATTTCCCAAATTCCCAATTTTCCAAATTCTCAAATTCCCAATTTCCCAAATTCCCAATTTCCCAAATTCCCAATTTCCTAAATTCCCAATTTCCCAAATTCCCAATTTCCCAAATTCCCATTTTCTCAAATTCTCAATTTCCCAAATTCCCAATTTCTCAATTTTCCAAATTCCCAAATTCTCAAATTCTCAATTTCTCAAATTCCCAAATTCCCAATTTCCCAATTTCCCAAATTCCCAAATTCCCAAATTCCCAAATTCCCAAATTCCCAAATTCTCAAATTCCCAATTTTCCAAATTTCCCAAATCACCAAATCCCCAAATTCTAGATCTTCCAAAGTGACCAAATCACTAAATTCCAAATACTCAAATTCTAACTCCCCAAATCACCTAAATCCCTAGTCTCCTAAATCCCCAAATTTTCCACATCTCCAAATCCCCAATTTCCAAATCCCCAAATCACCAAATTCTCAAGCTTCCAAGAACCCAAACTCCCAAAATCTCCAAATTGCCTTTCACACAATTCATAACATACAATTCCTCAATTATCAAAATAGTCCCTCATAACAAATTTCATTTCCAACACACCAGCCCTAAAAAACAAACCCATAGTACACACTTTCGTATAAGAATATTCAGTTGTCCGATAAAACAGTCCGCAATTGCATTACCATAGAGAGGAACTACTTTTTTCAGGAAAGGAAGTGGACAGGAAAGTTGCACAATCCATTGAATTAACACATGTAACGAGTTTTCATCTCGCCTTACGTAACCGTAGGTAAACGATATGAGATTATACAGGCGAACAAATCATCAGTGTGCTTTCACGCCGATCGTTTTACGATTATTATACCGTCCGAAGCGTGTCAGCGAAGGCAAACGCGTTTCGAGAAAGGCACTAAACGCGAGCGAGTAAGAGTGATTCGAAGAAAGCGAAAATTTTACCTTCGCCTACTTCTATGACCCCGAGTCGTTCGATCTGTTTCTTACGACATCGAACGTTATACGATTCCCTAGGGAAACGTCTTCTGAGCTGAGAAGAAATAGGGAAAAATTGGAAAGGAAAATCTGAGCTTATGTTCTTTCAAATTTATTTTGGATTTTGGATTTGAGAAGTTGGGGATGTAGAAATTTAGGGCTGTGAGAATTTTGGAATTTACGAAATTAGGGGATTTTTGAAGTATAAGATTTTACAAATTTTAGGGGTTTTCAGATTTGATGGTTTGGAAATTTGGGGATGTGGAAATTTGGTGGTTTGGAAATTTGGGGATGTGGAAATTTGGGGGTTTGAGAATTTTGGAAATTACGAAATTAGGGGATTTTTGAAGTATAAGATTTTACAAATTTGGGGGGTTTTAATATTTGGTGGTTTGGAAATTTGGGGATGTGGGAATTTGAGGGTTTGAGAATTTGGGGATGTAGAAATTTAGGGCTGTGAGAATTTTGGAAATTACGAAATTAGGGGATTTTTGAAGTATAAGATTCTACAAATTTTGGGGGTTTTAAGATTTGATAGTTTGGAAATTTGGGGACGTGGAAATTTGGGGGTTTGAGAATTTGGGGATGTCGAAATTTAGGGCTGTGAGAATTTTGGAAATTACGAAATTAGGGAATTTTTGAAGTATAAGATTTTACAAATTTGAGGGGTTTTAAGATTTGGTGGTTTGGAAATTTGGGGATGTGGAAATTTGGGGGTTTGAGAATTTGGGGAAGTAGAAGTTTGGGAGTTTGAGAATTTGGAAAATTAGGAAATTTGGAGAGTGAATCTATGGGAATATTAGGATTTGGAGATTTCAGAATTTAGGGATGTAGAAATTTGGGGGTTTGAGAATTACAAATTTCACCCTTAACGCTCCAAGTGTGCCACGAGCAACCCCGAATTCCACACATTACTCATTTATAATTCATACAAATATTGCAATAAAAATTATATTCTGAGATTATGAATTACATTCTGAAAATTGATAGGTAAAAGAAAATAAGTACTTCAAATAATCTTAGAACCTAGAAAAACCAACTTAATCTTCCAGTAATTCGCACCAGAATCTAAACTTGCAAACTTCCAAATTTAAAAAATTAGAAAATTTACATTGAAATTAAAAATGTAGAAATTTTAGTAAGATTCCGAATTTCGTAAGATATCCTAGTTAATTTCTCCATGCAGTGTCTTACCATAGCAACGGCCGAAGGCCGGTGGTTCGACGGCGGCGTTCGCGAATCCGAGTCACGTTTTACGCGGTTGCGTTCGGAATCAGATGAAACTGATAACCGTGCGTCGCCGTCTTTACGATGATTTGTTCCAGTGTGGTCGTCCAGGGCCAAAGTCAACAGCCAGCGGCAATAAAGCGATGGCCAACAGGGATGGCAATGACCCGAGTATCACGAGAAATCTCTCGATTGGGTCCAGCTGGTGCACTCGGAGCTGGTCAACAAATAGATTTCGCAGTTTCCACCTCGTGCACGACTTCTACGATACGTTCTGCCGGATGAGTCAGACACTCCACTTGAACTCGTATACACCGGTCACTCTTCTATTTTAATAATTGCTACGAAACCGCACCTCTAATTTTACCTCGTCGCGAGTGCTCCGAGTGATCCGACTCCTATATGCTTCGTTAACCCTTGGTCAGTGGCTAAGGGAAACTTTTGGGGTGGAAATCGATGGATTTTGAATTTACAAACTTCTCCAATTTATGAATTTACATATTTTTGAATATATATAGGGTGGCTCGTGACTATCCAAAAGTTTGTATATGTCAAAGTTTCTATATCCTTAAATTTCTAAATTTTTAGTTCCAACATCTTCAAGTCTTATAATTCTTAAAATCCTTAAATTACATAATTTCCAAAAATCCTAAATTTCTAAATCACTGAATTGAGAAAATTTCCAAATAGCCAAATACTCAAGTTCCAGTATTCTAAAAACTGTGTATCCATAAATTTCTAAATTCCCAATCCCTACATCTGCAGATCTCATAATTTCCAAAATCCTCAAATTACATAATTTCCAAAAATCCTAAATTTCTAAATCACTGAATTCATCAAATTCCCAAATAGCCAAATACTCATGTTCCAGTATCTTAAAATCTCTATATTCATAAATTTCTAAATTCCCAACCCCTAGATCCTTAAATCTCATAATTCCCAAAATCCTCAAATTCCATAATTTCAAAATTTGCTATAATTCTAAATCACTAAATTCAAAAAATTTCAAAATATCAAAATCCTCAAATCCCTATATCTCTAAATTTCCTAATTCCTGAATCTCCAAATCCCAAATCCCACAATTCCCATAACTTCTAAGATTCCTAAATTACAAAAATTTACAAATCCCCAAATCCCTACATCCCCAGATTCCTAACTCCCAAAATCTCTATCTTCCTGACTTCTCAAATCCCCAGATACCAAAATCTCTGCATCCCAAACTTCCCTAATCCCCCATCCCTAAATCTGAAATATCCCAAAATTCCCAAATTTCTATGTCCTTATACTACTAAATCCTGTAGCGATCTGTTACGTAACAAGACATATAGGTTAAGATAATATTTGTCCGAATAAATCGTTCTTTGCTAGATCCATAACGTTCACCTTGCTAAAACTGATATAAACAAGGTGGTATTTAAATACTGTCGAATTTATTGCAGTACGTGCGCTATTTGCAAGGCAATTCCGCTTCTTCCAGCAGCGGCAAATCAACAAAATAATCCCTCTCGAAACACGAACTTGGAATGAAAATACAAAGCTTAAAAGTATGACGTAAGCCAGAAAACAACATCGACGAAGTCGGAGTACCGTAGAATTACCTGAAGAATCTCCGGGGACGGCTATTTAAAGCATTCTCTTCAACTATTTATTGTAATCCAAATTAAAGTTGCAATCTCTATTTCTGCCTTACCGAATGTACTCCATTAACTAGTAATTCACTATGGAAGAAATTTTAAAAAATTTATGTTAACCCTTAATGGTCACACTTCGTACAACATAGAGATGTCAACCCACAAGTTGGCGCG
This sequence comes from Megachile rotundata, assembly GCF_050947335.1. Lineage (NCBI taxonomy): Eukaryota > Metazoa > Arthropoda > Insecta > Hymenoptera > Megachilidae > Megachile > Megachile rotundata. Next base: position 8,552,576 of record NC_134994.1, read on the forward strand.
TGACCCAAAGCTCCCCATATTTTTGATAAACCAAACCCGCGTAATTACACCACTCTTTTAATATGTTCCACGAATATTTAATTATGATTCGGTTTGTTCATAACTGTTTGAATGAAAATATGTGCCGTTTGAAAATTTTTGTATTTTGAAAATTTCTTTTGTAATAATTCAATTGTTTTACCCGGACAACCTTGCCTCCTTTTAGTATTTAATTGCATTTCCGCGAACTAGCTTATTTAGTCCGGAGAACCTTGAAAAGTCCTGGAACAGGGCGCACATACAGATGTCAACCCACGAGTTGGCGCGTGGACCCAAAGTAAAAGAAGCCCACCGTGAACACTTCCAGTTACATTTCGGCAAATAAGAATAATAATGACAATATCTGCTGAACGCATTCGCGCTATCTCACTCTCGAGACGTTTGCCTGTCATTGTTTTTGACCTAATTGTGCGACCGCTCGAGATATACCGAAAATACGGTGTGGTTGTCCATTTTTCTATTCTGATAAATTGGAGTCGTTGCTCTTCTGAACAGCTGGGTCACGCGCCCACTCGTGGGTTGACAACGGTACCTGGTATATTGGGACGTTTAAAAGAACTTACTGTAAATGTAAGTAAAATAAAATTGAATTGTTCAAAAGTGATCTGTTTGTGAGTTATTGAAGAATGTATAATGTTACCACTCATGAAACTTGTTGCTATTAATATCAATACCTTCTCTTATAATCTTGATATTTATCTTTCCTTACAATCTTTCTTTATATTCTACCTTTTTTTATTCTTCATATATTTTTGTTTTATTACAATGTTTTGTAGCGTTGCAAACAAAAATTGCAATTTTCGATATAAAATTGTTTTACATGAATATCGGTGTTGAAGAATGCTCGATAAGGATCGTTCCCGTTCGAGATACGAATCGATCGCGTCCACGTTCGCTTCTCGTGCTCCTCCTTGCTCGATACACCATGAAGAAAAAAAAAATATGGAATTACCAGTGGGTGGACCAGTTCTGTGTCCCCCAAGTTATCCGAGCGTCCTTTCACGTTACGCGTGAAACTTGCTCGTTCTCGCGAACATGAAGCTGCAGGATATCATCTGTTCAAAACGAATGTTCGACGTTCGTTTTGCATGAAAAAAGAACACTTACCGCAGAACAAGAAATGGGTCGTTCAATGAATTCTTCTGTTTGTGCTATTGTGGCATAGAAATGTAAAGAAGTTATAACTATGTTAATTCTAGTAGAGGAATTTTTATTTTTTTTAATTGATAGCGTAATTTGGATGTTCTAAATTTTTAAATTTTTTAATTTAGAAATTTACAAGTGCGGTAATTTGTAAATTGACAAGTTTGGTAATTTGTAAATTTACAAGTTTGGTAATTTGTAAATTTACAAGTTTGGTAATTTATCAATTTTCAAGTTTGGTAATTTATCAATTTTCAAGTTTATGCATTTCAAATTTTCATTTCTAGTAATTTACAAATATCAAATTTTCTATTTCAGCCATTAAAAGAACCACAAATTCACAAATTTTTGAATTTCCATATTTCCAAATTAAAACTTCATAAATTTTCAAATTTTCAAATAATCCAAATATCAAATTTCCAAATTTTCAATTATTCTGCAACGAAATGAAAGGACATCCGTCTATATGGCCCTTTCCACAATATTCACTTTCACCTCCAGTGCCATATATCGAGACTCCCCAACTATTATTAAACACCGAACAAAATAAATCCAGAAACCCAAATAAAATCTTGTCAGTATTCCCAAAATCACTTAATAAATGAAAAATCTCAATGTGTGTTTTAGATTCTTTTATTTCCGAAGCTTTTATGCACATATAACGATCAACGGTGTAACAATACTGTCTCAATCGATCTTCCTTCCATTTTCACACGCATCTGCATTCTCACACTGTCTCTCTAACCCTTAACAAACAACATCCCTCTGCACAACTCGTTACATCTCCTAAAATAACCAAACAACGCCGTATCGTGTTTCATTCGAGAAACACCGATTGCTCGTTACACGCGCCGAAAATCGTCGCGAAGCCCGCTTCTCTGCTTTTCTCGCTTGCTCGCTGGATCAAGAAACGCTCGTTTAATACTGCTTGGTTTCGGCTTCGAATGAAACTGAGATCGTTCATTGTCGATTTTATTACGAATGCGTTATCAAATATACTAACATCGGAGGTCCCCGTAACGCTGGGAACAGTTTCTCTTTTACTCTCTTCACGTAAATCGTGAAAATTCAGTTATGTTTTTTTATTCGTTATGAAAGGGAATGACCTCGCGCTTTTTTCTTTCAAAAGTCGTTCCTTAGGAGCGAAGGATTTCTTTCGAGACTGGAGTAACATGCACTGAAGTAGAATCGGAAAGTTAGATTATGAAAATTGTTAGAAGTCGTTTCTTAGTTTTTCTTAATCTATGAATTTCTCGTTCGTTTCACACCGGTGAGAGAATGTTTACTATTTAAGCAAAACTTAAAAACGTTTTTGATAGAAGATGGCTGACATGTTTAACAAATAATGATGTTCTTAATTCATTTTTACGATGTCCATGATTATGACATTAGTCTGATGATTTTATAAGAAGAGTATCAGAAAAATGTCTAAATCTATGTACACCAGAAAATGTCACTTTAGATCGTATCAATATAAACCTCAAAGTTTAAACAAAATATTTACATGAATTTTACTTGTGTTGTCAATACAAAATGGCTGACAACTTCAGCCAGCAAACATGACGTTTACAGATCAATTTCCTCATTGTACTAATTATGACATAAGTCTGATGATTTTATAAGAAGAGTATCAGAAAAATGTCTAAATCTATGTACACCAGAAAATGTCACATTAGGTCACATCAATATAAACCTCAAAGTTTAAACAAAATACCTACATGAATTTTACTTGTGTTTTCAATGCAAAATGGCTGACAATTTCAGCCAGCAAACATGACGTTTACAGATCATTTACCTGATTGTAATAATTATAACATAAGTCTGATGATTTTATAACAAAAGCATCAGAAAAATGTCTAAATTTGAGTGCATCAGAAAATTTCACTTAGGTCACATCAATTTAACTTCTTGCACTACAATATGGCGTCACTCGTGACTACAATTGAAATGCGTAAAACCAGACTCCTATTTTCCGTGCAACTGAATTTTGCATTCAATTCTGATAATTTGTATAATAAAGTATCTCTTCTCTAGTTGTTATAACATTGCAGTAATAATTAGCTGAGTGCCAATAACACAGCTACTCAGAAAATTGTAGGTTAATTAAACCTAACCTAAAAATGAGTATTAATGTTGTACCAATAACTACCTATTTGTGAATGACACCTAAGAAAATTGTAGGTCAAGAAGTTAAATCTCAAAATTAAAAAATAAATGCTGAAAATTATTTTCTAGATTATACAATTTTCAAAGATAGTATACGACTTTGAAAATATAAATAACTATTTAAATACGTGTACATAAACATTCTCTCACCCCTTAAAAGTCGTAAGCGGCTCAATGCAAGATAGAATTCTCGATACCTTGTAAGCTATTCGAAAAAATCTACGAGCCTCTCGAGCATGCAGTTTAAAGCATCGATTCGATGACGATTACGTGTGGAAGCCGCTAAGAGAAACACGGAAACAGACCCTTGCACACCGTATTTATACCAACTCTTATACAAACTCTTCCGGAATGAGGTCCAGTCCGAATGATTAATTACAGAGAGGTGTCGTTGGATACAAACATGCTAAATACCTGAGAGAAATATGATCACGAACGTGTGTCAGCTATTCGCCGACCGGTTAAACGTTAGTTTCTATGCATGTGTCTTACGCATGTGGTATATACGCGACACCAACATTCCGTTTTCGTTGGCCGATCGTATCGACGCATTTCCATCAGTTTTCAGTGGTTTCTGTGGATAGTGAGAACGGTGCAGTCGTAGAAAAGTAAATTGGTGGATGCGATCTTTTTGCGGACGATGGTTAACGCTTTAATGGTCTTTTTGAGGGAGAAATGGGGGAATTTTGGGGAGTTATGGGATTTGGGAGATTTGAGGAATTTGGAGAAGTTTGGAAATTTGGGAGGTTTGGGAATTTGGGGACTTGGGGGATTTGGAGGTGTTTGAAATATGAGAAGTTAGGAATTGAGGATTTTGGGTTTTGGGATTTGAGAATTCTTCAAGTTTGGGAAATTGGGGATTTTGGGATTTGGGATTTGAGAATTCCTCAAGTTTGGGAAATTGGGGATTTGAGAATTCCTCAAGTTTGGAAAATTGGGGATGTTGGGATTTGGGATTTGAGAGTTCCTCAAGTTTGGGAAATTGGGGATTTTGGAATTTGGGATTTGAGAATTCCTCAAGTTTGGGAAATTTGGGATTTTGGGATTTGGGATTTGAAAATTCCTCAAGTTTGGGAAATCGGGGATTTTGGGATTTGGGATTTAAGAATTCCTCAAGTTTGGGAAATCGGGGATTTTGGGATTTGGGATTTGAAAGTTTGAGGATGTAGAAATTTGGGAGTGTGAGAATTTGGGAAAATAGGAAATTAGGGGATATTTGAAGTATGAGAGTTTACAAATTTTGGGGGTTTTAAGATTTAGTGATTTGGGAATTTGATGATGTGGAAATTTGGGGGTTTGAGAATTTGAGAATTTAGAAATTTGGGAAATTAGGAAATTTGAAAATTTAGAATTTCAGTAATTTCAAAATTTAGAACACTAGGAAATTTTGGGATCTAAGAATATGGGAAATTTAGAATTTGAAGATTTGAGTATTTGGAATCTAGAAATTTAAAAATTTGAAAATTTAAAAATTCGTGGATTTGAGGGGTTAGTAAAGAAAATTTAAAAGGTTGAAAAATTATAAATTCTTGAAAAAAAAGTACAAATTAAAAAATGCAATTTACTTAGTAATTTAATTGACCATCGAAGTGTTAATCTAACACCCGCAAAGATGCATTTCCTTTCGTTCCATTAATAAATCGTACGATTTACACGATTTAAGTACGCGTAATCGATTAGATGATTAGATGCGATAAAGTTTTATTACTCTGTACTCGATGCATACGATTAAACGTCGAAGAAGATGTATAGTACCTATGAAATGGTATGAGCTATGTTATATTCGAATATACAAGGTGTTTCAAAAAGAAAATTCCAAAATTTGTACCACAAATAATAATATTCACTACATTAAATCGCTGATCAATCAATTATTTTAACATTACCTAATACATTCACACAGTTGTTGTATTTCTACTTACTCATTTGTAATAATTTTTCATAGTCATATTATCACTCTTGCTGCATCAAAATGACCTTATGAATATCACAAAAATTTCATGAGGGTCATTATTATCTTCTTTAAAGAAATTGACACTTGTACAGGCTATGTTTCTTTTTTATTTCACTCTGTTGTGATTGAAAAGTTGTTAACTAAAAATTTATGAAGCATTGATACTTAGGAGAAATAATAAATAATTGCATAAAATTTACCTCAATTCTATTCTAAATTCCAAAAGAATTCTTTCTATTAAAAACAAAAATAAAATGATTTGAACCATTATTTTTGCAACACCCAGTATAAATACTTCTAGTCAATGTAAACCAAAAGTAACATAAAATAATTGCAAAAAATTTAGCTCCTTTCTATTCGAAATTTCAAAAAAATGTTTTCTACTCCAAAAAAATTAAATAATTTGAATCCTAATTTTTGAAACACCCAGTACATTACCTACATTACTGTAATCTATCTTATATCGTTTATCGGCTAATATCAGGTGTGTATCTACGATGAATAAAAAAATATCGTTATTAAATATCGCGGAGAATGTACATGTTGCGTATGATTTCTGTCTCTGATCTAACACGCGAGTGTCCTACATGTCGAGCATATGTATGCGAAATAGTATCGTATTGTACAAAGTCAGTCGCGTGGTGTGAATCGAACCGGAGAGGATGTCACGATGATTTATACACACGTTATACGTACAGTACGCTTACGAGCTAGGCATTAAACGTTAACATCTTTTCTTCTTTTCTTCCGTCCCGGCTCCCGTGACGAGGAAGTGTCGAGGAACGTGTACGTTCGATTTCAAAAGGCGACCGACACGCTATTTTAAATATACTTTCTAAATTTACGTTCTAACGGATTCTTTCTTCTTCTCCGGAAAGGAAAAGGCGCTTTGACAGTGGATAATTGGTTTCGAAATAAACCGAGAGCTTGCGACGTGCTTGCAGCCAATGAATGCCACCGTTTATGATCTTTAATAAAGCGTCTCGTTGCTGTACCTACTTATACAATTCACAGGCTTTTCTTATTCAATTTTTATTCGTTATTTTCTTCCGTTACTGTTTAATTTTCAATCTATGTCGACGTGTCTTTTCATCGTTGTTCAAAAAAATCTCTTTTGTATTTTATGGAAAATTGTTTTTTACAAGAATTGACAAGGAAACACTTTCATTTTTGTTTAATAGTTTTTCAGTGAATAGCGAAGAAATTTTTGTAATTGAAAATTTTTCGTACGGACGCACATGGTGCGTCACCATAATGTATTATTGGGGAGTTCATATTTCTCATTAAAATAAAATTTTAATTTTTCTCTGTGAGTTACTATTATCTATTTTTGAAGAATTCATAATAATTAAACTAAATTTTTAGAATTCTTCATGACGCACCAGGTGCGTCATTACTGAAGGATTCATAATTCACGTAAACTTCAAATTTGTTAAGTGCAGTGCATCACTTTTGTATATAATTAAAGAATTTATGATAGTAATTAAAATGAAATTCCTATTCAAACTTGTAATTTCAATGAAGACGCACCTGGTGCGTCGCCATAATTCATTTCTGATTAACACCAAGTTTCAATTTTCTCTATATGACATTTATTACAAAATTTTCTCTGTGTCACTGCTGTGTATAATTCAAGAATTCATAGCTATTGCACTAAATTTCCAGGGTTCTTCGTGACGCACCATGTGCGTCATTATTAAAGGAATCATGATTCACATGAACCTCAAATTTTCTTTAAGTGTAATGCATTACTTTTACATATAATTGAAGAGTTTATGGTAGTAATAAAAATAAAATTGCTATTCAAACTTGTCATTTCATTGAAGACGCACCTGGTGCGTCATAACATTTCATATTTCTGATTAACATCAAGTTTTAATTTCCTCCATCACACGCCTCACAAAGTTTTCATAGTAATTGAACAAAATTTTGCAATATTCTTCATGACGCACCATGTGCGTCATCACTGAAGGATTCATGATTCTCAAAAAAAGTTTAAATTTTCTTTAAATGTAAAGCATCACCTTTGTATATAATTGGAGGTTTTATGATAGTAATTAAACTTCTTATTCAAACTTGTCATTCAAGACGCACCTGGTGCGTCAGTGACATATCCAAAAGTTCACAGTAAAAATTCTTGCGAATTTTTATCATGATTCCCTATTAAAACGTAATAGTTCTCTATTACACATAACATTCATTTTACTATTCCGAAAAAGAACAAAAATTGCCAGAAGTATTTCACGAATGTAATAATTTTCACTTGTGAAATACATTCTGTTCAGAAAGACAATTCATTGAAATTGAAATATATCTTTCTGCTGCTTTAAACGCAGAGAAAAATTTACCATGTTTTCTATATAAACGCTCCAACAATAGCGTTCCACAAAAATGTTAGTAGAACGATGCACTGAAAGCCATTGACCAAAAACGAAAGCTATCAGAGTGTCTCATTTCGCTCTCCTAGAAAATGAAAAAAAGAACGAATCGGAGATCGTTTTTCTCATCAACTGTTCAATTTTCATTGTGACTCAAATTGGAACGCGACGCTTTATTTCACAGTATCGCGCGTCGTTTACGCGCGCCGTATGCTCGAACAATGTTTCATCGGTGAAACAACAATCGCGTCCTCCCTCGGTCTTTATTCCGTTTCTAAACCGGTGTTGAACCGTATCGGGAATACACGATGAAGGAACGTGCGTTTCCCGTCTAACTTCGCATATTTCGTCGAATAGCGAATTACTCGCAATCAACGCGGGAATCACGACGAATTGACCATGGTTAGGGAATCGCGATTGCATTACGCGAACCCTGCTCGAGCCTTTTCAATCAGCTGGCTTAATTCTGGTGCTAGGAATTCGATTTTCACGCGGCGTGCTCCAGGTGTCAAGTGTCAAGATCGAACGTTTTCGTGTCGCGCGCCATTTTTGTTGATTTACAGCTGTTTGCGATACAAAAGGAGACAAATCTTGTAACATCGACTCATTTGAAAAATCTTTGCGTTCCTGTTTACGATATTTCATTATTTACATGTTTAAATGTAAATGTTTTTAATTCATTCGTACAATGAATATTAACTGATGTACAATGCAAATGGCCGAATAAAATTAATGTATCCTTTGAACTGTATATGAAAATTTTCATTTTGTATTATAGATAAAATGAAGTATAATTATAACTTCACTAGTTTTCGATTTTCAATAAAAAATTTGTTAGATGACTTTTATCGTGTGTTTGAAAGAATTGTACAAGTACGCGAAGACTTTTGAAATGATCGAATACTTAAGCGTACTCGATTACTTTTCTTTTTAATCGATGATATGTGATATATACGAGTCTGCTTCGATTGATCAATGAATTTTTTGACGACAATAATAATTTGTAATAATTGCATGTATTTTGTATTTACTGACGCACAAGGTGCGTCTCATGTTCTTTAATAGAGGACGCACCGCCTGTGCCTTCCTTTCTTACTGACGCACCTTGTGCGTCACATGTTCTTCAATGCAAGACGCACCAGGTGTGTCACGCTCTATTTTACTAACGCATCTTGTGCGTCACATATACTTTGCTGGAGGACGCACCGTCTGCGTCTCATTCTATTCTTATTGACGCACATTGTGCGTCACATATTGTTTAGTAGAAGACGCACCGTCTGCGTCTCATTCTGTACTCATTGACGCACAATGTGCGTCACATACCTTTTAGTAGAGGACGCACCGTTTGCGTCTCATTCTGTACTCATTGACGCACAATGTGCGTCACATACTTTTTACTAGAGGACGCACCGTCTGCGTCTCATTCTGTACTCATTGACGCACAATGTGCGTCACATACTTTTTACTAGAGGACGCACCGTATGCGTCTCATTCTGTACTCATTGACGCACCTTGTGCGTCACATACTCTTTACTAGAAGACGCACCGTCTGCGTCTCATTCTGTATTTACTGAATGAACGCATCGTGTGCGTTCTACATTACTTACTAGACGACGCACCAGGTGCGTCTGCATGTAATTTTTATACCAGAATGTAGTAATTTTTCTTCGGCAGTCATTGAGTATAATCAGACATCATGTGAACAATAGTTGAATATACATATAAAATAAAAATTGAAATAAGTCGATGTCCATCGATTAATCGAAACAGACCCGACAAATACAAGCAATGTACACAAAACTTGTACTATTAATAACATGATCATGTCTTTATAAGCCACAATCGTCTAACAACCTCTTCACGACAGATAATCGCCACTGAACAGGGACGCGCACATCAGAAGAAGAAGAGGCGGGTGGAGGGTGAAACAGACAGAATGAACAAAATCAATTTACAAATAAATATAAAACGTATATTTAAATTAAATGCCACAAAGTATATCTTGTTGTATCTTCTTGCATCATAAACGAAGTCAGAGCTGTTCTAACGTGTTCCTTTGTACCTCCGCGTGAAATTACGGTGCTCCGGGCAAAACGAACGAGCGAACGAACGTCGGACGAGCGATTTGTACGTGGAACAGAAAAGAAAAAGCATCGTACTTCTGTCGTACGAAATCATTACTCTACCTTATTGTATCTTTACTAATCGAAAGGAGAAAGAAATTTTTATTTGACGCTTTTTATTTGACGATGCGGTCGATCAGAATGTACAATCCTCTTTTTCTCTTGTTTCTATGTACTCAGTCTTATGCGAGCCACGACGCGTTCGGCGCACCACAATTTCACGCGGACTCGTTAACGGTAATGAAAACGAAACGAAGAATACTAACGCGCGTCTCCAACTATTCGAACGGTTCTGCTAATCGAAATGAAAACGGAGAAAATCGTGGGGGTGGTTCTAATATGGGTGATGTACAGTAGACTCTCGTTATATTGCAAATTTTGGATGGAGTTTTAAGAGGTCTGAGTGGAGTTTCAGAATTTGATTGCGTTGTATGATCACGCGGTGGTTTACTGACCGTTGGATTATCACACGTTGGTTTACTACCCGTTGAATTACCACCAATTAGTTCACTGTCCGTTGAATTACAACGCGCTGGTTCGCTATCCGTTGGATTACCACGCGTTGGTTTACCAACCGTTAGATTACCACACGTTTCATTACAACGCGTTGAATTACCACGCGTTGGTTTACTACCCGTTGGATTACCACGCGTTAGTTTACCACCCGTTTCATTACAACGCGTTGGTTTACTACTCGTTGAATTACCACGCGTTGGTTTACCACCCGTTTCATTACAACGCGTTGAATTACCACGCGTTGAATTACCACGCGCTGGTTCACTATCCGTTGGATTACCACGCGTTGGTTTACTTCCCGTTAGATTACCACCCGTTTCATTACAACGCGTTGAATTACCACGCGTTGATTTACTACTCGTTGAATTACCACGCGCTGGTTCACTATTCGTTGGATTACCACGTGTTGGTTTACCACACGTTCCATTACAACGCGTTGAATTACCACGCGTTGGTTTACTACCCGTTGAATTATCACGCGTTGGTTTACCACCCGTTAGATTACCACACGTTCCATTACAACGCGTTGGTTTACTACTCGTTGAATTACCACGCGTTGGTTTACCACCCGTTTCATTACAACGCGTTGAATTACCACGCGTTGAATTACCACGCGCTGGTTCACTATCCGTTGGATTACCACGCGTTGGTTTACCACCCGTTAGATTACCACACGTTCCATTACAACGCGTTGAATTACCACGCGTTGGTTTACTACCCGTTGGATTACCACGCGTTGGTTTACCACCCGTTAGATTACCACACGTTTCATTACAACGCGTTGGTTTACTACGCGTTGAATTACCACGCGCTGGTTCACTATCCGTTGGATTACCACGCGTTGGTTTACCACCCGTTAGATTACCACACGTTGCATTACAACGCGTTGAATTACCACGCGTTGGTATACTACTCGTTGAATTACCACGCGTTAATTTACTACTCATTGGATTACCACGCGCTGGTTCACTATCCGTTGGATTACCACGCGTTAAATTACCACCCGTTAGTTTACTACCCGTTAGATTACATCGCATTGAATTACCACGCGTTAGAATACCACGATTTAGATTACTATCAATTAGTCTACCACGCGTTGGTTCTTCCACCCGTTAGATTTCCACAAATTCGACTATAACATTGGAGTATTATTCATTCAATTATCAGCGCGTTATACTACCAAACATTGAATCATGACCGCGCTGAATTATCATGCATGGAATTATCAAGTTTTGAATTATCACGCGTTGCACTATAACGCACTGCATTACCAAACGTTAGATTACAATAGATTGAGTCACTACGCGTTTTACCACCACGTGCATTGCACTGCGCTGAATTATCACGTTTTGAATTATCAGACGTTACATTATCACGCGTTGAATTACCGTGCGAAATAACAATCATTGCACTATCACACTTTGAAATACCACTCATTGCACCTCAACTATAAAATACCACGCGTAGCATCGCGTGTTACGACACATTATCAGTAGAGCCCCGATCGCGCGTAATTATGGAACGTTTAAACGAGAGTCTACTGCAATTTAAATTTGGCGATTCCATACAAATACACAGCGAACTTTGCCATAATTTGCTAGACCCACCTACTCTGAATGAACGTGTCCAACTAATTACAAGGAATAAATACTGAATTTTTCTGTTTACAAAAGAAATGAACGCATACTGTAAGCCAACGATAAATGTCTATGCAAAAAGGAACTATCAATAGGTTTAAACTAGTCTCTAATAAGATCTCCACAAATATCTTCAGGTTTTAATCATGTCTTACCACAAATATGATTTTGAGTTAAATATTTATCAATCATACTCAAAACCACGAATATAAAGAAATTTGTAATTCAACATGATTTTATTAAAAGACACATTCGAATGCAAAAAAGACACTTGGAGATCCTTAGAAATTTATCGTAGGTGAAACTGACCCTTTATATTTTGAAAATATTCGAATATTCCATATTCAAATTTGGAGATATTCGAAACAAGAAAATTTTCGGCCATACACGTCTTCCAGTCGATTACAGTCATTATTGCTGTGCACTCGTTTGATCATGGTCTATTCGTATTATTGCTTAGTAAATTTAAAAAAGAAACGTTCCTTCGAACAATCACACCGCGAACCAATTGATACCCGTTGAATCGATCGCAATCAATCGACCGTTATAAGTCTGGCTCTGTTTTCTGTTTCGTCGGCATACAGTCGTTTCTGGGATCGTTTATTGTTTATGGCTGCCGTTGTTCTCGCGGTGATTATCGCACACCGTCGAACCGCTCGAAACTTCGTTGGAAAACAACATCGATCGATGAACACTAACACGTGGTACGTACAATGGTGCATAAAAGTATTCAAACAGCGTGTTCGTTCTTTTCAAAAGAATGTCTGCATTCTGGCTCGAATACGAAATTAATTTTTAATAATCAAGATCAAACTGTACCTCTAAAACAGAATTTTAGATACAGAAAATTCATTCACTCAAAGATTTCGCAGATCTCAATACGTCACTTTTCACCTAATTAAATTTTATCTATCTACTAAATTGTACCTACAACCTCAGTACATCACCCTGTATAAATACACCTAAATTGAAAAAACAATAGTCCAAAAATAAATCAAATTTGATACTAAATACCGTGTCCGACAAGATGGCGCGTGAATCAATAAGATCCGTACAGCCATCAGGCGCCAACTCACCAGACACGTAAATTACGAAAAAACACTATTGTTCGAATATTTCAATGCACCTGTAGTCTAAAAAAGATCATACGTATATACGCGCATGCGCGCAGCATTTCGTGCGCCACAAGCATGCACGTGGCACTTGTTATGTACAGATATTCACACACCCTATACGTGTACCATAAACGTAGTCTATGCAAAAGTCCTTCAAATACGGTATACATAGGTACACTACAGCGTTTCGACGCCAGTTAATTCATTATCTTGCCTTCCTCTTCGATAGAATCATATGTGTGTATGTGTGTGTATATATATAATATATACCTAGATAGGTTTCGTCGATACCATAGAGGTACATGGGTAATTGTTTACGCGATTTATGTACAAATTATCACGGTTTCAGGTAGCCGAGAAGATCAGTAAACGGACATATAGCGAACGTTTTGGCATAGTCGGTTCGGTGAGAATTATACTTCCATTATTGCTGCTTCGTGATCGTATGATGATCGATCGATAATCTGTTTGTATTAGAGGATTGTCGATGTGTATGCAATTGTATAGTTTCTATAGGGATTTGTGTAGAAAGTAGGACTTTCGTTGTGGTACAGTTGATAATTGAAGGATAATTGGTGATAATTGCTGGAAGAAAAGTTGCAAGAATATTTAGGAACGTACTGCTAATGTGTATTATAGCAAATTTAGGTTATATTGTCATAATTCTATTGCATGATCACGTTTTGGATACTCAGTTTTTCGATTAAGATGTGTTTCACTGTCAAAAGTTGAATAACAATACGTTGTATTACTAAGCGTTGAATTATCAAGTTTGGAGACACCACGCGTTGAATTGTCAAGCTTGGAGACACCACGCGTTGAATTATCAAGCATGGAGACACCACGCACTGAATTATCAAGCTTGGAGACACCATGCGTTGAATTATTAAGCTTGGAGATACCACGCATTGAATTATCAAGCTTGGAGACACTACGCGTTGAATTATCAAGCGTGGAGCTACCACGCGTTGAATTATCAAGCTTGGAGACACCACGCGTTGAGTTATCAAGCGTGGGGGCACCACGCGTTGAATTATCAAGCATGGAGTTACCACGCGTCGAATTATCAAGCGTGAGGCTACCACGCGTTGGATTATCAAGCATGGAGCTACCACGCGTTGAATTATCAAGCGTGGAGGCACCACGCGTTGAATTATCAAGCTTGGAGACACCACGCGTTGAATTATCAAGCTTGGAGACACCACGCGTTGAATTATCAAACGTGGAGGCAGCACGCGTTGAAGTATCAAACATGGAATTTCCACTCGTTGAATTATTAAACGTGGAGGTACCAAGCATTGAATTATCAAGCACTGAGTTGCCATGCGTTAAATTATCAAGCGTGGGGCTATTATCCATTGAATTATCAAGCATAGAATTACCACGCGTCGAATTATCAAGCATAGAGTTACCACGCGTTGAATTATCAAGCATAGAGTTACCACGCGTCGAATTATCAAGCATGAAGTTATCACGCCTGGAATTACCACGCGTCCAATTACCAAGCGTTGAATTATCCGATACTGAGTTATCACGCACTGAATTTCCACGTGTTCTGAATAGTAAAACGTTGAATAACCATGCGTTGAATTATCAAACGTGGAATAACCGCGCGTGAAATTATCTATCATTGAAATATAACGCCCTCAAGTCGTCCAACTTTTACCTTCACATGCAATATTTTGCAAATTACAAAAATTCTCCGCCGCTCCATTTATGACAACATAACCGTCCACTATAATATCACAATTACTACTAACATAAATACTAACATTAACGACGATATCTTTCTCACGCACAACTGCATAAACATCCGCAATCTAGTCATAAAAAGTTCTCACAATATATATAGTCTTCAGCTAAATTCATAAGGCGAAATTCACGGTTATTGTAAGGCAATATAAGTCGTTTATACTGTTGATAAAAGTGTGACATGTGCGGTATAAAGTTACGAGAAGAATCATCGATCGAACGTCTTTAATCTTCGAGGAACAAACATGGCGGCGCCGAACCGACTATACGCAACGTTCTCGTCTCAAATGTAGCGGGTAATAATAAAGTTTATATACTGCGCGGTAACAAAAAATTCAACGTCTCTTCACCGGCTATTTTTCCCTGTTTCGAAATTAATTTTAACTTCAATATTCTTTTTTTCTCTTTTCTCTTTACTTCCGCTTCGTTCGTTAAACGTCGGCGCTTACGCGGAAAGCAGAACTCAACGATAGAACTCTGAACGCTACGAACACGATACACAGAGCAGAAATTTTATTTTCCTACGGGAGCGGCGAAAATCGTAGCCGGACTAAGCGCAAACGTTTCGTATAATATAAATTAGGGATGTGCGAGAATATGTTGGATTTAATTGGGTAAATTCTCTATATTTTTCTATTTGAATGAAGACGCATTCCTTGAGAGAAACGAAACAGATGAGCTAGTATATCAGTTTGTTATAGCCCCGCCTCTGCAGCCCCCAGCGCAGGGAAATATCAAGACTCTCTTCCTATATATCTGCTATTTTACGATTCTTATAACTTGTCACTTCTCAAATAATGAAATTTAAGCTCCAAAAATGAGAAACCAACCTAAAAATTTTAGGAACCGTTCCAATTTAGTTCTCGCACACCCCTAACACAAATATCCTTTTTTTTACCATTTTCCTCGCATATCTTCTTCAAATTTCTAATAAGATCAAACATCAAATTCATCTGATCATATTTTCCCGCCTCTTTTCGGCCGCCCAATTATTTTTTTTCGCTAACGCACACGCACGATTTAGAATAAATTTTCGCTAATCGTTAATTAGTTAAATATCACAATCTATGATAAGAAGTTCGTAAATGTATGCGTATAGATATATGCCACCTGTCGCGTACGCTGAAGAAATACTAGCAGCGCCCCGCGCAAATTAGAACCGACACATGTTTTACAAAAATAAATCGTCTCGGGGTTACACACGATGATGGCTATCTAATTACATTGGGACAATGGCTCGCTAAAGTCGTCCGCCGTGATTCGGCAATAAAACGAACAGAAAATACAATTGATCCGTCTGCTCGAATCTTCACGAAAGACTAATTCATTAATTTTCTATTTAATCGTCTACGTGCCTCATCGATGAATTTCATCGACGGAGCAGAAATTTTGATCCTAAGCGAGCGAATTATTTTATCGTGGCATGATTCATCGCTAAAGAGATACTGCCATCGACTATCGACATATCAATAATTTCGTTAAGGTTTATGAAATGAAATAGTCTGTAATTTTACCAGTCTAGGTTAGGTTCGGTGAGGTTGGTTCATATTACGTTTCAATCTGTTGCATTATGGGTAGATTAGGGAGAGAACTTGTTATAGTTATATTAGTTTAAGTTAAGTATGTTAGGTTAGGACTAAATTAGGCTAAGTTAAGGTCGAATTAGGTTAGGTTATCTTAAGGTTGAGTTAGGTTAGTTCAAGTTAAAGTTAGATTAAGATAAGGTTAATTAGATTAGGTTAGGTCGTATTAAGTCAGGGCAGGTTAGGTCCTGTTAACAATGAATTATAGCAAGTTAGGTAAAATTAGGAGTCCTTCAAACTGAACTTGAAATGTAACCCAGTTTCTAACAAGAACAATTAAATTTAAATGAATAAAATTGCAGCTTGAATTCCAGAATGTCAGCTGTCTATCAAAATCTTAACGATACTATCAATACATCAAGTTATCGATTACGTCGATCGAGAACAGCAGCTCAAAACACGTCACACTCTTCCCATCGTACACAGAAGCGGAATCGTTCTAAACACAAATAATATACCAAATAAAGACAACGACGAATGAGAAGAAATATTATAATAATCGACGACGGTACGTTTACTGAGGTCGCGTAGGTGTCATACGTAAAAATGTTGAAGAGATCGTGATCGATAAAAAAAATATATATATATGTATGTATACTATGATATTATATGTATATATGTATATGTTATGTACAAGATGAGAGACCATTTGATTTGTACACGGATCGAATCGTGGAAAATAAGTCGAAGTTTCTACGCGCAAAAAATCCTTCTCGTCGGCCGTTCCGTGTGTCGTCCAAACTATTCTCATTTGTCAGATATAATATTTACAAAAAGGACAACGTGTAATGATCTCTTGGTACGATATTTACAAAACGTTCACGGCGCATCCACCCGCGCCGTCACCTACTTATGTATTCGTTTTTTTCCTTTTTTTAATCAAGCTACTCTACTTGAACGTACGATAAACGTTCTGTATGTACAACGTAATTTGTTGGCTGGTCATTTCGCGTGCGAGTCCCTTTATCCATTTGTACACAGGGACAATTTCGATGTAGCTTCTCCGTCTCGTTCCTGCTTCCTTCCGACCCACAGAAACTCGTCCAGAACATAAACATCGCATCCTTTCCTGTCAACGAACCTGCGTCCGCGTCAGAGGAAACATCGCGAACCTCGATCTCGGTAAAAAAAATTCATCGTGGAAAGGAATTGTACATCAGTCGGTGTCCTAAACTACCTACTACTGCCAATATAATACTTGAAAAGGGCTAGCATTGCTATTGTCGCATCACTCTTTGTGACATTTCGTCGTGAAAAATATAATTATCGGAAACAGAAGCATCGTTGATACAAAGATGCTGCTCTTATGGATTCGATGGACGTTTCAGGGGATGCGTCATTTACGGTCGTTGTGAAATCGAGGAATGTTTTGCAAATTCTACAAATCATCTTCTCCAGGATGTACCAAGGTTCCAAGAGTACACAACCTTCTCGGGCAACTTCGGAAAAACAATCAAATCTGGATTTAGAAATTTAAGCTGCTTTGAGAATTTAGAAAATTTGATTTTGTTCCGAATCCCGACTACTTCCGACCCCGTACATCCCTCCATTTTCTGCCCAACATAAAGTAAACCAGAACATATCCGGATCCCCTAAATCGACCAATCCATTAGCCTGCCTAACTCCTCGATCCCGAGGCACCTAAGTTACAAACATCGCTCGAGCGAACGTCGTCACGTGACTCCGTAAAACCCATAACCGAAAGAAGAAGGTACAAATAACTAACCTTGGATGTTGTTCGGCAGAGAAGCATGCAAAGGACACATCTCAATTCCACGTAACGACATAGCGCTTTATCACCGTGCGCATGCTCACATCGATGTCACCAAACATCAAGACTTGTCCCTTCTCGACAGGCTTCAGACCTAGCATATCGACGGCGACCTAACAGGACGACCATGAAAAAAAACGGATCTCGAAAAACGGAGGAGGTAGACAAACGCGTGTGTCGCACGGTCCTCAGCCTGGAGTGGGTGGGGTCTTATGTCAGTGAATATTAAAATTATACTGCTTACGGCTGGACGAAATACGAAGCCACCGACTGACGGCCAGTGGCTCCGGGTGACAGTTCGACCAGGATATGTCGCCGAAATGTGGATACGGCGAGGAGGTGGTGGTAGCCTCGACCTGTATCGCCGTAGGCAGGTCCTGTTGGAAGTCGTGCTTGCTCCTCTTCTGTCGCTGCGTCACGGGACTCGAGTGGGTGGCGTGGTTCAGTCTCTTCCCATTGATCTGGGTCGCGTGTTGCTGTTCCAGTTGCTCCAACTGCTCCAGCTGTTCCATGGGCTCGAATATGAGGCTGGGCATAGAGGCCTGTACCTGTTGGTAACTCCTGGATATGGGGGAATGCGCGATATTGTTCGAACGCGGTAATTGCACCACCAACTGCGACTTGTCCTTGTAAACGGGCGAGTAGATGGTCATGGCTGCTTCAGGGTCGATGTCGATCGGCGTCTCGGCCTCGAGGACAGTCGTCACCAAGGATGGCTGCGTACAGGTGGCTGGCAGTGTGGCAGGTACCGATATCGCCGGAGAGGCCGTGCTCGGTATCAGCGTGGCGACAGACGACTCTTCGTTGTTCGCCGGCAACGGTGACAGAGAGGGCAGCACCACGGATATCGGCGCCATCATAGAACTCGACTGCGACGAACCGGTCGAGTTCACCAGCGATGACTCTAAACTTCTTAACTCCTCGTTCGCGAAGTCCTCCTCGAGTTTGGTCTAAAACAAAGCGTTTGCAACTCGATATAAGAATCGTTTCTAGGACTACAATTGCCCAAATGAAAGCATGCCTTACAGGTTTAGTGGAGCCATGCGGGGCCAGAGACCGATAAAGCGAATCAACAGCCTGCAATGACAAAAACAGAGAACAGGTAACCGACACCCTTGTGGAAGAAGGCTGACTCTCGTTCTAGGTTTGTCTGCGATATTTTACTAGGTTCGATATGTTTGTCTTGGTGCGTCTTAAGAGATCTACGAAGACGGGGGTACTGATTGATACTTGATGTCTGAGGAACGAATTTTGGGCGGTTCCTGTTTTCTTTTTGATCTAGTTTCTTTTAAGATTCGTAGAAAATTGAAGTGGACGGATTGTGTCTGTCAAACAACTCGTAGACACTAAAATTTCGGATTTGGCTCTTAGGTTGGAAATTTTAGAACATGAAAATTTAGGAATATAAAAATCTAGAGATTCACAAACACTTAATTTTCAAATTGAGAATTGACTACACATTAAATGCTCACAAGTGCAACCCCTTGCAGAATTGTTCTCTAATAAAATTTATATACAATAATAGTTAGACTCGTGAATGTACTTTGTTGGCATGGCCCCACTAAAATTCGTAAATTTCTTAAGGACGCTATGGAATATTATACTTCAAACCTCTTTCTAAGTATCTAGTATCAGTTACAAGATTTCAAACTTATCAAACATTCATTTTGAAATGACCATCTAACGATTTGCTTGGATCTTTTCAACATTTATCAAGTCTACTTTAAGACAGTGAAACTGAGGAACCATTTTGAGTATAACATGAAGATTATTTCAATACAAATTTCCTGAGGTTCAAGGAAAATCCAAGAAAAGTGAAAGAGGATCTGGATTATTCTTTTGTTCTGCAGGTTTACTCTGCTCCATATATCTACCGCGAAATGAAAGTTCCATAAACATGAAACTAATACCATGCACGTTTAATAAAAAAAATCTACAAAACTAAAATTTTGTTCAAATGCACAAAAGGACATTTCAATGACGCGGGAAAGAAGGATTTCCGCAGCATGGAACAAAGGATTACGACTTTTCTATGAGAAATAAAAAAGCAACAAATTCTTGATGGGACGCCTCATTAACCTTTTAAAATCGAGTAAATAACAATGAAACGCTAAAGTGAAACGAGAGGATTTCGAAACACGAACGATCATAACATGCACTCGGGTACAACGTAGGAGTCCCTACATTAGTAGTAAGTGAGAGGGTGAAGACATTCTCCATTTGGGAATTTAAGGATTGACCTTGAAAATTTAGGGACTCGTGGATTTCAGAGTTTAGGGATGTAATTTGGAAATTTTCAAATTGGGACACTCAGAAAATTGGTAATTTGCGAATCTGGAATTTTGTAAATTGGGATACTCAGAAACTTGGTAATTTTAGACTCTGGAATTTTGTAAATTGGGATATTCAGAAACTTGGTAATTTGAGAATCCGGAATTTTGTAAATTGGGATACTCAGAAACTTGGTAATTTGAGAATCCGGAATTTTGTAAATTGGGATACTCAGAAACTTGGTAATTTGAGAATCTGGAATTTTGTAAATTGGGATACTCAGAAACTTGATAATTTGAGAATCTGGAACTTTGTAAATTGGGATACTCAGAAACTTGGTAATTTGAGAATCTGGAATTTTGTAAATTGGGATACTCAGAAACTTGGTAATTTGAGAATCTGGAATTTTGTAAATTGGGATACTCAGAAACTTGGTAATTTGAGAATCTGGAACTTTGGAAGTTGGATACCTCAATAATTTAGGATTTTGCAAATTTGGTAATCTAGGAGTGTAGACATTTAGAAATCTGAAAACTTGAGGAGAACTGAGGTAAGTATAGAATTCTCCCGTAGCCCAAAATCCTACGCTGCATCCCCCAGGAATACAACAGAACTAACAGCAAGACAAGGAGAGCAACATCGGGTGTCTTACCTTTGGCAGTGGATACGTGTCTGGCAGCGATAAAACGGGTGGCGAACTGGGTGCTTCCGTTTCGACGGTCAGTGTGGGTGTGGTAGGTGTTAGGGGATTCAAACTGGAGGTCGTCGAGGACACGGTGACCGTACCGGTTACGGTCACCTTCGTCGGCCGGTTCGGCACCTCTTTCGAGGCGCGGTGTTCCGCGAGGAGCTTGTCGAAGGTTTTGCTCCGACCGATGACTGTCCGACGCAACGAGACCGTATGCGCTTTGCACGTGAGCGACCTGGTGCAAGGTTTCCCGGTCTCGTCGTTCCACACCCCGCAATGTCGATCGGGATCGTACTCGCGGTCCTTGAGCAACGACCGATCGGTTTTCAACCTCTTTCGTCGAGGCGGACACGCCGTACCAGGACTTTTCACCGGACTCGAGGCGACAACCGATCCGCTAGAATTGGACGCCTGAACCGGTATCGATTCTAGAGGAGATCGAGGCGACGAGGAAATCGGTATCGACGACGAGGACAAACTCGTTGAGATGCTCGGCTGTTCGGCGTTACGTTTCACGCTTGTGTGATTGATTTTACTGCCGGCGGTGATCTGCGGTGATGATTGAGTCTTTTTCAGCTTCGACACTTTACAGTAAGGTGTTTTCACGGGAGGTTTTACGACTGGAGTGGTAGGAGGCGGAAAATTGACCGTGCCAGTAGGATGACGACTTTCTGTGACAAAATATAGACTGCATTTATACCTAGTGTTAAATTCTTTCCATAAACAACAATATTCCTTTCTTGATGAGTATTAACCCTCTCATGCATGGTGTCCACATATGTGGACATTTATGTAAATTTCTCTGTCACTGAAGATAATTTAAAGATTTCATTTGTTAAATATTTATAAAGGTGTATAATAACTCATTGCTAACTAGGATTTGTTTTCAGAAATAAATGTGAATTAAAATAAATATATATATAGGAGAATGAATTTCCTTAATATTAATCCTTATACATATGCTTGCTACATGCAACATTTCAACTCAATTCTTCTCGTTATTGACTAATTATCTTGTGTTCATAACATCCACATACAGTCATTCAACTAAATATGTAACATCCAGTTAACATTGTTTCAGACTTCTATTAAAATCTCATATTTTTGGAGCAATGTATGTAAAACAAGGAAAATTTATGCATGAGAGTGTTAAGCTTTTAATGATATTGAAATCAAGGCACATACTCGAGTTTGTCATATAATGCAGACATTAACAGTGGAACAACAACAAAATTCACGTACCCATATGTTGAATGAGAGCTTGTGGTTTGACTATAGCATGGCACGTTTCACATACTACCGTGTAAAAGGTATCTCTTTCGGGACAAAATCCGTATAAATCAATATCTGAAAAGAAAAATATTTTTTTAATAAAGGAACAATGTGTTATTTGTTGAAAATGATATTGCTATTATTACATCACAGTTATTTATGAACCATTATTTACCTTCTGATGAAAGCCGTGTAACCGAGCTGGAAAGTTGAGCTTCTGATTCTTCATCGCCTGAAACAAACCGAATCCTCTTATGGTACGAACAATTCAGTATCTAATGTTTTTTATAAAAAATGTTTGGAACTAATATCTCAAATTAATTATATACATTATACTGAATTTATAATACTGAGTTTAATTCATATTTCCAAAACAAATACTCGAAGGCAAGAGATAAAAGATTATCATGATTAATCTTGTAGCTCGGTATAAAGTTCAACTTCGCAAAGTTATAATCTTAATTATAATGTTAATGCAGAATTACAATAAATTACACTATACTACGTTAAACCCGTATCAAATCTTGTCCATAAAAGATCTTTTTCTTATACATTTTTGTCAGTATCAAGTAGAATGTGAAATAAAAAACACAAACTTCTGGGTAAACAACTTTTATTAAGTTTACATTTTGTACATGCATAATCTCTCTAGGAAAGAGCACAAATATAAAAAATACAAGTGTACATAATATTAAATACGAGCAAGGCATATCAAACAGCGCGTACGGTCCGAGATAATCGACCGGATTCTCAATTGATATCCATGCCATATCCTCTAAAGACTAACGTTTCGACGCTCCGTATTTCGCACAGTTAAGATTCGCTACGAATTACATAATTGTCAACAAAAATGTACGACAAAATGCCCGAGAGAATAAGCAAAAGACGAAGCGCGCTGGACAATTGTTGGCGACCGTTTCAAGATAAATGTGTACGAGGGATCCCAACGATGCCCTGTGTCAAAGTCGACGGACAAAGAGGAGCATCGAAGTTGAGGTTAGGTACACGAGCTAGACGCTCGTCACCGTTGTCGCGTTTCGAGCAGCGACAGCGGACGAACGAACGTACATTTCGATCAGATTCAGCGCACTTACTCAACGGCTTGTCTCGTCCGATTCTTTCGATCCAGCTGGACCAGGGCTGGCCGTGAAAGAATGTTGGGCTGTCACTTCCCGACATTGCCAGTGGCGCTCGCGTTGTGAATGAAACACGATGCGATTTCTCGTGTATATAGCGAGGCGAAAGTGTTTTGGGGCCGGGCCGCGTGGACTGCCAGGTACGGCGGCGGGTCGCGTACAATCTGCCTTTTTCTTCGCACGACAGCTCATCGAATACATTTGCGGGTTAATTAATGCGTGTTGTTTATGAATGGAAAAGGTTATCGTACGATAATGTCGACTGGCATGTTCCTGTCGGGATACATCTCTCACGGACCCGAGATTCGACCACTTCTTTCGCGTTTGTACGCCCGATTACGAGTAGCACGCCTCGGCGTACGGCACGCACGTAAGGTTATTACTGAGATACTGCGCTTGCATTGGACGGAGCGCCGTGACGTCACGGTCGCGTGCGCCAATGCGCGTGCGTGGCTCACTCCGACCAATCCGTACCACGAATTTATGCATCGTCGCGACTCGTTTGCGCTTTCTATTGGCTCTCGCGAACTGCTCAGCAGGTGGATTGGAAATTTAAAGAGTTTTTCGAGCACACTCGAACTCTGCCTTGTTTAATTAATATCCCTTTATTCTTTGTAAAAGACGAACTGTTTGAAAAATTAGATCGAATACTCTTCTTTACAGTTACGTAGGAAAAAGGAACAATCTTTCACGGAAATAAACTGATAGATTCAAACTTCAATTTTTGCACCATCTTTTATTATCGGTTACTAATGACGGAGATCATAAACACGAGTAACGTGAAATTTTATACATAATGTTTCATCACATTTATTGAAAAACATTATCTTCCGTGAATGAACACATGTGTTACTTCGTGATAGAATTATGGATCAACGTTGCGTCAACGTATTTTGTTTACAATATCTATTCACTAAACATCGATTATTATATTTATTAATCTCCATAAATGGTAGCGAGTTTTACAAAAATATAATTAAGAATAAATAATTTTGTAGGAAATTTAACAAATTACATAATAAGTCACTGGATATCTATCCTGTGTCGAATAGTCGCACCATCAGTATGAAATGAAGAAGATTTTGACTAGTAAACAATCGACAGCAGCGTGTCTAAAATGAAACAATTAAGCTAGATGATAATACTCAAAGATGTATTATTTTAACCCGCGAAGAACGATCTCGAGTTAGGTTGCGTTTGAACCGGTTGTGCCGGGTTGTTCGCGTCACCTCGATGCGCCTGAATCTGTTGCCAATTAATGAACCAGAAAGGTTGCTTTTCCCTTGGCCAAGTTTTAATTCTGTTTATCAAATCGATGTCTCCCAAGGCGTCCACGGGTATATCCTGAGGAATCGTCGTGGCGCTGGTCGTACTTGAAGATCCAGGTAACTTGGAAGTTTCGTTTGCATCGATTCGGTTTGCAACAGTAGGAGAAGCTGGAGCAGCACCGACAGTAGGAGAAGCAGCACTGAGAGTTGGAGCAGCAGGAGGAGCAGCGGCAGCTGCTGCGGCAGCTTGTTCCTCGATATATTGTGGAAGTACTTGAGGATAAGGCTTGCTACTTCCGGCGTAAGGTGGCCTTTGAGACTGCACCAGAACGAAGGCGGTGAAAAGAATTGCGTACCTTATCTGGAAGATAAAGGAATATGATCTTTAGTTGTGCGATGGGGTTTTGAGGTGTGGTTAGATATGAAGTGTAATTTGGTGTGGGTTATATGGGAGTGGGAGTATGGAGAGGATGTGTAAGAAACTAGGGAGAGACTAGGAGGAGGCTAGGGATTTTTCAGAAAATTCAGAAATTTTAGCTTTTTAATATTGAAATTTGCAAATTTTCACAGATATAAATTTGTATATTTTTCAAATTCCAGATTTGGAAGTATTTAAATTGCTAGATTTTTATATTTTTCAATTTTCAAATTTCCTGAATTCCTTTTCTAAATTCCAAAATTCTCAAACTCTTAAGTTTTCTAAATCCCCAAACTTACAAATTCTGAAATTGCAAAATTACTAAATTACTAAGTTGCTAAATTAATAAGTTACTAAGTTTCTAAGTTACTAAGTTACTAAGTTACTAAGTTACTAAGTTGCTAAGTTAATAAGTTACTAAGTTACTCAGTTACTAAGTTACTAAGTTACTAAGTTACTAAGTTACTAATTTACTAAATTACTAAATTACTAAATTACTACATTACTAAATTACTATATTACTAAATTACTAAATTACTACATTAAAAAGTTACTAAGTTACTAAATTACTAAATTTCTAAAATATTAAATTACTAAATTACTAAGTTATTAAATTACTAAATTTCTAAATTATTAAATTACTAAATTACTAAATTACTAAATTACTAAATTACTAAATTACTAAATTGTCAAATTCTCAAATCATCAAATTTCCATATAAAAAAATTCCTAAATACCAAACTTCCTATATCTCCAAATTCTGAACTCCCTAAATTCCCAAATTCTAAAATCCCTATATCACCCCATTGCTACAATATTAAATTTGTAAATTATTAAATTATTAAATCTCAAATTTGCAAGTTTCCAAATTCCAATATCTTGAAATCACTAAATCCCTAAATTCCTAAATCCTGAAATTCCTAAATTACTAACTGTACAAACCCTCAAACTTCGAAATCCCCAAATTTCCAAATGACCAAATTCCTATATCCTTAAATCACTAAATCCCCAAATTTTCAAATGTCCAAATTCCTATATCCCTAAATCACCAAATCCCCAAATTTCTAAATGACCAAATTCCTATATCCTTAAATCACTAAATCCCCAAATTTTCAAATGTCCAAATTCCTATATCCCTAAATCACCAAATCCCCAAATTTTCAAGCGTCCAAACTCCTACATCCCTAAATCACCAAATCCCCAAATTTTCAAGCGTCCAAATTCCTACATCCCTAAATCAGTAACTCCCCAAATTTCCAAATATCCAAATTCCTACACCCCTAAATCCCCAAATTCCCAAATTTCTCAAACCCTCAACTTCCCAAATTTCCCTAGAAAACTCCATTATACACCCAACCCCTTAAACCTCACAAAACAAAGCAAATTTATTTTTGCCTCCAAAAACCAATTATTCTCCTTCATAGAAAAATAAACACGAATTATTATTAACACAGCAATTGCAAAATTCCCTATATAATTAATCCTGATCTTCTACCCGAAGCGTTTATTGAACATATCAATCAACTACACCTACATTCACCGTATTTAATCAACAGTCCATATTTACAATCGCGAATTTTCGAATTAACAAGATTACTCACCATGATGATATCGTGTATTAATACTGTGTAATAATCTGTAAGCTTGTATTTCGCAGAGGAACGATGCGATCTCTCGATTTCACTGTTCGACACTAATGCATTCAAAGCCGATGATGGCTCTTGTATATAACTCTGTCCAGATACCGGATTCCCCACCACGATAGTATCGAGTCATGCTTCGATGGGAAATCGCCGCAACTTCCCGTGCCCGGTTCTCCAAACACATGTACGTACGCATCTTTTCAAAACGTGACATTCAGTGTCAGGGAAAACGTGTTCGACGTCAATACACACTCCTACACTAATTTCTCTTCGCGTTCGACATCTCGATTCACGTGAAATCTTTCCGGTTACGAGAAATGGAACAAATCTTGTCGGACGCGTCTTGACCTCAAACACGAGCGAAAGATTCGCGATCGAATGAAAGTTTCGAACTAGTTGGTTCAACTTTGGAAAGTAAACTTCTTTGAGCCATTTCGAAGGTTTTAAAACGATTCGGTGGATGGGTCTTTTTTTGGATGGGTTCTTTGTGGATTGATTTATTGGGATTGCAGGAGTTTTGGGGGAATTCTAGGGGAAGATAGGGGAGAGGAGATTTTTAGGGAGGATGGAGGAGTTTGTGGAGGGTTGGAATCTAGGGGAAAAGGGGAGTAAGCAAAAGGAGATATTAAGGTTTATGATATTTGGATTTGGTAAATTTTTAGGCCACTAATGTCCTCAATTTTTAAATCACTAAGTTTTCAAATTCTATATCTCCAAGTTACTTAATTTCCAAGCCCTTAAATTCCTCAATTTCCAACTCTCTAAATTCCTAAATTTTTAAATCCCTAAATTCCTCAATTTCCAGATCCTCAAATTTCTTAATTTCTAAATTTTCAGTTTTCTCAAATTCTATATCTCCAAGTTACTTAATTTCCCAAGTCTTAAATTCCTCAATTTCCAACTCTCTGAATTCCTAAATTCTCAAATGCCTAAATTCCTCAATTTCCAGATTCTTAAATTTCTTAATTTCTAAATTTTCAATTTTCTCAAATTCTATATCTCTAAGTTACTTAATTTCCAAACTCTTAAATTCCTCAATTTCCAACTCTCTAAATTCCTAAATTCTCAAATCCCTAAATTCCTCGATTTCCAGATCCTCAAATTTCTTAATGTTCAAATTCCCAAATTTCTCAAATTCCAACTCTCTAAATTCCTAAATTCTTAAATTCCCAAAATTCTCAATTTTCATATCTCCAAGTTCCTTAATTTCCCACGTCTTTAAATTCCTCAATTTCCAACTCTAAATTCCTGAATTCTCAAATTCCCAAATTCCTCAATTTCCATATCTCTAAGTTCCTTAATTTCCAACTCTCGAAATTCCTAAATTCCCAAATCCCTAAATTCCTTAATTTCCAAATCTCCAAATTTGTCAAATTCCAACTCTCTAAATTCCTAAACTCTCAAATCTCTAAATTCTTCAATTTCCATATCTTCAAGTTTCTTAATTTCCAACTCTCTAAATTCCTAAATTCCCAAATCCCCAAATTCCTTAATTTCCAAATTCCAAATTTGTCAAATTCCAACTCTCTAAATTCCTAAATTCTCAAATTCCCAAATTCCTCAATTTTCATATCTCCAAGTTCCTTAATTTCCAACTCTCTAAATTCCTAAATTCCCAAATCCCTAAATTCCTTAATTTCCAAATCCCCAAATTTGTTAAATTCCAACTCTATAAATTCCTAAACTCTCAAATCCCTAAATTCCTCAAGTTCTAAATCTCCAAATACCCAAACCCTCAAATCCCCAAATCCCGAGATTCTAAAATTCCCCAACTTCCAAACCCCAAAATTCCCCACCTCCCAAATCCCAAACCCCCCAACTCCAAAAATAGACTTAATTTCCCAAATAGAATTCACAGAAAACCTACCCTAACCTCCTCGCACCCCACCATTAAACCACAAAGTACTTTCCTCCTACAAAATCATCATATCATCATAATTCCAGCAATTTTCCGCATTGTCTCAAACTCAAATTAAATTAACACTTCTTACGAAATGCAACATTAAATTACGTAATTATATTGTGATGTCAGATATGAAAAATGTGATGAATCGCTATACACGTGCACTATTCCTCACTGATTCATACATGCACTTGAAACGAACAACCTTTTGTTTCGCTGTAATTGTTTTTGAGTATTTGATTTTCATCGGATAAAACCATGGTCTTTTTGCGGTTTTTTAATCGACGTTATTCCTTCGACATTTCCGTGTCTTGACATTTAATAGATTCTTAGCGATGTGAATAAATTATAGATTTTGAAATGTGTACAAGGTTGAATAAAATGATTCGTGAGATTTGAACACGTCAATAAGAGTTCACGACCTTCCTGCATTCCGATAATGAACATTCCTGGTAACGATACGCAGCGTAAATAAATTTTTTGATGATAAAATTTCTTGGAGTTCGATAGCGTTATCTATCCCTTTCTTAGGAAGAATAAAAATTTGCAGTTTAGAGCGATCGACAATTACGTGTAGCACGTTTAAAGTTCAGAAAGTG
This sequence comes from Megachile rotundata, assembly GCF_050947335.1. Taxonomy (NCBI): domain Eukaryota; kingdom Metazoa; phylum Arthropoda; class Insecta; order Hymenoptera; family Megachilidae; genus Megachile; species Megachile rotundata. Next base: position 8,581,951 of record NC_134994.1, read on the forward strand.
AGATAACATTTGTATCTGCGAATTTCCCGATACAGCATCACGCTTATCGTTTGCACTGAACGAGATGAGAACCATGGAAATACCAAGAACACATCCCGTTCGCACGTTTACGTCGGCCATTCACGAGCCTCCGTAAACTGTTCTTTTGTTTTTCTGCTCTCTTGGTAGTGTGTCATCTGTTCGTGAAAAGAAAAGGAACAGAGGGAACTGCGATTTATACCTTCACGGTCATTTTTAGCTCTTATTTGTCTCGGGAAGGAAAACTGAAGGATACCTCCTTTCGATTGGCTTGGGTTTTTCCCTCGGCTCCTCCGTTAGATAATATTCACGCATGATTGCGCGGCGATATAACGCGTGGTAACTTTGACGCAGGATGTTACGCGTGGAATGGATGGGAAATTGAATTTTTGTTATTTAGAAAGTATTATGTATAATGTAACGGAGAAGGAAATATAATAAGTGGGAAATATGATGAGATGGCAATATAGCGCGTGGGAAGTATTAGATGGAGATGTGAGTTATAAATATAACGTATAGTAAATGCAATGCGTAGGAAATATAATAAGATGAAAATATAATTAGTAGCAAATATAACTTTTAGAAAATATAACATATGACAAATATAACAGGTAGAAAATATAATATATGACATATGTAACATGTGTGAAATATAACATGTGACAAGTATAACATGTATGAAATACAACGTGTAGTAAATACAACATATAAGAAATATAATATATGACAAATATGACATGTGTGAAATACAATATATGATGAATATAACATGTGTGAAATACAACATGTAGCAAATATAAAATATAGTAAATACAACATATAACAAATATAACATGTGTGAAATGTAACATGTAGCAAATATGACGTGTGTCAAATACAACATATGACAAATATGACATGTGTGAAATACAACATATGATGAATATAACATGTGTGAAATACAACATGTAGCAAATACAAAATATAGTAAATACAACATATAGCAAATATGACATGTGTGAAATACAACATATGACAAATATGACATGTGTGAAATACCACATATGATGAATATAACATGTGTGAAATACAACATGTAGCAAATACAAAATATAGTAAATACAATATATAGCAAATATGACATGTGTGAAATACAACATATGACAAATATGACATGTGTGAAATACAACATATGATGAATATAACATGTGTGAAATACAACATGTAGCAAATACAAAATATAGTAAATACAACATATAGCAAATATAACATGTGTGAAATATAACATGTAGCAAATATGACATGTGTGAAATACAACATATGACAAATATGACATGTGTGAAATACAATATATGATGAATATAACTTGTGTGAAATACAACATGTAGCAAATACAAAATATAGTAAATGCAATATATAGCAAATATGACATGTGTGAAATACAACATATGACAAATATAACACATATCAAGTACATCTCTCAAAATACAACACACATAAAATACAACATACAGCAAATATAACACACAGTAAATAAAAACCATATCAAAATACAACTCACACTAATACAAATTCATGCAACTCCTAATAAACACAAATCATTGACGACATAACGCAACGATATAACTGTATAGTGCTGAATCTGCATTCCGATAAATAAGGTCATTAATCTTCAACTTTATTTATTTGTCCAAAGCAGCAAAATATCTACAATCCTACAATAATTATTCCAAGAATATTATTTTAATTTCTTCGCCTTTGATAATTCCTTTGTTCCGACTAAGAAATTGTAATCAAGTTTAATTTTAGTTTAGTGATTAAGTTTTATTGGAGGCTCAGTACAAGATAAACGCTTCTCAATTCGGTATACGATTTACGTCATCGGAATTATTATACGAATACATTGCACCGTGATTAACGCGAAAATTCCATTCAATGGGGTTTTTCGTGAACTTTGAATTTTAGATGCATCGATTGTATTGATACTTGACATTTAAAAATGACTTGTCGAGAATACGTTGTATCGCCACTCACGAAATAATTAGAAGAATAATTTATCGAGAACCTGTTCCAACAGGAAAAAAATAATTACGTTTGCTAAAAAAAACTTTATCGATTGTACGTCAAATAGTGGAAAAATTAAATTTTCGATCAATCATTTAAAAAATAGAAAAAGGGGGAATTTGAAATATTCTACCTTGAAATTTATTTAAAAATAAACGAGTGCTTCGGGAGAGGTATGCAACATATCGATTGTAAACGATTGAATGAGACTTGGCTATGAATGTTTCATATATTGCATGTCACAGAAAAAATATAGCGACGTTAAATGCTACGTAAAAATTACGAATTTTTATGTGTCACTGTTGTGAACGAAAAAGTTATAAATAAAATATGAAGTGAATATTTTTTCTCGCGTTTATTTTACTTGTTAATTGCAAAAATACTGACAATAGAATAGACAACGTGTGAAAATCGGTAAACAGAAAAATATTCAAAATTTGGTTCCACTAGTTCCCACTTTGCATCGCTAGATGGCCCGCCATTTTGTAGTCCATATGCAGTTTTCTGAATTTTTGAAAATAAAGCTTCCTGCTTACTGTAAAACCATTTGTCTTATCATATTTTGTTCGTAGAATAATTTGCAAGCATTATAATGCTTAAAAATGCTTTATTTTTCGGGGAAACGTGAGTTTTTGTTTTGATAGTTTCACGTTTGACTCCAAGATGGCGGCAGTAATGTGTTTGCTGAGATTAGCGCGCGAAAATATAAATTTAAAAGAAGCATGTAAGTGTGAGAGTTTCAAATTTAGTTCAGACTCTTAAATTAATAATTTTGCAGTAAGATATTCTTTGTTATGTTTGTTTTGTTAGTTAAACGACTATAATTCTGTAATTAATATACCTTAATTTATATATTTTTTATAATTGAGTGTTCTTGCAAATATATTAAGATGTGAATGTCAGTGTGCAAAAACTTTCAAGATATTTATAAGAAACTATCACTGTTATGCTTATTACCGAGCTGGCAGACGACGTCATCTAATTTAATGTTGAAAACGAGATCATTGCGAATGATCAACGCGATAATGACAAAATTACTCTCTTCGCTCTATGAGATAAATGTCACTTTCAAGGTTCTTACCAATGATGCCCCATGATTTTTCTCCACCCACGCTTTTCCCTTTTTCACCTACCTAAATTGAATAACATAACTTTTCAAAATATTAACTACAAATAAACTTCACTTCCATAACTTCACTTCCATACAAAATTAATGTACATCAAAATTAAGCAAAAGATCATGAATTCATTTTATTGAAATTTTACAGAATAACATAAAAAACGTTTAATATTTAATTCCAAAAAATTATGATTAATAATTGATTTGTATTATTCGTGTTTACTATTGCACATAATTTACAGTTTCATCTGAACGTAAAATAATCGTTAAAGTACACAATCAGAGTCAATTGTCCAATTAATTTTCCACATGTCCGATCTTCCGTCGTTCGCGTGTAACCTGAAATGACACAGGGGTCATCGTACGAATTGTCGCAAATTTATTCAAAAGCGAATTAGCGATATTCTTCCCACGCGTTATAACGCCACTCGTTAAATCACAGGTTTAATTTAAACGTTGTGTAGATACAATGTTATAATGTTATATCGCCGCAAATGATATTTGTGGATATTTAATTTATCATGTGTTATATTTTTTTATATTAACATATGTTGTATTGCAATGTTATATCGTCATGTATGATGTGTGTGAAAAGTTTAATGTATCACATATTATATTGCCACATAATATATTTTCTTCATATTAACACATAATACATTGCAACGTGTTATATCGCCACGTATGACATTTGTCAAACATTTAATTCATCATATGTTATATTGTCATCATATTAACATATGTTACATTGCAATGTGTTATATCGCCACGTATGACATTTATCAAACATTTAATGCATCATATGTTATATTGTCATCATATTAACATATGTTATATTGCATTATGTTATATCACCTCATATGACATTTGTCAAATGTTCAATTCACCACACATTATATTTTCTTCACATTAACATGTGTTATATTGCAATATTCTATATGGTCACATATGGTATTTGTCAAACGTTTAATTCACCATATGTTACATTTACCACATATGATACTACAACATTCATACAACGACATGTTTTATACTTGTCATTTTACATATGTTATATTTACCATACGTGACATTTGTAAACCATTGTGTTTATCACATATGATATTTGTCACACACTATATAATCTAAATATCATGTTTCTCATGTGTTATAATTATCATGCATTTCATTTATTATGACTTGAATTCAACCAATCATTAACATGATGGTCAATCATTAAATGGTTACACATTCTCTTAATTTATTACATTCAATCGTCTCCATCCACACACACTAATATATAGAGAAAAAAGCTTTGAACAAATCATATACAATTAGTAGATTTATATGGTAATATATGTATATCTTAATATGTATGTATATGAATATGTATGAATATGTGTGTATATGTATATGCATGAATATGTATGTATATGAATATATGTATATGTACGAATATGTATGAATATGTGTGTACATGTATATGCATGAATATGTATGTATATGAATATATGTATATGTATGAATATGCATGTATATGAATATATGTATATATATAAATATGTATGCATATGAATATATGTATATGTATGAATATGAATATATGTATATCAATATATATATCTCAATTATATCAGCATACGTATATCAATACATTATTTATAGCAATATACAAATCCACCACATCAATCTCCTAATCCGCACACCTAACATTAAGCTGTTACCAATCATCCTCGTCCCCGCAGCAGTGATCTCGTTAAAGAGAGCGCACCCTTTTACTGAAACAGCTTGTATTCACCTACTTCATGCAGCCATCGTACCATCTATCATACTAAATCACTAAATAGAAAAAGAATAGAAGTCGCTAGATAATTTGTTCGTAGAAGTTTATTGTCTGCGGGAGCGCATCAAATTGCGCCCTACCTAGTCGGTCCGTGGCGACCCACGGACGATATAAAAGCCAGCTTCCACCCGGGACAAGGCAACTACGTATCGACCGTACAACGATCGACGGCATGAACTTTATTCTAGTGCCGTTTCTCCTAGGTCAGTTAGGTCTCTCGATTGCTCGATTTACTAACACCGTGACCGTTTATCGTTACGATCCCCAATGATTCACGAAGGACGGGTCAAGAGCTGTAACGAGTTAAAACGTTGACACCGTTGAATCCGTCCCCGTTGTGTTCGTCGATAATCTAACGATTTCTTCGCGAAGGCCCACCATTGACCCCGTTTTCGAAAGCAGACCTTCAGACTTTTAACTATCGATTAAATTCGCAGGAGTTCGAGTGCCGACGAACGAGGAACAATGGAAGAATGGGCCGGAGTACACTTTCAACGCGAGTTTGGGCATGGTCACCAGCATGGAAGTGGACAAGGGTCAGCCCATGGGATCCAATATGTTCGTCACTTTGAAATGCCGCCCTAAGGAACCCACCAGACTCCACTGTCGCTTCGAGAACGCCCGAATCGCAAAGTTTGTACCGGAGAAGTTCGAAGCCGAGGCTTCCATGCCACCCGCCAATGCGACCTTCTCCGATTTCGGATTCGGGAACGCCTCCTTCGAGATTTTGTTCAACGAGGACGGGATCGAGAATTACAAATTCGAGAACGATGATCGGCAGATGGGCGACTATCTGGTGAACATGTATCGGCTGATCGCGAATCATCTGAGCGTCGGTGTGAAATTCAGGAAGGATGTCCCGTCACCGTTGCGGAAACTGGAGAACTCGAGCGTAGGCGAGTGCAATGTCACTTACAACGTTTCGCGAAGGAAACTGGACCAGCCGATCTCCATCGAAGAGTTTCAGCTCGTTTGGTTGCCGGATCAGAGGATCGACCCGGAACAGGAAACGGAGATCACTAGGGAAACGCATTTGAGCGACTGTTTGATTCATTCGGTTTACTTCTTTGGCACGAGACACACTTTTGGCATCGTTCCTGTTGGGTCCATGGAGAAACTGGTATGTTATGATTTAAATATTAATATGGGGGACTAGTATGTACCGCTATTTCGAGATTGAAATCACATATATTCGAAATATGTGCAAACGGCGATATAACACGAGGAAATATAATGCGTGGTAATATAACGCGAGATAATATAAAGTACAATGATACGTGTGGAAATGTGACGAATAGGGACGCATTACGTAATAATATTATGCATGGCGATGTAACGCGAGGAAATACGATGCGTTGCTATATAACGCGAGATACAAGGTACAGTGATAGTACGCGTGGATATACAACAAATAGGGGCGTATTGCGTAACAATATTATGCATGGCGATATAACGCGAAGAGGAATGACGTATGGCGATATAACGCGAGATAATAGAAAGTACAATGATAGTACGCGTGGAAATACGACAAATAGGGACGTATTGCGTAACAATATTATGCATGGCGATATAATGAGAAAAGGAATGACGTATGGCTATATAACGCGAGATAATAGAAAGTACAATGATAGTACGCGTGGAAATACGACAAATAGGGACGTATTGCGTAACAATATTATGCATGGCGATATAATGAGAAAAGGAATGACGTATGGCTATATAACGCGAGATAATAGAAAGTACAATGATAGTACGCGTGGAAATACGACAAATAGGGACGTATTGCGTAACAATATTATGCATGGCGATATAACGCGAAGAGGAATGACGTATGGCGATATAACGGATGGTAATACAAGGCGTGATAGTTCAACACGTAGTAATTCAATGCTTGTTAGTACAACGCATGGCAATACTATACATGGCGATATAACGCGTGGTAATTCAATGCATGGCGATATAACGCGTGGCAGTGCAATATGTGGCAATATACCGTGTGGTAATGGAACTAGTTATTTAACACATGGTAATTTCTTCGTGTGAAGTTATAGTACGTGGAAATTCTCCCGAGTGGCGATGTAACGCGTGCTAACTCTATCAAGTGGCGATATAACGCGTGGTAACTCAACACTTGGTAATACCTTCGCGTAAAATATGAACGCGTAGTAATACCTTTATGTAGCTATTTGACACGTGATAATTCTCCTGGATGGCGATATAACGCGTAGTAACTCTCCCAAGTGGCGATATAACGCATCGTAATTTAATACGTGGTAATACCTTTGCGTGGTGTACTAACGCGTAGTAATACTCTCATATTGCTATTTAACACGCGATAAATCTCCCGAGTGGCAATATAACGCGAAGTAACACTACGCGTGGCGATATATCAAAACGTACAACAACACATCGCGACATAACACAAAATACAATAATCCGCAATAAAACGCGATTATGATATAAAGCGTGATAAAACGTATGGTAATTAAATCCGTGGCGATATAACGCATAGTAATAATTCATGACCATATAACAATCTTTAACTAATAATAAAAATAATACAAAAGTAGTGTAATAATAATATTAGATCGTATACGATTCATTAAATGTTAAATAATTTGTATAATCCAATTTCCAGCAATCATCTACCGGACGCATAATCATCTCAAGCTCGAACTTCACATCAGAGAGCACCAACAAGGTTGACGTGTACAACACAAAGAGGAAAATGATCGGAAGTGTTTTGGACCACATCCGTTTAACTTTGGTCTCCGTCACTCCTCTCACGTCGGATTTCAAGGAAATTACGAACCCAATGAACATTGGTCCTATATTGAACAAATCGTCTATTGATTACTAATTACTAAAGATTGATCTGTTAGCACCTTATGTATGTAGTAAAATAATCGCATTTGAAAGACTGAATTTTTTCTTTCACTTTGTCCTTTTTCCCTTAATGTACCATTATTTGTTATGATAACTGCAGAATAATTTGCTTTGTAGCGTAAAAACTTATATAATAAAACATTAACATATCTTCTTACACCCTTTTCGAATATTATTCTTTCAACATAAGTGTCACTAACAAGTTAAGAGGATTAATGTCTTGTAATTAAGTCACAAGATGTTGAATTAAATCTTGCAATCACAAGATATTGAAGTAAAAATGTAGCAAATAATATCACAAGATATTAAAGTGAAAATATAGCAATATACTGTACAGAATCGCCCAGAAGTTTTTATACGATCATATCGTTCTGCGCTCTTTGATCTTGTGGAAATTATCCTGATACCCGATAATTGCTCCTATAATTAGTTTGCGATCATTCAACCCTCGTAATGTCTACATCAACTTTAAGGGTAACTAGATTTCGACTAAGTGTCCATGTGTGCCATACCTGATAAACCCTTGCACTTCTACCGTCCATACCAATAAATCCTTCTTTGAGATCATTACAATCGATTACTTCGTGTTCCAATCCTAGCAGAAAAATCCTAAAATGTCGCAACTCAGAAACAACGGCCATCCCTTCTAACTCGTACAAATAGCACCATTGATCTGTTGTTGTTTGTTCACTAAAGCAAGCTATCACTGCCAAGTTCTTATCTTGTTCCAATAGCATTGCTCCTATCAAACTTACATCCATATAAAATTTGCTTTAAAATCTCAGGTCAGATATACAAAACACCAAGCGAGTTACAAGCTCTTCTTTGACCTGGTGAACGACTTCCTATACTTCTTAACCCTGTCAGGAGTTCGATGATCGCAAACTCTTTTATTGCATTCAATTTCCGACAGTTAACGCACATTCTAAAGATCCTACTTTTCTTCACAAACGCAATAGAACTTGCGTACGGTAAATCGGATTCTCTGATTGTACCACTATCCAATAAATCTTTTATCATCTCGTGAACAATCGTACGAGTAATACGATCGGTTTATTCGAGACATTTAATCTCCATCGTATTCGTTTTCTTGAGGTCTTGAAATTCCAGTGGCGCAGCTAGCGATTCCTCCCATTTCTGAAATTCAAATCAATTGCTTTTATCAGCAATTGATGGAACACCAAAAGTGGCAGAGCATTAGCGTAATTCAATGTATTTCACCACAGCTCAAACAACAACGTACAAACCGAAGTAACTTAAAAAGCCCTGAAGCAATATAAAAAACCTTGAGTCAACGTAAAGATCCTGAATATTGGGAGTGTAGGAATTTGGGGATATAGGAATTTGGGTATGTGGGTATTTGGGAATGTAGGGATTTTGGGATGTAGAGATTCAGCGCGTGGAAATAACACGCGTAGAAATACAACGCACCGAAATACAATGCGTGGAATTATGGCGCATGCAAGTACCACGCGTGGAATTATGACGCGTGGAAGTATCACACGTAGAAATACCATGCGTGGAATTATGACGCGTGGAAGTATCACACGTAGAAATACCATGCGTGGAATTATGACGTGTGGAAGTACAACGTCTGGAATTATGGTGCGTGGAAATACCATGCGTGGAATTATGACGCGTGCAAGTACCACGCGTAGTATTATGACGCGTGGAAGTCTCATGCGTGGAAATACCACGCGTGAAACTATGGTGCGTGGAAATACCATGCGTGGAATTATGACGCGTGGAAGTACCACGTGTGGAACTATGGTGCGTGGAAATACTACGCGTGGAATTATGACGCATGCAAGTACCACGCGTGAAATTATGACGCGTGGAAATATCATGCGTCGAAATACCATGCATGGAATTATGGTGCGTGGAAGTACCACACGTGGAATTATGACGCATAGGAGTATCACGCGTGGAATTATGACGCGTGGAAGTATCACACGTAGAAATACCATGCGTGGAATTATGACGCGTGGAAGTATCACACGTAGAAATACCATGCGTGGAATTATGACGTGTGGAAGTACAACGTCTGGAATTATGGTGCGTGGAAATACCATGCGTGGAATTATGACGCGTGCAAGTACCACGCGTAGTATTATGACGCGTGGAAGTCTCATGCGTGGAAATACCACGCATGGAATTATGGTGCGTGGAAGTACCACGCGTGAAACTATGGTGCGTGGAAATACCATGCGTGGAATTATGACGCGTGGAAGTACCACGTGTGGAACTATGGTGCGTGGAAATACTACGCGTGGAATTATGACGCATGCAAGTACCACGCGTGAAATTATGACGCGTGGAAATATCATGCGTCGAAATACCATGCATGGAATTATGGTGCGTGGAAGTACCACACGTGGAATTATGACGCATAGGAGTATCACGCGTGGAATTATGACGCGTGGAAGTATCACACGTAGAAATACCATGCGTGGAATTATGACGCGTGGAAGTATCACACGTAGAAATACCATGCGTGGAATTATGACGTGTGGAAGTACAACGTCTGGAATTATGGTGCGTGGAAATACCATGCGTGGAATTATGACGCGTGCAAGTACCACGCGTAGTATTATGACGCGTGGAAGTCTCATGCGTGGAAATACCACGCATGGAATTATGGTGCGTGGAAGTACCACGCGTGAAACTATGGTGCGTGGAAATACCATGCATGGAATTATGGTGCGTGGAAGTACCACACGTGGAATTATGACGCATAGGAGTACCACGCGTGGAATTATGGCGCATAGGAGTACCACGCATGAAATTATGGTGTGTGGAAGTGCTACTTGTGGAATTATGGTGCGTGAAAATACCACGCGTGGAATTATGACGCGTGGAAGTACCACGCGTGGAAAAAGCTATGTAAAAGGCCCTGAGGGAGTCGAAAAATCTCTATAAGCCTCCAACCGCAAGGTCGTTGACACACGGTAATATTCGCGCAGTGCCAAAATGGTGGGTGTCGAAGCGGAGGAGGGTCGATTTCGTGTCCCCGATTCGAAACGTTCTAGCAATTCCCTCGGTGAAGCTACCGGTCCGCGTGCACACGCTTTATTTTCCAGCAGGAAAGAGAGAGAGCCGGTCTGACAATCGTCAAGAAGAGGTCAGTAGTGCAGTTTAGCCACGGTATAAGAGCAGCCCGAACATCAGTTGTTGCTCCACTGAAGTAGCTGAACGTTGCACGGTGTCACCATGAACGCATTGTGGAACATAGTGCCGTGGTTCCTAGGTAAGCTCCATCTCCTTCGTCCCTAAAAAACCCTCCATTCGAACACATCGTACGTTCACATGGAATTAAGAAAAAAATAAAAAGAAACCAAAAGATTACAGCAGCCGCGTGACATCGGAAAATACCGGCCACCTTTAATCGGGCCAATTCATCTCGTTCAATCATTCAATTCGCGTATCGCGGGTGTACGGTTAGGTCGAACAACGACGGGCATGCGGCAAACATTTACGGGTTAGTCGTAATCGTACCCGAACACGTTTTTCAGCCGCACGTGTCGCCATTGACTCGCCCTGGGAGTACGGTCCCGAGTACACGTTCCAGGTCCGAGTGAACTCCACGGCGATTCCGGAAGAAGGCAGCTACGTCAGCATCCGGTTGAACGTCACTTCCAAGCTGGTATGCCAGCCGAAAGGGTTTCACGTGTTGAGCTGTCACTTTCGGGACTCGAAGGCGGACAGTTACGTGACGGAGACCTTGGATCCCGGAATACCGGAGGTGCCGGTCAGCCAGGAGGCCTACGAGATCAACCAGGATCAGTTCGAGATCAAATTCAGCGAGCAGGGTTTAGACAGTCTGGTGGTCAACGAGAACATACAGCCACGGGAACTGGATATGATCCGGGTGATCGTTGATCAACTTAACATCGGCGTTCTTCCTGGAAAATACAGGGAGACGTTGATGGCGCTCGAGAATTACACTCTTGGGGAGTGCATGACGGATTTCGACGTGGATCGCAACGTACTGGATTATCCTACGCATCTGAACAGTGATTATCAACTGCTCACGATGTTCAAGGTGAAGGACGGACAGGTGCTGCAGATCAGGAAGAGGAGACATCTTCACATGTGCATGCACAGGGTGCCGTACTTCTTCGGGAGCGCGGAAAGTTTCAGGGAGGTCAGCGATGTGGTGTCCACTATTGTGAGTATCTGGAGTGTTAAACACGTTTGAGAGTAGGAAAGTTAGTTGACGAAAGAACAGTTGGATTGGGTGGGTTGAAGTGCGAGTACCGTGTGTGCCTGACAAGAAGCCTTCCGAAAATTCTTGATGAAATAGATACGAAATCACACTAATAATAATGATAGTTATTATTAGTTATTACTAATAATCATAGCTCGTGTGAAATGAGATGGAGTGCATCTGGACCTGTAGAAATTTGGGAAACTTCTTATGAGACATGCCATTCAAGCTTTTTGAATAAGAATTTAGGCAATCAATAAATAGAGTGAAGCAGTTGTAAGTAAAAGGTGGTAGATGATGGCTATCTGATGTGTAGTATATCAACACGTGGCGATGCAATGCATGGTAATACAACGCGTAGTAATTCAATATGTAAAAGGCGAAGATGATATACCGGATGGTTATATAGTAGATAGATGTCTAACACGTGGCAATACGGGGTATAATGATACAACGCGTACTTTTCCAACGCGTAGTTAGTTAATGTGCAACTACCTAACGATTAGTTATCAGGTACTTAACTATTTGGCACGTAGTTAGCTGATGCTTAGATATCTAACACGTACCTAGCTGACACTTAGCTATCTAACGCGTAGATAACTAATATGTACATATCTAATGCGTGGTTATTTAACACGTAGAAATATAACGCGTGGTTATCTAATGCGTAGAAATATAACGCGTGGTTAACCAACGCGTAGATATATAACGCGTGGTTATCTAACGCGTAGATATATACCGCGTAACTATTAAACGCGTAGATATATACCGCGTAACTATTAAACGCGTAGATATATACCGCGTAACTATTAAACGCGTAGAAATATAACGCGTGGTAATCTAATGCGTAGAAATATAACGCGTGGTTAACCAACGCGTAGATATATAACGCGTGGTTATCTAACGCGTAGATATATACCGCGTAACTATTAAACGCGTAGATATATACCGCGTAACTATTAAACGCGTAGATATATACCGCGTAACTATTAAACGCGTAGAAATATAACGCGTGGTAATCTAATGCGTAGAAATATAACGCGTGGTTAACCAACACGTAGATATATAACGCGTGGTTATCTAACGCGTAGATATATACCGCGTAACTATTAAACGCGTAGATATATACCGCGTAACTATTAAACGCGTAGATATATACCGCGTAACTATTAAACGCGTAGAAATATAACGCGTGGTAATCTAACGCGTAGAAATATAACCCATGGTAATCTAATGCGTAGATATATAACGCGTGGTAATCTAACGCGTAGAAATATAACCCATGGTAATCTAATGCGTAGATATATAACGCGTGGTAATCTAATGCGTAGATATACAGGGTTTGTCCAATAAGTATCCGGATTGATGTCCTAAAATGAAGTGCGTTGAAGATATACGTACATTGAGTTAATAATCTTCAAAGTATGCCCCTCCTGCATCAATACACCGTTGCCAGCGGGTTTTCCATTGTTTATACGCTTCCTGGAAGTCGGCAAGCGTAAGACTGTTCAGGCACTCCGTCGAAGCCGCTTGAACCGCCTCAATCGTCCCGAAACGATGTCCTTTAAGGCTTCTTTTAATGCGAGGGAACAGAAAAAATCAGAGGGTGCCATATCTGGACTGTAGGGTGGTTGGGGTAGTGTTGTGATGTTATGCTTCGTCAGTATCTGTCTCACAATTAACGACGTGTGACTTGGCGCGTTGTCGTGATGGAGCATCCAGGAATTCGCGATCTCCCTTCGTACGCGGCGTACTTTAAGTCTCAAACGTTCGAGCACTTCTGCGTAAAATTGGCCATTCACTGTTTGTCCAGCAGACACAAACTCCTTGTGGATAACACCTTTTGCGTCAAAGAAGACAATAAGCATCGATTTTATCCTTGACTTGCTCATGCGAGCCTTTTTCGGTCTAGGAGAGCCGCTTGTGTGCCACTCAGCACTTTGCATTTTTGACTCCGGATCGTATTCAAAAATCCATGTTTCGTCACCGGTAATCACTCTGTCTAAAAGATTTGAATCCCTCTCCAAACATTCTAAAAGTTCACGAGAAATCGTCACACGGCGTTCTTTCTGTTCCTCTGTTAAAACCTTCGGAACCAATTTAGCGCACACTTTTCGCATTTGCAAATCCTCGGTTACGATAGAATGAATAGAGGATTTCGTTAAATGTAATTCCTGTGCAATTAAACGAATGCTTAAACGGCGATCGGAATTCAAAATTTCCCACACTTTGTCGACATTCGTATCGGATCGGGACGACGACGGTCGTTCAACGCGTTGCTCGTCTTCAACGTCTTCACGGCCATCTTTGAAATTTTTGTGCCACTCAAAAACACTCGTTCTGGACATGGAATCATCCTTGTAGGCCTGACGAATCATATTAAATGTCTCCGTAGCAGATTTATTTAGCTTAACGCAAAATTTAATCGCACAACGTTGCTCGATATTTCGTTGCATTTTGATTCTCGACGCGAACGTTAAATCCGCTTCCACTTCAAGCACGATATAAACGAAACAAATGGTGGAAAACAAATGGACCTAGATTTGTATTATACATAACAACTTTTCGCATCGATCTAGCTAATAGAGATTGCTCCCTGACCTACCAAACTAGCAGAAAAAAATCAGTCCGGATACTTATTGGACAAACCCTGTATAACGCGTGGTTATCTAACGCGTAGAAATATAACGCGTGGTTATCTAATGCGTAGAAATATAACGTGTGGTAATCTAACGCGTAGAAATATAACGCGTGGTTATCTAATGCGTAGAAATATAACGCGTGGTAATCTAACGCGTAGAAATATAACGCGTGGTAATCTAACGCGTAGAAATATAACGCGTAGGAATAAAACGCGTAACTATTAAACGCGTAGAAATATAACGCGTAGTAATCTAACGCGTAGAAATATAACCCATGGTAATCTAATGCGTAAATATATAACGCGTGGTAATCTAATGCATAGATATATAACGCGTGGTTATCTAACGCGTAGAAATATAACGCGTGGTTATCTAATGCGTAGAAATATAACGCGTGGTAATCTAACGCGTAGAAATATAACGCGTGGTAATCTAACGCGTAGAAATATAACGCGTAGGAATAAAACGCGTAACTATTAAACGCGTAGAAATATAACGCGTAGGAATAAAACGCGTAACTATTAAACGCGTAGAAATATAACGCGTGGTAATCTAACGCGTAGAAATATAACCCATGGTAATCTAATGCGTAGATATATAACGCGTGATAATTTAATGCGTAGAAATATAACGCGTGGTTATCTAATGCGTAGAAATATAACGCGTGGTAATCTAACGCGTAGAAATATAACGCGTGATAATCTAACGCGTAGAAATATAACGCGTAGAAATATAACGCGTGGTAATCTAACGCGTAGAAATAAAACGCGTAACTATTAAACGCGTAGAAATATAACGCGTAGCTATTAAACGCGTAATTATCTAACAGGCAGCGATCTAACATATATCTAATCTACGCGTAGTTATTCAACGCGTAGTTACCTAACGCGTAGTTACCCAACGCGTAGCTATACAACGTGTAACAATACCCCGTGCATTTATCTAACGCACAGCTATCGGACGTACAAATATCTAGCATATGTCTATCTAGCGAGTAGCAATTTATTCTAATTTTAAAAAACAACAAACTTCCAAATATTAAAGATTAAAAACAAATTCTTGTTTTGCAGAGTTCCTCAACGAGTTACATCGTCCTAACATCCACGGAATTCACATCCGGCACCAGGAACGTGATAATCACGAACAAAGTGTCCGAAGGAGCGATGACAACCTTATACGAGGATATAAGCCTCAGATTAGAGTCAATTTTACCAGCGAAAGGTAAACCACCCGAAGTAAAAGAACCTGAGCCAGCTAGTATGTTCGTCGGAAGATGGTTGATGGACAAATCGATCGAAGATGATTTGTCATTGGAGATTTAATCGAATGATTGAATTCTGAAGAGGGAAAAGAATGTGTACTATGACATGATATGCGACGAAACGATCGATAGTCGTTTTGCCATTATTGGCAGCTGATGATGGAAGATAATGTGTCATTGTTATTGTAAATAATGTATTGCTGTATTGGCATTGAATTCTGTGGAGAATAAAAATGTTTTTTGTTTGTATGTGTATCTTAATTAATTCATATTTGGGTTGATAGTTGAGATCGGTTAGTAAGGTTTGAGGTTAGGTTAGATTAAATTAGGTTATGTTTCATTTTGTTAGGTTAGGTTAAGGTTTGGAGTGGGGTACGTTAGGTTAGGTCAGTTAAGGTGAAGTAATATTATAGTTATAGCAGACTAGGTTAGGCGAAGTTAAGGTATAAGTAGACGATTTTAGGATAGGTTATGTTAAGTAATATTTAAGTTAGGTTGGGTTAGGTTATGGTTTGGAGTGGGATACGTTATGTTAGGTCAGTTAAGGTAAGGTAAAATTAAAATTATAATAGACTAGGTTAGGTGAGGTTCAGATATAGATAGGCTCTATTAGGGTAGGTTATGTTAAGTCACGTTTAAGTTAGGTTAGGTTAGGTTAGATTATGGTTTGGAGTGGGATACGTTATGTTAGGTCAGTTAAGGTAAGGTAAAATTAAAATTATAGCAGACTAGGTTAGGTGAGGATCAGATATAGGTAGGTTCTATTAGGATAGGTTATGTTAGGACACATTTAAGTTAGGTTACGTCAGCTTAATATTCTCAAATAACGTAATGAAAAATACTCATTTTTATTTAAGTTAATAAAATTATATCAAGAAACTACTACGAATATCTTAAAACGTGAAAATTGGAAGATTATTATACCGAAAATATAAATTTCATGAAATTTAACTGTAATTATTATTAAATAACTATAGCAAGTCAATACATTTATCCACTTTCTACATTAAATCAAGCAATCACACAGAAATTAAGGAAATTCGTATGAAATAACCATGTTTGAAGGATTCGCAAACAAACGGTTTAACAGCAAGTTCCACTTTAATCGCAGTGGACCGCTTTAAATGATTCGATTATCCCGAATGAAGCAAGGATCCGATTTGATAGACGCATCTGGGTTTCATTCAAGGACAAACAATAATGAAATTCGCTTAATTGTAATTAGACTAGACCAGATAATTATTAACAATTAAAATTGTGGGAATTAAGAATTTTAGTTATTTATTTTCAAATATTTTGATGAACATTTATTTACAATAAATTCTTTCAATTTTAACAGGATAGATTAGTTAGAACTTTCTACTTCTGGTTCTATTAAAAATATAGTTTCTATAAATTATTTTAATAAATGTTTATTAAGAATTTGTTAGGTATTTAAGTATTTATTAATAATGAGATTAAAGTATTTTATCTTCTTTTATATCTAATTTATTATTTTTATAATTATATTGTATTGTTACATATAACATATGTATTATTTAGAGGTTATGTTATTATTATTATAATTATAATTATAACGGAATGTTAATAATATAGAAAGTTAATGTAGAAGCAATACAAAATATTATGTCGAAAATTCAAGTTGGAAAATGACAATAAACGTTCATAATTACTGAAATTTCAATATGTCTGACTATATACCTTCACTTTCACGGCGACGGTCAACCTAACCTAACTTAACCTATCGAAAAACTTTTATACAAAAACTATTATTAATAGGGATTTGGGTATGTGAGTATTTGGAAATGTGGAGATTTGGGAATGTAGGAATTTTGGGATGTGAAGATTTGGCGCGTGGAAATACCACGCTTAGAAATACAACGCGTGGAATTATGGCGCATGGAAGTACTACGCTTAGAAATATCACGCGTGGAATTATGGCGCATGGAAGTACTACGCGTAGAAATATGGTGCGTGGAAATACCACGCGTGGAATTATGGTGCGTGAAAATACGACGCGTGGAATTATGGCGCATAGGAATACCACGCCTGGAATAATGGCGCATAGGAATACCACGCGTGAAATTATGTCGCATGGAACTACCACGCGTGGAATTATGGTGCGTGGAAATACCATGCGTGGAATTATGGCGCATAGGAATACCACGCGTGGAATTATGGCGCATTGGAATACCACGCGTGAAATTATGGCGCATGGAACTACCACGCGTGGAATTATGACGCATGGAAGTATCACGCGTGGAATTATGGTGCGTGGAAGTACCATGCGTGGAATTATGGTGCGTGGAAATACGACGCGTGGAATTATGGCGCATGGAACTACCACGCGTGGAATTATGGCGCATGGAAGTATCACGCGTGGAATTATGGTGCGTGGAAGTACCACGCGTGGAATTATGGCGCGTGCAATTAACACCTGCTACTATTCTCTCCTACATTATAATTATCACTGAACCTAATATTATACATAATAATATTTATTTGAAAACATCGTCTAATACCTAACCTAACTAACCTACGCAAAAACAAATATTATACAATAAACACCTGCTACTATTCTCTCCTACATTATAATCACCTCTAAATCTAGTATTATGCATAATATCTATTCGAAAGCATCAACCAGAAAAGAAAAGATACTAAATTAATTAGCTCGCACCGACAAGTCGATCGCGTGCAGCGCGTTTAATTAGCTTCAAGGACAAGGAATTTTATCAAGATCACAAAGGCGTGTTTTGCAACAATCCAGAAACTACAGAAAGTGATATCAAGTATGCGCGACAATACGGAAGATGTCTGGAGGAACCACGATCCGCACGGAAGCGGTTGTTAATGAAATTGTTTTCAAGGAGACGGTAATGAATCAAGTTATCTGTCGTATAAAGAGGAGACAGATGGAACGTCGTCGTATCAGTCGTGACACTAGAAGCTATCAGACATGTTGGTAATAATTCTGCCTTTTTTGCTAGGTAAGTTATAGTAAGCTATTTTATACTGAACCTTAGTCAGACTTAAACCTTTAAGTGTACTTTGACTTGTTTCATTTAGGATACTCTTATATGTTAGTTCAAGTTTAAGAAATTTTGTTAGGATTTTTATTATGGGTTAATTTTACTATTTTTGCTGGGTGAGTTATAGGGATATTTTATGTTAAACCTTGTTAAGCATTTTTTGGAATTCAAACTTTAAAGATATTTTGATTTCTGTGATTTGGGACTCATAGTTCAAGTTTGAGAAATCTTATTCTAATTTTTGAATCATTGCATCCGAAAATTCATGCACCTATAAATCCACACATCCTAAAATTCTTACATTCCCAAATCTCCACATTTCCAAATACACGCGTAGTATTTCCACGCGTAGTATTTCCACGCGTTGTATTTCCACGCGTGGTACTTCCACGCGTAGTATTTCCACGCATTATATTTCCACGCATTGTATTTCCACGCGTTGTATTCCCACGCGTGGTATTTCCACGCACCGTAATTCCACGCGCCGTAATTCCACGAGTAGTACTTCCACGCACCATAATTCCATGCGTGGTACTTCCACGCACCATAATTTCACGCATGGTACTTCCACGCGCCATAATTCCACGCGTAGTATTTTTCACGCATTGTATTCCCACGCGTGGTATTTTCACGCACCATAATTCCACGCGCCGTAATTCCACAAATAGTACTTCCACGCACCATAATTCCACGCGTGGTACTTCCACGCACCATAATTTCACGCATGGTACTTCCACGCGCCATAATTCCACGCGTGGTACTTCCATGCACCGTAATTGCACGCGTTGTATTTCTACGCGTGGTATTTCCACGCGTCAAATCTCCTCACACCAAAATTCCTACATTCCCAAATCTCCACATTTCCAAATACCCACATACCCAAATCCCTACACTCCCAAATTACCACATCCCCAAATCCTTACATCCCCAAATCTCCACATCCCCAAATCTCGACATCCCCAAATCTCCACATTCCCAAATCCCTACCTCTCCAAATCCCCACATCCTCATTTTCCCACCTTCAAAAATTCCTACCACCCCAAGTCTCCACATCCTAACATCCCCACCTTCCCCATCCAATCAAAAAATCCTAAATAAAATAATATTCCCAATTCTCTCCATCTCCTAATCCCGCCATCCACAAACGTACACACCCCAACAAGCAATCAAATTCCCCTAATCTAATAATTCCAACTTTCCACATCTCCATCTCCAATACGTCCTTCACGCAAATCCCATTACATCAATGCAAATGATCATAAACGTTAATCATCGTACCAAATCAAAGGCTCCATACATTTCCTACGGCACGTGTGATCTCTGACCATCCCTGGTCCTTGTCGTTCCAGCCGCGCACGTAGCCGTGGACGAATCGTCCTATAATTCTGATTGGCAACGATATGGCCTGGAATCCACTTACGACGTTCTGGTGAACATGTCGCTGTCTAATATCGTGCATCACAGGGACAATTTCTGCTCGATGCTCGCGACGGAGCTGAAGTGTCGATCCAAAGGCAGCGACACTCTAGGATGTCGTTTCGCGAATGGAAGAATCGTCAGACTCGATCCTGAAGACGACCGTTGCACGAACGCGAAGAATTTCGTTCCGGTGAGCAACAGATTCGTCGACGAACAGCCTTTCGAGGTTAGGTTCAACTCGAGAGGCATCGAGAACCTCGTCGTCTCGAGGAGCATCGCTAGATGGAGGCTGGACATGATTAGAGCAATCATTGGTCAACTGAACGTCGGCTTTGAACTGGAAAAGGGACGACAACGGTTCGTTACCATGGAGAACTCGAGTATCGGGTATTGCGAGGTGGAGATCAGAATGTCAAGGGCGGGGTATGGCAGAGAGGACACCGTGGAACGTCACCGGCCATTCGAGATTGTCTTCGAACCGGAGAGGCCTGACATGCTGCCCTTGAACAGGGCGGTACTGCAGATCGAGAAGGTCAGGAAACCGAAGAGCTGTCCTAATAGGAAGATATACTTCTTTGGGAATCATGAGGACTTCAGTGGGGGACATAAGAACACTTTTATGGATATGGTAAGTTTGCAAGTTTTTGTGGTAGTGTTTAGGGGTTGGGGTAGTATGAAGGGGTAGTTTCGAGATGGGTGTTGGTGAAAATTTTGGGTATTGGAGGAATGTTTGTGAAGGGTTTTGGGGAGATGAAGTGTTTGATGTGGAATTGAAGATTTGAAGGGGTTGAGAATTTGGTGAATGAAGGTTGAAGAATTTGAGAATTTGCGTGGTTGCAATATTTAGGAGATGGGTGCACCGATTATTTCCTCGCGTGGTATTTCCACGTATCATAATTCCAAGCGCCATAATTCCACGAGTAGTACTTCCACGCATCATAGTTCCACGTGTGGTACTTTCAAGCGCCATACTTCCACGCGTTGCCTTTCTACGCACCATAATTTCACATGTGGCACTTCCATGCGCCATGATTCCATGCGTGGTATTTCCACGCGTCATAATTCCACCTATGGCACTTCTACGCGTTAAAATTCCACGCGTTGTACTTTCACGCGCTATACTTCCACGCGTGGTACTTCCACGCGCCATAATACCACGCGTCATAATTCCACCTATGGTACTTCCATGCGTGGTACTTCCACGTGCCATAATTCCAGCTATGGTACTTCCATCCGTAGTACTTCCACGCGCCATAATTTCAAGCGTGGTACTTCCACGCGCCATAATTTCAAGCGTGATACTTCCACGCGCCATAATACCACGCGTGGTACTTCCACGCGCCATATTCCAAGCGTGGTACTTCCGCGCG
This sequence comes from Megachile rotundata, assembly GCF_050947335.1. Lineage (NCBI taxonomy): Eukaryota > Metazoa > Arthropoda > Insecta > Hymenoptera > Megachilidae > Megachile > Megachile rotundata. Next base: position 8,603,768 of record NC_134994.1, read on the forward strand.
CTATAATATCACGCGTGGTACTTCCACGCGCCATAATTCCACCTATGGTACTTCCATGCGTGGTACTTCCTTGCGCCATAGGTCCACGCGTGGTACTTCTACGCGCTGTAAAAGGTATGCTTTAATTATCTGAAATTTTATGCTTTGACTATTTGAAATTTGGGTGTTTTGAGCACTTGAAACTTTAATACTTGACTATTTGAAATTTGAGTGCTTTGGAAACTTGAAATTTTGATGCTTTGACTACTTGAAATTTGAGTGCTTTGAAAACTTGAAATTTTGATGCTTTGACAATTTGAAATTTGAGTCCCTTAACTACTCTCAATTTGAATTGTATATGTGAATTCGAAAGTAAAAAATCTTGCGCACATAAAAATTTCAATAATTAATAATAAAAGAATTCTAAAATTTAAGAACTTGAGAACACGAAAATTTCAATGATTACTAAAGAAAGAATTTGAAAGTCTGAAGACATGAAAATATAAAAATTCCGAATACTGTCAAACAAAAATGTTTGAAATAATAAACAAAAAAATTTGACATAATAAACAAATAATTTTTGTAAATTTTTAAATGTATTAATTTTTTATCAATGTTTATAGACAACATCGTTAAGTTACATGCGCATATCGGAAAGAGGAATGCATTCATACACAGAATCAACAGGAATTATGAGAACCTTGAACAAGCCTAGGACAATGCAACTTCATCAAAAGATAAGCGTCACGTTGAAGGACATAAATCCTGCGCACTATGATTTCCCAGAGATTGTGGATCCAGCATCAACCAGTTTGTACGCATATACTAACCTAGAACGAATACCTGAAGAAACACAAATGGGGTGATGATAGAGGATTATATTTAAACATGATCGATGAAGGGGGAATTGTACGAATGTCTTCGATGGAGGATAAATATAACTGTTGTATAATAATAAAAGGAAATGGTATATATATGTAGGGTGTTTCATTTATTTTTAGTCTATTTCTATAAATTCGATTTTCTGTGTTCAAATAGGTAGGTTTCTTCATTAGTATATTTTTAGATTTGCATATATCTAAATCCTCTAGTCTGTGAATTTTGAGGTCATCAAGATTTTATATTGCTAAATTCAATAAATTCTAAGTTAACAAATCACCAAGTCTTCACATCTGTAAATTAATAAATCCTCTAATACGTAAAATATTACATTCTCAAATTTACAATGTATCTGCAAATTTTTATGTCTTTATATTTGAATCTCTATATGTGCAAGTTTCAAAATGAAAAAATTTCCATTTCTTATTTCTCTAAATTCTCACATCTCCAAATCTTAAAATCCCCATATTTCAAAATTCCCAAATTCCAAGATTTCCAAACTCTATTATATCCAAATCCAAATGACTTCAAATACAAAAAATTTCCAAATTTAAAAATTCTCAAATCTCAATTTCCAAATTCCAAAATCCCTGAATTCAAAAATTACCAAATTCCAAGATTTCCAAACTCTATTATTTCCAAATCCACACATCATCAAATCCAAAAATTTCCAAATTCTAAAATTCTCAAATCTCAAAGTTTCCAAATTCTAAAATTCTCAAATTTCAAAGTTTCCAAATTCTAAAATTCTCAAATCTCAGAATTTCCAAATTCTAAAATTCTCAAATCTCAGAATTTCCAAATTCTAAAATTCTCAAATCTCAAAGTTTCGAAATTCTAAAATTCTCAAATCTCAAAGTTTCCGAATTCTAAAATTCCCAAATCTCAAAATTTCCGAATTCTAAAATTCCCAAATCTCAAAATTTCCAAATTCTAAAATTCTCAAATCTCAATTTCCAAATTCCAAAATCGGAAAATCTTAAAATTCTCAATTCCCAAATCTTATAAATACCAAATTCCAAAATTCCTAAAAATCTGAAAGCTACCAAACTAAAATTTTCCTATCATCAAAATCGTTAGGAAAATTGAATCGCTGTATTTTATAGCACCAGATGAAAGTTTCTGTTTAGAACGACTCGATGCGCTCCGAACTAGTAGAGGCAGTATCTAATAAGCTTTTCGAACAACGTAACAAGCTTTGAGTCTCGTACACATCCCTAGTTTCAGTAAATGAACGAATCAACTAAATGAAAAATTTAGACACCCACGTGTCTGGCAGAAAACTCTTGAAAATTAAGAAAAATAAATATTAGAGAAATTAAGAGAAACAATTATTAGAAAAATTAAGACAAATAATTATTAGAAACATTAAGAGAAATCCTTAACTGTCATTCGTTGTTAAATAAATATAAAATAGTAGTACACCGACGAAGCAACGCAGAAATTGATATGCCATTGAATATCAAAACAAACGGAGTAAAATGTTGGATAATAAAAAACGCGACGTATTTTCACATACGTCAATCTTGCACGTGTACAACAAGCCACTAGACTCGAAACAGGGATACTAATTATTCTTTCTCTGTTATTGAGTTTTTACTGATATCGGAATTTTTCACTTTACTAGAATGTGAAATGTTTTTATCCGAGATAAATTTTTGAGATACATTATTAACAGAAAAAAATAACTGTTATGATTCGTTTAATTTAATATTCCTGCATATTAAATTTCAACGAATGAAAAGTCGAGTGACCGTCAATTAACTTTGCAATCAATTTAATTAGTACATTTCGAAGGTACTTAATGTACAATTTTACACGTGCAACAGCTTCTGCACGTGCAAGGGTAATTATTGTAACCTTTAGTCTATTACGAAGTGAATGCATATTTCTTAGTATCGATCTGTTTATGAAAATAAATTAATTAATACTTGTTATATTAATACTTGGCATGCGCGGATATAACTCGTTTATGTTGGCTGTTTCCCACTCTTTCGCTACGTGACCTAGCTGTTTAGAAGAGCTACGGCTCCAATTGGTCAGAATAGAAAAATGGACAACCACACGTATTTTCGGTATATCTCGAGCGGTCGCACAATTAGACCAAAAACAATGACAGGCAAACGTCTCGAGAGTGAGATAGCGCGAATGCGTTCAGCAGTTATTGTCATTATTATTATTATTTGCCGAAATGTAACTGGAAGTGTTCACGGTGGGCTTCTTTTACTTTGGGTCCACGCGCCAACTCGTGGGTTGACATCTGTATGCGCGCCCTGTTTCAGGGCTTTTCAATAAGCTAGTTTGCGGAAATGCAATTAAATACTAAAAGGAGGCAAGGTTGTCCGGGTAAAATAATTGAATTATTACAAAAGAAATTTTCAAAATATGAACATTTTCAAACGCTACATATTTTCATTGAAACAGTTATGAACGAACCAAATCATAATTAAATATTCGTGGAACATATTAAAACATTGACGTAATTACACGAGTTCGGTTTATCAAAAATATGGGGTGCTTTTACTTCGGATCCACACGCCAACTGTGGGAGGACACCTGTGTGGTCGTGTGGTTTCAGGACTTTTCAAGGTTCTCCGGACCAAATAAACTAGTTTGCGGAAATACAGTTAAATGCTGAGAGGAGGCAAGGTTAGCCGGGTAAAACAATTGTATTGTTATAGAAGATGTTTTTGATATATGAAGGTATAGAAATGTTGCAAATATTTGCTTTCAAATGAACGTTATGAGAAATTTGAGTAATTAATAAAATGTTCATGGAAATGTGTATTAAAACTGCACAACATTGGCGTAATTACGTGGGGAAGGTTTGTGAGTAATATGGAAGGTAGGAACTTTCGAATTTTTAAGTATTACATTTGCAAACTTTTATATTTTTGAATCTTAGTATTTGCAAATTGCAATATTGCCAAATTTCTATGTTTCTAAATTCCTATATTTTCAAATTTTTATATACCGAAATTCCTACGTACTCAAATCTCTATATCTCAAAATCTCCACCCTCGAAATTCTTACATTCTCAAAACTCCACATCGCCGAATTCTTAACTTTCCCAAATTCTTACATCTCCAGATCTTCGCATCTCAAAATTTCTACGTTCTCAAATTTCCACATCCCCAAATCCCTAAATCTCCAAATCCCTATATCCCCAAATCCCTACATCCCCAAATCCCTACATCCCCAAATCCCTATATTCCCAAGTTTCTACATCCAGAAATTCCTACATCCCCAAATCCCTATATCTATAAATCCTCACACCCTCAACCTTCAAATCCCCAAATTCTCAAACTAATATTTCCCCAAATTCCACAGCTATGTCCCCAAATTTCTAAAATTTCAAATTCCAGCTGCCACAGCCAGAAATCCTGCATACGCCACTAGTTATCTAGACGTGCGCAGCGCTTTCAAATGAAAGAGAAGTTCCTTCTCCGAATGATATTCGCGAGAAAAGAGAAATTAATCAACGAGATGAAATGCCTCTCATACATTAAAGATAAATTCCATGCAGGTATTAGGAACAACTGTAGTATGAAAAAATATCTAACGATTTTCACATATGTACATATCCATATATGTCACCACTAGTGTAACTATAAAACATTTTTTTGTAATATTAAATTATGTCGAATTCGATCAAACACTAATTATAGTGCGATTGTATTATAGTTTCTAATTGTCAAGCTTAAATAATGAACACAGAAAAATTAAGAGCTGTAGAAAGAAGTTGAAAATATTGTCTCATTCATTTTATATGTAAATACATATAATTAGAGAGCTAGAAATTTTTAGATCTAAGGATTCAGAAATAATTAAAATTTACAAAGAGTGTTTGAAAATTCAGAAATCCACGAATTTGAAAATTAGGAAATCTACGAATTAAAAAATTTGGGAACTTGAAAATTCCAAGAACTGCGAAAAAATGATCAAAATTGAAAACTAGGAATTTGAAATAATTGATATTATAATAATATCATATTTCATAATAATATTATAATAATATCAATTATCCAAATTCTTAGTTATCAATATCAAAAACTTTGTATCAGTTTCTGTAATTCTCCAGTTCCAAAATATTTTAAATTCATACATTTCCAAATTTTCAACCTTGTGAATTTATGGAATTGCAGTTATATCAAAATTGATATTATAAACACTTCGAAATATCAGAATAGGAATAGAAACTCGAATTGTATACCTATTCAAAGAATATCTCCGTTGAATCTGTGAATAAGATAATGGTAGACGACCTTGAACTGACCTTGAAGCGTATCCCACCCCAGCAGCTATCTGTAGCTGCATTTTGGCGCGAACTGTTCGCTTCGTATCGCTTTCCCCTAGTAGTGGGTGTTTATCCCCTACCCTCCGTTATTTTCGAATACCCATACACCACAGGGATGTGGTACGAGGTAGTAGCTCGACCACCATAGGTGGCAACCCCCACTTATGAACCAAGGGGTGAGTTTATGTCGACTAACTGCGCCTGATCCGGATAACATTTATATATCACAGGAGCTGGCGCCAAATTCATAGATCGATGTGACACCGAGCCGATTACTGAACACCTATATCTATCTGTATCGATATATTTATTCGTAATAGTGAGTAATTCGTGCAAAATTAAAAGAGATTTTAAAGTATCATGTTAGTTTTCATCGACTAGTTCATCGGTTACTGCAATTTTTATATTGCTTTTTAAATTTCTAGATCGACGATTTGAATATTTGTCGAGGGTGTTTAAACGTGACGTGACGGAAAGACGGATTTTGGAAAACAACCTCACCCGGGCAAATTCATCAACAGGTGGGTCTCGTCGTTGCAGTTACATCTCTCTTCCATGTTTCACTTTTGAAAAATTAGAAATTTTTATCAAAAATTTTAAATCAATGAAAGACATTTTGGTGAACCTTCGGATATATTCTTTATCAAAGTAGTTTATTCTGAATGTTCAAATTGAATGATGGAAATTATTTATCGACGTAATGTTTGAGGAACGTAGAAAAAAGAGGGAGGTTTCGGAAAACAATATTAATTTTTATCTCTTGAATTTTGTCGGTAGTTTCTTAACCAATGGGGTTAGTAAAGCAATTATTTCTAAGTTTCAATTTGAATGATTGAAATATTTATCGATAAAGATGCTCAAGTTCGATGAAAATAGAAGAAGAGGGTGGTTTTGGAGAACAACACTGATTCTCGTTCTTTGAATTTCATTGGCAGGTGTTTCTTAACAAACGGGGTTATTAAATTAATTGTTTCCAATTTTCTATTTGAATGATTGCAATATTTATCGATAAAGATGCTCAAGTTCGATGAAAATAGAAGAAGAGGGTGGTTTTGGAGAACAACACTGATTCTCATCCTTTGAATTTCATTGGCAGGTGTTTCTTAACAAATGGGGTTATTAAATAATTGTTCCTAATTTTCTATTTGAATGATTGCAATATTTATCGATAAAAGTGTTCAAGTTCAATAAAAATAGAAAAAGAGGGAGGTTTTCTAAAAACAATATTAATTCTTATTCTTCGAATTTCATCCACAGTTTCTTAATTAAAGGAGACTTCAAAATTAATTATACTGAATCTTTAGTTTGAGTAACTAAAATAGTTAGCGTCATTCGTAATGTTCGACGAAAACAGAAAAAGAGGGAGGTTTTCTAAGAACAATATAAATTTTCATACCTCGAGTTTCATCCACAGTTTCTTAACCAAAAGAGGTTTCAAACTTAATTATACTAAATTTTTAATTTGAATAACTAAAATATTTACTGACTCGCTTAATGTTCGATAAAGATTGAAAAAGAGGGTGGTTTTCTAAGAACAATATAAATTTTCATCCCTCGAGTTTCATCCACAGTTTCTTAACCAAAAGAGGTTTTAAACTTAATTATACTAAATTTTTAATTGAATAACTAAAATATTTACTGACTTGCTTAATGTTCGATGAAGATAGAAAAAGAGGGAGGTTTTCTAAAAACAATATTAATACTTATTCTTCGAATTTCATCCACAGTTTCTTAACCAGAAGAGGCTTTCAAATTATTTATATTGAATTTTTAATTTTAATAGCAAAAATATTTGCCAACATGCTTAATGTTCAATGAAAATAAATAGAAAAAGAGGGAGGTTTTCTGAAAACAATATTAATTCTTATTCTTCGAATTTCATCCACAGTTTCTTAACTAAATGCGACTTCAAAATTAATTATACTGAATATTCAATTTGAATAACTAAAATATTTACCAACATGATTAATGTTCAATGAAAATAAATAGAAAAAGAGGGAGGTTTTCTAAAAACAATATTAATTCTTATTCTTCGAATTTCATCCACAGTTTCTTAACTAAATGCGACTTCAAAATTAATTATACTGAATATTCAATTTGAATAACTAAAATATTTACCAACATGATTAATGTTCAATGAAAATAAATAGGAAAAGAGGGAGGTTTTCTAAAAACAATATTAATTCTTATTCTTCAAATTTCATCCCCAGTTTCTTAACCAGAAGAGGCTTTCAAATTATTTATACTGAATTTTTAATTTTAATAGCTAAAATATTTATTAACATGATTAATGTTCAATGAAAATAAATAGAAAAAGAGGGAGGTTTTCTGAAAACAATATTAATTCTCATCCCTCGAATTTCATCGACAGCTTCAATCAAAAGATGTTTTAAATTATACTGAATTTTTAATTTGAACAACCTTTGAACAACTATTTGCAGACATGTTTAACGTTCGAAAATAGAAAAAAAAGAGTTTATGTAGAGCATCCTTGAATTTCATCGACAGTTTCCTTATGAAAGCTGTTATCAAATTGGTTATTCTGAAATTTACCGAACGATTCCAAAATTGATTGACAAGGATGCTTGATGTTCGATGAATATACAGATAGAGGAAGATTTTAGAGAAATCATCCCTGAACCCCTTGCTACGATTTAACTGGCAGATATGTCAGACGCAACGGACTGTTGATTGCTATAATATTAAAGCGAATTAAAAAAGTTGAGATACCATGTCGGTTTTTTATTCCGTGTCTGTAGAAATTCTGGTTAAATCTAGGCTGAAAATTCGTACGTAAAAATATGAGAAAATTTTCATACTGGAGTGATGAATATTTTAGTACGAGGAGTTGATCTGTTGAATTTTTTTCGTTGTGAAGTTCAACTGACTATTTGAACTTTTACTCTAGATTTTTAGATAATTTTTAGTAAAATAAAGGAAAAGTTTATTGTATTTGTTGAGAATATTGGAAACAAGGTTTTATGAAATATCAGTTCTCTTCATCAAAGGGTGAATTTCTTTGACATAAAGTTGAATTGATTATTTTGAATTTTTGCTCTAAACTTTTAGACGATTTTTATCAAAATAAAGGAAAAGTTCATTGTATTTATTGAGAATAGAACAAACAAGATTTTTTTTAAAATATCAGTTCTCTTTATCAGAGGGTGAATTTTTTCGTCACAAAGTTCAACTGATTATTCTGAACTTTCGCTTCAGATAATTTTCAGAAAATTTTCATTCGAGAAATTGTATTTGACGAGAACATAGAGATTTTGTAAACTACCAGACTTCTCCATCAGGGGGTGAATTTCGTCACATTTTCCAAACTTGATTAAATAACGTTTGTTATAAAACTTTAATTACACAGTTTAGGACCTAAACTGATTACCTAAACTTTAGGTAATTGTCAATTTATTCACAGAAACCAGCCACAGACATTTCAAAGAACAAAATAATCCTTCATTCATTAAATTTTGTCAACAGCATTCGTTGATTACGTCATTATCATTTTTCGACTGATTACATCAAAAGCATACTTTGAACAATATAAATATTTAAATATGAGTTCACAATAGAACATTGCATTTAACGAAACGTAGATGGACAGAAGTTTTGAAAGACAATATTGTTATCTTTTACATTTCATTCACAGACAAATTTCTTCAGAAAGTAATAATAATGGCCTTTGGAACTTCACTTTCAGTGTTCCAAATGATTATGGACAAGGTTATAATATTCGGTGAATATGTAACGATAAGAAGATTATTATGGACGAGGAATAATATGAGCCCTGATTTGTTATACATCCTAAACAGATAGGTGCTTTTATCAAGTACATCAATTGTGATTTTGTAACTGAATGTTTTCAATTGTTATGATTACGTATTAATTGTTAATTGCTTGACAGTTAGTAATAATGAACAAATATTTTATTATAATCATTTTGGGGTTGTTGAGATTTGAGGCTTTTGGTGGTTGGGGATTTGGAGATTTGGGAATTTGGGGATTTGGGGATTTGGGGATCTAGGGATTTGGAGATTTGGGGATTTGGGGATTTGGGGATTTGGGGATTTGGGGATTTAGGGATTTGGGGATTTGTGGAGTTGGGAATTTGGGAATTTGGGAATTTAGAATTTGGGGCATTTAGGGATTTGGGGATTTGGGGATTTGGGGACTTTGGGAATTTGAGGATTTAGGGATTTTGGGATTTGGGATATGGAAATTTGGGGATTTGGGGTTTAGCGATTTTGGGGATTTTGGGGTTTGGGGATTTTGGGGTTTGGGGATTTGGGGATTTGGGGATTTGGGGATTTGGAGATTTGGGGATTTGGGAATTTGAGGATTTGGGGATTTGGTAGTTTGAGGATTTGGGGATCTAGGGATTTCGGGATTTGGGGATTTGTGGAGTTGGGAATTTGGGAATTTAGAATTTGGGACATTTAGGGATTTGGGGATATGGGGATTTGGGGATTTGGGGTTTTGTGGAGTTGGGAATTTGGGAATTTAGAATTTGAGGCATTTAGGGATTTGGAGATTTGAGGCATTTAGGGATTTGGAGATTTGAGGATTTGTAAATTTGGAGATTTGGGGATTTGTAAATTTGGAGATTTTGGGATTTGTAGATTTGTGAATTTGGAGATTTTGGGATTTGTGGATTTGGAGATTTGAAAATTTAGAATTTGGGGGATTTACAGATTTAGGGATTTGGAGATTTGAGAAATTTTTGAGATTGGATTTGTGGATTTGGGGATATAGGGATTTGGAGATTTGAGGATTTGTGGATTTGGGGATTTGAATCTTTGAGGATTTAAAAGTTTGAGGGCTTTGCAACTTAGAAATTTAGTAATTTAGGTATTTATAAATTTGGGTATTTAGATATTTAGTAATTTGCAAATTTAATAATTTATGTATTTGGATATTTAAAAATTTGGAAATTTAGAAATATTGAAATTTGCAAACTTAGGTATCTAAACAGCACAAAATTTAGTATTTTCAAAAGTCAGAAACTTAGAAATCATTAAGTTTGAATTTTTAAAACTTTGGAAATACAGAAATTTGAAAATTAAAGAAACCTTCATTTAAAAAATTTAGAAGTATCACTATCTGTCAATTTACACTAATTCAAAATTTCTTTTCCTTAGATTACCTCTTCGTCAAAAACTACTACATCCTTTCCACCCCCTAAATCAATCAACTATCTCTCCAATCCCAGTATCAAGAAACTAGATTTACAAAAAGATCAACCCCTAACATTGAAACTAAACCTTCCAAACATTAAGTCCCAAAAATAAAATCTCTTAATCAACCCAAAACTATCCAAAAACCAATAATTCTAACAACAATCTTCATTTACAGGTGTCCACGATTTCCAAAACAGCGCAAACTTCGATCTATTAAAACCCAACCCCAATTATGTCCATAATAAAAGTAACCTTAAAGGACAAACTATTTTACCGCAACCACAATGCAAAGATATCATCCAGCGAAGTTTCAACCAGTTCGACGAGCGACACTTGTGATCATTACATGGACAAGTTCTGTCCTTCGTGCCAAGAAAAGGAGCAAGACATCCTACGATTAGTTCTCATAGAACAACTATCCATCTCACTGTTCCGCATAATCATAAAAGACGGCCGACGAACCTCCCAACAGTTAATGAACGTGCGTTACCTAAAAATCCTCTGCGAGTCAACATTTTATGAATCGTTCAATCGATCTATCGACTCCGACACCTGGCCGGTCTCTGAATCTCAGAGAGAATTTCTGGACACCTTCATGAGTCGCTTCGCGGACTTCTTGGAGATAGACACGAATTCCGCCATGAAGTGCGTAGTGAATATTCTGAGCTCCTCGCGAGAGACTCTTTTCGACTTCGATTTACCGTATTTGACGGAAATCTCGCAGAAGAGGCTGAAGGAAATTCTCGACAACATCAACCGTGTCTTTTGGTATCCAAAGAGTTACTCTAAAAACTCTACCTTAGGAACAAGTTTCGACTTTTTCGGTTTCGTCGAACCGGGATGTGTAGTACCTTATTACACATCATCGGACGACGAAGATTTCGTCGACAAGGAAAATTATTTGAGTTGCACTCACGCGATTGAGAACAGCAGATATTTGATTAGGTGGTGCATTTCTGACAGATCGATATCCTCGGATTGTTGTTTGAAGGTTCTGAAGATGTTAAAGAAGATGGGAATTGTCAGGAACGATAATTTTGTGCCATGGCAGAATCATAAGTTCATTTTTCAAGGGCACCTTGTTCGCGTGCCACGTGGCGTGAATAATAGTAAAGATGACGCGGAACAGAAATGAATGTTCGCATTTTGTAAAAAGTTTTTGAGAAGATTCGATGGAGGAAAATACGAATGATTATGTTGAGAAAATTATGATGCTGTTTTACGTGTCGGTAAAACAGACTCCCTACGAGTCGATTAATAGTTGTAAGTGTAGTGCATGGTTCTTTGAAACAAAATGGCGGGGAGGAGGATTGTTTCGAGTGGTTTTGAGGATGCTTGGGGATTTTGATGTGCGAACGTGCGAATGAATTGGAATTTTGATAATTTTGAGGTGGTGATTTGTGAGCAGAATAGATACTTGGGGACCTGACAATTTAGAGATGTAGAGATTTAAGAAAATGTAAATGTGACGTTGAAACTTGGGGACCTGAAAATTTGGAGATGTAGAAATTTAAGAAATTGCAAAGAGGTTGAGGAAACTTGCGGTTTAGATTAGGTTTAGGATCTAAGAGTTTGGAGATGTAGAAATTTAAGAAATTGTAAAGGGAACATGGAAATTTGGGATCTTAAATATTTGAAGATGTAGAGATTTAAGAAATTGCAAAGAGGACGTTGAAACTTGGGGACCTGAACATTTGGAGATGTAGAAATTTAAGAAATTGCAAAGAGGCTGAGGAAACTTACGGTTTAGATTAGGTTTAGGATCTAAGAGTTTGGGGATGTAGAAATTTAAGAAATTGTAAAGGGAACATGGAAATTTGGGATCTTAAATATTTGAAGATGTAGAGATTTAAGAAATTGCAAAGAGGACGTTGAAACTTGGGGACCTGAAAATTTGGAGATGTAGAAATTTAAGAAATTGCAAAGAGGTTGAGGAAACTTACGGTTTAAATTAGGTTTAGGATCTAAGAGTTTGGAGATGTAGAAATTTAAGGAATTGTGAAGGGAACATGGAAATTTGGGATCTTAAATATTTGAAGATGTAGAGATTTAAGAAATTGCAAAGAGGACGTTGAAACTTGGGGACCTGAACATTTGGAGATGTAGAAATTTAAGAAATTGCAAAGAGGTTGTGGAAACTTACGGTTTAGATTAGGTTTAGGATCTAAGAGTTTGGAGATGTAGAAATTTAAGGAATTGTGAAGGGAACATGGAAATTTGGGATCTTAAATATTTGAAGATGTAGAGATTTAAGAAATTGCAAAGAGGACGTTGAAACTTGGGGACCTGAAAATTTGGAGATGTAGAAATTTAAGAAATTGCAAAGAGGTTGAGGAAACTTACGGTTTAGATTAGGTTTAGGATCTAAGAGTTTGGAGATGTAGAAATTTAAGGAATTGTGAAGGGAACATGGAAATTTGGGATCTTAAATATTTGAAGATGTAGAGATTTAAGAAATTGCAAAGAGGACGTTGAAACTTGGGGACCTGAAAATTTGGAGATGTAGAAATTTAAGAAATTGCAAAGAGGTTGAGGAAACTTACGGTTTAGATTAGGTTTAGGATCTAAGAGTTTGGAGATGTAGAAATTTAAGGAATTGTGAAGGGAACATGGAAATTTGGGATCTTAAATATTTGAAGATGTAGAGATTTAAGAAATTGCAAAGAGGACGTTGAAACTTGGGGACCTGAACATTTGGAGATGTAGAAATTTAAGAAATTGCAAAGAGGCTGAGGAAACTTACGGTTTAGATTAGGTTTAGGATCTAAGAGTTTGGAGATGTAGAAATTTAAGGAATTGTGAAGGGAACATGGAAATTTGCGATCTTAAATATTTGAAGATGTAGAGATTTAAGAAATTGCAAAGAGGACGTTGAAACTTGGGGACCTGAACATATGGAGATGTAGAAATTTAAGAAATTGCAAAGAGGCTGAGGAAACTTACGGTTTAGATTAGGTTTAGGATCTAAGAGTTTGGAGATGTAGAAATTTAAGAAATTGTAAAGGGAACATGGAAATTTGGGATCTTAAATATTTGAAGATGTAGAGATTTAAGAAATTGCAAAGAGGACGTTGAAACTTGGGAAACTAAAAATTTGGAAATGTGGAAATTTAAGGAATTGCAAAGAGGAAGTCGAAACTTGGGGATCTGAAAATTTGACGATGTAGAAATTTAAGAAATTGGAAAGGGGACGTGGGGACTTGAGGACCTGAAAATTTGAAGATTTAGGGATATAAGAAATTGTAAAGAGGACGTTGAAACTTGGGGACCTAATAGATTGGAGGTGTAAAAATTTAAGAAATTGTAAAGGGGATGTGGGAGCTTGACGATCTAAACATTTGGAGATGTGGAAATTTAAGGAATTGCGAAGAGGAAGTCTAAACTTGGGGATCTGAAAATTTGACGATGTAGAAATTTAAGAAATTGTAAATGGGACGTGGGAGCTTGAGGATCTAAACATTTGGAGATGTAGAAATATAAGAAATTGCAAAGGCGATGTGGAAACTTGAGGACCTGAAAATTTGAAGATGTAGAGATTTAAGAAATTGCGAAGAGGGCGTTGAAACTTGGGGACCTAAAAGTTTGAAGATATAAAAATTTAAGAAATTGTAAAGGGGGCGTGGGAGCTTGAGAATCTAAACATTTGGAGATGTAGAAATGTAAGGAATTGCAAAGGCGACGTGGAAACTTGAGGACCTGAAAATTTGAAGATGTAGAGATTTAAGAAATTGCGAAGAGGGCATTGAAACTTGGGGACCTGAAAATTTGGAGATGTGGAAATTTAAGGAATTACAAAGAGGACGTTGAAACTTGGGGATCTGAAATTTTGAAGATGTAGAAATGTAAGAACCTGCAAATTTAGGGTCTTAGAAATTTGTGAAACTATGACTTTATGGATGCAGAAATGTAAGATATTGCAAACTTAGGGATCTGAAGATTTGGAAAACTATGACTTTGAGGATGTAGAAATGTAAGCAACTGCAAATTTAGGAACCTGGAAATTTGGGAAACTATAACTTTAAAGACACAGAGAAATTTGGAAAATTAGTAATTTGAGAAACTGGAAAGTTAGAGACCTATAAACTTAACAAACTAGAAATTTGGCAAACTAAAAATTTGAGGACTTAGAAATTTGGAAAACTCGCAACAAGGAAAACTGTAAATTTGGGAAACCATGAGGACCTACAAATTCAGAAAAGTAGAAGCTTGGTAACCTAAAACTTAAGAACCTAAAAATTTAAGAAGCTTCAAACTTAAAAATTTAGAAGGGAAACCATAAACTTGAGGGCCTACAAATTCGAGAAACTAGAAACTTGGTAACCTAAAAGTTAAAGACCTAAAAATTTAAGAAGCTACAAACTTGAGGATCTAGAAAGGGAAACAACAAGCTTGAAGACCCAAAAATTCGAGAAACTAGAAACTTGGTAACCTAAAAACTCAAGGACCTAAAAATTTAAGAAGCTTTAAACTTAAAAATTTAGAAAGGGAAAGAACCAACTTATGAACCTAGAAAGTTATAAAAATACGATCCAGGAAATTGTGAATTTACTAATTGGAGATTGTAATTGGAGAACGTCGAACTTCCTGCATCCATGAATTTGAGAATTTATAAATTTATTAACCTTACACTTAATATATCAATCAATAAAGCTATGTGTACCTAAAACTGTGCCTACTCTGAAAATCGCACGAAATATTTTTGATGTATTAGATCTTGACTACTTGTACCTGCAATTATAAATCAATTTCAAGCAATTACGAGCTTATTGTCAATGTTACTGTGATTTCACTCGAATGTGATTCACGTGTAATAATGGTCTATTCTTGTACGAAATCATAAATATGTATTTTCGAAAATATAAAGTATGCTAATAATATTATATTACAAGTCCGTTGAAAGGAATCAAACGTGTTATATTCGTTAGTTTCTAAATGAGAATGTATATCATAAATGATATCTATTTTTCCAAGTGTTAGCTGTAACACTTCTCTAGTATACGAAGACATCAATGTTTAATAATAGATAAAAATTGAGTAACTTTCAGCTTTTCTGGACGTTGAAATAAAAATAAAAGGGAAAGAACTATTTCAATAAATGTTATGAATGTTTCAAATGTAATCTGTAAAAGTTTCCTTAATAAATGTGTTTAGTGGAAAAAGGTCTCTTTTGTTCTATTCTACCCATATTATTTTATTATCACTTATTCTTTATTTTGGAAAATTCTAAATTCCCAAGTTCCCGTATTACAAAATTTGAAGATTTCTAAATGGACTTTTAGAAACTTTAATAATTACGAAATTCGAGGATTAGATAATATAAACTTTCAGGTATTCTGAAATTTCAGAATTTGGATCTTTGAAAGTTTGAAAATTTGTAAATATAAATTTCTGGAAATTCGAAAACTTCAAGATTTGCAAATTTAGAGGCAGAAAAATTCAACAAAATCTTAATAAAAAAATTTCATTAACATTCAATAAAAAGAAATGAAAATTTTAATAATAAAATTGAATTTTTTTTAATATAAGAATAGAAGAATTCTTCTTCGAATAACAAAATATACAAAAGCACGTCATAATACATTTACTTGCGATTAATCGATTGAGTAGTTAGAACATTTTCGAGGTCAAAAACAGAGAGAAATGGAGTTGCGACAATGGAAAACAACAAGTGTCAGTGTCAACACGTTGCCAAAGGCGTTCGAACGTGATATAATTAAACGTGGTCATTTCGCGCCTTGAGACCAGTTGCATTCGACTGCCAAATGCACCCACTGCACTTTGAAGTTGATGCTTGCATAACTTGCATGCTAGGAGGAATGAAACAGTTCGTAACACAGCTGCGTCAAAGTCCACAACGTTTGAGGCACTCGAAAGACGATTATCGATTAAGCGTGTCGAACTACCCTTTACGATCACGAAATTTACGAACTTTATTTTTGATTTCTAATTTTTGGGTGATTTACGGATTTAGAAGGGGAAGAATTTGGAAATTTTTATGTTTGAGAAAGTTTGGGAAGTTGGGGATTTGCGAATTTGGAAATTTAGGGATTTGGGGATTTAGGCATTTGGTGATTTGGGGATTTGGAGATTTGGAGATTTAGGGGTTTGGTGATTTGGGGATTTGTTAATTTGGCAATTTTGGGATTTGGGGATTCGGGAATTTGGGGATTGGGAAATTTTGGAATTGGGAACTTAGGAATTGGAGAATTGGGGAATTAGGGAATTGGAGTATTAGAGAATTGGGGAATTGGGGAATTGGGGAATTAGGGAATTGGGGAATTGAGGAATTGGGGATTTGGGAATTGAAGAATTTAGAGATTTGGGGAATTTGGGGATTTAAGGATTTAGGGATTTGGGGATTTAGACATTTGAAGATTTGGAGATTTAGGGATTTAGTGATTTGGGGATTTGGGAATTTGACAATTTTGGGATTTGGAAACTTGGGAATTGGGAAATTGTGGAATTGGGGAATTTTTGAATTGAGAACTTAGGAATTAGGGAATTAGGGAATTAGGGAATTAGGGAATTAGGGAATTAGGGAATTAGGGAATTAGGGAATTAGGGAATTAGGGAATTAGGGAATTAGTGAATTGAGGAATTAGGGAATTAGGGAATTAAGGAATTAAGGAATTAGGAAATTAGGAAATTAGGGAATTGGGTATTTGGGTATTTGGGAATTTTGGGAATTTGGGGATTCGAGAATTTGGGGATTGGGAAATTTTGGAATTGGGAACTTAGGAATTGCAGAATTGGGGAATTAGGGAATTGGAGTATTAGGGAATTGGGGAATTGGGGAATTGGGGAATTGGGGAATTAGGGAATTGGGGAATTGGGAAATTGGGGATGTGGGAATTGAAGAATTTAGAGATTTGGGGAATTTGGGGATTTAGGGATTTGGAGATTTAGGGATTTAGGGATTTGGGGATTTAGACATTTGAAGATTTGGAGATTTAGGGATTTGGAGATTTAGGGATTTAGTGATTTGGGGATTTGGGAATTTGACAATTTTGGGATTTGGAAACTTGGGAATAAATTGTGGAATTGGGGAATTTTTTAATTGAGAACTTAGGAATTAGGGAATTAGGGAATTAGGGAATTAGGGAATTAAGAAATTAGGAAATTAAGGAATTGGGTATTTGGGTATTTGGGAATTTTGGGAATTTGGGGATGTGGGGATTTAGGAGTATAGGAATTTGGGACTCTGGGAATTTGGAAATCGGAAGATTTGAGAATTTCAAGATTTTGCGATTTAACCCTTTCGCTTCGGCAGCCCGGTCCGCCGAAGTGTCGTCACCGTACGGAAGCACGCGCCAGAAATGTGCACAGCGGGCGTGGTGTTTGTATAAATTACTATGCTTAATAAAATAATTGTTGCTTTAATAATAGCATGTATTCCTCACATTTTAATATGAAAACAGTTAAACAAAATTATATTAGTTACTTTAAAGACTTACTTACTTAAAGAGTTACTTTAGACTAATTACAGTTGACAAATTCTTAGCTATTTACATATTTACAAGACTTTAAAATTGAACGTTTAATATTATTAATAATGTAACACAAATTAGTTAGTATACTAATATTTAGAAATTAGTAGTGTTCTGCCGATAACGAAGAATTTGTCATTGACCACAGATGGTACTTGTATACACATCATGTGGATGCCGGATATATCCGGCGCTCGAAGCGAAAGGGTTAAGAAATTGTGAATTTGGATTTTTAGATTTTAGGATTTGAGAACTTAACTCAAAAATCTCGAAATTCATTAGTAACCAAAACATCTGAAATTCGTAAGTTCTAAATTCTTAACATTCCAGATATTCAAATTCTTCAAATCTTGATTCTCATAAAAATCGATAATGTAAATCTCATTGTAGATAATTTATCTCCGATGATAAACTCATTCTGAGAAATTCTACCTTACTGACAGTCGGTATTGCAGCAAATAGAACATCACTGTATTATTTTTAACAGTAATCAATATCAAATTATTCATGTTCAAAAAATCTAATGGCCAAATCTTTAAAGTACCAAAAATCTCGAAGTTAAAAATTTTTTATTTCTGTGTTTTAAAATTACTAAAAATTTTTTAATTAAATTTTTAAATTAATAAAAAATTACTGAAAAATTCTTCAACTACTAAAAATTTAAAAATTACTAAAAAGTAGTTTCACAATTCCTAAATTTGCATATCCCAAAATATCCAAATCTTTAGATTTAAAAAAATCTTCAAACCTTGAAGTACCAAAATTCAGAAATCCCTAAATTCCAAAATCTTACTTTCAAAATTCCAAAATGCATCAATTCCAAAATCACCTAAAAATACCTAAACCCTTAAATCTTGAAATCTTTAGATCTCCAAACCTGGGACTCCCCTAATCCCAAAATTTCCAACTCTAAAATCTCAGTTTCAAAATTCCAAATCTCCAAACCCCCAAATTTCAAATTATTTCTTTCAACGTCAATCTTCCACTACATAAAACTTCTATGTTAAAAAACATCTTCTTTACCTGCCAAATCAAAGCATCCCCAATAGTTCGACTATTAATTACACCGCATACAAATAGGGGATGCGATCCACAGATGACGGAAAACGCATAAGGCGAATCGTCCTCTGTTTCTCAAAGATCCTCGGTGACCTATGATCTCGAATAATAATTAGACTCTGTACGACGGTGGTGGGACGGCTTAATTAAATTACATGTCGAGGTCGCGAAGAGTAGATCGGTGATATAAAAGGATCTCCGTGCAGAAGAAGAGTGTTAAACCAGTTGAGTGCAGCTACGAGATGCTCGCCTCATTAATTCCGTTCTTCTTAGGTCGGTAAGCCAATTTTCCATTTAGCCGTCTTTAGCGTCAATCCATCTAAATCGGGCACAGCTATTTCTGCGAACGATAACATATAACTAATTATCAATTACGAACATCGTAACTTCCTTTCTATTCTATTATACCTCAATCGCGAACTTCGAAACTACTTTACAACTTCAGCTGCACTGCGTTTCGTGCATTATTCTATGAGTACGCTACTTGTATGCAATATACACTTTACTGTTAATTCTTAAATTAATGATTAAACATCTCAGAATTTCTTCGAGAATCTCTACAAACTTACACGTACATTCTAAACTTTGTTTGTCTGATTTCGCTTTATATTTTTTTTGAATTTCTGAGTAGATTCTTTAGATCCTCCAGATTTTTTAAATTTGACTTTGTTGATGAATTATCTAGAATTGTATTAAATTTCTTAGATCTCTTAGTATACTTGGTATTCGTTTCTCAGAAATTTCATGAAATCCCCTTAGACTATTTGGGTTTTCCAGATAATACTCTAGTAGTTAAAAAGTAGTTAAAAATTTATTAAATTGTCATGAATTCACCTAACAAAGTTTTCTTAGATTTTTTCAAGTCTCCAGAAGTTGCTTTCAATTTCCTTAAAATATTCACTACATCTTTCTAAA
Organism: Megachile rotundata; assembly: GCF_050947335.1. NCBI lineage: Eukaryota > Metazoa > Arthropoda > Insecta > Hymenoptera > Megachilidae > Megachile > Megachile rotundata. The sequence continues at coordinate 8,623,564 of NC_134994.1, forward strand.
ATTAAATTCTCCTTAAAGCTACCTTAAATATTCCTAGAAGCTTCTGTAAAATTTCCATAATATTTTCTTGCAATTTATTTATAATCTCAGAATTGTCATAAAAACCTTCCTCTGTTTCTCACAACATCCCTCAAAGTCTCTCCCTAATTCCAGTTCCACAAAAGCTTCCTAAAATCTACCTAAATGACTGCCCTAATTTCTATTACTACTACTCAGAAAATGAATATCTAATTGTTCGATGAATTTCAAACCCTGAAAATTGAGTTATTAATTCATTTGCAGTCGCCCGTATGGGCATCGACGAGAGCGCCTGGAAGCACGGCCCCGAATACGTGTTCAACGTCGAAATGAACATCACATCAACCCCCATGAACTTCGACGGTGTGCAACGGTCCAACTACACCGTGATGGACCTCTACTGCAGACCAAAAGCAGTCGACAGATTGAATTGCCACCTAGGGAACCCTAAACGCTTAAGCGTGGACGTGACCAACGACAACAAACTCGAAATCCCAGAGGAGGAACTAAAGCAACTCTGCAGCGAGGAACCCTTCGAGATTAAGTTCAACGAGTACGGTATCGATTATCTGTTGGTCAACGATCAGATTCCGGTGAAGAACCTGAATGACATCAAATTGATCGCCGAACGTTTGAATATTGGAGTCGACCTGAATGGGATACCGGATGGATCGTTTGATATTTTGGAGAACTCAACGGTGGGACAATGTAGCGTCACTGTGGGAGTCAATCATTATCCTTCTAAGAGGATGATGAACAAGATGAAGAGTCCTCGATATGAATTGGAGTCCTTGCCGCAGTTGAATAAAGTCCCTAGCGAGGCTATTATCATTCATAAGAAGACCAATTTGAATAACTGCACTTCTTATGCGTCCTTCTACTTTGGATCTTATGGGAATAATGTTGTGGTGGAGTCGGATCTTCAGTCGCACCTGGTGAAAGGCCTTTTTGAATCTTAACTTTACTATTTATCTCAAGTTTTGAAATTCAGAAATTTAGAAATTTAGAAATTAGCACAGTTGGAAATTTGGAATTTTACTACAATACTATTTTATTAACAAATCTTTCTTTCTGTCCATTCGTTTACACTCTCCTAACTCTCCCAAAACTTAATGAATCAAATTTTACTCATAGTAATTGGATAATTGGATATTTTAATGAATCGTGCTATTTATTTTACAGGAAAGTTCAGTCAGCCGAATCTACGTGAGCGATTACCAATTTGTCTCGTCGCTGACAAGAATGGGCACCGTGGGATCCGACAAAATGAACAACCTAATGGCAATATCGCAGTACATAAGTCTAGGCTTGAGGGACATCCGAGCCGCCAAACGAGAACTTACAGAAATGTACGATGCGTCGAAAACCACCATCGTCGCAAATTCCGACGTAGACGATGTCTTTCCGGTTAATTAACCGAGATACTAAACGGTAATTTGAACCGTGAAACAAACAAGAAGCGAAGAGAACTGATGGAACTATAGGGATGATAGAGCAGTAGATTAAAATGTAACTTTGGACTATAAACCATTGACAGTACAATAAACTAAACTATTATAATTTTTAATTGTATCGGTGTGTTATCCTTACAAGTAAAAAGACGCGACTTCGTAGATAAATTTCTTTTTATTTAAATTACGGTTACATTAAATTATATCTACGGTGACGTACACACACGTTCATGTACGCACAGAATTCACCTGTGTATCTGAACGCATTTCAATTTCTCTGTTTTTTTAAATTGACGAATCGATTAAAAAAATGGAATTAAAGAATCGTATCCTTAGCAATAATAGATAACCTTCCTCACGCGTTTATCCAACAATTTTCTCTGCTTTACAAAACAAAGCATGTTCTCTGACTAAACCTTAAATCTAGGTGCGCAAAATTGCAAACGGCCCTTTAATTTTTACGTCTCGATACTCGGGACCAATTGGTACAAAACCGACGCTCTAGCTCCAAAATTTATAGCGCAGTCGTAAATTAAAACAAGTTCTTGGAATTATTTTTTGTTCTTATCCCTTGGAGGGATTTTTAGACATAGTTTAATTTAGGACCACGCTATATCTTCTAGAGTGTATCTTCAGAATTTGATTCTCTGGACACGGAATGTGACTTTTTGTATAAACATGAAAATGCAACTTAGTATACGTTCATCGTTCCATGGAATGATTAACAGTACCGACGTGCTTTACAATATTTCAATTTAAACATCACAAATTAAAAAATTGTCTAATCTCAATTTTAACTATCTTCAAATTCCTAATTTATGAAATGCTTTTCGTGTCCTCTTCTCCCTAGTACTTAAAGTATCGATGGATTGCACTTTCAACATTCACTTTCGAAACAATTTTCCTTTTCGGTTATACGCGTTAATATCAACCATGCGCCGCAAACGCGTACGATTGAGAGAGGAACCAACGTTATCTCCTTTCGCAAAATTCTTGTTAAACAATATTTCGCAACACGTTCGTTCACCAGCATTAAATATGTAAGTACGGTCCGTTTCGATCGTTAAATATCGCAAAAGCATCCGATCAATGATTTATAATGGCACGATTACAATGATCCTTGTGCGTTTGTTGCGTATCGACGGTACATAGAATTGTTTGTCATTTTCTTTCTTTCAGCTAAAAAATATTAAAAACTGGTAGAAAAGTTTGACGGATCTTAGATTGTTTACAAAATCTAATTATTCTCTTTTAACCCTCTGGCATTGATTTTTAAAATCAATTCGATGACAATGATTTCTAAAATCAGTTCAATCGACACTGCTTTTTAAAATCAATCTAATAATTTTTGGAAACAATTGAATGACTTTTGGAGACAAATGATATTGATTTTTAAAATCAACTGAATGACTTTTGGAGTCAAATGATATTGATTTTTAAAATCAACTGAATGACTGATTTTTAAAATCAACAATTTACTGATTTTGAAACTATAATATTCAGCTATTAAAACTTGTACATTAGATTGATTTGACCGTACAAGAAAAATCAGATTGCAAATTATAGTGTTTTGGAATTTATAACAATTCCTACTTGTAATGAAATTGTTGCAGATTTTGAGGAAGTTAAAATGTGCATGTGTATTTCAAATGACACGAGTGACTGTAAAATATTCGTAGAGATTTAACCTGTTAATTGAGAATCATAAAAATTCAGCAATTGTCGAAACTTTTTATAAGGACAAAATTTTGCACGAACCCAGCCGACTAAATATCTCAATTAACAGGTTAAAATCGAACGTTCAAACAATTCTCACTCCAGAAGCTCCGCTTCAAAGCGATCTCTCGATACATTATCAAAAATTGCTATTCGCATACAATATAGATCTCTCTCGGTGGAATTGATTAATTGATCGATTGATTGACAAGAGACGTTGCCATTGTAAAATTATGACAATTTCACGCTTACGGTATGTATCAAATACGTATACATATTTCAAATTGCATATATAATACGTGATTGAAGAATGTTAATCTAGTACATACTGTATACATATATAATCGACAATGTGAGCCGCGTATATCCTGTATACGCGATTAATTTCTTAATTTCTTATTGGTAGAAACCAGTAAATCCGATATACAACAGATCCGATACAATATTTTTTAACGTCATTTCGTGATCTTCGACATACATCGTTAAAAAATCGGTTTATACAAAATCTATGCTCACGGATTATGCAGAATGTGACGAAGATATGATTGAAAGTTCGTGGAAGGAAAATACCGTATCACACGATACAACCAGGGCCGTCGAGAGCTTTTCGGGGCCCAATTTCTTTTTACTTTGACCCGTGTACATTTTTTTACGGGGCCCAGTGGCGTCTCTGGACGGCCCTGAATACAACAAACGATCGACAAGAAGAGCGAATTGCAACAGACACGCTCTGTCTGATCGTTACAATCGATTTCTACTTCCTTTCCCGTGACTCTCGCTTCGAAACTCGCTAGCAACGTCTAACGCGGGGTATTCTTCTAATTTTCACTTTTCTGTGCAATAACTGTATTACCTCTCTAAGTGGGACGAAACAATAGTTTACCTCTTATCACGATAACCGATACAGTAAATGCAATCGTATCTGGTAAGACACAGGATTAAATTAATCCTTGACTACGATTTATCAGTTTGCTGTTTTACATTGGTGATATAATTTATAACTACTTTAATTCTTTTTCTTAATTATTTTAAAGTTACAGAATCATTGTCAACCAACATGGCGGTGAAAGACATAAAGGCGAATATTTAAGATGTTCGTTGATCAATTGAAAGAATATATTGAAGTCGATCAACTCTTTGACTAAACCAAATAAACAAAAACAGCAGTTATTATTACATTTTTTATTTGTAATTATTTTTAAATGACCCGAAATTTTGTTATGTAAGTTTGATTCAAATTTATTAATTATAACTCAACTTTTGCATTAGATTAATTAGTAAAATATGAATTTTCCACTTGGGAAATAAAAATTTTACAAATTAAAAGAGTAGAAATTTGGCACGTGGAGCAGAAATATTCCTACAGGATACAATTCCGCTAATTAGCAAAGTTTGCCAATTTAACAAATACAAATTTTCTTAAAGAACTAATCTGTTCATCAAAATCTGCCAAAAAGCACAAATCCTACGAATCTAAAATTTGACCAATTTACTAATTTAGCAGAAACCTACCGAAAAGATTAAACTTGCCAATAAAAAAATGTAAAAATTTACGTAAATCGAAATTTATCTAGGAAGACAGAAATCTATTTACTTAAAAATACAGAAACGCAGTGATCGAACGAACCAAACCACTTAGAGAGACAATACAATAATGAAGCTACATCTCGAACGTATTAATACATCTACCAAAGCGGGCAACGCGGAAGAATAATTAAGAGTCAGTCATGATCCGTTTCGCTGAAAGATTCTCCGTTTCTTCTCGTTCTCTAGTTTCGTTCTGTAAACGAACAGGCTAATCCTAAAGCTAGCTGTATATACAATTGTTAGGTCGTTGAAAGAGAGACGGTAAGAAACCGCAACTCATTCGACAGTTCTCGTGCACAATGTGAACGCAGATGATGGCGCGACATTATTGACTGTTGTTCACGTTGTTCTGCTGCTTCACGGAGTCCATATTGGGGATGTAGTCCATCGCCATCAGACAAGCGAACACCGTCATCACCATCTTCGGTTTCACCTCGGTTATGTCCTCCGGTAGCGCGTAAACGCGCGCGCCACATTTTCGGGCCAAGGATATCGCGTATTTCGCGTTGTCCAGGTTCGCCTGCCACGGGAAAACAGAAAACAATCTACAATTAGTCACGCTGGTACACCATCCTTTACGTGCAAAACTCATTATCGTTTGCTGAACTTTCGATTTTTACCGCTCGTTGACGATTCTTGGAGGATTACTGATTCACGCAGGATTCTTCGCTTGTTAAGGATTCTTGGATTTATGGAGGATTCTTGATTTAAAGAGGATTCTTGATTTGCAGAGGATTCTTGAATTATGGAGGATTCTTGATTCACAGAGGAATCTTGATTTACAGATAATACTTGATTTATAGAGGATAAGGATCTACAAGACACGGAGTATGAATCAAAGAATCGTCCAGTCGAGGATGCTGATTTGTTCAGAGCTTCTAACTCATTGATCCTCAATATTAAAAAAGATCTTTCATGTAGAGCATCCTTACTTAAAATGCTGCATTCATTAAGAATCCCTGAACCAATTTAAAACAACCAAACAAATAATCACCTCTTCGGTTCCTCCTTCCTTGACAAGGTCATAATTCACAGAGCCCGGTTTAATAGCGTCGATCAGATCGATCACCACCTTCCCGTCGCTTATCGAGGAATCCTGAAAGCCTTTGATGCTACTAGTCTTGCCAGCGCCCTGCAGCTTCGAATTGACCCATTGCACGATCTCCTTTTCCACCAAGGTGCTGCCTTGTGTTCCAGCGAGCGACGTCAGTATCGACAGCGTGTACGATCTCATCAGCTGCCATATCAGTGCCAAGGTCAACGTAGCGTTTCCATCGTTGATATCCTGTCCTGCGATTCCCACCAGCGAGAAGTTCATCGTCTTCCCAAGTTCCACCGCGTAATTACAGTTCTCCAGCTTCTCCATGAACTTCCGTAGCTTGCTGAACTTTTTGTGCACCCTGTTCCAGTTCACGGTTCCCGGCTTGATGATGTCGTAAAGTTGGAAGATGACTAAACCGTCAGCTAGATCGGAGTACAACCAATTGACGTAGGGCGCCACACCCATGGAGTTCATCCAGTTACGATAGGTTTTCTCTTCCCGGGTCTCTTCCAGGGACTCCAGACCCTCTATGTTGCTCTCGGGCTTATCCAGACCTGGGTAATTATTGAACATGTTCGCGACGAAGGCCAGATTCAGCTTGTAGATACCGTTAACAACGTCGCTTGGTGTTACGAAGCTGCGGCAACCCAGTTTGGCAGCTTGCTGCAGCATGATCTCCGCTCGCGAGGTGTGGTTAGGCTCCATTAGGGCCTCCAAGGTCACTCCGGCAGTGTGCGGAGCGATCTGTTTGATGAGGTACGTGTAGATTTCGGAGTCGGTGATGTCCGAGTGGAAGTTGCTGCACCTTCTGGCGATTCCGGCGTTCTCCAAATGATGATTCACCCATCTGAGCAGAATGGATTCCGGAGACAACTTCAGCAGGTCTTCTATGCGTTCGCCGTCTTGGAGAAGAGTGGCCAAGCCAGGACAGTTCTCCAGGGTGATCTGATTGAATAGACCGATCCTGATGATCTGCCAGAGGAGACCCAGCACCAAGTGAGGGGATCCTTTCGTCAGATCGTGCGCGTCGATGTTGACGATGTTGCAACCGATCGCTTGCGCCGATGATAAAGCTAGAGTCAGGTTTTCGTGCTTCTTGTACAAGGTTAGGTTCTTCTTGTTGATCGTGCGCTCGTCGATCGTGTCGGGGCAGGAGTGGTTGATTATTTTGCTGAAATACCAAAGTTGCTGTTAATTTCTGACGATTTTATTTGTGATGATCACTAGTGACTTTTGCAGTAAGTAATCTGATAGTGGTTGATTTTTTATTCGAACTATTAATTTGTATTTGAGCATATAGAAGATTAGATTACGTTATCGTAGGATTAATATCGCATTAGTGATTAGAATTTTCGTTTGGGATAGATCAGCTAACCCTAGCTTTAATTGTAGAGATAATACAACCTATGTAGACATAGTACAACCAATTGATTTTTGAAATATAGACAATTTGAGACTTGAAAATTAAAATTTACATACATAATAAAAATTTACTACTTTGCAACTATCAAATACTTTAATCTCCACATCAAGTAAATTCCAACAATCCAATCACCAGTAACCTCCACATATCCCCCTCACCAAGCACCTATACGTACCAAAGAAGAATCCCGTCCTTGACCTTCTCGTACAGCATCTTCCCTTCAGCATCGATAGGCAGCAGGTGTTTCAAATCAGGATCGTGTGACAGATTGGTGTTGATCCAGTCACTGAACGCAAGTTGTTCCTCTAATCTGACCGAGTGGGTGGTTCCCTCGCTGGAGGCTTCGGAGATGCCCCCTAGGGTCTCCAGATTCTCTTTCTTCGAGACGACTTGTTTGAACGTGGATCCCAGTTCGTTGGCCTTCAACTCTTTGCACAGCTTCTCGAACTCCTCGAACGAAAGTCGTCCCTTGTGTTCTGATCTCTGCTTATCGTCGTATTCCTCGATCATCTGACGCACCTTGTATCCGGGCATCTTGAAGCCACAAATATCCAGGGCGCTGCGTAGCTCTGTGAGGTTGATGAAGCCGTCTCCATTCTCGTCGATCTAACAGAAACAAGCTTTTCTTTAGATTCAAAGTTTCTTGCGTTGGATAGAGATTTGGGGAGAGGATTTAGGGCTACAAGGTGGAGCTATTCAGGGTTTGGGATTGTGATACAAAAGCTCAAGAGATTTGAAGACTGTTGGATTTTGAGATTTAGGAGACAGCTTATGAGAGACGGAAGGAAGCTTGCGATTCGGGATTTGCGGTGTCGGGAAGTTCGATCGGTAATTTCAGGGTTTTGCAGTGTTGAGCTTGTGGTTTAGGGGTCTTGGTAGACTACAATTTCTGGATTTTGCTATATTTGAAGTTTGCAATTTTTCGATTTTACAACTGATATATGGAGTACACAGTATGTTAAAAAAATAACGGAACTTTTTATATAAAAAGAAAAGAATTAGTTATTTTGCCAAAATTACTTTTTGTATTCAAAATACATCCCTTCCGCATCAATACACCACTGAACGTTCATACAACGTTAACATAGATTTTTTCATGTCGTTTTGCGGAATCGCATCAAACACCCTTGTCACAGCTGCTCGGACTTGTATAACAGTGTCACAAAACGTTCCTTTTATACCTAATTTCAGTTTTGGAAAAAGGAAGTAATCACACGGAGGCAAGTCAGGCAAATTTGGAGGATATTGAAGCACACAGACTTGTTTTTTCGCCAAAAATTCATGAACGACAGTTCTGTGACATGGTGCGTTATCATGCAACAGAAACCAACTTCCCGGCGCTCGATATTCGGGCCTCACACGAACGATTCTCTTCCACAAATGTTCCATAACACCCAGATATTATTCGCCATTAACATTTTGTCCCTGTGGAACAAATTCCCGAAGTATAATTCCTTTAGAATCGTAAAAGCAAATTAACATTGTCTTCTCTCGGGACTTCTGGAATCGCAATTTTTTGATTTTGGAGAGCCTGGATTTCCACGTAGCACTTTGACGCTTTGTTTGAGGTTTATACTTGAAGCACCAAGTCTCATCACTAGTTACCATTGATTCCAGGAATGTACAGTTTCGTCTGGCTGTTTTGATAAGATCCTCGCAATATTCAACGTAAGCAATATGTTGCTTGCCCGTGATTTTGTGACACGGTGACGAAAGGTTCTGTCGCATTGAACGCTATAAGTTTATTCATTGCTCAATTCTAATGATTGTTGTGTTTTGTAGGGAAGGTATACTGATATACTGTTTTGTAGGGAAGATATACTGTTTTAATAAATGGCGCGTTTTCCTTAAATTTGAAAAGCTCTGTTATTTTGCTAATATACTGTGTATGTGGAATATGGGTAAATTACAACTTCCTAACATTGCAATAAGGATATGCAATTTTGACATTCTGCTACCATGAAAACTTGCAATTTTTTTGCATTTAGAATGTGAAATTCTAAAATCATAGAAGCTTACATAGATCTCAAACTTTGATTAATTTTCAGATTTTTACGGTTCTAAAAATTGACATAACTTCGCATAAATCATAAATTACAGTGACTACTCTTGCAGCTTATATTGAACCCAAATTATCAGCAATGAAAAAAGTATTTTCGGCTCAGTCAATTCCACTTACGCCACCGGTTAAACCGTTTCAATGGCAAGAAAAAAGATGCTAATTAGTCATAACACGGTTTTCATAGAACCAGCATAAAGAACCGTCGATTAACCCTGATGCTATTTTCCGAGAAGTCTCTGGAGCACACACACTAGCTCCGACCGACGCTATTGTTCGCCGTGGAAAATTGCCGCGGCTACGATCGCGACTGCATTCTTGAAAAGCGGCTGACTTTTAGTGCAGACAACCTAGATATCGTTCGCTGAAAGAAACGCGTGTCGTTCGCGATAAAAGCTTCCTTCCATTCACACGCGCGGCACACAATCGCGATTAAGCGCCGCGTGCTGAAGAGAATATGTCAAACGTTCTTTTTTTACTTTTTCGAACCGCCATGCTCGATGAGGCTTTTCCAGCTTTCTTATCGCTCGATTTTCGTGGGAAAATTAATGTGGCACTGTAAATGGATGGTTTGATGTTTCGTTTGTTATCTTTTCAAAGCAGAAACAAGTTAATGGAAGATTACCTATCTTTTTTATCTTTGCGATACTTGCAGTTTTCGTGATTTTTAAATTTCGAAATTCCCTGTGCAGTTTTTTCGAGATGACTCATAAGTATAAAATTGTGATAGAAAGATTTTTTAATTGAAGAGAAAGGTCGGTTATTTTTCGAGCATTTTTCGATGAATAGTTATTCGATTAAAATCCCGGTTCCCAGTTGTGACAAGAAGTACGGGCTCTTTAAATATCCTTAAAAGGAGGTAAACCTCTAATCTGACGAATTGATAAAGTCAGACTGACGCGATCGATAAAGTGAGTCACACAATTACACGGAAAACTATTTTTGTGAAGTATAGTTCTCACAAAAGTTCCATTTTATGTTCCAAATCGGCAACGTTTTTCCAATATTTTTCATTGCGAGTTTTTCTGATGACCCTGACAATGATAACCGATTTGTTGCAACCAAGTAGCTTATATAAAACGTGGGCGGACAGGGTCAAAAATGACATTACTCACTTTCTTGGCGAACTGCGAGAAGTCGTTGGAGAACTCCTCGATGACGTCCCACTTTTTCATCCCGCGGATCTCCATGTTGGAAAGAGAACGAGAGAAAACGATTGCGAACGAGATCGATGAAGAGGACCGTAGACGACGCAACGAGAGACTAAGCTCGGTTTTAGAGACCGAGCTTATCGTCGTTATCGAATGTTCGATAAACGTGGAAAGAAGTTTACGCGATAGGTTCGCGACATCTTATCGACTGCGTGATGTAATATCGATGATAATCTAGCGTGATTAATTTTTTCAATTATTTGAAACATCCCTTGGGGATTAGGACATTGAGATAAGAGTGCATGGGCATTGGGGATGAAGGTATGGTCTGGTTCCTGGGAGATTGCATTTTGTGTGGCATACTATATGGTATTATGGTATAATACTAGACTTGTATTTTTATAATTTTTGTATACATTATCAATTTTTTTAATTGTATTAATAGAGGTATATTAATTCTGTTGATAGAAATGGAAACATGTTAATTCTATTAGTAGAAGTATGTATATTAACAGGCATTATAATACAATTTTATTTATAGAAGAAACAATTTTACTTATTTATAGATGAAGTGTTCTATCAACACTTCTATGTGTTAAAAAAAGAAATCTTGTACATGTTAATAGGATTTATTTTGCTATGAATTAATCTGATTTTACTTATTTACTAATTAGTTAATAGAAAATGAAATAGTTTTCTGAAAACACTTGTTCTATTAGTATATCATTTTAGGGATCTTGATGTGTGAGATTAGATGTTGAATAGTACCACGTATGTAGCTATAGTTTTATACTACTCTAGTTTTTTTTATTGTATCGCTATTGTATAGACTTGTTACTCACCTACTATGTTAGATAATAATATACTATGTTGCATGATACTGCAAATGTGGAAATTGACGTAAGTAAAATAAATAACGTATAAGTGTAAATGTGTAATGTTATTATTTCATTGGTAAGTGAAAGGTACTTATAGTAGATACTATACTAGTATTTTATAATTATACATAAAGTATGTATATCTTTATAATAATATTGTAATGTATGTACACGTAATAATACTCTTATTTTACTGGTTATACAAAATCACACTATTATAATACTTTGTCCTACTATTTTATTATTTTATCATTTACTATATTATTGTACTACATAATTATGTTTCTATTTCACTATTTTACATAATTGTATTACAATTTCCTACTATTATCCTAATATTGTTCTACTATTTTATTATTTTATCATTTAGTATACTATTGTGTTACATAATTATGTTTCTATTTTACTATTCTACAAACTCGTATTACTATTTAATACTATTATCGTACTATGGTCCTACTTTGTCCTACTATTTTATTATTTTATCATTTAGTATACTATTGTATTACATAATTATGTTTCTATTTTACTATTCTACAAAATCGTATTACTATTTAATACTATTATCGTACTATGGTCCTACTTTGTCCTACTATTTTATTATTTTATCATTTAGTATATTATTGTGTTACATAATTATGTTTTTATTTCCCTATTGTGCCACGTAATTGTGTTACTATTCCACTATTTCATTACAAAACTATCTTATTATGCTTCCATAGACAAGTCTGCTATAATAATTCATAAGTTACCGAAATTTCGAAACACAAAAATTCACAAATTATAATTTGATAGATATACATACTAATCGAAACAGACGAAACTCTCCCATATCAATGATTGCGAAAAGCGAAAGTATAGTGTAATATATTGAGTGTAATATTACTGCAGCTAACCTATAATTAACTTCGTTCTACATAACTTTTTTATCCTTGTAACAGTGGTTGTTTGATGTTTATAACAGATTAAAATACCGCTTGATATCAAATTTACGATGTAGTGATGTAGCAATTTATACATATAGCAACATAGTAATTTAATTTGATTTAAGTGTAGCAACGTAGCAATTTAATTCTTGATTTGCATACAGCAATATAGTAATTTAATTTTTATTTGTATAAAGCAACATGGCAATTTAATTATTTTAGATATAGTTCTATAACAATACAGAAAATAGGACAATTACGTTAGAATGTAAGTAAGCATAATTTTTGACAATACTGTATATTAATTACAGTATCACCTGGAAACTGATTTATTAGACAAGATCAACTTTTTCTGATACAAACTTAAAAACAAAAATTAGAAAAATATAATGAATCTCCAAATTCCCAAATTCCTTAGTTCCAGAATCCCCAAGTTTCCAAATTTCCTAGGCTCCGAATCTTCAAGTTTCCAAATTCCGTAGCCCCTAAATCCCGAAGTTCGCAAATTCCTTAGCCCCCGAATTCCCTAGGCCCCGAATTCGGAAGTTCCAAAATTTCCTACGCCCCGAATTCTCAAATTCCCAAATTCCCTACGCCCCGAATTCTCAAATTTCCAAATTCCCTAGCTACCGAATTCTCAAATTTCCAAATTTCCCAGCCACCGAATTCTCAAATTCCCAAATTCCCTACGCTCCAAATTCTCAAATTTCCAAATTCCCTACGCCCCGAATTCTCAAATTTCCAAATTCCCTAGCTACCGAATTCTCAAATTCCCAAATTTCCCAGCCCCCGAATTCTCAAATTTCCAAATTCCCTACGCTCCAAATTCTCAAATTTCCAAATTCCCTACGCCCCGAATTCTCAAATTTCCAAATTCCCTAGCTACCGAATTCTCAAATTCCCAAATTTCCCAGCCCCCGAATTCTCAAATTCCCAAATTTCCCAGCCCCCGAATTCTCAAATTCCCAAATTCCCTACGCCTCGAATTCTCAAATTTCCAAATTCCCTAGCCACCGAATTCTCAAGTTTTCCAATTCGCTAGACCCCGAAACCTCAAGTTCCCAAATTCCCTACGCCCCGAATCCCCCAGTTCCCAAATTCCCTAGGGCTCGAATCCTCAAGTTTCCAAATTCCCTAGCCACCGAATCCCCAAGTTTCCAAATTCCCTAGCCACCGAATCCCCAAGTTCCCAAATTCCCTAGCTCCCAAATCGCCAATTTCCTAGCCCCTAATTTCCTAGCCCCTAATTTCCTAGCCCCTAATTTCCTAGCCGCCGAATCCCCATATTCCCAAATTAATATTTCAATCCAATTTTCCTCACCAATAATAATAAAAATGCATTCTAAAGTAATTGACAATATTCGCAATATTCGCAAATATAAAATTATTTTTAAAATAAATGAAAATGTATTAAAACATAAAATTTATTTGTTTTCGATGAAATTCGCATAAAACTGATCGATAAGCTGCAATCGGATTTCCTTCTATTTCCTCGGATCAACAAAAAAATGATAAAATCTCCCGTTGTTAAGTGCGACAAGGGGATTACAAGCAATCTCAAGTTTTTATTGTACATTGTTCGTTCACTGATCGAGCCTTTAAGTGCCGCGATTACATGCGTCACTAATTACACTCTCTATGCCATATCTAGAGCGAGAGCTGATTTGCAGAAAGGTTTTTAATCTTGCAAACAAACGAGCGCGAGTCAACGATGCTGATATGTAAACGAACAGGTATAAAATCAGAACTTGTGTTCCGGAAACAGATTGAACTGTTTTTAGTTATAATGGTGGTGGTAGAGGAATCTTATCGTACGCTTCGTTTATTTACTCGTAGATTGTGCGGACATGTGTACAATATATTAATGTAAGTAACTATTAGAATATAATAGGAAGAAGATATGATTTATGAAATTAAAGATTGACGAGATTACATAAAATTTTATTTAAAAAATATATATAGTATGATATGTATATTGTATAGAATAATATCGTACTAAAAGAATATAATTATCCTTATTAAGAAATATAATTATCCTTATGAAATAAAAATAAAAATAAAAAATAAAAATTTGAGGCAATTATCAAAACCATCGAAGTTTGAGACACAAATATAATTTTAATATCTGATGAGTCAAAGCATGTATAACGCTAAACCTAACATATGTCTCTCGGATTTAAAATTAAAAATAAACCTGATAAATAAAGAAACGACTAATAAAATCATGCACACAATTGCTCATCTTGATAAAAATCAACTTGATGTAAAATAAACTTCAACTTAAACAGTTAAGTTTCAAGAAAAGTATTTAAACAAGTTACAAAACTATTTCCAAAAATATGTAAAGATATTGTTTGATTATTTTGCTAGATTTAATCCATAATTTCAATTTTATTATACAGCAATAAAACGAGGTATAAATAAACGTATATCAACGTTATCATTAGGCTGCTTATTTGCAAAAGTTCAAAACACGTTTACGTGAATACATAGTAGACTTTATAGATGTAGTATATAACATTTTATTGGTTTTACATCACGATGACTTAATATTACAGCGTCGCACTCGAAATACCGAGAAGTGAAGCAGAGCGCACTGACCCAGCAAAATGCAGTACTTCGATCGTGGGTAATTTGTAACCGGGTCAAACGTAAATGTACCTCTCCACCTACCATTCTATCCTGGCAAGTATCGATATCAGTCTCGTTTTCCAGTTTATACACGATCGAATCACCTCCGTCGCTAAACATTATCATATGAAGGTATTACTTCACATGGAAACTGATAAGAGATCACTGGTTCTACAAAATGTGTAACTTGGAGAAGTACAATATATCAAATGATACCTTTGCGAAAATGTAGTGACAGCAATGATCTTCTAATTAGTCAATTATTCATATTAATTATTCAATTGTTCAATTATTCGACTGAGCAATTATTCCACTATTTAAATTGTTCAATTTGCTTAATTCAAATATTTGACTCTTTTAATTTTTCAATTCTGCAATTTTTCAATTTTACAACTTCTTATTTCCGAATTTTGCAATTTCCCGCTATTCCAAATGTTCAATTTTCGGATCATCCAATTTTTCAAATTTCCTAATACTCAAATTTGCTAATTTTCAAACTCTTAAATATCCAATGTTCCAAATTCCTACATTTTCAAATTTCAAAACTTCAAATTCCCAAATTTTCAAATAGTCGAATTTCCAAATTCCCTAGCCCCCGAATTCCCTAGCCCCCGAATTCCCTAGCCCTCGAATTCCCAAGCTCCCAAATTCCCTAGCTCTCGAATTCCCAAGCTCCCAAATTCCCTAGCTCCCGAATTTCCAAGTTCCCCAATTCCCTAGCTCTCGAATTCCCAAGTTCTCAAATTCCCTAGCCCCCAAACACCGACGCTCCCAAATTCCCTAGCCCCTGAATTCCCAAGCTCCCAAATTCCCTAGCCCCCGAATTCCCAAGCTCCCAAATTCCCTAGCCCCCGAATTCCCAAGCTCCCAAATTCCCTAGCTCTCGAATTCCCAAGCTCCCAAATTCCCTAGCCCCCGAATTCCCAAGCTCCCAAATTCCCTAGCTCTCGAATTCCCAAGCTCCCAAATTCCCTAGCCCCCGAATTCCCAAGTTCCCCAATTCCCTAGCTCTCGAATTCCCAAGTTCCCAAATTCCCTAGCCCCCAAACACCGACGCTCCCAAATTCCCTAGCCCCCCAATTCCCAAGCTCCCAAATTCCTTAATCCCCGAATTTCCAAGTTCCCAAATTCCCTAGTCCCCGAATCCCCAAGTTCCCAAATTCCCTAAATTTAAAACTGACCTCCAAAATCACATTCCTCGATTGCCAGAAAAAAGTAACCTTAAAAATCGTTAAAAATATTTGTAGATACCGCTGTTAAATAAAATTAGTCGATATCGTCGATCGCAGTCACGTGGAATTCAATGAGCCACGGCCTGCATACACGATTATTTGCTGGATTAAGAAATGTCAGCAATCATCAGGTCCCATTAAGGCCAATATCGTTGCCACTTTCACGGTGGCCGCGGGTTCTCCGTGCAATCTGTATAGTCCAGATTGTCTATTAACGCAACGAGCACATACAAACAACTCCTTTTCCTCGCCGATACGTAATTCAATCGTGATTTCCAAGGGAGGGAACATCCAGAGAGGATGAGGGGTCAGAGACGGGCTACACAACACACGCCGGTGAAACCAGTTCTCGGGATACAAGGGAATCGAGAGAGAGAAGTTTGACCCCAACAGAGCACCCACTTTTCTACAGGGTGTCCGGTAACCTATTGCTGGGTTCATTCCGCGAACGTGATGAAGCCTCGGAAGGTTATTCGATACCTGCTGCGCACCCTTTGCAATCTTACAGGAAATCAGAAATTGAAGGTGGAAATTGAGAAAAGGGAACGAGCTACTTTCTTGGTGTTTCGTTATCGATTAATCGAAATGGGGAGAAATTGTGAAGAGAGTAAGGAATTGTTTTATTGGATGAAACATGGAGGTAGAGAAATAAAAAAGAGAATGAAGGTGGCATGAATACGAAATCAAATATTAATTATAATACATGCATTTCAAATATTCGAAATAATTATAATTTATGATTTTCGAATGAGCAAATATTTGAAACTGTTCATTTATTCTGCTGATACTCCATGATCAATAACAATTTCATTATGCATACTGACCTCCTTTGCACCCGTAATTATACATTGTTTCACCCAGTGATTTTGCGAATTATTAAAATATTAATCGTCAAACATTTCCAATGAATTAAAATTGAAATGGTGTATCGTGTTCTAGATTTTGGTCACCGAGTCAACGTGTTTCCTTGATCTCAAGGTGGCTGTAGAAACAATTTGCCCACGTCGTGTTAAAATTCCTCCTACGTGAGCTTGTGTGACGTGTTTCTTCTTTTGCAAGAACTATGATGAAGATCTCAGAATATCAATATATACTATCGATACTTGTCGTTCTCGATATTTGTTGGCATTAAAATATTCAGGCTTTCGAAATGTTGGAGATATAGATATGTGTTTATTGATATTGAGATTTCTTTTCGAATTAATATGTGGAAATGTGTATATGTATGTATTGTGTATGTATGTGTTCACATACGTATACTTCTTTGCACATGTATACACATATATGCACATATGTTCACATGTATGCATTCGTACTCATATGTATGCCCATACATGTACATATAGTTCCACGTATGTACATACATTCACATATGTTTACATGTATGCATATATACTCACATATATGCTCATACACGTACCTATATTCACATGTATGCACATATATACATATGTATGCTCGCACATTCACATATGTGTACTATGCACTTATACTCACATATGTATATCTTTATTTATGAACATATATTCACATGTATGTACCTATATACACATGTATGTCAATACATCCACATATGTGAACATCTACACGTATATACTCACATTATGTTCAT
Source organism: Megachile rotundata (assembly GCF_050947335.1). Taxonomy (NCBI): domain Eukaryota; kingdom Metazoa; phylum Arthropoda; class Insecta; order Hymenoptera; family Megachilidae; genus Megachile; species Megachile rotundata. The sequence goes on from NC_134994.1 coordinate 8,641,290, forward strand.
GCATGTACATATGTTTACATATATGCACGTATATGCACATATGAACACATACACATATCTACACACATAAATATACTCACTTTAAATTACCCAACGTAAATGTACATATATGCACATGCTTGAAAAACATTTAATCGAGAAGATGATTTAAGGAAACGAAATGTTATTCACGTGACACACCTACTAATTACGAAATAGGTGCGTAAGGCAGTACGTACAGAGGATTAGTCACCGCAGATCATTCATTAATTACTAGAATGGCAATAAGACGTCTAATACGTTTGCTGGAATTTTCGAAACGTTTGGAAATTCTAATGTCGCGATGAAAACCACGACGTCGACTTTATCGCTGGAAGACCGACGATAAAATGCAATTATGCGCAATTAGAATGCAGACGAAGGTTAGTGGTTAGCTGCGTTTATTGCGGAAAAACTTAGTGCATGCATTAAGCAGTAAAATTCTTTTTTTATTTCTTTTTTATCTACTTTTACATTTTACTTGTTATTTATTATTTAAAATAGGTAGAAAATTTTAGTTAGTACATTCGATTACTTTCCTTATATCAGAAAAAATTACTCTTTTATAAAAAAAAGTGATAGACGTATATATAAAATAAATTAAATTTTTATATTTAAAAAATAAGTAACTCATTCTATTGATTTAAATTTTTATAAATATTTGGAACTAAAATTCTCAGTTCTAATTTTGAACTACCTAAATATAGTAGAAAGAAAGGTCTCTGTTCGAATTTCAGGTATTTCTCGACCAGAAACACGTAACACTGTTCACCGGGAGTCAAAGACCTGCACAGGTGTTCAAAAACCTGTCAGACACAATATAGAAACCTACAAAACTCGTCGGACCTAAAAACCCCAACCTAAAACTCGTAGAACCAGTTACAAAACCCTCATAGAGTCGATCAGACTGGACCTAATAAAAGAAACCTCGACACGGACACAATAAACGTAACCTTGGCACACAAGATTGCAGATTCAATACACGTGACCCTGAACTGGTTACATCTAACAGAAATGATTCCTACACTTACATCTCCATAAGTGTTCGAAACACATCAAACTGTACAACCTGTGAATTCAAAACTTCGTTTCAAGTCTCGACTTCGATGACATGTGCAATCGTTTCTATCAGATTGATCGAGTTCAATGTTTTATTTATTGGATTCCTATTGCAACTAGAGAAGTCCTACAAATGTTATGAGGAATCACGTCAACGAATTTTCCAGTCTTCACTGTTGTTCAATCACGTTTATTCTTAGGTTAGGTTAAGTTTATGGAATCTCAAGTGTAGAATGTTAACGATCAAGTTTATGGTTTAACTATAAAACCTAACTGAATTTACTCACTTAGGTTGGTCTTTGAAAGATTGAACTGTGAAGAGATAGTGTATCAGCGGAAGGTTTTATGTTAACTCGAAACGATGTAATAATGTAACGGGAATTGAAAAATTGCGGAAATTGCTCGTTGATAGCGTAGGAAATTCCTCGGCGCAGTTTAACCAGCCAGAACAAAAATATTGAAATTGTCGATTGCGCAAATTTTATTGCGCAACGCGTGGAACTAGGTCCTTTCCCCGGGAGGTAACGGCTGCTAGGTGCAACGAACAGTTTCTGGTTGAAATGGAAACTTAGCGAGGGATTTGGAGATTTGGGAAGGTTGGAATTTGGGGATGTAGGAATTAGGGGATGTATAGATTTGGGGATATAGGGATTGGGGGATGTATAGATTTGGGGATATAGGGATTGGGAATGTGAGAGATTTGGGGATGTAGGGATTTGGGGATATAGGGAATTAGGGGTGTGAGAATTTGGGGATGTAGGGAATTAGGGGATGTAGGGATTTGGGGATGTAGGAATTGGGGGATGTATAGATTTGGGGATATAGGGATTGAGAATGTGAGGGATTTGGGGATATAGGGAATTAGGGGTGTGAGAATTTGGGGATGTAGGGAATTAGGGGATGTAGGGATTTGGGGATGTAGGAATTGGGGGATGTATAGATTTGGGGATATAGGGATTGAGAATGTGAGGGATTTGGGGATATAGGGAATTAGGGGTGTGAGAATTTGGGGATGTAGGGAATTAGGAGTGTGAGAATTTGGGGATGTAGGGAATTAGGGGTGCGAGAATTTGGGGATGTAGGGAATTAGGAGTGTGAGAATTTGAGTATGTAGGGAATTAGTGGTGTGAGAATTTGGGGACGTAGGGAATTGGGGTGTGTAAGAATTTGCAAATATAGCAAATTGGGGATGTAAGAATTTGAAAATATAGGGAATTGAAGATGTAGGAATTTGAAAATGTAGGAATTGGAAATGTAGCGAATTAGGAAGTGTAGAAATTCAGAAATGTAGGAATTTAGGGATGTAACAATTGGAGGATGCAGGAATTCACAAATATGATTTGAAACTATTAAAATTTGAAAATATAAAAATCCAGAAAATTAATAATTCAAATATTTGACTATTCAAGAATTTGAGAACTTAACCTCTTCATAACATACAAAAATTCACCTAGAAAATATCCAAAAAATAATTTCACCCCTATCAGGCAACACCTAACTCAGCCTACACTACATGAATACCACGTGACTAGTAAAATACTCTTATTGCAACATTATATCTCTCACATTATGTACCAGAAATAAAAATTCCAGTGCTGATATATACGCTCAATGCAAACTCAAGCTGATTTTATCGTCTCACAAGAAAATCCGCGTGAAAAAGATGAACGTACACGGTTCTGATTTATGAATTGTCACGTGTAAGAAATTACGAGCGTGTTTTACACGCTGCTGAAACCTCTGCGATGATCCCTTTAAATGGACGCCACGAGGAGAGAGTATAAAAAGTTGGCCAGTCGCATCGGAGTTGGTTCAAGTGGCGATAATTGAACAGCTTCGAGCGAATCGTTCGTGCTCGAAGTATAGGAGTTAGGGCGCGTTTACATTATGCGAGTAAGTGGTGATAGTAGCCTTGCCATTAGGTAGAATTTTTGTGATTCAAGGTTATGTAGGATTGTACAATTTCTAAATCGCTAAATTATCAATTTTAATCATTTTTAAGTAGCAAGATGAGAATTTCTTTGATTTCTGAATCTCCAAATTATTAAGTTAAGTTATTATTTTTCTAAATTTCGAAATTCTCAAATTATCAAATTATTGAATTAGTACTTTTGCAAATTCCGAAATTGCCAATTACTACTTCTTTAAATTCCCAAATACCCAAATTCTGAAATTACCAAATTACTACTTCCCTAAATACCTAAATCCCCAGATTCTCAAATTACCAAATTACTATTTTCCCAAATACCTAAACCCCAAATTCTGAAATCACCAAATTACTTTTCCAAATTTTCAAAACCCCAAATTCCCAAAATTCCCAAAATCCCCAAAGTCCCAAAATTCCTAAAATTTCCAAAATCCCCAAATTCCCAAAATCCCCAAAATCCCCAAATTCCCAAAACCCCCAAATTCTCAAAACCCTAAAATTTCCAAAATTCCCAAAACTCCCAAAATTTCCAAAATTCTCAAAACCCCCAAAATTCACAAAACCCCAAAATCCCCGAAATTCCCCAAACCCCCAAAATTCTCAAAACCCTAAAATTTCCGAAATTCCCAAAACTCCCAAAATTTCCAAAATTCTCAAAACCCCCAAAATTTCCAAAATTCTCAAAACCCCAAAATCCCCGAAATTCCCAAAACCCCCAAAATTCTCAAAAAACCCAAAATTCCCCAAATTCCCCAATCCCCAAAATTCCCAAAACTCACAAAATTCTCAAAAACCTAAAATTCCCCAAAATCCCCGAAATTCCCAAAACTCACAAAATTCTCAAAACCTCCAAAATTTCCAAAATTCCCAAATTCCCAGCGTATCCACTTACGTCACATTCCTCCTAAACTAACACAAATACCATAATTTTCCTCTTTCCTCATAAAATGTCCTGTTACCCTTTTTTCCCGGATATTCCACAGCAGTTCTCAAGTTATCCCAAGTTTTGCCGATCGTGTGAAACTTCGGAATCGTTTGCACGTTTCCTCCGATCGTTCACATTTCACCGTATCAGATCGCGTGTGCCCTGGATCGTGTACATCGGTCTCTATGAATCACGAGTATTTTCTATCGGGTTCGACGATCGTCAATATCAATTTTCCATGGATCTCAATGACTAGCACACCATAAACCGCAACACGTACATACGTATGGATCTTGAGACGATCCGTCATTTATTTCTCACGTGCATCATCGCAAAGAATTGAGATTGAACGACAATTGTCATGCAAAAATCGAACACGCGATCGTGCGAGCATCGAGGACAATTCTTTAAGTTGATCGCTGAAAATAGCCGTTCGTCGTTATTGAACGATTCTGACGCAAAACTGACGATTGGATTCAATGACTCTGATTTGCATTTGGAATGATGTTTGGGGAGAGTGAGCTGAGATGTGGGCTTTCGTATTGTGATAGCAAAGATTATAATTAGTAGATTATTGGATAGATTACTAAATTTTGAAGTTCTTTAGTTTTCAAATTATACAAATTTCTAAATTATGAAATTACTAAATTGTATTATATACTAAATTGCATTGCTAAAAAATTCCCAAAAAATTGAAACTATAGAAAATTCCCTAAAAATTCAAAGTACAAAAATTTCCAAAAAATTCACAGTAGAAAAATTCCTAAAAAATTCAAAGTTGAAAAATTTCCTAAAATTCAAAGTACAAACATTTCTAAAAAAATTCACAGTAGAAAAATTTCCTAAAATTGAAAGTTCAAAAATTGCAAAAAAATTGAAAGTTCAAAAATTGCAAAAAAATTCAAACCACAAAAACGCCCAAAAAATTCAAACAATAAAAAATTCCCAAAAAATGCAAAGTACAAAAATTTTAAAATTTGCAAGACTACCCATCGCGGAGTAAAATGTAGCAATGTAAATACAGATAAATTAGCTGACTGATTAAAAGCGAACGAGAAGCATGTGCGAAAGGAGCAGTACACTTGGCATTCTTGGCGAACATCCGCCATAGGACAGAAACGGTGGCGATTAATTATACCGGTAATTGATCCGTATCGTTCACCTTGATCGCGACCGGACTTCACTTTCGCCGTCGTTGTAAATCAAATCACGCGTGATTCTACTGACGTGTAACACGATCGAGGGAAAAGTTGAGAGATAATGCTGATGGACGAAGACGACACGATAGATTAATCGGCGGACGAGATAGTTGATGAGTTGGAGGAGAAACTTGGAAATTTGGAGACTTTAGTGGGAATTGGGGATTTTAGGGATTTCAGGAATTTGGGGATTTCAAGTTTGAGATTTGGAAATTTGGGAATTGGGGATTTTATAGACTTGGTATTCGGGATTTCAGGAATTTGGGGATTTCAAGTTTGAGATTTGGAAATTTGGGAATTGGGGATTCTATAGACTTGGTATTCGGGATTTCAGGAATTTGGGGATTTCAAGTTTGAGATTTGGAAATTTGGGAATAGGGGATTTTATAGACTTGGTATTCGGGATTTCAGGAATTTGGGGATTTCAAGTTTGAGATTTGGAAATTTGGGAATAGGGGATTTTATAGACTTGGTATTCGGGATTTCAGGAATTTGGGGATTTCAAGTTTGAGATTCGGAAATTTGGAATTTGTCAGCTTGGAAATTTGAAGATTTGGAATTTATCAATTTGGAAACTAGAAATTTAGAAAATTCGGACCTTGAAATACTAGAAATTTGAGAATTTGAAAGTTTAATAGAGAGAATTTCAGAATTCGCGAAATTAGTGATTGCAAACTGGAAAACTTAAAATTTTCCGAGTACCATTAAAAACTGAATAGTTATAATTTACAAACCCAAAAATATCAACCTGCGAAAAGTAAATTCCCTAAATTTCCTAACTCCAAGTACTCCAAGTACATAAAATATCCTACATGGTACATCTACTCCAGCTTCCACATACGCGAATCTAGTTCGTATCATAAAAGCAACCAAACTCTAATGTTTATTTACCTACGCCAATGCATATTCCACGTGACCATATTGTACTCCAATTTTGGTTACACGAAGCACATGTAATTCATACAATTCGAAAGTAGAACACCTTGAACCCTCGCGGTTATTACGACTTGCTCGTTTGTTACAGAACTAGTTTCTGGCCTCACGGGAAACGGGACGAAACGTTGTAACGTTCAATTTACGTCAGCTATTCGGTCTCGGTCTCTGCTACGCAAACATTGTCCGTCATGTTAGCGAAAATTGGCCTGTTAGCTAATTCCTCGTCGTAAATCTTGATTGGTATGCCGGTTGCAAGCGGAAAATACTGTAGGTTTAACGTTCAAGTTGAAACTTGAGGGCCAGCAGCTATCTCGTCAGAGTTGTAACCCAATTTTTATTAGTGTAATGCAATTTTACCTTTAATACAATTTTCTTTAAACCTTTCAAGGTTGATTACTATTTTTATTTTTGATTTGTTCGATTGAGGTCAGATGTGTTCTGAATTTTTTCAGTGAGTAATAAAATTAATTTTTAGTTTCATTGAAGTCGATATTTGGATGTATGTTTGCTAATATATTATGTAGATTTTGATGCAATTTTATTGGCAAAGATATTTGATTTGATAGACTGATTTTTTAGTCTGATTTTTAATGGATGATTTAATTATTTTTTAGGTATACATGAAATTAAAGTATGTGTTATGTATATGTCATATCACACATCACATATTATACAACATACATGACACATCATACAACATATGTCACACATCACATATCACACATAATACTTCATACAACATATGTCACACATCACACATCATATAACATACATGACACATCACATATCACACATCACACATCATACAACATATGTCACACATCATATGTCACACATAATACTTCATACAACATATGTCACACATCACACATCATATAACATACATGACACATCACATATCACACATCACACATCATACAACATACATGACACATCACACATCACACATCATACAACATACATGACACATCACATATCACACATCACACACCATACAACATACATGACACATCACATATCACACATCACACATCATACAACATACATGACACATGACACATGACATATCACATATCACACATCGCACATGTCACATCATACTTCATACAACTTACATCAAACATCATACATCACATAAAATTTAACAATGAACAACCTTAATTAAATTGAATTCATATCACCCTTACCTCTCAACCAGTCATCCAATGACTTACAAAAATAATTAAAAAAAAAATCAACCCAAAATATTTCATAACCCTGTTAAAGTTCTTGCACAAAGCAAGTTAAGAGAGTTTAATATAAATTGTCCGATGACCACGAAGCGTTAAGGTGTAGAATTATGGAAGAGATGTAGATGAAAGCGGGAAGCATGAATCACGTGCGGAGTGCAAAGGGTTAACGAAACGAAAACCGGCGTAAGAAAGAAAGGAGCACCTTTTGCTTTTATTCGTTAAGCGGACTATAACACGTGGCCACGTGCGGTCCAGTAAACCGTGATGTTGGTCGAGCAAGCACCGGTGACGGTGAGTCAAGCTCGCATTCTTCCAAGTGCGATCACCTCCGATTTTATTTTATCGCTGGATGCGCCCAGGGCACTTCCATATACGCGCATATACTCGTCTAAACGTAACCGGCTCTCCAACCCGGCATTCATTCACAACGGGACAATTGCGCTTAACGATTTAATTTCACCGGCCGACCGTCAGATTGTGTTTCTGTCTATTCAAACGAGGTAGAAGAGCTACCTTTCATTCGACGACCGGTTACTTAATTATACGTCAGCAATTAACGCGACGTTTCGCGCAAAAAGACAACGACATCGGATCGTGGTCTCGACGACGGCTCACGAACCTGTCTTGTTGCTGGTAATTCAAAACCTTACGGTGGAAATGTGATGAAATTGTCATCTGGGGGAAGTGGGCGTGACGAGAGAGGAAAAGTGGAGTTCTGGTGATTCTGGGACAATTTAGGCAGTTTCGGGATTGTTGGCACTTGAGAACTTAAGAGTTTAAAATTTGAAGTATTGAAAATTTGCGAACTTTAGATGCAAGAATTAGGGATTTGAAATTTAAGATTTAGGACTTTGGATAATTCAAGATTTTAGGGAGTTCTTGATACTTGAACGCTCTTGATACTTGAGAGTTTGAGACTTTGAATAATTCAAGAATTTAAGACGTTTGAGAGTTGCTGGAATTTGAAAATTTGGGTGTTGAAAATTTAAGATTTAGGACTTTTGATAATTTGAGATTTTAGAGAGTTCAAATGCTCTTGATACTTGAGAGTTTGAGACTTTTGGATAATTCAAGAATTTAAGACGTTTGAGAGTTGCTGAAATTTGGGAATTTGGGTGTTGAAGATTTAAGATTTGGGACTTTTGATAATTAGAGATTGTAAGGAGTTCGAAAGCTCCTGGAACTACGAGAACTTCAGGATCTTGAAACTTCAGGACCTTTGTAATTTAGTGGCTCAGAAACTTTATAATTTTTAATATTTCAAATTTGTATTTAAAAAATTTAAAACTTTAGCACTTGAAAGCCTTAAAATCTTAAGACTATGAGACCTACCGCGGTGACTTTCAAGCGCGCCATATTCGAATTGCGCCGAGTTTGAAGCGCGGTCAATTTGAAACGCCCCAAATTAAACTCGCATAGAATTTCAATTGCACCTAATGTGGTCGCGTCGAATAAAATCGCGCTGAATTTAAATCGCATCGAATTGAATCGTGTTGAATTTAAATCGCATCGAATTGAATCGCATTGAATTTAAATCGTATTGAATTGAATCGCTCTGAATTTAAATTGCGCTGAATTTGAATGTCTCCGAATTTGAATCAGGCTGAGTTTAAAGAGCGCCAAATTTGAATAACATCATCTCAAATCGCGACAGATTTAACTTGCGTTGAATTTGAAGCGCGCCAAATTTAGATCGCGCTGAATTTAAAGCGCGGTATATTTGAATGGGTCTGAATTCAAAACGCGCCAAATTTAAATCGCGTTGAGTTCGAAGCGCGTTAAATTTAAATCATATTGAATTTAAAACACACTAAATTTGAATCGCGTTAAACATAAAGCGTGCCAAATTTGAATTGCGTTAACTTAAAGCGCGCCAATTTTAAATCGCGTCGACCTCAAAGCGCGCTAAATTTGAATCGCATTGAATCTAAAGCGCGCTAAATTCAAATTGCATCAAACTAAAAATACATCAAACATAAACTAAAAACATAGAAATAGGTTAACTCGTAAAACCTACATCCAGAATTACAAGTTAAAATGTCATAAAACCTGAACCAAACTAGACCCTACTTTTTCCCGTCCAGAACCAATCTCCAAAAATCTAAATGGCACAAGAAATAAATGTCAGCAGGATACCGATAACTGGTTAAACTGGGAACACTAAGTAACCACAGGAAACGAGATCCATCGAGAAGTATCAGTGTCTGTGATCGGTAACGATTATCATATCACTTCTGCGCAACACTGTTGTAGACCCTTCGTCGAATTCGCTCGAGCCTATCTTACAACCCGTTGATACGTCCTATCATCCGGTATTCCGTTACGCACGCCACGTTTATCATCGTGGAACGACAAATTTCATCCGATAATGTGACAGCGGCGTATTTATCAACAGCCGACGGTGATCTCACGTTGTTTATCCAACATCAAAAAACCATCGCGCCATAAACGGCCATACAACGCGAGGAATTTCTACGCGACTTCCTCCAAACGTTTCTGTCGCAAATGTTTACTTATTAAAATGCAAGTCTTGCCGGGAAACGGAGATTGATAGCGGTAAAAATAGACTTGAATTATAAAAACCAGCGAGTGTATCTTGAATCTTCTGGGTCGTATATGAATCATGCGGGGAATCATTGTCAGGCTACTCCGCGTATCATCGTCACCGTACTGACTCATTTATTTTAATTTTCACGATTGCGATTGAATCCGACGTTCTGATTCCTCTGTCAGCTACTTTTCAACCTCTTGCAAGAAAGTAGAACACGAGCTGTGAATCATTCTCTAGTGCTCTTCGACGTACTCTGGAGTTCGATTACTTTGAAATGGAATCTGCTTCCGGGGAAATGGGAACGAGTTTTCTTAAGCTGCACTTTCGATTCTGGGGATCAATGAGCTTCTGAGAATCTTTAAGTTGTATGTTTTATAATATTCTTATTTGCGGTTGGTTAAGATAATATGATTTTAGATTTTTCAAATTGTTAGGATTAAGGTGGAATATAAAGACGAGATGTGAACAGTAGCGTGGACTTTATTAGAATGAAATAAAAAGTGAGCAACGTAGCTTCCTCTTCGGTGGTACACGAACTGCATATAAATAAAAGGGATAGAGGCTTGCCAAACGTAAAATATAGACTAACACAAATGCTAAAATTCTCAAATTTCTGCAAGTCCAAATTTGTTAATTCATAAACTGATATTTCACTAAGCACATACCCAAATTCGTATACGCACAAGTCCTATTATTTTCAAATCCCTATACTTTCAAATTTCCATATCTTCAAATCTCCTAAGACCCTGTATCTCGAAATTCGTGCACTCCCAAATCCTTACAGACCCAAATTTATACACCCCCAAACTTCTATGCATCAAAATTTCTGTGATTCCAAATTTCTGCACTCTCAAATCTCTATAGCCCTAAAATTCCTACATTCCCAAATTCCTATGCCTTCAAATTTCCACGCTCCCAAATTTCTGCACTCCGAAATCTCCATCGCCCCAAAATTCCTACATCCCCAAATTCCTATGCCCCCAAATTTCCACGCTCCCAAATTTCTGCACTACGAAATCTCCATCGCCCTAAAATTTCTTCATCCCCAAATTCCTATACCCCCAAATTTCCACGCTCCCAAATTTCTGCACTCCGAAATCTCTATAGCCCCAAAATTCCTACATCCCCAAATTCCTATGCCCCCAAATTTCCACCCTCCCAAATCTCTATAGCCCCAAAATTCCTACATCCCCAAATTCCTATACCTCCAAATTTCCACGCTCCCAAATTTCTGCACTCCCAAATCTCCATCGCCCTAAAATTTCTACATCCCCAAATTCCTATGCCCCCAAATTTCCACGCTCCCAAATTTCTGCACTCCGAAATCTCCATCGCCCCAAAATTTCTACATCCCCAAATTCCTATGCCCCCAAATTTCCACGCTCCCAAATTTCTGCACTCCGAAATCTCCATCGTCCCAAAATTCTTACATCCCCAAATTCCCATATCCTCAAATCCCTAAATCTCCAAATCCCCACACCTCCAAATCTCAACATCTTCTAATCCTCAAGTCTCCAACTATAAAAAACAAATATCCTAAAAACCCGTCTGATGGAGCAATTAATTTCCCATCAAAGAAAATTGCGATTGAGCATCTTTTCTGCAATTACGACATCGGCAGCTCGGATAATTATCACTGGGAAATGGTAAAACCACCGGATGAGGAGCTAGAACGAGGAAGTTCCCAGGATATAGACCGCCTCAGATAGATATCCATTCCGCGGCCTCTCCGAAGCAGCTGAACCAACACACTCGAGTGCCAACAAGAAAGTCATTTTTTGCACCATTGTTCGGCGATTCTCGTATTAATTAAAAGCAAAGCTCCGCCACCTTGGAATTTACATCGAGAACCGTACGCGGCCTGAAAGGATTAACGGTTTTGCGGACATTCCAGACAAGCATATTTTCAGTGGAAGATATTTTCGTCCCACGTGAACATCGCGTATGTACGTATTACACGTTCGCATATTATATGTTGTTTTTTTCTGAGATATATTTTTCTTCAAGATGCATTTTCAACAAAATACGGAGCTGCTTCTCGTCTTGGGAGATCGAAATAATCGAACATTTTAAATATTTAGGGTTTTTGGGAAAAACAAGTTTGAAATTTTGTATTTTATTTCTTTTTGTAGTGTTTGGTGTTCTGTGTGTGTGAAGGCTTTCTGAGTGTGTGAATCTTTTTTAGGATATGTCTCTTCAAGGACAGTTACGCATGTGTACATGTGTGGACGTTTATTTCTTTTAGTTTGCAAAAACTATTGTGTGTATTTTATTAACCTAAGTGAGAAGATAGATATATTTTCATTTTCTCGTATATTATTATTGCTTTCAGAAATAATTCATTAAGTTGTTCACTGAATTATAAGAGCACAGTACTTATTTTTCTACCAAAAATTTAAAAACTCATTCCTGAAGAAGTTGAATGATATATCTGAAATATGAATTAAAATTTATACAGTAGACATTCTGCAATAAACCATTGATGTTTCTTCAAGCTGTTTTTACGATTACCAGAAAGTTACTCATTCAAGAAATATTTGCTTTCAAGAATAATATCTTATTATGTAAATTAATGACTTGACGACAGTTCAAAGTATCTTCCTTTTTTTTTTAATTAGTCATCGTTATCTTACATAGTTACAGTCGCTTTGAACACTTGATAACTAATAACACGTGACTAATTACAGGAGTCGAGTTTACGTCACATATTCAAAGTTTGTGCTTTCTAAATATTTAAAAAACATTTATTTTTTAAATTCATTCTTGTGTCACTAATTAGGAAAATGGAGTTTTGTGTCACATATTCGAAGTTCGTACTTTCTGAATATTTTTATGAAATTTATTTTTTAAATTCAATTTTGTGTCACTAATTAGGGAACTTGAGTTTTAAGTCACATATTTAAAGTTTGTATTTTCTAAATATTTTTACAAGATTTATTTTTAAAATTCATTTTTTTGTCACTAATTAAGGAACTTGAGTTTTAAGTCACATGTTCAAAGTTTGTACTTTCTGAATATTTTTACGAAATTTATTTTTTAAATTCAATTTTGTGTCACTAATTAAGGAACTTGAGTTTTAAGTCACGTATTCAAAGTTTGTACTTTCTGAATATTTTTACGAAATTTATTTTTTAAATTCATTTTTGTGTCACTAATTAAGGAACTTGAGTTTTGTATCACATATTCGAAGTTCGTACTTTCTGAATATTTTTATGAAATTTATTTTTTAAATTCAATTTTGTGTCACTAATTAGAGAACTTGAGTTTTAAGTCACATGTTCAAAGTTTGTGCTTTCTGAATAATTTTACGAAATTTAGTTTTTAAATTCAATTTTGTATAAGGTTTTGTTCTATTTTTAGTTCGGTTTGGTTTTGGTTTTGATTTGTGGATTTAAAAGATCGGATCACTTCACGGGAATCACCCTGTACATATTTCCTGCGAATGTTAGCATTTGGTATTCTCCAGAGCTACCATGCAAAACGATATTCTTGGTATTCGAGTCGAAGAATACACCGCATGGTTCTTCTCATCACATTTTTTCCCACCAATTTTTTAAATGTCGAAAATAATTCACTCACAAGTTTCGTGATACTTCTGGTCGAATACAAATAACTATGAACAGATCTGATCGAAAAGATTGTAGAACAAATTGACTTTACCGTTGCAATCCCTATTATGTTCATTAAAAAAAGTAAAATAAGAAAAGAAATAAATGTAAGAAATCTGAAAAACTGTTAGTAAAAAATTGTATGAAAATGTAAGTAAAAATATAAATGAAATTAAATAAAAAATGTAATTAAACACAAGTAAAAAATATAAGTATACATAAGTCAAAAATGTAAGTTAATATAAGTAAAAAATGTAAGAACATATTAGTTAAATATACAAGTAAAAATAAGTAAAAAATGTAAGTGGACATAAGTAAAAATATATAAGCAAACATAAGTCAAAAATATAAGGAAATATAAGTAAAAAAATATAAGTAAACTTAAGTAAAAAATGTGAGTAAAAATAAATGAAAAAATGTAAGTGAACATAAATAATATAAGTAAAAAGTGTAACTAAACATAAATAAAAAAATACAGATAAATATCAGTAGAAATTGTAAATAAATATGACTAAAAAATTGTAAATAAATATAACTAAAAAATTGTAAATAAATATAACTAAAAAATCTGATTTACTAAAAAAGTAAATTAGAATAGCAAAAAACATCAATAAGCCTCTAACACTAACAAACCTCTTCCCAAGAAAACAATTAAAAACCTTCAAAAGAAATTTTCCATCAAAATCATTTCCTTCCAAGCCACTCTACACAATTCGTTCGAACAAAGGAACAAAAAACACGCATAATTACATTCATCATAATTGAAGCATTACTCACACGAACATGTAAATCATCATTCGATTAATCACGCAGCATTTCATTGCAATGAAACGAACAAATAACGCGGCCGACTTTTCGATCCCAAGATCCTCTTCAAGGGAAGTTCGTTTCGTCAGGGTCTTATCGCGGCACTCGAAGAGGCCTGAAAACCTCTGATGAAGGAAGAATTAATTATAAATACAGGCGTAATAAGGAGCTAAGCGTGGGAACCGAACCGGCAAAGGACGCGTGTATACACAACGCCATAGGAAACACGCGTGTATACCCGACTGTATTTATGTGAGAATCGAGTCTGGAAAAGGCATTTTGATGCTGTCTGGGCATCGAATTAATCACACGTAATTGTTTCTACACTCTTGGAACATGAAATGTTTCGAACTGATTATGTTCGTTCTACATGTGTTTTTGAAAGTCATGTTTTGGGGTTTAATTTCAGAAATGGGGTATATGTGAACCTAAGAGGAACATCAAATCAACGACATTTTGAACTTGAAGTACTTTGTTGATGTCTGAATATGTCAAGGTATAAATACTCTTTATAGAAGTGCTGTTCTTTAAGATTATAGTCTAAGGTTTAATCTGAAAAATGTAGTCTATGTACTTCATGAACCTAAGAGTAGGTTCATCATATGCTGGAGAACATCTAATCAACAATATTCTGAACTTGAAGCACTTTGATGCTGTCTGAATGTATCAAGTGTAGATACTCCTCATAGAAATGCTGTTTTTTTAAGATTATAGTCTAAGGTTTAATCTGAAAAATGTAATCTATGTACTTCATGAATATAGGAATAGGTTCACCATATGCTGGAGAACATCTAATCAACAATATTCTGAACTTGAAACACTTTGATGCTATCTGAATGTATCAAGTGCAGATACTCCTCATAGAAATACTGTTTTTCTAAGATTATAGTCTAAGGTTGAACCTAACAAATGTAGTCTATGTACTTCATGAATCTAGGAATAGGTTCATTATATGCTGGAGAAAATCTAATCAACAATATTCTGAACTTGAAGCACTTTGATGCTGTCTGAATGTATCAAGTGTAGATACTCCTCATAGAAATACTGTTTTTTTAAGATTATAGTCTAAGGTTGAACCTAACAAGTGTAGTCTATGTACTTCATGAATATAGGAATAGGTTTATCATATGCTGGAGAACATAAAATCAACAATACTTTAAACTTGAAGCACTTTGATGCTGTCTGAATGTATTAAGATATAGATATCCTTTACAAGTGCTGTTCTTTAAGATTATAGTCTAAGGTTTAACTTAAAAAATATAGTCTATGTACTTCATGAATATAGGAATAGGTTCATCATATACTAGAGAATATCAAATAAACAATATTCTGAATTTGAAGTATTTTGATGTGGTCAGCACATTCAACTAATCACATGTAATTATTTCTAAGCTACAGGAATATGGACATGTATCAAAATGATGATATTCTCATTCTACAAGTGTTGTTTTGAAAAATTATAGTCTAAGGTTTAATCTGAAACATGTGGTGTATGTGATTCGTGGACCTAGTATGGGTCCACCATGTGCTGAGGAACATCAAATCAGCAACATTCTGAATTTAATGTATTTTGAGCTTGAAACACTTCAAGTTTGATATGATCCAGATATCATACATTGCAAACTGGAAACATTCTGATGGCGAAACGATTCAAATTTGAAATATTCCGAAGGTGAAACGTCCCAGATTAGAAGTATAGGATGCTAGATTCCAAACTTGATATATTCCAAATCTGAAATTTTTCAAGTTTGAAACGTCCCAAACTTCTAATGTTCCAAATTTGAAGTATTCCAAAGATGAAATGTGCCAAACTTGAGATATTCCGAGTATGAGACATGATGAGCTTGAAATGTCCCATATTTGGGACGTTCCAAGCTTCAAATGTCCTAAATTTGAAACGTCCCAAACTTCAAATGTCCCAAATTTGAAACGTCTCAAACTTCAAATGTCCCAAATTTGGAACGTCCCAAACTTCAAATGTCCCAAACTTCAAGTGTCCCATATTTGGGACGTCGCAAACTTCAAGTGCCCCAAATTTGGAACGTCTCAAACTTCAAATGTCCTAAATTTGATATACTCCAAAGGTAAAATACCCCAAATTTGAAATGCACCGAATTAAAAGCATCCTGCACTTGAAACCCCTTAAATCTGAAGTGTCCCAAACTTCAAATATTCCAATTCTAAAACACTACAAATCTGAAGCATTCCAAACCCCACCCTCTCAATTATCAAACACTTCAAACTTACATCCCATTAAGCTTCAAATCCCCCTAACTCAAACCATCCTGAATTTCCATCATTCCAACTATTTATTTCCCTCTAACCACTAAACATAATAAAAACACATAAAACATCAAAGTTACAATCGTCCTCCAGCTACTTTAATTCCGTTTCTTGTTAATCATCGCCCGGTAGCCCATTAAACTTAACGTTGCGCTATTTAAATAGAAGTACAGGGATTTGTCTCGTTCATGCATTCGCCATAAATTCCCTAGCGAACAACGTTCCCGCTGTTTCTGCGTATAGCGGCGGAAAAACTCGGTCGTAACATTCATCAGAAGTTTCATGAATATGCTCTTTATGACGTGAAAATAAATATCGCTCGAGTCTCCCAGGGAGGGCGGATCGTTATTACGATTTTTCATCCGGCTATTTCGTTGGGATCTTCACAACGCGCTTAGAGACTCGATCGAGAACGCTGTTTCTATTAACAATGATCGATAGCCGCGGCTCGTTCGTTGTTGTCGTTTTATTGATAAACTGGAACCGTTAACGAACGTTCGTTGTTCTCTATTTGCGATCGAGCCGCAATCGAGATCCAACGCTGACTAGTGTTTTCAAAAGTTCTTTGGATCTTTGTTTGACTGGAGAATAATGCGTTTATGAATAATAAGATGACCCAGCTGCTGAGATATTCGAGTACATATAGACTTTACTGACGCATAATGTATTTTGAGGAACATTGTGTTTCGGGAACATTGTGTACAGGCTCATTTTAGTTGAACAATAGGAAATTTCAATTTTTGTATTTTTTAGTAGAAGAATGTACCGATGCCAACCCACGAGTTGGCGCGATGACCCAGCTGTTTAGAAGAGCTACGGCTCCAATTGGTCAGAATAGAAAATGGACAACCACACCGTATTTTCGGTATATCTCGAGCGGTCGCACAATTAGGCCAAAAACAATGACAGCAAACGTCTCGAGAGTGAGATAGCGCGAATGCGTTCAGCAGTTATTGTCATTATTATTCTTATTTGCCGAAATGTAACTGGAAGTGTTCACGGTGGGCTTCTTTTACTTTGGGTCCACGCGCCAACTCGTGGGTTGACATCTGTATGTGCGCCTTGTTCCAGGACTTTTCAAGGTTCTCCCGACTAAATAAGCTAGTTTGCGGAAATGCAATTAATACTAAAAGGAGGCAAGGTTGTCCGGGTAAAACAATTGAATTATTACAAAAGAAATTTTCAAAATATGAACATTTTTAAAGGGTACATATTTTCATTCAAACAGTTATGAACGAACCGAATCATAATTAAATATTCGTAGAACATATTAAAACATTGGCGTAATTACGCGGATTCGGTTTATCAAAAATATGGGGAGCTTTGGATCACGCGCCAAATCATAGGTTGACATCTGTACACGTATTTCTGGAACGTTATGTATTTAGTTAAAAAAGTTAAGTTTTAGTTAAAAGGAAATAATTGTATTCGAAGTCTTTTTTGTAGAAAAATGTTTTATCCTACTTTTATGGTGTCACTCGTGTTTCAATAGAAATTTCAAGGTTTTTTAACATACTGTTCCGGATGATTCACTGTCGAACTTGACGCGCTTTTCACCCAGGGTTCAACACCCATTCGCACCATTTCCGGTGCTTCTCATGGACGAGGTGATAAAACCACAGCGATTCTCAACGCAGTACTTTTGGTAGTCTTTTAAATTCAATTGATCGATACAGGAATTTATTTTTCATCGGACTCTCGAGGTAACAATAAGTTAGTATTGATCGAAGAGTGTGTGTGTCGTTAACAATTAACAGCCGGTTTTCAAGGACGACTATGTCTATAAGTTTAAGACGCTTATAAGAGTTTTATGCGTCATATACTTCAAATATTTGAAACGTTATTTCAATTGAACCCAGTCATTCACTTTAAATAAGAAATTAGTAAAGATAAATATATTTAATCAATGAAAATTACGTGTACTTTACTTATGGACCTTATTTATGGATAACAATGAACAAATATAAAATAACACTTTAATAATTGGTAAAAATAATATGAAGCTATAATAAGAAAAATTGTGAAGAAGATTACGATGAGTTAAAAAAATAATAATTACTTAAACAAATTACATCATAATGAGTTAAAAAATAACGAAATATAAATTACATCACGATGAGTTAAAAAATACATAAATATATCAATTTCATCGCAATCATTTAAAGAATAATAATATCTAAATAACAATGAACCAAAAAATAATAACTCAATAACAAAGATAATATCAAAACTAAAAAATTGAAAACCAAATTCAAAGATCATTACGATATATTTAAAAAGCTTTCTCTCGTACAATCTTCTAAAACAAATTGCTTTTTCCTGTGTTTTTAGATAATTCACTTCATGACATTGCACCTAAATCTGCGCAAAAGTTGTATACAGGTATATCGCATTAAGATAGCCAGCACGTTCATTCTACAATGCAAACATGATATTTCAGAGAAATTTCGGGCAATGCATGTTATTCTTTTGATAAAGTATCACGCGAGAAATTGGCTTGTCGCGTAAAAAATCTTAACAGCGCGAGCCATCTGAATGATTCATTTCGCAATTTTTCATTTCTTCAAGTGTGTACATTTTACAAATTTCATTTATTTGAAACTGCACTGGTTTAATAAAGAAAAAAAGTGCTACTGCTCATTCTTTATTAGAGATTGATCTTAATATTAATCTTGATGTACAATGAACTAATATGAGTTTTAATTATTAAATGTTTAGTAATATGATTTTATTTATTTAAAGTCGAACTAACTTAATATAAAATGTACCTGCAATACATTAGAGATCAATTTAGCACATAGTATAGTTTAATACAAAATTATAATGCTATAATATAATTTGATATAGTACTGTAACGCTATAATATACTACAGTACTATAACAGTATAATATAACTTAATGCTTGTATATTAGACAACAAGTAACGGAATTAATTTCTTTACCTGTAAAATAAAACCACCATAGCACACTTAATTTTAGATTGAAGATAAATCGATAAAGTTAATAAGTGGAGCATCAACTAACATATACAGCCATTTTCTCAGCAAAATATAATAAACATTCCACAATATAAAAAATTGAATGAACTGTAAATGAGACATTTCTAATATAAAAAATTGCAAGCACAGCAAATGAGACTTTTATATTACAAAAAAATAAATGAGCAGAGAATGAGACTTTTGTAAAATAAAAAAACTGCATGAACTCTAACTGAGACTTTCATAATATAAAAAATTGAATGAACTCTAACCGAGACTTTTGTAATATAAAAAATTGAATGAACCGCAACCGAGACTTTCATAACCTAAAAAATTGCAGGAACTGCAAATGAAACTTTAATAACGCAAAAACTAAATGAACAATGAATGAGACCTTTGTAACTTAAATATGCACGAATAATATGAAACCTGCCATTTTGACCAGTTAACAGACCCAGCGTACCTCACAATACCCGCCGTAAAAACTAAAAAATTCATACAATCATGGCCGGAAAATGGCACATAATACACAACACAGTCGACCTAGGAGAACTCATTTCGCAACAATCATATTTTTCAGCGGTCGATCATAGTCCATTTATTATTCCAGCAACGTGCAATTGCATAATAATCGCGGCACGCCGTTATAACAACAGCGTTGAGCAACGCGATTCGAGTTGAACGCATTGTTGGCCTGTGAACGAGCTTTTACGAGAACCCGTGTCCCACACGATTACACCAGAAAAAGGAATTTCGAGTACAACCAGCTGGAAATTAATTGTTCGCGATTCTGTTACGAAAGGTAACAGAACGTTTTATCATGAACGGTGTCGAGATACGTTGCTAAACAATTCTAATCTCCATAGCGGATTCCAGCTAATTCAGGACTTCGTGACATTCTTGACTTTGACGAAATTAATTCGCTCGGAGTGATATAACTTCTGACTTTAATTATCTCGGGTGTTTCGTTTTAATTCGCGCGATTAAGCGAAGGTTACTCGGGCAACTATTTCATTTTTATTTTTTGGTTAGATAATGTATCGCGTTTAGTGCTGCAATTATGGTTTAATTAATTATAGTCGTAACCAAAGTTGTTTCATAAAATACGAAATTCTATACTGAAAGGTGGAGGATTTACAAACTATATATTTTTATAAAAAAATCATTAATTTATAACTAAGAAGATGGCCAACCAGATATTGCTTATAATTAAACTTGAAAGTGTATTTTTTCTATTTTAACAAAAATGAAATTTTTTTTTACATAAATCAATTCTTCTGAACATTCCACATAAAAGATATCTCAGCACAATTTCAGAGAAATCAATAATTTCTGAGATATCTTAACTGTTTCAACCCAAAACACCTCATTCCTGAATTTAAAATATTTTTCAAATTTTTCATTCTTTTCACACCATACCCCAATACTTATTTACTCAAAAAATTCAAAAATTCTATACAGCAAAAATAAAATACTGAAACATACAACAGTTTCATTCTTGAAAAACAAATATCATAAAAGCGTTTAGAGTTACACTTTTTTTTTTTACAAAAAGTGAATTCAGATTTAGATATCAACGAAGAAACGAATAGTTCAAGGGACAATTACGTGGACACATCAAAAAGTGACATTTTATCAAATTTATTAAGAGAACGATAACCGATTTAATTAACATCAGTCGATTCGTCGTGAACCAAGATAAAACGTCCATGAATCGAATGAAAAGTCACGATGCGCGAAATTAAACAGTTCTGTCGATAATGTATATACTTGATACAGTGTAAAACGCTTGCTATGTGAACATCCGAGCGGGTTTCTGCATTAATTTCATGCTCGCAGAACTGTGAAACCGTTTGGTCCGAAGGTACAATCTCACGGTGCACAAGAAACGCCCGATCCATGAAATATCATAACAAATTCTGCAACTCGGAGTCACGGAACCGAGTTAAACGAACTCATTAAGAATTCTAAACAGGTTCGTTAATGACTGTCCAATTTTATGCCGGTTAATGTTACAGAGAAGCATTTAATTCAATCGCGATATTAAGCTGCTACTTCACATGCATTACTTAATCTCTGAGATCTGAAGAATGTCTACATTTTTATTTATTATTCGGAGGAAACGTATGTGTACTTCTTACAACTGAAGAACGTTATTTTTATTTATTGTACGAAGCAAAATATTTTTTGGTCATCTTTCGATTAAAGGTGAAGATTCGATTTAGCTCCATGGGGGACTTTACCCTCTAAATACTTCATTAGCCATTTTTTGGTGCTTCTCACAATTTTTTTAGGGGTTTTGACCCATTTTGAGAAAGTTTGATTCTCTGACAAAAAGTCGTATCTGCTACGGTTTGGTCTGTACGAGTGTAGGCATGAGTGGTTGGATGGGATCTTACAGTATTTAGACTCCCTTTCGTTGAGGGGCTCTACGCATCTATTAGCCACTTCTAACAATTTTTCTAGGAGTTTCGACCCATTTTGAGAAAGTTTGATTCTCTGACAAAAAGTCGTATCTGCTACGGTTTGGTCTATACGTATATAGGCGTGAGTGGTCGGTTGGGACCTTACAGTATTTAGACTCCCTTTCGCTAAGGGGCTCTACGACCCCATTGGCCACTTCTAACAATTTTTCTAGGGATTTTGACCCATTTTGAGAAAGTTTGATTCTCTGACAAAAAGCCGTATCTGCTACGGTTTGGTCTGTACACTTATGTACCTGAGTGAGGAATGGGATGTTATAGTATTTCAATATATTAACCCTCTAACTTACAATTTTGTGGATAATTGCGTCAAACAGAGAATTAATTATTGTTGTAATGTTGGACAGACAGAGAATGTTCAAATGTTGAGATATTCTAAATATTACAATCTTTGGTAAATGAGTGAGAATTAAACTTAAAATTCAATCATAGCGAAAATGTAACTCAGATTTGTCACATTTCAACCACTATGTGCGTCACATGTGCAAAACGATATTATAAGGAAAATGTTTAATATCAACTAAAGAATCTACAGTAATTTGATGCAACTATAACTTCTTCTTACATTATCCTTACACAAAAAAGAAAAATAATTTGAAATTTGACTCTTTTATTACACACGACATCATCAAAGTACCCTAAAAATGTAAAAGAACGTTTTACGATTCTTCCACAATGAAATGTCATAAAACACTCAAGTGTTGCCATAAAATTAAAAATAGTATGTTTCTTTGCTTCCTGGAAAGAATTACACTCCAAAACTGTTTGAAAACGTAACCCCTTCGATTGTTTCGCAGCCACGTGTACCTCTACCCCGCTGCGAGTGAAATGGTAAAGGCAAACGCGAGTCTAAACACTCGGTTCTCCGGAGTCCATTCTCGATGGTCTATTTTTGCCCTTCTCTAAAGGACCAACAGTACGATCTATGAATAAGAAAAGAACACGTGCAACGACGTTTTAAGGACGCTTCGGGGGGTTGTGAGTTTGTGAGCACGTGCTCTTTTATTTACGGATTTATCAATAGAGTTTCTGCTAAAGGGTAATCTTACAAAAGGTAACGCTATAAGAAAGGGAAATGGATCAAGGATTTTCACAGTAGCAAAAAATTAATTAAATTTACTTTAATCTGCAGTGACTGCATTTTTCTGGTGGTAGTTTTAATTTATTCTTCATAAATTAATTTCACATACAAAATATAAAAGAAGAATTATGTAGAGTTGTTGAATATTCTATTTGTTAATTAATAACAGAAAATAAACTCTGTATACACAATTAATAAACATAACAGGCAAATAAAAAATAAAATGATCCAAAGATTTGACGATTACACATTAAAGAAGTTGAAACTTAACACTTAATATTTACTCTGTCAATATTTATCCGACATCTTTCTTCGTCAAATTTCTAAAAATAGCTCATAACTCCAGCCGAATATTTGTACATAAAACAGACTGGACAGTTCGTTCCATATTCGAGAAGAATGAAAATATTTGGCACAACTTACAGAGAGACACTAATAAAAACGCAAGAAAAAGATTTCCGGGATTTTTAATCGCCTCGAGGGAGAAAAAAATCGCGAAAAAAAATGTATCTGCCGTTATGCAGCGCATCGCCCTTTCAGAACACACTTTCCCGACATTGTTTCTGACGGGGTGACTCTCAACCCCTTGTGCAGCGGGGCGTAATCCACACCGACGGGAGCACCATCGCGAAATACATATTTACATACTCGAGGGGTGATTTAGATGCGCTAAAAAAGCCGCTGTGCCCAGTTTTTAAAGCCGATAACACGCTTGGGTCCGCGTTTTCGTCGAACGAAACGAATCGACGCTTTCGACTGTTCGAAATCGTCCCTCCGGATGTTGTTATCTGATCTGTGACTGGAATTCCGCCTATTACGCACCGGGTCGAATTTTTACCTGGACTCGACAAATTTTTCTAGTTAATTCCTCTTTCTCTTCCTCCTCGAACCTATTTTTTGCATATTATTAATGTTTATTTTAATTGAACCACTTTACATGAAGATGAAAGATCACATAATAAAAGAGTCATACTTCATACAAATTGTTAATGTTTATCAAAAGTAAAATTATCAAATGAAAAGATTTGTCATGACTCAGTTTCATGTTCAAAGTAGTATGTACATGTAATGTACATTATGAGATGATATGTGTTATGAAAATTCATAGATGTTTTCAATTTTTTTAATTATTCTAAAGTATTGATATTTTATATAATACAAGAAACATTTTTTTAAATAATGATCATGATCATATTTTGTTAAAATGT
Source organism: Megachile rotundata (assembly GCF_050947335.1). Classification (NCBI taxonomy): domain Eukaryota; kingdom Metazoa; phylum Arthropoda; class Insecta; order Hymenoptera; family Megachilidae; genus Megachile; species Megachile rotundata. The sequence continues at coordinate 8,665,585 of NC_134994.1, forward strand.
ATGTATAACAACAAATATTTTTAGATAATGACCATGATCATGTTCTGTTAAAATATAACATCAGGTACTTTCAAATAATGTTCATGATCTGTTAAAATGTATAAAATAAACTGTTGAAATATATAATATGAAATGATTTGAAACGATGACCATAAAGTATAGATGTCCACATATGACCCAGTACATACATAGTACATTAAGACCTATAAATGCAGCAACGATGAGTCCGAGTCACCGAGGGGTTAAAGAATGAAACAGATACCATCTGACTCACGAAGCACCGATTAAAGCACGAGAACGAAAAAAAGCAGCTTACAAAGTTCTTTAATCGCTGTGAGACTACTTTAGACCCACGAGGACTGCTACGACTCCCTTTCGAGCACCCTTCTCCGAGTGCAAATACGAATCCCACCTCGATTGCTTTCGCTAACGACTTTTACTAGCGCTAAGTAAATCCGCAGTAGCGAAGGAAACGAAGGGGAGAACCTATTACAACTGTCCGTTTATTCGATAAAGATGAATCGAATTAGACCCCCAGACTGCTAATAATACGAGCAAGCAACAAGATCTTATTTTCAAATAGCAGTATAATCGACTATTCAGATCTGAAATCGTTTCCTGCTTTCTTTATCTAAATTATTGATCTTGAGCGGTGTACATATACTAGGAGCGTATATATACGTCATCAAAAAATGAATTTTCAGATACAGACATACTAACAACATATATATACCTTTATTGAAAAATGAACCATAAGATACAGATATATTAAGGACGTATATACACGTCCTCGAAAAATGAATCTTCAGATGCAAAACATACTAAGAACGTACATATACGTCCTCGAAAAATGAATCTTCAGGTACAAAACATACTAAGAACGTATATATACATCATTGAAAAATGAACCCTAAATTATAAATATATGAAGAACGTATATGTACGTCCTCGAAAAATGAATCTTCAGATACAAACATACTAAGAACGTATATATACGTCATTGAAAAATGAACCCTAAAATATAGATATATAAAGGACGTATATATGCGTCAGTGAAAAATGTATCCTGAGGTACAGATATACCAAGGACGTATATATACGTCATTGAAAAATGTACCCTGAGGTACAGATATATCAAGAACGTATATATACGTCATTGAAAAATGAACAGTAAGATACAGATCTACCAAGTGCGTACATATACGTCAGCGAAAAATGAATACTGAGACATAGATATACCAAGAACGTATATATACGTCATTGAAGAAGAAACATTCACACACCAAATGTGTAAATGTATGCTTGTCAAGAAATGGTAGAATTGATGTACTAATCATATAGAAATATAAAAATTCACTTATTTAAATATAATTGCATGATAGTGAAATAATAGGTCAGTAGTGTGGTCGCACTGTAATATAGAAGTGCACTAAAATAATAGTAAATAACAGTAAATAATCAAATATTAGAATATTAATATAAATTGTACGATAGTCGAACAGTGAAATAATTCAGCACTATAAAACACTAATACTTTGAAATATTATACTATAGTAGTATACCATAATAATATAATAAAATAGTAAAATAATACTGCAATATAATAACACATTAAAATAGTAAAATAATACTGCAATATAATAACACAGTAAAATAGAAAAAAATTAACAAAGTAGTAGAATAGTCAACACCGCAGCGTGATTTATTATTCATTTAACCGCGCACAGTACAGAAAGGCTTAGGGTGAAAATATTGCATTTGGTAAGCGTTTATTTAAATTTTCAAATATCACGCAGTTGCCCCCATGTTCATCCCTGATCTATCACATCGAGACCCACACGGAGTGTGTCGCTCAGGGGTGGTCCCCTCCGCGTGCTCCACGTCGCGTATTTATGCGTGCACTTTTGCAACGTAGCTGCAGCAGCAGGATGTCGGAAGGGGTTGCGTTCGCACCGGTAACTCGATCAATAAGATAATTGAAGACTTTCTCGACAATGCCGGCGGAAGGGAGCAATTTCGCCATCTCCCTTGTACTTGAGCAAGGTCATTGTTTCCGAGGGGATTCTCATCTCCTAAGCACCGTTCGCATGGATGCTTATAATTGTATCCTGTGCTGTGCCGGCTTAAACGGCGTTGCCTCGAGCCACGACAGAAACGAATAAATCGACCAAGAAGAGGCCAAACGAATGACTGACTCACTCACCAATCGAGCATACTGATCGATAACGCCGGGGTGGAGAACGCTTTAAACCCTCCTCACCTAATATTTAACATCCAAACTGTTATTGCGCTTTAATATCCTTGAAAGGTTCAAATTATACACTGAATACATTTATGACACATTTTTCAGTCGTATTACAATAAGATATTAATGTACAATATTAATAATAATGTGTTCCATATTAAGAATAATATTGTAACACTTCGTTTACAAAAAGAAATTAAGTGCTGTTGATACGAAGTTAAGTGGTTGATCGCATCTTGGAATAAGCGCCAAGTGCTAATTAATCAATAGTAATGTATTATCGCGAAACAAGAGTAACCAGTTTTACCCTACTTTCGCTGATTCGATATCAGTTTACTACCTGGCTAAAGTTAACTAAATAACCGATAATTACACGCAGTAACTATTAAACTCGATACGATGCATCGCGGTGCATAAGAGAATATTTCGAAACTGAATACGTAACAAATTAATACGTGGCAACCGATACGAAGGCGAGAGAAAAAGAAGGCAACACGAGAAACGAGAGTACACGCTCAGTTAATCAACCGTGAAAAGCGAAGTGGTGGAAACATGGAATATAACGAGTTGGCAACGAGACGCCGCCGAAGCCCTGTGCGGGATCACGAAACCATGCATAACCATTGCCTCTCGTGAAAGAAGCTATCTACGAAGCAATAGCAGTGATAAAAAGTGATTACATAGATCGAGTATGTAGGTTTATTCAAAGGACGAGAGCACGTGTCGTGCAACGACGCGTGGTATCGAGTCGAGAGACTCGAAAGTCTGGAACGGGCGTAACGGTATTCAGGAATTTTAGACACTTATCGGGAGAAATTAATGTCCTGAGAAATTCGATTCCGTTAGGAAAGTGAATAGCCGAGAACCAACGAAGCAATCATGAGAAAAACGCTGTGACGAAATATTGTGTGCCTTTACGTGTTAAATGGGGAAGTAGAAAGGGACGTGTGTTGTATGACACGTTATTACTGCAATTAAATACATATTCAAGATACTAACATTCAGTTTTTAAACTCAAATTTGTACGAATAATTTTATTTCGATTGGAAAGTAGGCTCTCGTTATATCGCCACTCCTATTTGCCCTTTCAGTACCATTACTGTCACTAGTTACATTATCATACACTGCAGTATCACACATTGTTATTACTACGTATTGTCATTGCGACGTACTATTACTATAACCCCTTGAATTGCGACATGAATCTAGTAAAATGATCTTAACAATTTCCCCGTCCATATTTGACTATGTAACAAATTAAAATAAACTGTATTTTTGCTATATTAATAAATAACTGCATCAACCCTCAATTTGAAAAAAACCGCGCTAACGTCCGAACTGCAAAAATGGCGGCAATTCAAATTCAATTCAAAACTCACTGTCAAACGTGACATATTCCTACAAGTCATAAGCCCAACTCGAACCTGTACACTCCATAAGTGTCGAAATTTGAATAAATAGCCAACCAAAATTTGAATAAAAAGCAATCAACATTAAATCAGCAGATAATTAATATTTCGAACATTGGCGCGAATCTAACCGGGCCTATAACTTCAAACGTCAGACAGAATGTAAATAAAGCCAATGCCGGTAACCCGAACTGTTGGCGCAATAGATAATGCTCGTTCGTAACGAATGTAACAGTTAATGGAGTCTCTCGGTTGAACTGTTTAACAAGCATGCGACCACGCAGCGCAAAACACGCTGCACGTACAAAGAGAGAGTGCTTACACGTGCGTGAACGTATGTACGTAAGTAAAGGGAGTTATAAGTGAAAAGTGGCCGGGTCACGATACTCGATATCATCGAACACAATTACCATTATCGATCAATTAAAAATATGTTAATAGTCGAACGCTGTTGATATAACGTTAGTTTTTTTTTTAAAGAATTGATGATTCATATCCTCATTACGCGTCAACCGCATAGACTTGCACTGATTCATCCCTACATATGTGATTCAATCGAGAATGAATATTAAAAATGTACGGAGAAAATCGATACATTCGGTTGTAATATTCGTGATATCAAAAACAAAAAAATTGGAGTACAGTTCGTTGGACACTATAGTATACACAGTTTGAAAAGGCTTGGCATAAAAAAAGTAAACTGACTGCAGGGCGGCGACACCCGGCGAGTCCCCACGAGGGTGGGTTTCCACGAAAGCATGCTGATAAAACCGGCGATCGATAAGAAGCGAGGGTGCACGTCGTAGTACGTGCATCTCCGAAAAAACAGTAACAACGAGTGTCGTGCAACACCGTTCATTCGCGATTCGATTATCGTGAGAAAGGGTTAAAAGAAACAGGCAGACTCACCGCTTGAAATTGCTCCAACAACTCCTGCCGGTCGTCAATCGCAGTGGCCATGTTGTTCGAATATATAATCCTTCCGTGTTTCCTTTCTCTGCAGTCCCTGCGTATAGCCCTTCTTGCTCCGCCTCTTCTTTCTTCCAGTCTCCGTCGATTGTACGCAATAACACAGAACGGGACGGGAAAACGTTCAACTCGAGTCGGTAATTTTCAACCGGTACACGGAAATAGTTACAAAAACGGTTACTTGGGGCGTTCTCGCACCTCGCGTACGCGTTTTCTGGTTACGACGCGATTACGAAGGAGCAGACACCGCGGGAACACGTCCCTCTTTTACGGAGTCGCAACGAATACTGAACCATCATACACCAAACGGAGCGCGCGCCAGCCCGCCGAACGGGTACGAAAATGTACGAAGGATCACGAAGGAATCGCACGGTCGACACCTTGCGACAGGTTCGTTTCGTTCGGCGAAAATATTCGTGAACGATCAAAGTTATTTTAGAATTCGCCTTATCTGTTTTACGCTAATAAACAGTTTGTTTCCCTTTCGCTTTTTATGGCTTGAAATTCGATGTGACAAACACTTAAAGGTATAATTCTTATTCCGTCTCCTATCCCTTCTAATCCTTGATATTAATCTTTTCATTTAGGTTGCTTACAAATATTTGTACATCGATAGATGCCTCAAATTTGACAACTGCGTTTGGTAATGTACTTACATTTTTATTTGTTTTCTATGAAATTTGTTCAGTTTTTCATATAAAAATGTACGAATGTCTGAATGTTAAAAATTCAGAGATTAGTGGAGACACTTAGTTGAAGCTTTTCATTTAGGGCGCGTCATTTTCCAAAAGATGATGGCGGAAGTTGTCAAACGTCTAGTACAAAAGATCCACCCTAAGGGTGATCTCATTCGTCATGAAGTCGACGTGCTCTTCCTACAGAATCCCATAAATTACTCTTCAGTTCATCATTTCGAACCATCAGATCGTATTAAACCCCGGACAAAAAGTATAACGCTCGCTTTACAAAAGGATATGTTCTCTTTTTGCGTCGAATCACATTTATCGTAGAATAGATGCGGTGCACGTGACAGAAATACGAGTTCGTTTTGCACCATAAAATCGTAAAACACGGAGTGAAATATTGCCAACTTCCGTATACAAGAAATCTTAGTATGTTCATCCGTGAAACAAAAGCAGTTACCTCGAAAACCATTAACTTCTCGAATTGAAGTATTAGACGTATTTGGAAGATAACTTATAATAAAAGACTTTGAAACAGAAAAAAAATGTGGTGACTCGTTAACTTTGGTATCCGTTTCTAGCACTTTCGATAACTGAACTAGAGATTGTTGTGCCCCTCGGGGTACAATGTTGTATGGAGGATAGATTAGGGTTAGGGAGCGTCAAAGAAGTAGACTTCACCGGTCGACGAGTGTAAAATTGGAAAAGACTTTATTCCTTCTGACAATAACACAAGGATCTTTAATATTTAACTCTTACTTTCAAACCTTTTGCCCTGGCGGTATTTCGCCTTTTATATGCCTCGCGATTCCGTTTTGACCAGGTTCGACATATTTTTAATGCTGACTATGGTGTACTACTTTTAGACCAGGTTCGACATACTTTTAATGCTAACTATGGTGTCCTACTGACGATAACCATTCCTTAGTTGTTGCACAATGACCTGGTTCAACGCTATGTGCAACTCTTATTGCTGACGGGGTACAACAAGATGAAGCTTTTAAAGTAATTTCACAAAGATTGTGAAAACTGTGTCAGTAATTCCTACTTGTTTTACGAAAAGACATTAAAATTTTAATAAACCTGTGCAGAACTAATTTTCCACCTTTGATTTTAATACCGCGCAGTTATAAAATAATACTGCCAGTGCCATCTAGCGGAAAATGGAAAAATTAACAAAGCCGAAAATTACTTCCTTTCATAAAATATAAAAAATGTTTTTTTGAAGCAATTTATTTTACCGACAATACCGTGTGTAGGTAAAATAATTTTGAGAAATGAAAGACAATGAAAGTTGCAATAATAATTAATTGTTACCCACTATTAAAACATAAAATGTCACAGCAATAATTTTTTGTTATTATTTAAAAATTGAAATAATTAAAAATGTATTTATATCAACGTAAGTGAATAAATTTTAGTGATTACTAAAAAAAATAGAAGACAGCTTAAGACAGTATTGAATGTACATGTACACATATACATTTAATATATTTCATCAAAAATCAAAGTGATATAATCTTACAAATAAAGGCTACGTGTAACGCTACTTATTCCTAAGGTACATTTACCGTGTCATAAATATTTCTGTCTAAAAAAAGAAAGGAAAGAAGGGATCTTATAAAGGAAATAATCCGCGTATAAGTAAATATTCACGCAAGCGACGATGGCAAAGAATTGCATCTATCAATGGAAGGCTCTCCTCGACGTTGAATCAGTTATCGAGAAGAATGTGAAGAAACACGGATGAAAAATGTATAATTATATATTTAAATATAGAATTATGCGATAAACGCTTCAATATTAACTTTTGGCTATACAAATTTTTGGTGAAATTTCGAAAATCCTACGAGACATTTCGAAGTAACTGAAACAACCCCTCTGTGCGTTGCACAGGAAGCATTGACGTAACTAGGATTTTAGACTGACAGCCTTAGATTGTCATGTGTATCGCCATGTTAGGTCAGTGATAGAGGTAGAATTTTAGAAATTTGGAAATATAAAAATTTGACAATTTACGCCACCTAGTTACGCCAATAACAGGGTAAAAATCGAACTACACAATTAAAACAAATATTAATAAAATCACTAACATCCGACAGTTAAGTAACAACTTTTGATTAAGTTATTCGAAAATGAACATTACGATTGTTTAAAATTAGGGTTAACGCCGGAATTAAGGACTATATTTAAGCAAGTTTTCATATCACAAAAAAGGAAATTTAAACGAAATTAAATCGAAGATTCTACTCGCTAATATATAAAATGAAATAAAATATCAGATGAACTTTTAATAAATTCTACACACCGAATTAGTAACATTGAATCACAATATTAATAAAAAAAAAAATTGTTTTGGTCGAAGTATAATACTTTTCTCCTAATAATACGCGTTTTTTAACTTATTAGAGTTCTCGGTTACGTAAACGATTCGTTGCAAGGAAAACGGAATCAATACTAGACAGTTTGTGCTTATTATCTGCTGAGGAAGATTAACGACCATGAATTTCTTTACCCGACGAAAAAACGCGTAGGCACTTGCCTCGTGTTTGCTCGAACGAATTATTTAGTATTCAACAATAATACACATGTACTTTTATGGTAAAGTACAATGCTCGAATGTCCGTTACAATGTATTTTTAATGATAGTGTACCCTCTTATGAAACCTACAACTTCCTGAACTTGTACCCATGCTTATGTAACGAAGAATAGCCTAAGTACCTTGTATAAAATACATACAACCAATAATACACGTACGTATATACATTATCTTTTATTACGAAAAGGAAACAAATGAAATTCATACCTCGTAAGAAAAAAAATGACACGAAAACACACTATCGTTAGAAATTCACTGTCGGCGTACCGGGACGCAACGATCATACAGATTTTCGAGCCACTTTTTTTTCTCTTTTTTTTCTTCGTATCTGTACAAAAATATATGTGTGTACACATAACTTCTCGTTTGATATTCTGACCTACAGTCTGTTTTAAACGGAAACGCGTAACATACTGATCGTGGACGACGATGCTAGTGTATTCCCTTCAACTATAAAGGCTATAGTGATTAATAAAACTTATTTTCATCTTAAGCTATGACGCCTAGTAATGGAACATAGGTACACGTTAATGGAATACATTCGTAAACGCCAATGATTATTAACACCTTACCAACTCTACTCGCGATTATAATAAAGATTTTACAAATTTATAAAACTCCCAATTCATTTCATTTAAATTTGCTAATACCTAAATTTCCACGTTTTCAACTTCCTAAAATTTCACATTAATATGAGGACTTATACCGACTTTCGTGTAGAGTCCCGCTATACTCATGTTCCCAAAATGCTTAATTAACATTCTTGTCGAGTTATAAATAAAACATTGTTTTTTTAATCATCAATTAAAAAGTCTATCGAAAGACTCAGTAAGGTGTTAATCGTATGTTCCGGTATGCAAATGTTTAAAACACACTGAGCGTCGCGTCGTTCTACACGTAGCACACATTCATAGAGTTTTAATACACATGGAAACTCAATAATCGATACTCGGTTTCTTTAACAATTAATTGTACAAAGTTTGTTTGCGCCAATCGAGCCAGGATAAAAGTTTCATTTTTTTTTGTATCTTTTCTACGCGATGCAGTTTTTGCATACCGTGCAAAAAAACTACACTTGGGTAGACAGAGAGAAAGACACGCATTTACATAGAAATAAAAAATAAACTTGTTTGAAGTAAGAATGCGACCGAATTGATTTGTAACTAAAGTTAAATGGTTTTGTACCAGAGTCAACATAGTTGAACAAAGTCGTATTTTGTTTACACTGATAGACTTAATTTTCGTTTACTAATGAGATCCGTATTTGCGATGCTTACAATATTTACGAAACGATTTGTCAAGGAATCTTATTGTTAATATAAGTATAATATTTAACAACGTTATAAAATGCAAATAATTAAGTTAAAAATATTTTAGTAAAGTGCAATACATAAAATCGAATTTATGAAATAACAAAATAAGAAAATATTAACACCGATATTATCGTTTTCTACGCCAAATTTCAAAATGTACGAACAAAATTTACGTATGTAAAACAGTCTTTTAGGCCTTTAAAAAATTCGTCACTTCATCACGTCGCAAAAGCAGTTTGTTAATATCTCACGATAAGAAACTAAGTGAAATGATAAGCAATGATTGATAGAGGTGTGCGGATAATCGAGTAACAAATTTTCAAATGTAATAATTTTAATATGTCGTACAAATTTAAAAATTTGAATAAATAAATTGAATATCGCAGAGTTTCACTCAAGTTCATTCTTTCGTACCGAAACTAACCGAACCTATCCGAATCTATCCGACTTTGATGCAACTTGAATTTGAAATATCGAATACCCGCACATTCCTATTTTGTAATTTAAGTTGTACACTCTGGTCCAAAATCCACAAAATTTCAATGAATTATCTCAGGAAGGCAGATTTAGATATGCTATATATTTGCGTGTCAATTCTATTTCATTTTTTCTTTTATACAAACTATAACTTATTTCCATCTACATTATGTTTCGAACTAATCTTCTTATATGTATATATGTATAATAACTATATTTTAATACACACATCTCAGTCTATCTGTACATACTATTTGGCGCAAAAGGAATCAGTGTCACCTTGTACGCCATTACAATTAAAAGCCGATATAAAAACCGACGGAATCTTCTTCGAAGTAGAAGTATTCTGAAATGACTTTTCTTCCTCGTAACACGTATTTATCATCGTTTTGAATTTCTCTCGATCTCAGCTCCTTTATCGTTCGCAACTTTTCATACTTCACTTAAAGGGCACCACGTGCTCATACTACAAATTGCATTACAAATTGTATTAACATTGTATCATTTAATTTGTCAACAGTCATTGGTCTCGCAAAAACTTTCGTTTCCGGTCCACATAGCGAGAGGTAAGGATTATTAATGAACTTTTCGATTTTTTCAAAAAAAACATTACGAAAAGAAAATAGAAAACATGTCGTACAAACTACGAAATATATCACGGTTCATCCGCGATATCCGTATCGATAATACGCAGCAATCATGGTATTCAGAAATCTTTACACCGAAACGCTGTAGGTAATTTAGAGTCAACGTATCGTGTAAGTCAAAATAAAAAAAAAAGGCAGAGTGTAACGTTACGAATCAACGTTAAACATCGACGCATGAAAACGATATTTCACGGTTATAAATAAACGTATCGTACACGGATAATAAATCCTTTCCACTTGACAAGTGCTCGGCTTAATCTTAAAGAATAAAAATACAATATACAGCGGGATACATACGAAACATTAGTCGTTCTGCAAGGCATACGAAATCAATATAGAAAAATAATGTTCGTGGTCGTGACAGAACTTTGTAATTCGACAGCACTATATAATACTTTATCCTCGATAGTCCACTCGCGACACAACGATCGATTGACACCTGATCACCTGCAGTACCAACCGACTGAATAATTTGTAGGTAACATTTTAATTGTTAGACTGTAAATACACAGTCGAAGTGTGATTCGAAATCGATAAACATTTCAGCCTTTTACAGTGCTAACGAGATAATGTAGGCTAGTAGGTTCTGACGAAGGACGTCGTTTCTTGAATGTCTGCCTCGCTGTCTGTGCCTTGGTATCCCTGAGATTGAGAAAGGGAAAGAAGTGCATCCAGGCCTAATGATTCAGCTAGGGGATCTGGCGCTCTTGACTACAGTATAAACAAACGAAAAAAGAAAAAAATGCTGCACTACTTATCAAATAAAAGACTTAAACAAACAACTATATGGTAAATGGAAAAAAACAGGACAATAATTAAGCAACTGTTGCTAGAAATTTTTTACATAAACAGAATGAATAATAAACTTATCTATTCTAAAATTAGCAGAGATAACAGTTGTTTATTATAGTAAACTTACCGTTGAGTTCTGTTCGGCCTCTTTACAATTACTGCATATGTAGTCGTCTTCTTCTGCTATTTCTGTACGATCCAAACCAACGCAATGCATATGGAACCAACCCTCACAGCCACCATCACATTGGACCCAGTCTACTTCCCTACCTATTATTTGAACAAACATACATAATATATAACTGTACTATTAATGCAAAACACATAAGTATTACATAGGAACAGATACTCTGAAATTTCTAGACATCTATATCGCCAATTTTTTATAACCCCACATCTAATGGACCTCTAAATCCCTCTATCCCTCTTATCCCTCCTCAACAATTATATGGGGAGATATAACAGGAAGTACTCTTACCGCTGGGTCGTAGACAATTAACAGCAGCGCAGTCGTCTTCTTCATCAGATGTATCCTGCTTCGTCTTTTTCCTATTGCCACCCCTTTTCTTTGGACCTTCTTCACCTTCCTTCCGTTTCATCTAATATAAACGATCAATTAGAATCTACCAAGTCGACGTTTCAGAAAGTGTATATCTATATTTAAATACCTTTCGCGGTCCACGTTTTATTGGCACCGGAGAACCGGCAGATTTTTTCTCCTTCTGCAGTCCCTTGCGTTTTGCTAAATTTTTTTCTTCCATCTTTTGTCTTCCGAGCTTTTTCAATAATTCAAATTCCTCGGATTTTCTTTTCCTTCCGCGCTTTCTCACGTCCCTCGTATCTTGATTTAAATTAGTTTGAACTTCCTCGTACGATGCGTACTTTCGAACAGTACTTGGACTATTTGTGTGACTTAATATACGCCAGATGTGTTGTGTTTCGTCTAGTGCAACCTCTAATAAATCGCCTTCCATCATCAGTTCTTCTAAACGCAACCTTGCAGCTTGCGATAGCACGACTGCGACCTCGTTCGAGTCATTCGATTGGGACTTGCGCTGAATTTTGGATACTGAAAATAATAAAACATCGTTAGTATTTTGTTTCAGTTGTTAGCATCTATTCTAGCAGGAAAAATCTTACTATAAGAATATGCATGTTCATTGCTGTTGAATGTACTACAACTTGGCTCGTCGTCATCTATAGTAACAACATCGTCGTCATCGTCCTAAAATATCGTGTATATATTTAATTATGTATAACAAATATAGCATATTTTAACATATATTCGCACTTCACGTATATGTACTTCATTAATATCGTAAACTTACTGCAGTACTGAGCATGCTGTCATCCGAATGCACACCGCTAAGCGGTGCAATCGCCTGTACCCTTTGATGAAGTTCAGGATTATTTGCCGCCTTCTTTAACTCACTACTAATAATCTTTTCCGTTTTTTCTCGTGCTGCTGCTTCGACTAACTTTTGTGACAGTACCGATAATTTTGCCAATGCTGATGAGATTTCATCTGTAGCCAATGCTTGTCGAGCTCGATCCTATTTAACATTCACAATTATAAATTATTGTGTACACGATGTTTTAACATCTATTTCCACGAAACTTACCTGCCAATTCATCGCACGTTCCGTTAAACATTGCAAAGCTTCACCCTCTGGTAAACGGATTGGAATTTTTTGAAGACTAACTAGAAGAGCCAAAATTGTCTCCAATCTTGGCCGTCGTGAACGTAAACAACAAGGACATAGAAACTTAATTTCCCTTGACATCGGTAACTTTCCCTTATACGATGTTTTCGGAAGAGGTACACAGTTAGCTAAAATTACGATTATGAATTATACAATTGAATTTAGTTTGTAATTACGTGTTGTATAAATTGAGAATTGTACTTACAATGGAACCAATCTTTGCAAAGCTCACACTGAAGCATGAGTCCAAACCTTGGTCGACGACAAACGCAATACCTCGAATCTTCTATTTCGGTTTTCATTAAATTTCTCTCCCTTAAATTTCTCATCGCTTCCATTTCACGTTGTTCGGCTAATTTAAATGCGGCTACAATGGTAGCCGAGTCATTGGAATCGTCCAATTTTGTATCACAGACGAAAACAGGTCCTACAGACTCTTCACTTTTATTTTTCTTAGATTTCAGTGCTTGTATACCGACTCCAATTCTTGGCGACAAAGCTTCCATTAGAGTGTAATGTGAATTTTTCCTTAGGAATGTTCGTGCCGTTCTTTCCTTCCAAGTTTTTGCTTGGGAAAGAGTCGATTCTAAGATTGGAAGAGAATCTAGATGCAATGGGATATTTCTACCCCGCTTAATTAAATCATCTAATGTATTATAATATGGAAAGTTATCTCTCGCTTGTACTTCTTCCACCATCTTCGACCAATTTTTTGCTTTATTCAGTGTGTCTTGAAGAACATCTAAGCTTGGTAAATAAGCTTCTACCTTATCAGCCTCCCCAATAAACTCTTCAAGGGACGTAATAGTTTGTCTATTTTTTGTATGAAGATATAATTTTGCTTTTTCTTCCCAGTTGTCGATCGCAAGCATCAGTGCTTGTAACTCAGAAAGTGTATTTTCTATACTTAAATGAGGAGGTATTGTCATGCCTTTTTCGATCAGTTTTGCTAAATCATCACGATGTACGGATTTCGGGTCTTCTTGAACAGATTTGACTTCTTCCAGCCACTGTATTTGTGCTAATTTCTGTAATAAAAAAATATTCAATTATATCAAACCCTAACAAATTATGATAATAGATGCACATTACATTTATGTATACATACTTGTTTTAAACGAACAAGTTGAGGTAGTTCAATACAAATAGAATCTCCAAAATCAATACATTTTTCCAGTTGTTCAATATCACAATCATCCTCTTTAGATTCAAATTCCTCTGCTTCTTTTTGAAACTGTAATACTTGATCAAGTATAAATTTAACTCCATCAGATTCCTTCAGTTCACAGCACAGATTTGTAATTTCTTTGTAGAAAAGTGTTAACTCTTCTACTGTAAGCTTATATTTAGTTTCAACAGATTGCCTAGTTCTACATGAAAAAATTCAAATAAATTTCCTTGCACGAGAGTACACTTCATACATAAATGAAAAAAGAAATAATACCTAGTACGCTGTTTGTTGTTCAAAAGTTGTTGTGCAACACTTGCACATTTTTCAGCATCTTGTACAGCAGTTGTTAAAGCAGTTAACAATTCACTGTCTGGAAACTTTTTACTTTCTGCTTCATTCAATAATTCTTTCAACTCATTAAGTTCAATCTTGTCACTTTTCTTATCAGGATCCATTGCTTCTTTTACTTTTGTCACCCATGAGTCAAATGACTCTGCTTTTAATTTTAATTTTTGTAACATAATTGGTAATTCGTCCAAAGTATAACGATAACGTAATGTATGCTTTTCTGGAGGACAATCACAAAGTTCTGTGAAATGTCTTAAGCAAACTAACTGGGAACTGTGACATGAACATGTAACTGCACTCAAAAAGCAAGTTGTCTTGCACACTTCACACTGTCTTTCGTCATCCGGTAAAAGTTCAAATGCTTCGCGTTCAGCTTCCGTTACACCCTAGAAAGCATAATTTTCATCACAAAAATCACTTATAGAATAACTTTTCTCTTGTACAGTTGAAAAAAATATACATGAAATGAAACTATAAATGAAACACATGTATCCATCTGTGAAAAAGTTCGGTTTCAAACAAAAAATATTTTATAAACGTGTAATTTGATAAAAATTGTCGTTATTGCTTTTCAACAAAATCCAATAAAAAGGCATAAAAATCACCGAATCAATGTAGAAAACGTAGTGTTTGTTTAGCATCATGGCAAAGCTTTAAAAACATAACCTCTATTCGCTAATAAGAGTTATATAATCAAGAACAGAAACACACCAAATAAGTATCAACGAACGAAGATTCATAACTAAGGAATGAGCACGCAGAAACTATCTTAACAACATCGAATGCAGGCTAACCAAAAATAACGAAATATATAAAAACATTAATGACGATTATAACGTGGATGGAACTCTACTACGATATCCAATGGTTGGTAATTCAGCCGCACACACATCTTTCACCGCGTGTGCTCGCATCGTTACGAATGTGTGTGTTTGCCGACGTGTGCGTAGAATGTTGTATGGGTGAGTCGGTGAGAGAATGCCTCAACATACTATACTGTTTGACCTAAATGTATTAGGCTTTGCATTTAGAATTATAACCTCTTCTATGTTGGAGGCAAGATTTAAACGTTACGAATGTATGTCAAAAGTAAATAAAACATGCTACATATACTGATAGTTAATTTAGCTGATTTTGTTTATGTTTTAATTAAGAAAAAAATGAAATGTTTGAATAAATACATAAAACAATAAAATATCTAGTAATTCATTCGAAAATATATTTTATTGATGAAATGATTATTAAAAAAGAAATATTTTAGGCTGTAAAATAAAAATGAACATGATTACTTACCCATTCCAACAAGTTTTTTCTTAATTTTTTCTCATCATCCACCATTTGAAGCATATCGTGATAGGTTGCAGTTGCAATTCCTATGTCTAGTGAATCTGGATCCAACGACATTTTGCATACTAATTCATCGTGAGAAAATACACAGAATCGTCTTAAATTTGAATAATGCGATATACACTCCCGTCCGATTTTGAGCTATTAAACATATAATAAAATCTATGAAACATATAATATACAAACATGTGTTAATAACAGCACTTTAAAATGACAATATACCCAATCTGCAGGTGCAAAATTTACAGCTTCAGCAAAATTATAGCCTTGATTAAAGCCAGCATGATACGCTCGCGGAAATGTTACCACGAATTCACCTGCATGCTGATCAGTTCTATATACTGGAACTCCTAACAGTCAAAAACAATTATAATTAATAATAGCTACTTAGTGAAACACAAAAATTAAAAGTAACATCATATTACCTTCATTTGTTAGTATATTAGGGTTCATAATAGTTACTAATTGATGAAGTAAATCTGGCTGACTATGAAACAATTCTGGTGCAGCAGATTTCATTGAGTGTTCAAACTTTTCTGCTTGAGAGCCTGGTACACCATACCATGTTTTTGGCTCTCCCCAATGCAAGTAATTAATTGAATAGCTCCAATGATCTTCATTATGCCAACAGAATGTTGCAAAACACATTCCAACATACATCCATGGTACCTTCATACCACTTATGTCAGCATTTATATGACCTAGGACACTACTACGTAAAACTGGTAAATTATTCAAATTCCACGAAGATTCTGCATATTCCTGGTCACATGTAAATAAATTAACACTCGTTTTCGTCGGAAATCCGGACCCATGATCCATAGTGTGTAAATCTGCTCCATATTCAACTGTTACATCTTCATCAATTGAAGAAACTATTCGCCAAAATTCCTTTTCTACCAAAGATGTTGGCACCATCTACAAGAAAGTACCTCAATTTAAAAGTTACATATACACGTATCTTCATCATTTTATTACAAAACACAACATAACATACATGTACAGGCATGTTAAAATAATCACTCTTGAACTGATCAGCCATTTCTCCAAATTGCTGGAGTGTATATTCTCTCTGAGCTTGCTCAAACCCAAAAGCTTCCATTGGCTTAGAAACTTCTTCTGCAACACACCTTGGACATCGCCAATCACCTTTTGGTATTTCTGTTAATGGTGGCATAAGACAGAAAGTGTGATAACTGTCATCGCACCCATCACATAAAAGCATGCTTTCTTCGTTGTCACCTCTTCCACAATTATGACAGATATATTTTGCCAACTACAAAATATGTATATGTCAGTTAAAGAAAATAATTTTTATACATAATAATCGCAGTAAAACAGGACTTACAGGATCAAATTCATAAACAAGCTTCACCCCCCTAGTTTTATTTGATTTCTTTCCTTCTTTGGTATTAAATCCAGCCATTTTTGGACCAGCTCCATAAAATTGTAACTTTTTAAGCTCTTTGCTATTGTCATCAAAATGCTTACTTCTAAGTCCATCTTTAAAATCACAATCAGAATCACATTCTTCTTTACAATCTTCCAGTTTAATAGACACTTCTTGTTTTTCCTCCTGACCGCTGAACCTCTTTGATCGGCGTGAAAATTTTTCAGTTGGAGGTTTGATTTGCTGCCTTGATATGATTCCATGTGGTTTATAGTCTCTGTCTTTTTTCTCATTTACATTGGAATCTGGCTCAATTTTCTATCAAATATAATATAAATTAGACACGCTTATCAATCCTCTAAAGATAATACCATTACCGAAAATAACTTACAATGTCTGTCAATGCTTTGCCCTGTTTAAAAACATCAAATGGATATAAAATTCGTTCATAATGATTTTTTAGAATACTCCCAACACTGCGTCCAGAAGGATAACCCAATTTATTTGCAATTTTTGCCCATCTTCTTTCCCTTGTTACTGTTTCAATTCCACCTGCAGATAACAATATCAGTGTATCAATGTTTAAATTGACTAAATTTTATTTAATAACTTTGATAATCAAGCAGAGAAAACAAACCTTCATCAGTTACTATCTTATGTAGCGAATATAAATCAAGAGCTTTGCGCTCCACAAGAGGAATTTTTAATGAAGAACCCTGAAGCTCCCAAAATTTTGCAATTTGGTCCAAGAAATTAAGTTTTATTCTTGTTTTTGCTTCTAGTTCATTTAATCTTTGTATTCTTGGAACAAATTTGAATTTATCAACGTCAACAGCGAATGGTGGTTGCCAGTTCTACAAAGGAAGAAATGAGTTACTGACCACTTTGTTGATACCAATTAAAATGTAGGCATTAATAACTTTTATTTGTGTGATTTAAACTGTAGTTCCTACTCGAGTCTGACATCACATAGTATCTTTATTTATAAAAAAATGCAATCACTTCTTGAGTTATTTGAAGACTCGAGTGAATAAAGTGAGTGAGTCAGTGATTTAACATCATAAAATTACATGTGTACAAATTACAGAAAAGACAAATTTGTTATAATGATATTTATAATATAAAATATATGTATATGAATATATGTGTTTAGTGAAAATTGTACAATCTTAAAGTATTTTCAACAAAGTTTAAACTGAGCATACTAATGGGGTGAAACTTAAAGGTCTTCAGATGAATCAATTAATGTAATAAAACGAGGATTCGAACGCATGATATGTTAGGGGGCTTTTATTAATATTTATACAACAGAGAAATAAAGCTAGTTTTTTCTGGTACAGTGAAAATTCATCAAGGAAGGCATATTTCTAAATAATCGATATGTGTCTTCGTAACTTCATCTCCTACCATGACGCAACACCATTGTAGGGTCAGTCAAACTTTTTTACGGGATCATGCAAAATACATATCCGATTACTATTCAGAGAAAGAAAGAAATCGTATCTTTTAGTCATAGTTAATTTAACATTCGTACGTTTCGGGGAACAAGTAACAAAACGTGTCATTAAAATGATGTACATTGTTAGAAGCCCAAGAAAATTTTCTCCATACACGACGCCCATTTAATGCCGTGACCAGAGTTATTTACGTAATGGCGTCATCCCGTTACAAAATATAAAATTTTTTAGTGAACAATAAGTTGTTAAATGAAGAGATGTTCTAATCAAATTCGAATATGAATAAAACATTAACGTTATCGTGTAAATAAATGCTAATTGTCTTTGCAAAAATCAATCCCAGCGAAACTTTAAAAAACGGTTTGTAGGGAGGGAAATGTTAACGGCCGTAAACACGATATATTTATCGTCGTCAAAATAACAAAAAAGCATTATTAATCTATATTGCACGAGAAATCAATGAATATTAATAATAATTGTTGTACAAATGACAGAATTTAAATTTTCAACTTGTTGAAGTGAAAGTTGCCCGTTTAAAAAGTTTTCGAAAATTTAGCAAAGTGACTCAAAATGTGTGTCATACTAGTCTTTTATAGTAATATGTAACAATTTTGTATTAATTTATGTAGCCATATTTCATGCAGCAAAACGATATACGACTTAAATAACATTTCCTTCTATTTTTGTAACAAAAAATTTTATATTTAGCAGTGCAAAATGATTTGTAAGTCACAATTCACTTTCGAAATCAAATTAGAAAAATGAAATTAAAATTTCTAGAAGAATATGTTACATAAAAAATGATAATGTAGGATAAAATTTTTCAGAGTTTATACAATCTCACAAATTACAACTTGGACGTGTTTTTCAGAATTACGCAATTTTTAATGTTTACTTAAAAATACATTTGTGTTCATTTAACATCTTTTCCAACACATCTCCCATATGTTCAAAATCATCAGCACTAATTCTGTTTCATTGTTACTTCGTATTTCTTAATTCAGCTACCTGTGACATTGTAAATTTTATATTATCAAATGTTCATTCTCCATACAAGTGAAAACAAAATGGTGGCTCAAATCGATTCTAACGATGATACAAATCAAACGAACCATTAATAAAATACAGAGTACGACACTAATTGTATTTCTTCAGAACTCAAAACATCCCAATGGTGGACATCTAAAAAAAAATTTACCAACACGATCCTTTGCCTCCACCCACTCGAACGAAAAAAATTACATACAAAAAGAATATAAAAATTCTTTCAAAATTTGCTGTATAACTTTGGACGGAGTTAAAAATATCTATTTACAAAAATCCGACTTAATTTGTCTTATTAGGCGAAACAGATTTCTGTGAAAATATCAATCGAGTCCCATATTTGTGATGTTAGGTATCATGATCATCTTTAGAAGAGCGTTAGCTACAAGCGGCGATAATTTTTTCGGCACTTTATCGATGTCATAAGCACCAGTCCGATTTTTCACAGCATTTCGAGAGATTTTACTAAGGTGACATTGTTTCGATTGTCTCAGCCATTTTACATAGCGTACCTCCTAGCTATAACGATATTAATGTCGCAATGAGACTACCTCTAGCGTACTTCATTTCAGTTTTTTTATGTTTTTAGAATTTTCTTATTCACGATTATACCAACGCGTATCAGATTTTGTTGCAAACGCCATTGATACATGTAAAAATAAATTCGTTCAAGATCAAACGTTTTGGTCATTTCAATCGTTTAACAGACCTCAACATTTCGGAACAAACGCACAGCAAATTAAATGCTATTGCTCCCATAAAAATATGCCTAAGCAAGAAATTGATTTTGTTCCCTGATTAATTTTCGTTTGAAAACTCACATTACGTGGAAACTCATTTATTTCGTGATGTCACGATCGTAATGTTCGGGTACGGAGCGTCGTAGTGCGTAAACGAGGTCGTGTGTGCATATCTTGCACGTTTGCAAATCAGGAAAAAAAAAGATTTGGAACTTCGGACGAGGAAGAAGGAAGATTGGCGTACAGCGTCCTTCCCACCAAAACGGAAGGAAAGAGAAAGCAGCAACGGGAAATAGATTGATGCGCTTCGAAGAAAAATTTACTCACAGGCGGCGGTTTGATCTTACAAATGCCAGACTTCTCCGCGATCGGTCGTATTTTTGCGATGTAGCTAAGAGGGTCGTGAAACTCTTCGATACTTGGTTCGAAGACCGGCGCCTCTGGCGGTGTGACGAACTCGAAGTCCGAATCACCACGATCACAAGCCATGTCTCGAGTGCAATGGTAAGTCCCGAAAAAATCCTCACAGCCGAAGTTCGTGTCGAACCTCGATACCATGACTTGAATACCCAACACAGCTTGGATGTGGATAGGTGGCCCACAACGCACCTAACGCGGGTGAGCACCTCGCGTCAGGTCTGGCACCGTTACTCAGTCACCGGCTGCGAGAATTTGTTTGGATATATACTGGGATAAACCATCTTCTCGAACTGCATTTGTGTATTCAGTGGAAAACGGTTGACAAAGTACGTGATAGCCACGAAACACACAGTACGCAACATTCACGCTATCACGCGGAGCCTCGCACACGAGCAACTGTCGTATTCCTTGTTTCATATACCTCCTCTTCCCTTGTGTCTATTTGATTATGCCGCGATAGTGGCGACACCGTACGCCATGGAATATGGAGGTAATTTTTCGTGTATTTTTATTTATTTTCTAAGAGAATTGCAGGGTCGAAGGACGAATTCTCGTTCGTGCTGGCGCAGGTGTGTTCTGATTGGTTTTAAAGAATTTTGCAATTCGCATGCGCTCTCACGACATTTGTGATGCTAAATTATATACTTAGTGATCTTTTAGTTCGTACTATTGTATGATATCAAAACTTTCTAAATTTTAACGTACTAAAACTCTCCTTAAAATATTTCCTGCGGCCTATTTATTTGTAACGTATTATTTCCCAAAGTATCAAGGTTCAAAAATTGTCATGAAAAATGTTTCAAACTTCTACATCGATGCTTCTCTCCGCTATTTGTATATTTCTATTCACTGTGTATATGACCATGAACTAAAAAGCAGACGATAGACTGTCACCCATACTAGTGATAAAAGGTTTTCTGAATGCAGCCGAGATGCGCAGAATTTTCACACTTCTCTCGTGAAACAAAGTACAAATTCTTTTTGTAAAAAGACCTTAGTATGAATGTGAATATAAAGAGACTCTAAGAACTTGTGTAATGGATATAACTAATAACGACACCTTTTATTAAAAAGTTCATTGAAATATGCAAGTTCAATATTGAAAATAATAAATGGTCCATAAAAAATAAAATTCCCTATAAAATATTATCCTTACAGTAATAAATAATAACTATAATTATTTAGATAGAAAATAATAATTTATATATATTTTTAGAGCTGTTAATATTTACAATATCAAATTTCATTTCAGTATATTGATCGATGTAAGCACCATATATTTCGAAATGATAAAATTCTGTGCTAATATGTGATTGTAATTTATTTAATATAATTTTAATTCTATATGTCATATATGTTATCAATATAAATGTGTGTAATAACAACTTTAGAATGTAAATGTTAAAATAAGTTATTGATATTTCAATTTCCCGCTCTTACTAATTACGTCATAGGGCGAAGTGACATCTATATATTTGAGGGAGGAACACAGTACTCGATAGTTCGTGTTTTTAGTCAGTGGATTATCGAGCGAAGGAAGTCTTATGTAAGTATTATGATTTGTTGAAAAAAATGATTTTAATACTTTTAATATTTTAATAAATGGCATTTACTTCAATGAAATAAAAATCTTGATTATCTTCAGAGTGTTTTAATATTTTTTATTATTATTTGTTACAATTTTTAGGTTATGTTAACAATAACGTATTATTACGTATATTTCAGAATACAGTAAAAATGGGTTTGCAATTTGGAAATCTTGCCAAAATTAGTCGTATTACATTTTTCCGCCTCAGTCCATACGAGCAGAACCCTTTTGCAGGAATGATCTCTGATGGTTTACCTAATTTCGTACGTCGTGCGCAAGAAATTTTATTGAAAGCCGGACCTAGTAAATATTTCATATAACATTTAATGTAATATTGCTAAGAATATAGATTAAATCTTAAATAACATATTTTCTTTCATCTTGCAGTGTTTTTGGGATCTTACATGTTGATGGAATGGGCAGATGCAGAAAACCATAAAATGCACCGTAAGGAGCATTAAATAAATATTTAGCTCTTACTATAATATTTATAATTAAAGTAACATGAACTGTGTTAATAGAATTAAAATAGAATCCTAAATTATATGAAAAGAATTGTGTTTTACTTTACCCTGATAATCGACTGTAGATCTATGTATATGCATTTATGGTATATCAAAGTCTGCAAAATAAATGTAAATCATGCAATGTATACACAATAAATTTCTATACTTTTCAGGCTTTGACATACATATCATAAATATGTAAATACCCATCTTATCTATAAAGAAAATGTTTTTATACATGTTTGAAACATGTATACTTTAAGAATATAAATATTAATAAATCATTTGCAATGGATGATGTACTAGTACATCAAAGATATAATGAACTTGATTGCATATAAATAAATATACAACAAGAAACATCACAATATTTCTAGTAACTAATAATCTTGTGTTTATTATATTCATATACATATAACGGCTAATAATCAATAATTTTTAATTATTTACAAGTTAACATTTGGTCCTAATTGACGATTAAAAAAATTATTAAATATTCTATCCCCAAATTCTGTTGTATTCTTTTACATTGCAGAATGCAAGAGTAATTATTGTACTGTAAAATTCAATTAACCATATTAAGATGTTGTTATCCAATATTAATCCACAAGTGTTAACTATCACTCAGAAAAGACCTGTTCATCCTCACAAATGTTTTTATTGATATTATTTCAATCCTAAATGTATAGATACTTTACATGAATATACATATGCAAGTACATATTTTTTTTATTATAATGAATAATATGAAGTTATTATTTAAGTACAAAAGTTTGATTTCATTATTCATTGATCTACAATCCTCCTTGCAGTGCTTGTAAGGAACTGAAATAATATTAATTACTGGTACGTTTTTCAACGTTTTGCTGAAAACCAATTATATTTACAACAAATTGCAGTAGCTTGTCAATCCTTAGTTTTTTTTTTTATTAATTTGGCAATGATGTATTTTATACTTGTCGCTGCATTATGCATTCGTATAATTCTCCAGTTACAATATAAAGAAATTCTAATTATTCATTATTTTATGCCAATTACTGTTCAATCACAATATTTCCTTTCCTCCATTTTTCCAATTTCAATACACTTCTATTCCAGCGTGTCAAAGCCATCCGATTCCGTTAGATCTAAACGCCATATTCCACAGGTATTCTCAACCAATAGGAGAGCCCGGTATGAGGAATGCACCTGGGCAAAGCAGGTAAGAAGCGGTCAGGCAAAGAGCAATCAGGTAGTCGTTCAGGTATTTCCAGTCGAGCATGATCGGCACGTAGCTCTCTGCCAAAAGCTTTCCCTCCTTCTCTTTCTCTCTCTTTTTCCCTTTTGGTGTGTGCTCATTGTGAAAAATTTGTAAATAGGTAAGTAAGAACGGAGTGAAACAGTTTTTGTTCGCGGTACACGTCGCGGGAGTTGTGATTTTCAATGTCTGCTGGTTCCGTACGGGTCCTGAACTACGAAGCAGAAATCCAGCGGACTCGGTGAAACGCTGCTGTCAAGGTATTTATGGAAATGATTTCTGGACTGGAGTCATTGTACCGAGTACACCGACGTGGATTTCTCCCCGCGGAGAATCGTCTGTCGCGGTCACACCTGTTGCTCTAAGTTTCCGATGATAATCAACGCACGAACCTATCTATATGTATATAGTCTGTATCTGGTTATGGTAACGGATTTCAATCAGAAAAATCTCAGTATCGATACCCTGTAATTGACATACGCACGTATTTACTCGATTGCGTATAAGAAACACACAATCGGAGTACTCGGTGACAAGTCTCGAAAAGAATTTACCTTGCCACTTACAATTAGTCATAACATAAGCCTATAATTGTACAATAGAATGATATTATGTTTTGAAACGGGTGTTCGAGCTTCATTTTTATTCCGGAATTAATGAACGCGTAGGATTTTTCTACGAATGACAATTTCAAGTATTAATGAAACTACAGCATATGATCGCAACATCAAATATGCGAACATCGAGCAAGACCAATTACATTGCAACGTAAATCCACGGCGAAGAACTTCGTACTCCGTTTCTTTTCATTTGAAAGTTCGTAATTTAATCTGAAATAAAAAAAATATCAGATACTATGAAGAAAGAAAGTAACTATTAATTGTAGCGCGTGGTAACCTACGTAGATTGCTGCAATACTAAAAATCGGTGCAATTCTTTTTTAATTAACGAATACGATTGCGAATGCAGTAGTAAATTTTGAGCGTGACGTTGCCACGCGTTTTATGGTCACGCGTTAAATAGCCACGCGTTGTATCGCCACGCCTTTTGTAGTCACGCGTTAAATAGCCACGCGTTGTATCGCCACGCCTTTTGTAGTCACGCGTTATATTGTCACGCGCTATATATCGCTGTGTGTTATATTGCCCGTTACTATATATTTCCTCGCTATATATTGCCATTTGCTATGTATTGCGATGTATTTCCTCACTATATATTGCCGCTCGCTATATATTGCCACATGTTACATATTTCCTCGCTATATATTGCCACTTGCGATGTATTTCCTCGCTATATATTGCCACTTGCGATATATTTCCTCACTATATATTGCCGCTCGCTAGATATTGCCACATGTTACATATTTCCTCGCTATATATTGCCATTTGCTATATATTGCCACTTGTTACATATTTCCTCGCTATATATCGCCACTCGCTTATATATCGCCACTCGCTATATATCGCCACTCGCTATATATCGCCACTCGCTATATATCGCCACTTGCTATATATTGCCAAGTATTATATATTACTGTATGTCGTCAAATTGCTATGCGTTGTATCACTCGCCGTATATCGCCACACTCTATATATTGTCACTCGCAGTATATCGCCGTATATTGTAATTATGCATCATATATTGCCACGTGTTGTATCATCACGTGTTATATCGCGACATGAGAGAAACGTAACCCAAAACATTTTGATTTATAACATTACATGCAGTATACAACGTGTATCTCCATGTAGGTACATGCCTGAGTAATCGATTCTAAATTTCATCGATCATTTTTATCATCCTATCATAATTACAATGAATCACTTATTATACCGTTTCGAAAGACATTTCCTGTTCCTTTATGCAGTTCGAGTAGTTTTGGCGCGTTTTTATTGTACGTACGTGTTTACTATATCTAAATATAGAAAAGGCGTCGAAGAAGTTTAAAAGTATGTAAAAATAGTGGGATCGGTGATTATGGAAATGAGAAAGAACAGTGAATGTGTTTTCTTTCGTTTTGTAAGGAGGTTCCCCGCCCATGACATTTCCAATGGACATTCTCCCGATCCAGGCAAACACCGCGTTGTTTATCGTTAATCGATAACGCGTTCGAGTTTTAAACCGCGATTGTCTCGAACAAAATCGTGCGGCGTTAAATTACACTTGTACGTACAACGTAGAACTTCTTATCGACGAGATAGTCGATACCGTGGTACAATTACACGGGCTATTTCGCAAGTTTATTTTATATTTTTTTATGATTTGTTTCTTCGAGGAATGCAATTTCGATAGCCAAATTTATGATCGTTAAATATAATTACAAATTATAAATTGCTAAATGCAAGATGAGTCGATGGTCAGTTTAAAGAAGCGCAGTCATTGAAATATCAATGAAGATATATTATAAAGTAATTTTTTAGATATGGCGAAATAAGTGTATTTATATTAAATAGAATCGACAGTTGTCGATAGCTCCAGGAATGTACGGCAATCACCTGTAATTCACGCCTACGAAATACCTACATAGTCTCCATTATGATTGCCGTGACATAAATTGCAAATATTTACCGTACTCCGCGGGCATCGATATTGCATCGAACGACCTTCGATATCCTGGGGAACAAAGTGCACGAGTATTGCTACGTTGCTATACGCTTTTTGCTGAATTGCGTGACTAAAACGAATCTCATTAAATCTTGCAATAATTTTGCAAATGTAAAGTAACAATTACGTAACAATTCGATCAAACATTGTAAATAAATACTCTCGACCCAATTCTGAACTAAAATCGACCCATCGCAATTTTTACGCCTTAAAACACATAAAATAACAGTAATATTTTACTGTCATAGATCTTACGCCTGCCTAGTTACAAACATTGACTCTAAACGATATACTTGTTTTGAAAATAATCCACTTAGTCATTATAATATATCGATAAGAGGTAATCGTTCGAGTTAGGAAATGGGTGCAGGTTGGCCGAACTTATCTGGAAATCGTTCACTCGATAAGAAGTTTATGTTCTAGTTAATCGATCATAGTCCATAATCGTCAGCTGCAGAACGGGTGTCTATTCACGAGGCTAACTCGAGTGACTAAGATATTGATTTAAAGAAAAAAAACGTTCGTTCATTATTCATACGTTAACCTCAAAATTTGTGTTCATTTAGTAGATATACGGAGTGCAGACGTTTGAGATATAGTGTTTAGCTATATTTGTTGATGTCTGGATGCAGTGGATTTATAGATGTAGCTAGATTTGTACGTATATGTGGATTTATATATATAGCTGGATTTCTATAATTTTAGATCTTTACTACAACCTGCTATATTTTTAGATTCATACATTTTTAGATGTTTGCACTTCTAGATACCTACATCCCTAGATCTCTACACTTCTAGATATTTATTTTTCTAGATTTTTATATTCCTAGAATTCTACACTTCTAGATTTCTATACCCTTAGACCTCCACACTTCTAGATCCTTACACCCCTAGATCTCTAGATTTCTAGATCCCCACACATCTAGATTTCTACACCCCTAATTCCCTACATCCCTAGATCTCTACATTTCTGGATCCCTACACACCTAGATTTCCACGTCCCTAATTCCCTACATCCATAGATCTCTACACCCCTAATTCCCTACATCCCTAGATCTCTACACCCCTAATTCTCTACATCCTTAGATCTCTACACACCCAGATATCTATACTCCCTAGATTCCAACACCCTTAGATCCCTACACCCTCCAGGTTCCTACACCCCTAGATCCCTACACTCCAAAATCTCTACATTTCTAGATCCCTGCATCCCTAGATCTCTGCATCCCCAAATACATAGACCTCCTAGATTCCTACACCCCTAAATCCCTACACCCATAGATCTCCACACCCCTAAATCTCTACATCCCTATATCTCTATATTTCCAGATCTCTATACCCTTGAATTACACTACCTCCCCCGATCCCTATATACTGAAATCTCTATATCCTGATCTCCCTATATCCCCATATTTCTACACCCCTAAACTCCCAAATTCTCATACCTCTATATCCCTAAATTCCTCTTACTCCAAAGCCATCTTTACATTCTAAAAATCTCCCCACCCAAAATTCTCCTCTTTTACATATAAAAATCTCAAAATTCCCACATTCCTACGCTTCTATACGTACATATATAAACTTGCATTGTGAAGTAATAAAAAAGTAGTAGAAGAATAGTTTGATTCCACCAGCACGTAGTAGATGAGTGTCCGAACGCAATCAAACGCCAACAGGTTGTTGTTTTCAGAGAATATCTAACCGATTCTTAGGAGGGTAAGGGAACACGAAAGGTAAACGCCTGTTGAAAGTAAACATATCGCAGATGGATAGCCGTGCGAGCATTGAAAAAGTGGAAAGAAAGTTGCCGATACGACTCGCATACCTACTGATCCGCCGATCCGAACAAGTTTCTTAGTGAATGGACTGATCGAATGAACTTTTCACTTGTTTGCGTCCACTACTTCGATTAAATTAACCCTCCGGCGTGCTGACTATACATGGTGAACACATGGTCTTCTATACTTGGTTAATGTGTAATTCAATAGAATAATTAGTACTTCGTTGCCTACAAATTATAGTGATTAGAGCATTCCGGAGTTGTTAGCTAAAGGCGCAAAATTAAAAAGGTTTAACTAAAGTGTGACTTGTAGCAGAGTCCAAAAGTATGAAAGTTAAAAGGTATTAAACCTTCAGGATTAATACTGAACCTACCGACATATAATGTATACTTGGAAGTTAAAAATGAATTTGAAAAATAAATAAACAAACGACGGAACATAAAGTAGTACGCACATGTATTCTTTAACTTGTTGAAATTCAATACTGATTTCAAGGAATGTTCCTTAACAAAATGTGTACCTTATAATAAGAAACTTGTGGAGTTTCCTTTGTGGAATTTCTTTTATTGTAACCAATTTTAAAGTTTCTAGGTTGAAAAATTCTTAGGACCAAAAATTCTCAAGGTTCAAAATTTTTGAGTTCAAAAATTATTCTCAAGGTTAATATAAAAAATTGTAGAGTTTCCAGGGCGCAAAATTCTTAGGACCAAAAATTCTCAAGCTACAAAATTCTTGAGTTAAAAAATTAAAAAATCCCCAAATTTTCAAGTTCTAAAATTACAAAATGACAAAAACCTCAAATTACAGAACTTTGAAGTCCCAGAATTACAAAATCCCAAAATTTTCAAGTCTCTAAGTTAAAAAATGACCAAAACCTCAAATTACAGAACTTTGAAGTCCCAGAATTACAAAATCCCAAAATTTTCAAGTCTCTAAGTTAAAAAATGACCAAAACCTCAAACCACAGAATTTTGAAGTCCCAGAATTACAAAATCCCAAAATTTTCAAGTCCCAAAGTTAAAAAATGACTAAAATCTCAAACTACAGGACTTTGCAGTCCCAAAACTACAAAGTTCCAAATTTCTCTTATTCCAAAACTAAAAACCCCCAAAATTCTTAGATCACGAAATTCTAAAAAGTGCAATAATAAAATTCCCCAAACTCCATAAACTCCAACCCCAAAATTCCAAAAAGTTCAATCCCCAAATTATAACAAAAAATCCATAAACCTCGCAGCCTCAAAGATACAAGATAAAGCATTTAAAACGATCATGTAATTATTTCGAACAGCAGCTTTCAGCAGAGACCTATAATTAAACATGTGAACATCAGCTTATTATCTAGCAATATAATCGATAACTTAGTCCACGTTTCGCTTAAATCGATCATTTCGCAAATATTTCGAACAGTTAACGCCTTGATACGAAATACACTATTGCAAATTTATGCGATCATTTTTTGCGAATCGTAATTGCATCTCGCAGGATCAGGAAGGAGCTTTTAATCACTCGGCAAGGGTGAACAACCTTCGCAGATATTCCACGCACTGGCGAATGAAGGGAATGCGAGCAAAGTGTTTGTTGCTCGTATTATTGTAAATCGGGAAGATGAGGTTTTACGATGTTCCTTGTAAACCCACCTTGCGCCGGCCAACGATTACATTAACGATCGCATAAATTCTATCCCTTTTTCGCGCGAGGACGCGGCAACATGTGTTACTAGTCGTCGGCGAACAAGAGAAAAATGAACGGACAGGACCTTCTTTTTCTTGCTGAGCCTTCCGCTTAAAATAAGATAACGCGCAATAATTAACACGTTATTTAACGCACATAAATTTGGGACGTGAATATGGCCGTTTTATGGGCTTAATAATAAGTAAAAAGTTGAACAAGTGTGCAATTTATGGGGCGCTGTTCCGTTGCGCATTGTAATAATTCAATTGATGGAAGTGGTACTTTTTTTATTTCAAATCTTCATGTTATTTAGCTGTAATTAAATTGATTTATACTTTTGGGAAGAGAGGTGGAGAATTGAAAATTATTGTGAAAGTGAGATAAAGTGGAATGAGTTGATTTTTTGGGATTTTTGGGGATTTGGCAATATGGGGGTGGGTTGAGAATGTTGGGTAAGAAAGATTGGAATTTAGGATGTTTAATGATTATAGGATCTAGGGATTTGGGAGTTTTGGAATTTTGAGATATAGAAATTGGAGAGTTTAGGAATTTGAGAAGTTTGGAATCTTGTGGTTGTAGTAAGAATCTAGGGATTTCGGGGTTTAGGAATTTCAGGACATAGGCATTAGATGATCGGGAATTTGGGGAACGTAGGTATTTGACGATCTAGGAATTTGGGAACGTAGGTATTTGACGATCTAGGGATATAGGAATGTAGGTGTATGGCAATCTGGAAACTTTGTGATATAGAAATTCGACAGTCTAGGGACTTCAATGCTGAGGAATTTGGGGACGTAGGAATTTGCAGACGTTGAGATTTTGGGATCTTCAAATATTGGAATCTAGGGAGTTGGAAATTTAGAAATTTGATAACATAAGAATTTGTGGAGCAAAGAATTTTGGGGTCCAGGAATTTGGGGAACTAGGAATTTAGTAACTTTGAGATTTTAGGACCTTGAGATATAGGAATTTAGAGAGTTGACCATTTGGAAATTTGGTAATATAGGAATTTGTGGATCTAAGAATTTTTGGATCTAGGAAGACCTTATGATTCGGAGACCTGGGGATCTAGGGATTTAACTTTCCAAAAATTTAAGAATCTAGGGATTTAGTAATTGCACAATTTGGAAAGTAAAAAATTTGAGAATATAAAAATTTAGCTATGCAGAAGTTGCACTTGAATATGCACCTCTGAACTATGCATATGTGTATAACATATACCCTTGATTACACATGATACACACACGCACACATATGTGTATATACATACACATATTCACTTGGTATTCACTTGGTATACACTTGTTCACCAAGTGAATATGCATGTATATACACACATATATATACTAAGTGAATATTAAACGAATAAATGAATCTAATATAATAAATGAATTTAAAAAATAAATGAATATAATATACTAAACTTCTACTTCATAACACAAAAATGAAACAGAAAAATTTGTTCTCAAGCTCATTCTCAAAAACAAAGCAAAAAAGAATACACGCGAAAAGTTTTTTTTCACTTTCGACAGGTAGTGCTAATTTAGTTGCGTCTCGTTTATGGAAACGGGCTTTATCGAGGCGGCTACACCTTGAAGAATTCGCTGCAGGTATGCAACGAGAGATGCGATTACCGGGCGCGCAACTATGCAGCCGAGAAAACGCGAGAATGCCAGACTTTCCGTCCCTTTCCCGTGTCATTTAGACTTTGCAACCGCGAATCTGTGTTTCTATCGTGCATTCTTTCAAATCGGGGATAATATTCTTGCGTTTATAATTCACTTGTGTATTACGTGATTCTTACTGCATACTGCTGATGTATTCTTCAATGGAGGCAATAGGGGTACTTCTTTCTTTGCGGTTACTAGGAATTCTTGTATGGAGACCATCTTTAGATGTGTTCTTTTTGACCTAACAGAACGTAACCTAACCTTACATACTTCTAATGTAACTGAACCTAACCTAATCTTACATACTTCTGATGTATTCTTCAATGGTGCACTTCTTTCTGTGCTACTATGAATTCTAGTATGGAGATCATCTTTCGATGTATTCTTTTTGACATAACCTCATTCAAACTAACCTTACATACTTCTGATGTAATTTAACTTACTCTAACCTTACGTATTTCTGATGTATTCTTCAATGGTGCACTTCTTTCTGTGTTGCTATGAATTCTGGTACGGAGACCATCTTTTGATGCAATAAAATTTTAATATTATATCGTTGCTTATATTGTAATATAGTTTTGAGGAGAGTTATGAGGAGAGGTTAGAATAGGGTTTATTTGCTCTGTGGGACTTATATTTTTGCTATCTTAGTTTTTCAGTGGTGGCTTAGAAAATTTAGGTTTTTAAAAGTTGCAATTTTGAAATTTGGGACTTTTGAACTTTGCTATTTTGGAATTTTTAGGATATTGGATTCTGCAATTTTTTGAACATTTTCCCCCAAAATTTTATGCTTTGAGAATTTGGAAATTTGGGAATCTATAAGGGTTGGAAAATTGAAATTTTAGAAATTTAGAAACTCAAAAACTTAAACTTGAAAACTTGAAGCCTTAAAAATGTGAATATATGAAAACTTGGAAATGTGAATGAAAAATAAAAAAATAAACGTTGTAGCAATACTAAACCATCCTGTACCCAAAATAAACTCCACAAAATAATAGTAGGAATAAAAATCGAATACCGTTTACCACGCACAAGCTCGAGAAGTAGAAAGTGAAGTATCCTAACCACGCTTTACATTTACACCGTTAACGATCGTTCATCACGGATCCAAGATAGCGGGATTTCAGCTATCACAGTTTCACTGAAACGTAACGACGGAAATGGAAATTCTTATCGCGACACGGTACAAGCTGTACATTAAATTATGCAAATTACCAACACGCGGAGAAAAAAAAGAGAAGCACGGATCTAGCCGTTCGGAATTCGATTACGTGTGAACGCGGAGATGAGGACTAAGAGTAAACCGAGGAAGAAGAAGAGGAGCGTAACAACGAGGAATAGATATTTACGAGCAAACGACAGGCTCGAGTATAATTGCTTATGGATGCGGACACGCCCTGCAGAGAAAAATTCATCCGGGGAATGCGCTGAAGTAACCACGTCCTTGACCGTACTTGACAGAAACGGCATTCAACCTTACGATGCCTTCTTCTACGTCGTTCAACATGGACATTCTACGCCTGAAGAACGTTCGAAGCGGACATCGACGTTGGATGCCTACTTCTTGGGATTAGGTGTATACAATTTAGGTGTATAGAGTTTTCTGGGATGTAGAAGCTTTTGTAGGTGGTATTTGTCAAGGTGGAAAATTAGGGTTTTATTATTTACGGTTTTTTTTATTTATTTTGGAGTTTAGAGAACACAAATTTGCAGAGGGACAAGTTTTGAAATCCACATAATTTTCAAATTACATAAATTTTTAATTTCTATTTCCTTGACTCTAGAATTCCTAAATTATTAATTTTTCAAGTTTCTAAATTGTTAAATTTTTCAATTTCTTATTTCCCAAATTTTTTTAGTAGAATTCTTAAACTGAATTTCTGCATTTTTTAATTTTTAGGTTTCTAAATCTTTAGATCCCCAAATTTCTAGTTTCTAAAATCCCTAGATTTCTAAATCCCTAGACCCCCAAATTTCTAGACCTCCAAATTTTTATATCCAAATATCTCTAGATTCCCATATCCTTAGAGCCCCCAATTTCTAGTTTCTAAAATCCCTAGATTCCCAAATTTCTAGATCCCAAAATCCCTAGACCACCAAATTTGTAGATCCCAAAATCTCTAAATTGCCAAATCTCCAAACCCCAAAATTTCTAAATTCCAAAATCCCTAGATTCCCAAATTCCTAGACCCCCAAATTTCTAGATCCAAAAATCCCTAGATTCCCGAATCCTTAGATTTATAAATCTCTATATTTCCAAATCCTAAAATTCCAAAATTCCAAAATTCCAAAATTCCAAATTTCCTAAATTCCTAAATTCCTAAATTCCTAAATTCCTAAATTCCTAAATTTCTAACTTCCTAACTTCCTAAATACCTAAATGCCTAAGTACCTAAATGCCTAAGAACCTAAATACCTAAATACCTAAATACCTAAATACCTAAATTCCAAAATTTCTAAATCCCCAAATTCCTAATCTTCTCCATCCCGTGCAATCGCCCTCTTTGACCATAATTCCACCGGCACTGTCAGCGACTATACTCGAATCTCCGATCTCCGAAAGATTTCCACGAGTGTTTAATACTTACATCGTCGAATAGACGAGAGACATCGACATAGTGTTCACCGTAAATAGACGATGGATTCCGAACTCGCTGAAATCTGGAATTCAAAGAGTCGCCGAGGAATTCTCAGCTCGCGGTCTTGAAATGCATTCAGCGACTTCAATCTCCAACCGTATGAACGAAGCCCACTCACCTTCCTTCCTTTTCCCTTCCCTTTTCGCCGTGATTACTGTTAGGTCGCTGTTATGACATTTTCAGTACGCAGCCAAGAATAAGCTGTGCTACTCTTGTCTTGCTTTAACAGGTTGCCATCATCGTTTTACATTTAAATCGAATAATCGATAGATGTGTTTATTTGTAGATAATATGGGTCAGATTTTTAATCAAATTAGAGGTTACTTTTCAAGTCTAATTTTAGGTTAATTTTCAATTTCAATTTATAGAAAAATTTCAATTTATAAAAAAATTTCAAGTTATAGAAAAATTTCAAGTTATAGAAAAATTAATTTGCGGGTAAAAATGGAAGACTATACATTTGTAGATTATAGAAATTAGATACAATTAAGTACAAATCATTTTTAAAGTGAAATTATAGGTCAGCTTTCAAGTCAAATTTCAATTTATAGAAAAAATTAATTTGGAGCCCAAAATGGAAGTTCATAGATATTTAGTTAGGTACAATTAAGTACAACTCACTTTTTAAGTCAAATTATAGGTCAGTCTTTAAGTCAAATTTAAATTTAAAGAAAAATTAATTTGCAGGTCAAAATGTAAGATCATAAATATCTAATTAGGTACAACAAACTACAAATCACCTTTCAAGTCAAATTATACTTCACAGACAAAGTAATTTGCAAATCAAAATGGAAGGTTATATATATTTTATTAAATACACTTAACTATAAATAATTCATCATTCAAGGATCTTTAAAATAATATTTAAATAACGCCAGTTTTATGAGAACTTGAGTTAATAAAAAATTTTGGTCTGTAACTTTTTATGAATGAAGGTTCGAAGACGCATAGGAAGATTCAAAATGGCGGCACAGCTTGATTCCACTTTGATAGGTTAAGCTAACTGGCGCCAGAGATAAAAATTGTGA
Organism: Megachile rotundata; assembly: GCF_050947335.1. NCBI lineage: Eukaryota > Metazoa > Arthropoda > Insecta > Hymenoptera > Megachilidae > Megachile > Megachile rotundata. The sequence continues at coordinate 8,701,066 of NC_134994.1, forward strand.
TCACAACCCAAAATAGATTGTACTTGATATTTATCTAATTAGATACTGAATATTATGTACATTAAATATCCCATTGAAATACACAGAAATAATATAAACAATTTTTTAGTAAACCATCTTAAAAAAGCATCCTTTATATGCTACTTTTACATCTATTAATATTTGTTCAAATATTTTTGTATTTCTCTAGCAATTTTATTGCAAATATTAAAAATTCAATCTTCTTTATTTTAAAAATAAATTGTTAAATAAATTTGTCGACTTTTTTAATAAACTCAACAGCTAAAAGAACAGCTGGATGAACACTTAAATTATGAACACCAATAAATGAACAGCTAGATGAACACCTAATTTATGAACACCGATAAATGAACAGCTAGATAAACACCTAAATTATGAACACATATTAATTCTAAGCATCAAAACCAAAAATAAATTATTTCAACCACGTTAAATATCAATATACTCTATTTCTTCCTCAAACTGTTATCTAGTAATGGGAGTATTCGCGGAATAAAAGAAGCAATTATCGAGTGCCGGAGTGCAGGAAACAATCGATGTTCCAATTCTCTGGTAGATTCTATTGACTCCATTCAACAACGTGTAGACTCGTAAAGAAAGAGATATGATTGTAGAGGAAGAAAATAAGCGTAGGAGATAGCAACTAGCCTCACGATCTCAAGGGAACCGAACAACCGTTCCCACCGTCGATGATACAATCCATTTTTATCGAGTCACGTATCGGTAAACGTTACGTAATGCCATTAACCGATACAGTTCGATCCAAATCCATCGACACGTAAAATCATATTGTATTCGAGGTAAAATTGTGTCGCTAAATAACCTCCTTTGGACTCGTTTATATTTTCTGCAAGGATGCTATGCCGTAGGTAGGAAAATGTATATATGATTTGTTGCTTAAGTTTTCACATGATTATTCTTTATATTACTGCTATCTGCACTTTAGCGGGTGCTAATTACAATTGAATTTGAAAATTAGTCTTATTGCGGATGTTTAATGAAAATCAAGTGTAAGTGGAGTAATGGATTGTGGGATATGTGTGACATGGTTGCGCGAGGTTCTTTGGTGGAGGAGATACTTGAGTTATTTTTCAAATTTTTAGAGGTATATGTTGTGGATGTTCTTTTTGGATATTTTTGAATATTCAGATTTCTGAATGTGAAAATTTAGGTTATAGAGATTCGAATCTTTAAATCACTGCATTTTCAAGGACACAAATTGTAGAATTTGCGAATTTAGAAATCTTTAAATCTATAAATCTTTCAGTTTCTCAATTCTCAAATTTTCATCGACACCAACTTCAATATTTTCAAAATTCCAGAGTTTCAAAATTTCAAAGTTCCAAAGTTCCAGAGTTCCAAAGTTCCAAAGTTCCAAAATTCCACAGTTCCAAAATTACAAAATTCCAAAGTTCCAGAGTTCCAGAGTTCCAAAGTTCCAAAGTTTCAGAGTTCCAAAGTTACAAAGTTTCAAAATTCCACAGTTCCAGAATTCCAAAGTTTCAAAATTCCAAAGTTCCAAAATTCCAAATTCCAAATTCCAAAATTCCAAAGTTCCAAAGTTCCAAAGTTCCAAAATTCCACAGTTCCAAAATTCCACAGTTCCAAAATTCTAAAATTCCAAAATTCCAAAGTTCTAAAGTTCCAAAGTTCCAAAGTTCCAAAATTCCACAGTTCCAGAATTCCAAAGTTTCAAAATTCCAAAGTTCCAAAGTTCCAAAATTCCAAAGTTCCAAAGTTCCAAAGTTCCAAAATTCCAAAGTTCCAGAATTCCAAAGTTTCAAAATTCCAAAGTTCCAAAATTCGAAAATTCCAAAATTCCAAAATTCCAAAATTCCAAAGTTCCAAAGTTCCAAAATTCCACAGTTCCAAAATTACAAAATTCCAAAGTTCCAGAGTTCCAGAGTTCCAAAGTTCCAAAGTTTCAGAGTTCCAAAGTTACAAAGTTTCAAAATTCCACAGTTCCAGAATTCCAAAGTTTCAAAATTCCAAAGTTCCAAAATTCCAAATTCCAAATTCCAAAATTCCAAAGTTCCAAAGTTCCAAAATTCCACAGTTCCAAAATTACAAAATTACAAAATTACAAAATTACAAAATTACAAAATTACAAAATTACAAAATTACAAAATTCCATAGTTCCAAAGTTCCAAAATTCCACAGGTCCAAAATTCCAAAATTCCAAATTTCCGAAATTCCAAAATTACAAAATTGCAAAATTCCGAAATTCCGAAATTCCAAAATTCAAAAATTTCCAAATTCTAAAACTTCTAAACTTTAAAACCCTAAAATTTAAATCTTCATAACCTAAATCCCCAAATTCTACATTTCCAAATTTTAAATCCCTAAATCCCTATATCCCTATAACCTCATACCCTATACCCCTATACCTCAAAATCCCCCAAATTTCTAAACCTTCCAATCCTCTAAAAATAATCCACTCTCCACAATATGTAATTTAAATTTAATCTTCCGCTCACTCAAAAGCATCTCGAACGACGAACAGCCTCTGTCATGTATCAGGCATCTGAAACTCGTTCCTTTTTCTATCTTTTTTCATCAAGATGCGTGAGAAACCATGAAAACAACTGGTTTTTGCATAGTTATGCGCGAAGGAATGTGAAATTCTGAATTTACTCCAAGAGAAACTTATTCGATTCGACGCCTCGTTACGTAGATACACAAACCTGAACGTTTCGTATTTATACGGGCAGCTGATTTTGCTGGGTGTTAAATGAAAGCACATATGCGGGCTTAACGGGTAAAATTCATCGATTGTTCGATAGAGTACCCGCATTTTTTCATGCACCTTTCAAGATATTTTTAACGGGTAATGTTTTTTTAAGTGCGTTTGTAGAATGCATTTTTATGGGGGTGCTGTTTTTGTACTGCGTGTTATATTGCCACGCGTTGTAATGCAAGGCAGTGTATTTAATTTGAGAATTAGTTTGGAGATTTGAAAATTTGAGGAATTGTAAAATTGGGAGGTTGTGAGTTTTATAACTTGACGATTTGGTAGTTTGATAATTTTACAATTTGACTGTTTGACTGTTTGACTGTTTGACTATTTGACTATTTGACTATTTGACTATTTGCCTGTTTAACTATTTGACTATTTGACTATCTGACTATCTAACTATCTGACTATCTGAAAATTTAAGAAATTGAGAAATTGGGAAATTGGGAAATTGGGAAATTGGGAAATTGGGAAATTGAGAAATTGAGAAATAGGGAAATTGAGAAATTGGTAATTTGAGAAATTGGGAAATTGAGAGATTGAGAAATTGAAAATTTGAGAATTTGAGAAATTGAGAAATTGAGAAATTGAGAAATTGAGAAATTGAGAAATTGTTAATTTGAAAAATTGGGAAATTGGGAAATTGAGAGATTGAGAGATTGAGAAATTGAGAAATTGAGAAATTGGGAAATTGAGAAATTGAGAAATTGAGAAATTGAGAAATTGAAAAATTGAAAAATGAAGAAATTGAAAAATTGAAGAATTGAAGAATTTAAGAATTGAAGAATTGAAGAATGGAAAAATGGAAGAACTGAAAAAATGAAGAATTGAAAAAGGGAAGAATTGAAACTTTAAAAAATTGAAAAATTGAAAAATTGAAAAATTGAAAAATTGAAAAATTGAAAAATTGAAAAATTTATGATATTGGAAATTTGTAAATTTGTAAATTTGTGAATTTGAGAATTTGACAATTAACGAACATGGAAATTGAAAATTAAACAATCTCGCCATATCGAAAATATCCATAGCAATCCACCTTTCATTTCTCCAAATAAATTTGAAATAATATTCCAACACAACGCGAAGTTTCCCTTTCAACTTTAAAAATTCCAAGTGAAAGCGTCCAAAGACTATAATTAACACGTAACTATTACAACCAAAGCAAATAACAACATAAATTTATCACCTTACTCTCTTTCAACCAAAATCCTTTTTCCCATTCACAAGTGAACGAACTGAAAAGGTTTCGGGGTCAATTTTACCCGTGTCAACCCGCACTATTCAATTTACCTATCCAGTTCACACGTTAAATCGAGTGAAAATACATTCGTGCATTTAGCAATCTAAAATCAGAAAGTATAGAAATTCACGTACATACATATATTATAAAACGTTAAACTCGATCGGTGGCCAAGAGGAAGTTATCGATAATACCGGTCGATTGGTAAACGAAAGATCCAGCTTCGAATCCCGGTCTTTCCGGTTTGTCGGTCGCGCAATTAATGCACGGTAAAAGCGGCGCGAACGTAATTAATATTCGAAATCTGAACGTGGAAATGTTCGGCCGATGGACAGGGACGTATATATACGTCCGAAGCGAATGCTTTCACTGTGCCGCAGAGATTAGTCAAGCCTGGGAATCCGCATAACGGAGAAGGCATTGTTACGCGTTTCTATCGGATGCAACAACGTTTCATACGAGTGCCAACGATCACTTTATTACGATCGTAAGAGCTGCCCCGGTTCTGTATGAAACTGCGCAAAAATATCTCTTCGTGATGTATCAACCTTTTATACTTTTACGATCGCGTGCTGGGCGAGAATTACGGTTGCAAATTGGGGGATGATTTTGTGCGTGACGGAGGAGTATTATTTTTAAATGGCGGATGGGTTATTGGAGGTGAACACGAAGGGAATTCTATTATTAGGTGATGTTTGGAAAGTTGGGATTTTGGGAGTTGGAGAATTTGGGAATTTGGTCATTTGGAAATTTGGGATTTTGGGAATTTAAGGGTTGGGGGACTAGGGAATTTGGGAATTTGGTGATTTGGAAATTTGGGATTTTGGGGATTTAAGGATTGGGGGACTAGGAAATTTGGGGTATTGGAATTTGGGAATTTGGTGATTTGGAAATTTGGGATTTTGGGAATTTAAGGGTTGGGGGACTAGGGAATTTGGGAATTTGGTCATTTGGAAATTTGGGATTTTGGGAATTTAAGGGTTGGGGGACTAGGGAATTTGGGAATTTGGTCATTTGGAAATTTGGGATTTTGGGAATTTAAGGGTTGGGGGACTAAGGAATTTGGGAATTTGGTGATTTGGAAATTTGGGATTTTGGGAATTTAAGGGTTGGGGGACTAGGAAATTTGGGAATTTGAGGATTTGGTGGTTAGGGAATTTGAGAGTTTGGGGATTTGGGGACTAGGGAATTTGGGAATTTGAGAATTCGGGAGCTAGGGAATATGGGAGCTCGGGGATTCGGAGCCTAGGAAATTTGGGACTTTGAGAATTTGGGAACTTGGGGAGTTGGGGACTAGGAAATTTGGGAATTTGAGGATTCGGGAGCTAGGGAATATGGGAACTCGGGGATTCGGAGCCTAGGAAATTTGGGACTTTGGGAATTTGGGAACTTGGGGATTTGGGGACTAGGAAATTTGGGAATTTGAGGATTCGGGGGCTAGAGAATATGGGAGCCCGGGGATTCGGAGCCTAGGAAATTTGGGACTTTGGGGATTTGGTCATTTAGAAATTTGGGAATTTGAGAATTTGCGGTGGTGGAATTCGGACCTTTGGAAACTTGGTAATTTAAGAATTTAGGAATTTGTGAATTTGGGCAATTGAGAATTTAGAAATTTGCAAATTTGGAACTGTAGAGATTTGGGAATGTAGGAATTTGGAGATCTTGAAATTTGGACCTCTGGAAAATTGGGAATTTTGGAATTTGGGCAACTGGGAATTGGGGAATTTGAGAATTTGGAACTGTAGAGATTTGGGAATGTATGAAATTGAGGATCTTGGAATTTGCACCCTTGAAAATTTGGAAATTTCAACATCTAGACCCATAAATATTTGCCAATGCAGAAATTTGTGATTCCCCAAATTTTCACATCCAAAGATTTATTCTCCACAAGTTTTGATACTCAGTTATTTGTAAATCTTGAAAGTTGTCTTTCAAGTTTAAAAAATTAAAAAAATTGCTACCTGGAAACTTAATAACTTGAGAATTTATGATCCTCAAAATTTTTTACTCTGAATACTTCTATAATTTTTTATTTCTTTTTTTGAATATTTCTTTGAAATTTTATAATTGAACCTTTCAGAAATATATAATTAATATCTGTTTAAATATATGTAACCTAAGAAATATGTAGTGAATGTTGAAATCTAACCTAACCTACATAACTTTTCTATCTGACCTACCACCACTGACCGCCATCTCAATCTAACCTAACCTAATTAACCTAGCCTTAATATAGCCTAACCTAACGTACATAACCATTATATTTGACCTACCACCACTGACCGCCATCTTAATCTAACCTAACCTAACCTACATAACCTTTCTATCTGACCTACCACCTACCGCCATCTTACTGCCACCATATACGCTCGAAGACCGTAAAAATTTCCCATCTTCAAAAAAGTTCTTATCAACAGTATTTATGGTCCCATTGTGCCCCATAGATCTCACCTTCGAACGCTGAAGTTCGATAGGTGGAAGGCACGCGAAAGGAATTCTCGACATGTCTGGCGAGCGAATTAGGCTCATTGGAATTTCACTTTGGTTATGGGCTGGCTTTCGTGCCGCCAAGTATGGTCCCCATGACCCGGTAGCCGGATACGATACGCGACGTGCGAGTATCGCTTGACTCCTTCCTCGTTAAGTTATTAAACCGTTCTATTAGCAAGTCCTTATGATATTAAATCATCTTTACACCTCACAAAAGAATTATATTTACGCATCATTAGTTTTTAGTCGGTTGACTCTCTTTTTTTAAAGAAAAATTTGCATCATTTTTATTCGAGGAAGATTTAAATACTTTTCCTGAAATGAACATTTATATATTCTTCTTTTTACGAAGATTTAAATATTTCTCATTTCGTGAAGATTTAAATAGTTCTCTTTCTACGAAATATCTTTAATTTCACGAGGATTTAAACATTTCTCATTTCACGAAATAATTTTCTCATTTAAATAATTTTCTTTTTATAAAGATTTAAATTTTATTCATATACATTCAGTGCATTTTGTTCGTGTATTAAAGACAGTAATTTTTGTGTTGCAGATAAAGGGCAAACGTTGATCTGATCACGATGCCGTATTACAACAGCGGGCACAGTCCTTCCACCTATAATAAAGGTAATAATAAATCACCGTAGATAATCTCCCGTGTCCATCAATTAATAGAATGACTATAAAACCTCGTTGCCGATATAATGAATTAGTATCCTCGATCCAATTTCTGTTACCTCGTTAGCGAAATATCGGCTGAATCACGAGACAGATTGACGGTAAACGAATAATTAACGATGCGTTTAGATGGAGGATCCAGCGGTCCATCCAGCACATCCGGCGGCCGAGTCAGTAGCTCCGAGCCAACTTACATGATGGAGCATTTGGCCACGTTCACGGTCACGAAAGAAACCGGTATTGTTTATCCAGCGGACGGTATGCGACGACTTTTGCAGCTGGAGAAGAGTAACGGCATCTGGAGTCAAAAGATGCAGCTCCGTCTGGAACGGAACTGGGTGCTGATCATGGACAACGAGACCGGGGTAAACAACGAACGAAAACATACAATGAGTCTCTGAAATTATTTCTTATGATTCTGATAAAGAGGAATATCAGTGCAGTTGCATAGCTAATCAGATAAACATTGTCGCAAGTTTGCTCAAGTGACGTATCTCATATCGTAGTTGATAGTTGTATCTGTTACCTTGATCAACCTTGCATGCGGATAACGATATTCTTTAGTTATGACATTTCAAGTATGGAGTCGGTGCACTCAAAATATGAATTTTAAAACTATCTATCTTAGTTGAAATCTTCGGACTGCGACTAAGTCCAAAGACCTCAATCCGTGTCAGTTTTTTAAGAAGTTTCAGAGACACCTTGTGTGTACCGACGAATGATAAACTACGAAGTGGAACATTTGTGAAATTACATTACGTCGAGGTTTGAGGCAATTTCACTTAATGCATCGTTGGTAAATTCGTATGCAGGCCGTCATGGAGCGATTCCCAGCCTCGTTGATACAGGAACCGACCGCGTTCACGTCGAGGGACCCGATGGAGATGTATAACAACATTCTCGTCTTCACAGTGGCGGATGACAGCGGTTCCGGTCAACGAGCAGAAATGCATATATTCCAGTGTCAAAGCGTCTCGGCCCAGGACCTCGTCGAGGACTTGAAGATGTTGCAGATGGGCAAGTTAGTACCTGGTGGGTCGCCGAGGGGTCCCAGGGGTCGTATACCTCCTCCTCCGACTTTACCTCCGCCGGAACCACCCTTGAACGGGGTCAACGTTCGGGAACAAGTGTCCGCCTTCAACGCTAATAATGGTACATCCTTTTTCTCTCTAATCATTTCCGTTTAATATTTCATGAACGTAAAAGTGGAGTAATCGAATGCGCTTTTATTCCGAATCAGCGGACGGCCAGAACGATATATCCCGCGAGGAGAACAACGACGAGGTGTCATCGACGTCCTCGGAGAAGTACGAGCGCGACGTGACGATACTGAACCACTGTTTCGACGACATCGAGAAGTTCATAGCGCGCCTTCAGCACGCGGCCGCCGCCTCCAAGGAGCTGGAGCGCCGTCGACGAAACCGGAAATCGAAGAAGAGGAACCTGGGCGACGGAATGTTGACTATGAGGGCGAAACCGCCGCCCGAAATGGAATTCATCGACATATTCCAGAAGTTCAAGCTCTCGTTCAACCTGCTGGCCAAGCTGAAGGCCCACATTCACGACCCGAACGCGCCGGAGCTGGTACACTTTCTCTTCACACCGCTCGCGTTGATTGTGGATGCGTCTCACGACACCAATTACGATCCGAATTTGCCGAGCAAGGTGGTCTCGCCGTTGCTGACCAGGGAGGCGGTCAACCTATTAATTAATTGCGTCACCAGCAAAGAGACAGAACTGTGGCACTCGTTGGGAGACACCTGGCTGATACCCAGGGACCAATGGAAGGGTCACGTGCCCCCGTATCATCCTATCTTCATGGACGGCTGGTCTCCAGAGTATCCGATCCCGGAGGACAGAGATCACGATCATCTAGCCTCCCTGCTGAACGCGGATAAACAGAAGAGGGACGAACTCCCCGAACAACAGAACGATCCTTATTATAATCACCGAGAGGTGGACGAGTCGCACTACAGTAGCGATTATTTGGAGTACGAGAGCAGAGAGGAACGCGGCGGTAACGAGTATTTCGAAAGGAATTATGGGACCAGCTCCGAGTTGTACAGGGAGGAGAGAGTAGTCGACCAGACGAGAGCGCACAGCGATATATCTGTCGATTCGATCGAAAGAACGCCGAGAGCCGGCGGAATGGAACGGGCACAGGAGGCCTGGCTGGACGACCTGCTGGCCCGACACGCGAAGATCGTACAAGTCACTTATCCGAGAACGGCCAACAACGACAAGGAGTTGACGGTCGTCAGAGGCGAATACCTAGAGATCCTAGACGATAGCAGGAAGTGGTGGAAGGCGAGGAATTCCAGAGGGCAAGTCGCGCACGTGCCGCACACCATCGTCACGCCTCACAATCCCACTCATTCCAACGACAACGACGTTTTCAACAACCCGCTATACACTAGCAGATATCCGAGACAGGGACATGGATATAATTATGAGGTGAGATGTTATGTCTACAGCCGAAAGTGTTTATGCTTCATATTTTATGGCTCACGTCGTAATGTACAATGTATGATATATTGTACTCCATGTCATGCAATAGAGTTAACACAAGGATTTCTGTCACATATGTACTTGTACAAATAATACTATTCAGTAAGTTGGAGTCAACCACAGGAGATAGTTTAAACAATCGATATTCAGCGACTTCAATACACTTGTAACAATTAGCAATTAACCTAGACAAATAGTCGTAAAATATGATGCTGAAGTTACTGTTGTGGAACTGTGTCACTGTAACTGTTACAGTCAGAATTTTACTGTCCGCTTTCTAGTCATTATTTTAAACTTGAATGATTATTTGAATTGAATGAATCTGACTTATTTTGGTATTTCAGGATTCGGAACTCGAAAGAACTAGCACTAGTCCAGGACCGGAAGCCACCCATCGAACACACGCGATTCCACCGCCAGCGCCAGCCGATTGGGTGAGAAAAGAGAGACTCGGGAAAAAAGGTGAATTCCGATACTTTTAATCTATCGACCCAAAACCACTCGTAGTTTTGTGAGATATGAGATTGTTAGAACGATATTGAAATCGTGTCGGAAGATTCAGCAGACCACCCAAGAAGATAAAGTATATACTTTGAAATTGTTAGAGGTTCGAAAGCGTTCTAACAGTTTTCACTGCGGGACAAAGTATGTCAACGTTGAACATTAATCACCGATAATTAAATGAGCACATTAGCGCGATGGCGTCTACGTTAAGTCTGAAACCGTTGTACACGCCGCACATGATTTATCTAATCGAGAAAACATTCTACGATTTATAATCCCTTTTACTTGGTTTTTCAATACCGTATTTTTCTACTTGTATATATATAAATATATGAAGGAGTTTTAATGCGAGTTAATATCTAGGTCGAATCGTCAACATCGTTATCGCAAATAGGAACAAGGAGCTCGTTGTCGAACACGCTTCTCATTTTCCAAATTTGGCTTGGATTCGAGGATACGTTAAGAAGAACTTCGAAAATTTTGTTTGTTTGTGAAACTTTGAACAACGATAACTTTGTCGGTCTTTGTTTCTTCGTTTTTAAAAGTTTATTTGCGATAAGAGCGTTATCAGATACAAGTTCGTGAAAATAGAATTCAAGATAAATGCATTGTTTTAACGTCGAGAACGTGTTCGAAAACGATCCGGAATTTTCATTGATTCACCCATGAATTTTATTTGGGTATCTTGCAAAATGTGAGCATCTCATCAGAAAACCCACAGTCAAAAATTCTAAAATTTCGCAATGTATCTTAACTGAGTTTTGAAATAATTTTATTTAAAATTCTGATCATTGTAAATTGTACTTTGCGATTCATGATCAGTGATCAGATGAATAAACTTGATTAGATTTCGAAAGATGATTGACAAGAGGTGTTCAGATTTTGCAAAATGTTCTTGAATTCTTTCTTTTTTGTTTATTTAAAGATATATATGTATAATCGATATTATTTCACGTTAGTCAAGAGTGTTCGAGTACATAATACTGTACCTTTCTTATAGCGACCATAGGGACGATACCATATTTTTTATATTTATCGACTAACCAAATCTTATTGTTAGTATATATATATTATACATATGTATACTTTAACAGAATAGAAAACGATATGTATAGTTTTATCGTCGAACTGTTTGTAAAAGCGTCGAACCGTGAGCTGGTCAGAGTTGGGCACTATTTATAAATAACAAATTTGAGTTTCATTCAGCTGTTGAAAACTTATGAATTTCATCTTTCTGCAATTTTGACAATTTATTCTGAATCTCTATTTCATATACTTCTGATAATTTTCATTTGATTTCTTTTAGTTATAAAGTATCATAATGAGACAATTTATGTTTCATTCAACTTTTGAAAATTGATGAATTTCTACTTTCTGCAATTTTGGCAATTTATTATGAATCTCTATTTTCTACAATTCTGATAATTTTAATCAGGTTTCTTTTAGTTATAGTAAGACCAAAGAAACCAAAACTGTTATTAATAAATAGTCCCAACGCAAAACCCTCGAATTTGTGTTTTATTTTGCGCTGACACCGTAGCGAATTGTCCGTCCACTGTATTTGGCTTCACCGTGAGAAAAAGCTTCACTCGAATTAAAGCCGTTGAATAAAATTAACTTCTCACGTCGGAAAAATGATTAACTACAGTACTTTCTTTATTAACGGCTTTAATCGTCGACGCTTTCTCTTTTGATGCTTGTATGTGTCGTCGCATGTGTTTGTACGCATCAGTGTGAATCTAAGCTTGTACAAACAAAGACACCTTGAGATCGATTTATCAATTTCAACGACTTAGTCTTCCAGCGTTCGAGAGAGTAAAGCGATCGCTTACGAATTTCACGAAAATCAGTTTAGAGCACACTAGGCATCGTTGATGAAGTTCTAACACTAACTAGTCGATTCATGGAAGTAAAATCTCCTTCAACGATGCTTGCAGATTAGACACTAAACAATTATGACACATTTTATATTTATACTCACTTCCCAATAGAACGAATCTTTGATTCTTGATCTGTCCACGGGATGGGGATTCGATCCGTCCAGTATTTTCGTTGCACTGTAATTTATGTACATCACTTGATTAATAAATATACTCGGTTACTGTACTCGTCTCTTTGCGGTATTGTCTTATCTGTATCTAATAGATTCCTTCGATATTTTAATTTGTATTGTTTTTCTTTTGTTAAATGTCCGATTGTAATAAAAATGTAAACTTTAGGGTCGAAACGTGTTCTTCTTGCCGATAGATTTAGCTGTTTTGCTTGCTTGAAGTGTGCTTTTAGTCCGTCGATAAAGTGTTCAGTGTTCTCCAGAAACAGGGTAAGTTTGATTAAACTTGTATGAAGTAATTGCAGGGTAGACCAAGGTTCTAACGTGTAAACACATTCTACTTCTTTCGAAATCTTACAAAGTTTCAACCCTGTTCTACCCTTGTTTCTAACAGAAAGCTTTCCTAAACCATGCTGGCAATTAACATGAATATAACATGGGTTTTAATATTACAGACGACGGTGAAATTGTCTCTATCAGTAGCGACAAAGCAATATTCCCAGATAGGACAGCAACCCTTGAGAAACTACCATCGCCAGGAATTAAGAAGAAAACACCTGTTGAAGAGAAGGAATCAGTCATCAAAGAGAACGGGAAATCCAATGTTAAGGATGAGAAGCCATCTCAGAAGAACGAGAAACCACCTCAGAAGAACGAGAAACTATCGTCTGAGGACGAGAAACCACCTCAGAAGAACGAGAAGCTGAAACCCAACGAATTGACAGAAGTGGCTGAAATTCACCCTCCGCCGGCTAACCTGTCCGAAGAAATCGTTCCTGAAGTATCAACACCGCCACCGCCTCCTCCACCTCCGCCTCTAGAAAGCCAGATATCAGTCATCTCGACGATTTCAACCAAATCACTGAAGAGTAATCAACCACCTAGCGGTAAAATCATCATTCTCGTTATCTAGCTAATTGATGTTTGGCACATTGTTTTTGTAGGGCAGCGAACGGAGAAGCAAATGCAGGAGGAGCTGAGACAGGTGTTGATGATATACCGTGAGAAGAAAAGTAGCAATGAGAGTGTCACTCCTGAGGCTGTTCTGGATAGATTTTCCACGCCCAGAGAGGTTCAAAAGTGGTTGACGAGCAAGGGATTCTCGGACAAGTATGTGAAATATGGGGTGTTTAGTTGTTATACCAAAGCCTTTAATTTTAACTCTTAATTTTAACTCTTCAAACTCTTTAGTTTAAAAATTAATTGTTTTCAGAACTTGTAGACAGTTGAGGGATATGACTGGGTCAGAGGTGATTGAGCTGACAAAAAGACAGCTGGAACAGTACTGTGATGTGGTGGAGGGTGGCAAACTTTATGATATGATTTCCTTGGCGAGAGTGGAAGGCGAGGTAAAGGAAATATTTTGAAATTTAATTTTTGTTAAAATTTGCAAGGAATTAACAGTGAATGTTTATTTTATAGAAGAGTCCTCGAGTGTCGAAGTTGAAACAAATACTGGAGAAGGCTAAGCACAAAGCGGAGGAACAGTGACTATAAAATACTCTTGAAGAATTATTATGATACATATTTTTGTTATATGTAACGATTGATGGATATGGGGAGAATGTAATAGTATTATTACTCTGGTAGGATGGTGCAGAAATAATTTAAGTTTTTACCAAGTAAAATATTTTTTACAAAATTTTGAACATAAAGTCCTCAAACTTCAAGCTCCTGTAATTCTCAAATTTTTAAATCCCCAAATAGCTAAATCTCAAACAAAAATTACAATCGAAATTTAAAGTTGAAATTAAACGAAGAGAATAAAACGAAAATTAAAGAACCAATTGTTTTCGCACCAGCCTGTTTTAAAAAATCCTGTGATTCGTTGAAATGTTAGCAATACATTTGTATATCTTAACAATGTACTTAAAGATACTTTTACAGCTACGTTTCGATTCTTCCTACCTTCCAAGAAACAAACGAATCGTTTAATATTGATGTCAAGTTTTTATTTCAAGCAATCACATACATTGTAACAGACATAAATACGTACCCTAGTCACTTAATTATGTCGATAAACTATACATTTCATTTCGAATACTCGACTCGAAGTCACGCGCAACGTGAACACATTGATAATAATCATACGTATCTTTTTTCTTTCTATTATTCTTTCCTGCGGTTTATAAATTTACCAAGCCCTCGCATTGTTTGTCGAACAACAAATTTCCGTACACATCTCTGTAGAACAAATGTAGATCCCCGTGTAACAGCGAACAAATTAACAAGATTTCGACGCAAGAAACTAATGTAACGTGCACGATAAATGATCTTCGGAGGATGGAGTAAATAATGAAACACTAAAAAGTTGTAATGTCTTTTCTGATTAATACAGTTATTCCAATTAATCACTGTATTGGTGAAAGAAGGTGAAAGATTGGTAAAGAAGGCTTTATTGAGGATTAAAGAAATAGGCGGCCATTTTGAATACCTGAAAGGAACTTACAGAAGTAGTAAATATACTACTGAAAATTAAAACTACAAGTTTTTCTAAAAAAGATTGAGTGGTTGAACAAGTGTTTCATTATTTGATCCAACCTACGTACACTCTAATAGAGTCAATAAAGGTTTATAGTCTTGAAACTGTAAAAAACAAACAAGAATAATGACGCTTCATTGAACCGTGGTAAGCCGGCTGAAATAAAACCATTTCTCGGTTTAATCAGGCTTCAAGCAGTCTTATGTAATCAAGCCACGTAATTTATCGTTAGAAGACAACGATGCATCGTGTGAAACGTCTTTATTGCAACAGAATCGTCTCGATAAAAGTGTAACGAACAATCACTAACTCTAGATTCTAGACGATGAAAATGATCTCGAATTCCTACGTTCCCTAACGAACTTATCGTTAAAACTCTATGCTCGTATACAAACAGTTAGAAACGTTCAATGTGAAATTTCGATAAAAAATCTACCTTGAAAATCTATCAGAGAATTTCTCTAAATGCGATCTAAAAAGTCTCGTCTCAGAAGTTTATCACGACAACGAGTTTCGTGAGAATATTCAGTTCACGTGGAACTTACAATGATAACAGAAGAAAACGTGTTGGTCATTGAGTAGCTCAGGCCAAGCTTTCGCTTATTAATTATGTTAGCCTCTTGTTATATTGCCACTTTTACTAGGATTTTATTTGTCTGGGATGTTGACTGATTCGATTACAAATTCTTGAACTGTTACATAAGGTCTATTACTATGCGTTATATCGCCACGTGTTATATTACCATGCGTTTATCGCCATTTGTCAGTAATACCACGCGTTATATCGCCACGTGTCAGTAATTCCACGCATTATATCACCACGTGTTAGTAATACCACGCGTTATATCGCCACGTGTCAGCAATACCACGCGTTATATCGCTACGTGTCAGTAATACCACGCGTTATATCACCACGTGTTAGTAATATCACGCGTTATATCGCCACGTGTCAGTAATACCTCGCGTTATATTGCCGCGTGTCAGTAATACCACGCGTATTATAGCCACGTGTTAGTAATACCACGCGTTATATCGCCACGTGTCAGTAATACCACGCGTTATATCGCCACGTGTCAGTAATACCACGCGTTATATCACCACGTGTAAGTAATACCACGCGTTATATCGCCATGTGTCAGTAATACCACGCGTTATATCGCCACGTGTTAGCAATACCACGCGTTATATCGCCACGTGTTAGTTATACCATGCATAAGATTATCAAGAACTTGTAGTACTTTGCATATTGGATTACCACACGTTAGTAATACCACGTTAGTAATACAGTGAATTATCACATGTTATATCACCACGCATTATATCGCCATATGTTCGTAATACCACGCATTAGATTATCAAGATCTTGCAGTACTTTGCATATAGAATTACCACGCGTTAGTAATACCACGTTAGTAATACAGTGAATCACCTCGTGTTATATCACCGCGCGTTATATCGCCACACGTTGTATCACCCCACGTTAATAGTATCATGCGCTGTATTGTCATGTATTGCATTATATCTCATCATCCTTTCACTACACATTCAATATTACCATCTCGAAAAATCCTCCACAGCATCCATGGCAATATAACAAAAGTGCATTCAATAAAATTCATCTTACAGGTATGAATATTTATTATGCGGCGATTATTATTGTTAATATCGTTCTTAACGTTATTACCATTCTCTGAAATTATTATTGTTAGATGTACTTTCACAGACGGGCAGATTCGGTGCGCGTCTTACAGAGCTAATAAAATAACAATGAATCGTTTTTCAAACAGAAGGAAACTAGGATTGTAGGAATGTAGGATTTAACACCGACGGTCGCATATTTTGTGGAATTAATGGCTCTCGTAATTTTATACACTGTTCAATGTAACTGGGGGATCAACTTTCATGAGTTCATTTTATACTATAAGGCTTTTCTTTTTAGTATATACTTCATGAACGTCTTTGTAAGTAATCTGCTGTTATTGCATTTGAAATAAGATATCCAGTGTCTTCCCCGTTTTGATATTCGAATTTTGTCGAGCAGTGTAGTTCCAAGAAACGTGCGCTCATCAAAGTGTTAGCGGGGAAATTTATAAAATGTTTTTTTTTTTTAAATGTAATATAGCTTGATCTTTCTCTGTAATCTTACGCGTGAAATTTTGTAACAACATGTGCGTTCTTCTTAAATGCATCACATTAACGTTCTCTTTCCCATAACCGCTAATGTATGGTTTTAGCAGCTTATCTTGGTCTATTTAAGAATTGTGCGTAATGTAAGTTAATATTGGTACAAGCTATCGGTCATTTAACCGATTCTTTTAAATCTTGCAATACTTCGATCGAACACTTGTCGAACAACACTCGACTCGAAATCTTAAAGTCCGAAATAAAACGTTATTCAATTTGACTGAATTTGAAGATCACTTTATCGAACTATTCTAGTATCGCGAAAATTCTACCGATACAAAAAGATCCAAAAAGTTTGTCTAATTTTCCTTCGTTTATTAGCACTTTGTTCCGATTCACAGAATTTCTGTGGTAATTGAGCGGTACGTATCGGCTCACGTCATGTGTATTATAAAAAATATAATAATTACTCGTTTGAGACAATTAACGGAGATATTTATGTAAAATATACAAACATGAGCGAACTTATATTGAGTCACGAATTCAAATTTGCGAGTAATTATTATATTGTTATTTAAACTTCGTGAGCCTCTGTATATTAATTCATGTATATCACTTCAACGCCCTAATTATCTGCAAAACAAAGAGTTCGACTGGCTCGAATCGTTAAACTTAAGATACATTAATATTTACAATTAACTCATTACAATTAACTCGGTACAACTGAACCATGTTTCTACAATGGTCAAAAACGTATAATATATCTGTTATTATTAACGCGTTGAATGCAGTGAAGTTTGAAAATCCTCAAGAATTTCTGTCAACTTTTAATTATCAATTTGCACTGTAATTACCGATGACCTCTACGGCATTCAACGCGATAAAATTCTATATATGTAACATATAATGCAACGTGAAACGTACATAACATCATGGGTCTGTTTCTTAAACTTAAACTTAAACTAACGATGTCCCGTGTCGGTTTTACAGCTAATGTATAAAAACGTGATATAATGTTATTATACCCATGAGACAGTTGCATGCCAGAGAAGCCTTGATTAAATGAGAACGAAACGGCTTCCGCACGTAATATGTACACCGACCATGTAATATTTACGTCATCGCGTGAAGTCGTTGATGAAACTGGCGATGATGATGATGGCGATGGTTCGCTTCTATACCGGCGTTATGTAAATGATCGTTTACGAAACATAAAAACCAAAGTTTACAACAATCAACAATGTAATGTACAACCTATTATCGAGATGCAAATAATGTGTTCCATTAAATCGTGTTCTGTTAATAAACACGATCATTAAATACTTCGTAAGGTACTTGATATCGTGTACAAACGATTTCGAATAGTAGAGTAATATGTTTATGCAATAAATATAATTTGCTCGTAAGCTTGACCTTGGTTTGTCGTTAACAGATTTGTCAGAGACGCAGCACTGCCCTTGGAGTTTTGGCGGGAAATGTTTAAACTTTTTAACGTTCTGTCAAATTGAGAAATTTAAAGATGTACAAATGTGTAACGAAACTTGCGTAGTATAACGTCATAATAATTTCTGAAATAAGGTATAACAAAACAAACCCCAGGGGCGGTTCTGCAAACATCTTTCTTATAAATCCACATGAAAACAGTTTTGAGAAACAGAAATATATCTCTCGCGTCCGGGTCTCGTATTCGCAACGATCTTGCTGAAACTTAAACAAACATACAAAGCGTCATAACCGCGAGGGACATCCCACGCTTAAACCATTCTGTAACATCGGTTAACTCGTCTAAAACAATGGAACAACGTATGGTACAAACAGAACGTAAATTCGCATACGACGATTAATCGTTAAAACACAAACGTTTCATCGGAGAAGAAATACAACACTATTGCACAGAATGAAACTAATCATCGAACAGGCGTAGAATCCTTAACGAACGGTCCAAGGTCAAAGAATTGAAGCGTACGGTACACAGAGAGCGGCAATGAAGCGATAATGAAGCGAAAAATGGTGTGATACACGTGAGAATACGAACGTACACTCTACTGACCCGTGGTTCCCGATTCCTCCTTTGATGGGACAGACCTTGATCGATGGGAATATTAAATTGATAAACAAGGAAACATTTTCGCGAGTGATTAGCGAACCTGAAAGCTGTCTGATAGCGTTCTCACGGAAAAATGAGAGACAAGATGTAGATATGAATGTGTACGCGAATGGGAGGAAGGTGAGAGTTAGGTACGTCAATTCACCTTTCTCTCGAAAGAAAATTATATGCAAAGCGGACCTTGATTCTTTCGTTCATAATAAATTACCAAAAACCTCCCGCACTGCGACCGCCTGGTGGATTGTTCACGCGGATGCAAGCTCTTCTTGCTTCTTCTACGTCCTCTGTAACATAGATGTATTAATTAGTAAGGTAAAGTTAGGTGTAAATTTAATTTACAATTAGAGAAAGTGTACATGAAGGTCTACCACTCGCTTTATTTCTCCACGTTCTTTATTCACATGGGTGCAGCTGAAGTTGGGACTTTGGGGTTTAGGAGTTTGAGAGTTTGAGACTTTGAGAGTTTGAAAGATTGAGACTTTGAGAGATTAAGACTTTGAGAGATTGAGACTTTGAGACTCTGAGACTCTGAGACTTTGAGACTCTGAGACTTTGAGAGTTTGAGACTTTAGAGGTCTGGGATACTGCAGTCTTGGATTCTGAGTTTTTACAACAATGGAACATTGCAATCTTAGAATACTAGTACTTTGAAACTATAGACATTGGTAGCCTGGAACTTTGTGCCTCAGGAACTTCAGAATTTGTTACTTTTCTCTCACTAGAACTCTCAAAAATTCTTCCACCATCAAAGACCAATTGACACCTTCTTCCACACTCACACTTAAGAACATCCTACTGTCCACATCACATGACTGCAAAAAAATAATCCTTACACAATCACATAGTCCTTGCTCTACCACAATCAAAAAATTATAACGAAATCTTTATTTACCAAAAGAATCTACTAATAAATTCCCTGTAACTTTCCTACATTTCCTCAAGTCATCTCGCGTGATGTACACAGTACATTGCTCTCAAGTCTTCAGCTAAATCAATCATCGCTACCTACCGCTAATAGAGAAAGTGGAATCTTGTAAATTTCTCTGTCCTTCCAGTCGTGGACCTTTCGACGATGGCGTAACCACCGCGGAATCAGGTAACGTCGGCAAACAATCAGGCATCTTGACTTTCGGTTTCGGGCTCTCGTATGTGCCATTCGTCTGATGACTCTTGGCAAGGGCAGCAGCTCTTGCCTCCTGTTTCGCTTTCGCGATAGCGGCATCCTCTTCGGCGTACTTCTTCGCCTCTGCTTCGGTTCGTGCCACACCGCGTGGTCTCTGAACAAACGGTTAAAGGTGGAAAGTAGTAAAGAATTTTTATCGTTGTGCATGAGTGAGTTTGGAGATATTCACCTTTTCTCTGTCCTCGATCATGCCGTATACGTATTCAGCGTTGCAAGGCGTTTCGATGAACTTTCCAAAACCGTGGACGACCTTCAGTTCGCACTCGTCTACGCAGACTCGTCCTTCGACTATGACGTATTCTGGTACTCCGTGAACTTCCATGCCCTGGAACAGGTGCAATTGAGACGTTTGTAGCTTCAGAGCTTTGTTTAGACAAATTTTTATATACTAAGATCTGTATCTTCAAATTTCTTATATTTCCAGATCGTTGTATTCCTAGACTTTTATATTCTCAAGTTATGTATCCACATTCCTACGCACTATTTTTGTATTTGCTGAAATCTCTAGGTCTTCAGGAGCCTAAACCACGTACTTATGTTTCTAATACTTACATCTCTAATCTTACTTGATGCTAAAATAGATACAGTTACACAATGAAACGCAGCTATTCTTAGATTCCTAGATTCGCATATCTCTAAAATTCTTTATCCCACTGTTCTTACATCTTTAATCTGATACTACATCTTTGATACTAAAGTAAATACAATAAATGACATAATGACATCATGATCTCTAAAATTCTGGACATCCCAGTGTTCTTACATCTTTAATCTAATACTACATCTTTGATACTAAAGTAAATACAATAAACGACATAATGACAAGTATTAGTCCCGCATCCCTATACTCTTACTGTGCCCTCATACTAAAGTACATCGAATCGCATAATGAAGAGCCCTACGTCCCTACAACCACTTCAAACTAAAGTTACATAATGTAGTCAACAAAGTAAATGAATTCTTCCGCAAACAAAAGCTTAATGACGTTATCTTCCCGGGTCGATGAAGCTGATTAAACTTCCTGTGTACGATGTCTGAATTCTGCAAGTCCGCAGCGACTTCATTGAAGCTTAATATCAAGTCCGTACCTCGAAGATGTTGAAGTCAACGGCCTGAGCGTGAGTCTGGGCGGAAATCGTACGCTTCCTGTTGGGGTCCCAGACGACTATATCAGCGTCTGACCCAATAGCGATTACTCCCTTTCTCGGGTACAAGTTGAAGATCCTGGCTGCGTTGGTACTGGTCACTGCCACGAACCTTGTAGGGTCCATTATACCCGCGTGAACACCTTTCTCCCACAGGACCGACATTCTGTCCTCCACGCCGTTCACGCCGTTCGGGATCTTCGAGAAGTCGTCTTTGCCTAAGGCCTTTTGGTCTGCGTTGAAGGTACAGTTGTCGCTTCCCACTACTTGGAGATCATCCCTGAAGAGGTGATACGTAATTTAGTTATTTTAGAGAATTGTATATGCAAGGTTTTATTAACATTAGAAGTACGGATGTTCAGTGGTTATTTTTAAGTTGTGGATAAAATACAGAAGTAAGGGATGAAATGAAATATTGTAAAATTGACTATTGTTGAACTTTAGACTGATTGAGACTAATTTTAGACTGATAAAATATATAAATAAATAAATAAATGGAAGATGAAATAGTCTTCGGCCAAATAGTTTACAGACCAAAAATAAAATAAATAGGGGATGAAAGATTTTTAAAAATCCGTAAATCTAGTGTTAAACTAAATGAAACATTAAAGAGTTCGATAAAAGGTTACCTTGACATCTGAGAAGCTACAATAATACTTATAACATAAAAATTGAAAAGAAATTCATGTTCACAAACGTTTGAGGCTGATTGCCGTTCAATGATCTCTTAAACGAATTTTCCTCTGCCCATTTAATTGAGTTTAATATACCGCCAGATAAAAGCGACTTCCCACGCGATATCTATGTAAATTACGTTCAGTTAGGCTTGTGTCGCGTGTGCCAATTCGTTCATGCTGTAATTTATCGCCGTCATTTGAATAATCGTGCAACGTTATAACACAGCAAAGAGGATCATCTCGTTATCGATCTTTCGAATAATTCATCTACTTTGTGACTTGTTGATTAGTTCAACGTATGTACTTGAGGACTTGGAAGCACTCGAAAGAGGATACAGAGTGAAAATCATCAAATCAGCTCTAGCTTAGACTCTCTTAGACACAAGTACTTGAACGTCTTGAAACCTTGAGATCAACAAGAAACGCAAATGAAACGTGATTTTTAAGATTGAGAGTGATATTGTAGTATTTGTTATTTACTAGAAATGTTACACATGGTTGGGAAGATTAGGTATTGTCGTAAGAATCTTCTTAGTAATGTTATTTTAAGAATCTTCCTAGTAATGTTATTGTAAGAATCTTCATTATGAAAGAATGTGGATCTGAATCGTTTTAAATTTGAAATGAGTCGAATTACGTCAGTTTGCATCACAATGAAACTACATCAAAACGAGTTAAATTAAATCGTGTAGAATCGAGTTGCGTCGAATTTAGGTTGCACTGAATTGAATCACATCGAAGTAAAACAGGTGAATCGCATTTAAAATGCATTAAATTGAATTTCTGCTTAAAACTTGAATCGCGCCGAAAACTTGAATTTCAAAATTTAAAACGTGTTGACTCCTAAGTTCCGAAATCAAGAACTAATTCTACCTTAAACTTGCCAACAATATCACATTCTCAGCATCGTTTCAAATACTTCAACATGACCAAGCTTTGAATATGAACAGAATACAATTACTTACTGATCGAGGTGTTCGATTAGATAAACGGGTGTCGTGGGATCAGGTCTCAATGGTGGGCTAGTAATGTAACGCCTCGCTTTTTCGATATCTTTTCCATACTGTTCGCTACCGTCGATACCAATGGCACTTGCGACAGTTTCTCCTAACAGGACAACACCCTCCGAGCGTTTAGTCGACAGAACGTCTACGGCTGACTTGCTCGTCACCGCAGTTACGTACAGCGGACAATTCACCTAAACGCGATATGTTAATCCTCTAACAGCTCCGGACTTGGATTCTGACTCAAAACGTGATCACGATTGAAACACTTGTTGAATAACAACAGATTGACAATAGATTGACAATAGATTGTCAGATTGTCAAAATAGATCACCTAATCACCTTAAATCTCCAGCTACTTTGCAAGTTAAGTACCATAATTTCAATTTGAAGATCAAGCGCAAAATTAAGCTAAATTGTGATCGAAGACAGTTATTATATTCAATCGTGATCACGGTGTGTCCAACTACAGTTTAAGTGCCACACATTGAACTACATTACTACGGACGTCTACACACTGATACGAGAGAATCGTGCCAACGGTGCAACTCTGAATTTAAATGCAAAAGAAATAGGGCAAAGGAAAAGTGGAGTGAATCGCAGTTAACTATCGGCGTTCATGCACGAGAATTTCGACAGAACTTCTAAATATAATTTCCGGTGCATGCAACAACGAGAAACTATAATTATACTTTGTCGATGATCGCGTGTACGCTTTGAGGCTCATGGATGTACTACACCTCAAATAGATAGTTTAAAAATTTGGTCAATTATATTAGATAATTTAGGGGTCAACGTGGTCTATCCAGTGTGACTGATATGTTCAGTATAAATTGTTGATACTATTATAGCTGGACCTGGTGGACCTTTGATGAAAATACTAGGTGTATTGTCCTGATCTTTTGTTAAATAGTACATTATATGTATGTTATTATATAAATGATATTGTCAAGGATATTATTATAACATCAATGACATTATCAATGACATTGTTATAATATCAATGATATTATCAAGAACATTATTATAATATCAATGACATTGTCAAGGACATTATCAATGACATTATTATAACATCAATGATATTATCAAGAACATTATTATAATATCAATGACATTGTCAAGGACATTATCAATTACATTATTATAATATTAGTGACATTGTCAAGGACATTATTAAAATATCAATAACATTCTTAATGACATCATCAATTACATTATTATAATATCAATGACATTGTCAAGGACATTATTATAACATCAATGACATTATCAATATCATTACTATAATATCAGTAACATTGTCAAAGACATTATTGTAACATCAATGACATTATCAATATCATTACTATAATATCAGTAACATTGTCAAAGACATTATTGTAACATCAATGACATTATCAATTACATTATTGTAATATCAGTGACACTGTCAAAGACATTATTGTAACATCAATGACATTATCAATTACATTATTGTAATATCAGTGACATTGTCAAAGACATTAGTATAACATCAATGACATTATCAATTACATTATTGTAATATCAGTGACATTGTCAAAGACATTATTATAACATCAATGACATTATCAATTACAATATTGTAATATCAGTGACATTGTCAAAGACATTATTATAACATCAATGACATTATCAATTACATTATTATAATATCAATGACATTGTCAAGGACATTATTATAACATCAATGACATTATCAATATTATTATTATAATATCAGTGACATTTTCAAAGACATTATTGTAACATCAATGACATTATCAATTACATTATTGTAATATCAGTGACACTGTCAAAGACATTATTGTAACATCAATGACATCATCAATTACATTATTGTAATATCAGTGACATTGTCAAAGACATTAGTATAACATCAATGACATTATCAATTACATTATTCTAATATCAATGACAATGTCAAAGACATTATTGTAACATCAATGACATTATCAAAACATCAAAAACATTACAAATGACATTATGATAATATCAATGACATTAAACATTCTGAACCATATTTTGCAAACTTGCATAAAATCCAAGATTGTTCAAACGTTTTGTTATACCTATACCTATATCAGATACAAATACAAAAGTGTAATTTCTTAAAAAATGTCTAACAAAGCTTGAACTCCGATGTCAAAGTCACCCAAAAGAGAGGTTCAAAGGTGGCTTCGACTCACATGGCCAACATATTCAGGATCACATCAGGTGTATCTGGGTCTGGCCTTAAGGGTGGACTCATAACATATGCCGCAGCGTGTCTCCAGCATTTGTGAGCGTAGTTGGTACCATCTGTGCCAATTGTAGCCACCAAGGTCTCGCCGAAGACGCAAATGCCACGCTTACGAGCGATCTGCACCGCCTCTGCGGCACTACGACTCATCACATGCACTACATACAGTGGACAATTCACCTAAGCATGCAGAATTTCCATGGATTTGTGTCTTCGTTTACATCTAACAATTTTATCGCGTGTTACAGTTCTTATGGTAACTTGTGAGTAATAGGTACAGTCATAGGGAACAATGTTGGCTTCCTTTGAAGGACACTTGTGTTTTAAAAATATTTAAAGTATAATATTTTAAGTTTCTAAATTGTAGCTAAGTAAATTTTCAAGTTTCTGAATGTTTAACTTGTCTAAAGTTTCAAATTTTTATATTTATAAATATTTCACAGTTTCTTGTTTTGAAGGTCATAACTTCTACATTCATAAATTTTGCCAAATTTTCAGATATCTACTTTTACAAATGTCCCACATTTTCAGATTTCAAGCTCTTACATTTCTACAAGCTTGAACTTTAACATTTTCAAAATTGACATATGACATATGACTCAAAGGTTCCCAAAAATCACGAATGAGCTCTTCCTCCTTGTTAGCCTTGTTAAATTATAGGAAACCAGATTGCTCTTGACTGTACCAATAAAGTTCTTGCCGTTTGCACATTTTTCGTCGAACACGTTCTGAAAAGTAGCCGAATAAAAACCGTAAAAAATGTGATAAAATGTTCACGTATCAAAGTACCAACGAAAACGGAAAGAGCTTTCTCAGTTACCTGATATTAATCGTTGGAGTGCTACGGTTGCTGACGTTATAATTACACAGGAAGTACCACTCGAACGGTTAATTTAGAGCTGTCCTATTTCTAGCAAAATGTTGCGTACAAAAATAATTGCGTGAAAAGTAAATAAAATTGAACTTAAAATGACAAGAAGCAATGAGGTAAATTAGGAAACATATCTGAAAGCGGCTGTGCTAGAAATAGTGAACAAGCATAACAAATATCTCTAATTTCTAATAACAAATATCTAATTTTCGCGACTTATGGTCGTTTACCTGGCTGGCTATGACAGAGGCTCTGTACACAGCCTCCGCCTCCACTTCTTCGGGACGCGACATTTCGTGACCCTCCGGCCCTGTAACTCCTGCCTCGAGCAATCGTTTCGTGTTCTGAAACAATTTTGAACGATCTTCCTATATCTCTGAAGAAAACTCGTGTCAGACACTGCATGGTATTTTTATCGAACAATGCAGCACTGCGGTAACGAGGATGAACTAAAAAAGTCTACATTGCACAATATCACGTTACAAACATATCTACATGAAACATTTCTGATTGAGTGATTTATAGCTGCTCAAAAATCCAGAAAGTCGACGAACGGGACTTAGAATAATGAGCGACGTCTGCCGCATTCATACATTCAGAATAGAAATGAACCTTACGTTTCAAAGAAAGTAGAAACACGATATTTATAATTTCTGAGACGTGTTTCAATTACGTTGCACTTCAGTTATCAGCAATTAAATCGACTAAGAATTCCGCCAATCAATTACAATCTAATTAAATAAATACTCGATGTATAATGCATGTAATTAAATTACAATTCAGTTAGCGCGCAGACCATCCGCAGAGTCGGCGACGCACGGTTAAAATCCTACGTACTTCTGAACGATAATGCACGTCGATCAATAGGTTCTGCAGCGAACCGTGACCAAGACATATCAGTCCGTACTAAATCGACTTCAATAATAATTCATAGGTTGTTCCAAGGATAACAGTAACCAACATCATAAATCACGCCGTTGCATCGTACCTCGGCAATAATATCGCCGTTTTCCGCATGAACCATGGCGACGGCGCCGAGTTCCTTGCACGTCTTGAATGCCTCGATCAACTCTGGGTCCCGGAGCATGAACAAGTCATGGTAGGCCATAAACATTTTAAAACTACTGACACCGTGCGAGCTGGCTAACGTAGTCATTTCCTCTTTGACCTGCAACAAAACGACCGTTTGGTGAACGTGACGAACTCGGAGGATTGAATGTTTCGGATAGACAAGCGTGAAATGGTACATTTGGTAAATGGAAGTAATGGAGGTGAAATGTGGGGAGTTAGGGATATGGAGGATTAGGGATATGTGAGGAGTTAGGGATTGGAGGGAGTTTGGGAGTATAGGATTTGGAGATGTAGTTTAGGGATGTGGGCATTTGGGGATGTGGGCATTTGGGGATGTGGGCATTTGGGGATGTGGGCATTTGGGGATGTGAGCATTTGGGGATGTGGACATTTGGAGATATAGGGATTTGGGGATATTAGTATTTAGACATTTGGGAATTTGGGAAGAGTAGAGTTGGAACATATGGACATCTGGAAATACTGAGAGGGAATATTAGTGTTTGGGGGTATAGGAGTTTGGAGCTATTAGAGTTGGAACCTGTGGATATTTGGAGATACTGAGATTAGGGATTATTAGTATTTGGGGATATAGGGATTTGGGGATATTAGAGTTGGGAGATGTGAACATCTGGAGATATAGAGATTAGGAAATATTAGTACTTGGGATATAGAGATTTGGAGATGTAGGAATTTGGGAATGTAGAGATTTGGGTTTACCAGAGTTTGGAGATGTAGAGATCTGAGGATCTAGGGATCTGGAGATGTGGGGTCGAGGGCTCCAGAGATCTGGAAATACAGTGACCTAGGAATGTAGAAATCTGGAAATATAGTAATCTAAGAATACAGAAATCTGTAAATATAGTGATCTAAGAATATCATTACCCATCATCCTCCATTCCCACTAATTTTCTAGCAATACAAACGTTCCAAAATTTATCAAAAGTATAGAGACCTACATGTACCCATCCAAAAATCATATAGATCTGCATATTCCTCATTCTACGTAAAACTCTCAAAATAAAGAGATTATCTAGTGATTTGCAAATGGTTAACAGAACCATTTCTGCGACCCGTAACAAAAGGATGAATTGGTGAACGTGTCAGACACGCAGGGATCGTTCGGAGCGGGACAAGCGCAAGCAAATAAGGAGCACGACGATTTACATGCACCCGTAAGCGGTTCGCGATTTCCTCACCGATCGTTGGCTATTCCATTCACGATCGGGATTACAGTTATAAAGCCGGTGCTATCGAAGCAACCTGCGGCTACCAGATCTCTGCGATTTGCCAATTTATCGCAGGATCTATCGGTTTGCCCGTATTCGGAAGCAGCTAGCACGCACTCTTGCCGCTTGATCGACTCTGAGCCACAGTTTCGTTTGCGATCTAACGATTTACCTCAACACTGGTTGATCTGATAAATATTGAACGATGTACGAAATGTTGGTGATTCTGTGAGCAGCTAATGATTTTCGAATTATGGAGATTGTGAGATGTTGATGGTTATTGATGCTTATTAATTTGAGTGGAGATGTGGGGATAGAGTTGGAGGAGTTGGAGGGATCTGGTGATGGAGGGATTTACTGATAGAGAGATCTAAGGATAGAGGCATCTAGGTATAGAGAGATCAATTGATAGAGGGACCTATTGATAGAGAGAGCCAAGGATAGAGGGATATAGAGATAGAAGGATGTATGGATAGAGGTATCCACTGATAGAGGGATCTAGGGATAGAGGGTTCTAAGGATAGAGGGATGTAGGCATAGAGGGATCTACTGATTGAGAGATCTAAGGATAGAGAGATATAGGGATAGAGGGATGTAGGGATAGAGGTATCCACTGATAGAGGGATCTAGGGATAGAGGGTTCTAAGGATAGAGGGATATAGGCATAGGGGGATATAGGCATAGAGGGATCTACTGATTGAGAGATCTAAGGATAGAGAGATATAGGGATAGAGGGATGTAGGGATAGAGGTATCCACTGATAGAGGGATCTATGGATAGAGAGATCTAAGGATAGAAAGATGTAGTGATAGTGGGATGCACAGATAGAGAGATTTAGGAATAGAAGGATCTACTGATGGAGGAGTCTACTGATGAAGGCATCTACTAATGGAAGGATTCACTGATGGAGGCATCTACTTATGGAGGGATCTACTCATAGAGGAGCCTACTCATGGAGGAATCTACTGATGAAGGGATACATTAATACAAAAATGTATGAACAGAGGAATCTCTTGATAGAAGAATCTAAAAATCCAGAGATGTAGAAATACAGAGATCTAAAGATAGAAGTATCCACGAATCAAGAGATCTAATAATAAAAGCTCTAAGAATAGAGTAATACAGCAGACTAAATTAATCGACTAATATAAACTCTAAGAATATCAAGCAACCTAAATACATCGTATTCATAAATTTTTAACCATCTTTCCACTATATCTCAAATGCAAGTTCAAAAAGTTCCTAAACTTCCTAATTTCCAAATTTTCCAAAATTGATACTCATATAAGAACACATCAATTCTATACATTGATCTTGGGTTATAGAACTCTGATGAAGAACTCTGATGAGAGATTGATCCAAACTCACGAAACTTTGTTTGATACCTCGTTATACATATATAAGCCACATTGGACACGCGATGACAGAGATATCATTTGTAATATTGACGTGATGAATTAATGAGATCAGACAGTTATGTTGAAACGGCGATGTTACGCGAGACAAGCATGCCGCACACGGTTCACACGCATTCTCTACTCCGTTTAGCTGGGCGGAATGAGATAATTAGCATGACACAAGACCTTCCTGGAAAAGAAAGCACTCTTTGGCGTGACCTCTTTCTCGCGAGTTTTAACCTCTTTACCGAGAAAGTGGTTCGTTGTTGAACCTAAGATGCGCTGAATCTAACTATGAAGTTTACCGACGTTTGCAATACTGTGTGGTTTATGTTCTCGTACAAAATACTTCTCAACTGTCTTACTCAATCAGATGAGATAGTATTTCAAGTACTGTTTCGTCAGATTTAATGGTTGCGATGGAATTTTGCAAGGTTTATTTTGATTGAGGGATGTGGACATGTGGAAATTTTTAGACATATGTAGATGTAGAGATATGAGGAGATGACATATGCAGATGTAGGGAGATATGAAGAGATGACATATGTAGATGTAGGGAGATATGAGGAGATATATTTTGAGATATGTGAATTTAGCATATATAGAGATTTGCAAGTTACAAGGTGTTGGAGTATAGGGATTTGTGGATGTAGAGATATTGGAAGATTTATTGGAGATTTGGAAATATATAGGTCTATGTAGACCTGTATAATTTAGAGATCTAGAGATGTGGAAATATGGAGATTTGGAGATATGAAGATGTGGAGATACGGAGATACGGAGATGTAGAGATGTGGAAGTTTAGTGATGTGGAGCTGTATACATGTGGAGATGTAGAGATGTGAAGATACAGAGATGTGGAGATGTAGAGATGTGAAGATGCAGAGATGTGAAGATGTAAAGATGTGAAGATGTAGAGATGTAGAGATGTAGAGATGTGGAGATGCGGAGATTTGGATATGTGGAAATATGAAGATGTGAACATATGGAGATGTAGAGATGTGGAGATGTGGAGATGTGTAGCTGTGGAGACATGAAGATGTAGAGATGCAGAGATGTGGAGGTCTAAAGATGTGGACAACTAGAAATCTAAAAATTCAGAAACGTAACAATCTATAAATCTACAAATCTAAACATACAAATCTTCGCATGTAAATATTTATCCATACAATAATAAATATACCTATCCAAACATAAACTCTCACAAATCTATATACCTAAGTACCCACTGAAACGTGAATGATACAATTAGCAATTTCCCCAGCCATCATAATTTAAGAACGCAGTAACTGAAGAATATCTGCAAACAATACCGTCTAACGGACATGCCAACATGTACAATGTCTCACTTTTGGACTCCACGAGGTAACGGCGACATGGAGCGAATAATCGCAGCAGACCTTCTTGTCGGCAGTCTCTCTATACCTCTCGTACGCCTCTAACAGAGACTCGTCCTTCTTAGGAATGACGAAATCGATGATCATAGTAGTGCCACCGGCTACGGCTGCCTTCGTCCCCTGATAGAAATCGTCGACCGACTTGGCTCCCATTAGCTCCAGTTCGAAATGGGTGTGCGGATCTATACCACCGGGCATCACGTACTTCCCACGGGCGTCGATGATTCTCGTACCTCCTGGTATTATCAGATTTCGCCCCATTTGTCTGAAAATAGATAGTTCTTGAATCGAATCGCTGTTTCATCAAGATCGAGAATAACTTTTCTGGGTTGAGATCGCTATTAGCGATTGTATCAGTGACTTTTAATAATTGCTATATAATTACACTTTAATAAATAAATGATGAGTTGATGTTCTTCGTGTCTTAATGTGGTTATTTTTGAAACGAGTCAATGTCTAATACTTTTGCTATGTTGATATGTTATCATGTCTGACAATGGACATGTATACGAGACGTATAAGAGTTCGTAAATATTTATATAAGATTGCTCTTGTGTTTCCAGAGATTCTGATAAAAAAATGTAATAGAAATATTCGTTCAACAAGTTCGATCCCAAAATAACTCAGGGATCATCCTTCCACCATAAGTGTTGATACATTGCAAAAATGAAATGAAAATTATTTAAATATGTTTGTTGCATAACTATAATAAAAGTCTCCTAATGAATTGTATACGTCACGATAAAAAAGCAGTAATAGACCGGTAATCGATCGATTGATGAAGCGTTTCCACCCAGTCGCAGCTAATTATACGTCCGCAAAGTCTCCTAACGTTACCGCCTTTCAATCGTCGATTACCATGCGCATGTCACGCTCGTTTGACAAATTGCAGCGCGTTATCTAGTTGGTGTGCATTGTTGCTCATTGATAAAACGATCCGCGTGTATCGCGTATCGCTTGCGTAAAACGGCGAACAAACACGCGACCATGCTACTGAATGAAACGTGGATCGTAAAAATCCGAAAGTCTCGTTCGGTTACGTCGGCTCGCGACGTGTGTCCTGGCGATCGATTTACGTAACTATTCATCGTCCGTAAACGTTGAGACGTTGAATGAACACACGGCTGATCGAAACGCGGTACAATAACTGTAATTGCATGCGAATTACTATGCGTGTTTGTTCGCGATTACGCAACGATCCGCGAGAGTAGAAATCGAAGGAATCGTGGCGTGAACACGTGTGAAATCTTACTTGATGATACCGTCCTCGATGTAGACGTCGTTGTCCGTGATGCCATCATCGTTCACGACCTTCCCGTTCTTGATCAGCAGCCTGTTTTGCGCGCTCTGCAAACAGAACGAACGATCGGTATCAATTTACATATTCCTGCAAAGAAACCGCAGCTCTGCTATTGAACGATGTTCAATGGTGACTTTTATTCTGATGTTCTGCTGGGATGTTCAGAAGCTTTCACGTTGAGGTGATGTTAGATTGTATATAGCGACTCTTGTTATATTGCAATATATTGGGCAAGGAAATAGCTTTGCTATTCAACGATGTTCAATAGTAACTTTTATTCTACTACTTTTCGGAGTTATTAAAAATCTTTCGATTTACGTTAAGTCGATATTAGGCTGTATATAGCTGACTCTTGTTATATTGCAATATATTAGGTAAAGAAATGCAGCTTTGCTATTGAACGATATTTAATGGTAACTTTTATTCTGCTGCTTTTCGGGAATATTAAACATCATTCGATTCACGTTGAATCGATATTAAACTGTATATAGCTGACTCTTGTTATATTGCCATAATTAGGCAAAGACACGCAGCTTTGACATTGAACGATATCTAATGGTAACTTTTATTCTACTGCTTTTCGAGACTATTAAAAATCTTTAGATTCACATTGAGTCGATATTAGACAACACTCTCGTTATATTGCCATATATTAGGAAAGAAATCGCTGTGTCATCGAACGATATTTAATGACAACTTTGATTCTGATGCTGTTTTTAACTGTTCAAAATCTTTAGATTAACGTTCAGTCGATATTGGAGCACACTCTCCTTATATTGCCATATATGAAGCAAAGAAAAGAAACTTGCCATTGAACGATACTCAACGGTAACTTTTATTCTGATATGCTTCAGGGCTATTCGAAGTCTTGGAGTCAATGTTAGACCGCATATAGCAGACTCTCGTTATATTGCCATATATTAAACAGAAAAACCAGTCTTTCATCGAACGATATTCACTGCTAACTTTTATTCTAATTTTTTAACCGTTTAAAATCTTCAGATTGACATTAAGTCGATATTAGACCAGACTCTCGTTATATTGCCATACATTACTCAAAGAAAAGAAACTTTGTCATTGAACGATATTCAATAGTAATTTTTATTCTGATTCTCTTCAGGACTGTTCGAAATCTTGAAGTCGATATTAGACCGCATATAGCAGACTCTCATTATATTGCAATATATTGGGCAAAGAAACCAGTCTGTCATCAAACGATATTCAACGATAATTTTGATTCTGATGCTCTTTTTAGCTGTTCAAAATCTTCAGATTGATGTTGAGTTGATATTAGACCACACTCTCGTTATATTGCCATATATTAGATTAACAGAATAAAATGAATTATTAGAACATCGAAAAGAGCTTGTTTACTACCAAGGAATAACACTCGAATAACACGATGGAATATCAAAGTGCATCAATATTAAAATGCTAAATTATGTTAAAAGAATGTAGAATGCTTGAATATTAAAGTATTGAAATATTAGAAACGGTAATGCATAGGTGCCCTCATAAATGTGTTGATACATTAATCATTAAAGCGTTAGTGAGTACCGTAAGAATTAAAGTAGTGGAACATTGCTGAGCTACGATAGAGGTAGCATAGCGTGTCATATTAGGGCGCTAGAATAATAGGGTGTTGTCAGTTATTACGGTGCTAATACAATCGAGTACACATATATTAGAGCACCCTAATGTAGAGCAAAAACTAGAAAAAAACTATAACTACAAAAAAATTTGCCAATCTTCCACTTGCCAATTTTTAAGACTGTAAACCTACCGCCAAAATTCGTCAGCATCGTCAAGTACAAAATTAATTATTCCACAGGTAAACCAATACCAAATAAGCGAGCGTTATCTAAAAAAAGAATCTTCAAACATTTCATTGAGTAGCCCCCCTTCGCGCATATTGTCCTTGATATTCGTTTGCAACGTGCGTCGGATCCAACATCCGGTGCAGACGATTAACGTCCGTATATTGCTCTACGCTATGCTATACCAATCAGTATATAATAGAAGCTACGCTTCACGCACTTCCGCCAATGCTGGATTTAGAGCAGCGTACGCGATGTGCTGTGACTGATAAGCGTACCACCTTGTATTCGCTGATACATCTTTCCATTCGAGAGAATGAAGATTTCTCTTCAGGTTGTACGCTATCTTCTTTACATGGAAAATGCACGGTTTTTCACCGTTCTACTTCAGCCATTACCATACAATCGCGCTTAAAAATCACGTTCACCCCATATGCATATTCTCGGTTGCAAATGAACAAAACACTTTCTTCTTTTTTTTTTTTAGAAAGTACGTGATCTTTTTATACTTGTTAATTATGATGATGAATTGATCCGTTTCAAACATGCAGTTGCATGAGAAAGATACTTTTTTCAGACTACATCTTTATTTGCATAGATACTTTACATAGATTTAGACACATTTAGAACATTCATAAAAAGTGCGAGGTACAATGTTAAGATAATTGGATAGATATTTTAAATTGGTAGAAAATATCGTGGACTTACAAAAAGAAAGGTACCATTCAGTTCCTTCATTCACAATTTCCCCGACAGCTCATCCCATTTATGCACCCTTGAAGCAAGGAAGCCATAATCAGCAAACTATCGAAACGAGGGTGAGACATGAAATTTTAATTGCTGAAAGGCGCCTGAACCCGGCACTTGAACGAACGTGAAGAAGCGCAGACAAAACGCATAAATATTGTCTGAGGGCGGAAGGAAATAGAAAGGATTCCGAAGAATAGAGTTCGAATCGCATAAAGGACTTTTGACAACCACCCTCGGGGCTCTCCCTAACCGGGCAAAGATAAAAGGGTACGTAGGGGAGAAAGATCAGAAGGAAGAGTAGGGAAAAAGGACAATCCATCGCGGTCGCCACCGCCCACGTTTTACAACCCCAAGTCCGCACCCTTCGCACCCCATAATGCAACGCGTGGTGCAACAAACCCTTCACGCAAGTCGAGGTCTCCAACCCGTAAAATTGCTTCGGAACCCCGCGTGACTCTAAACCACCGTGAACGTCGAGGCTTTCATGAAATCGATCCCAATCTGCCTCGTCCCTAACTGTTGCAGGTGCAGGTTTGTTAAATCGAGTTTTAGCGCCAGGAAGGGAAGCGTGTTATGTGTCTCAATGGACACGGGCACTTTACGGAGTGAGTGGGTACTGTGACCGAACCTTCGCGCGAAGAAAATTGCAATGTAGGGACACACGACCTTGCAATTAGTTGATTTTTTGAAGTTATGAAGTTGGGGATTTGGAGAGTTTTTGGATTTTATGACTTAGTTACGTGGGGTTTTGCAGATTTGAGAATTTGAGGATTTAGAAATTTTGGAATTTAGGGACTTGGGAGTATAGGAACTTGGGATTATGAAGATTTGGGGATTTGGGGATTTAGGGATTTGGGGATTTGGGGATTTGGGAATTTGGGAATTTGGGGATTTGGGAATATAGGGATTTGGGAACTTAGGGATTTGGGAATTTAGAAATTTGGGAATTTAGAGATTTGGGAATTTGGGGATTTGGGAATTTAGGGATTTGGGGATTCGGGGATTTGGGGATTTGGGGATTTGGGGATTCGGGGATTTGGGGATTTGGGGATTTGGGAATTTCAGAATTTGGGAATTTAGGGATTTGCGAATTTAGGGATTTGGGAATTTAGGAATTTGAGAATTTAGGAATTTAGGAATTTAGGAATTTAGGAATTTAGGAATTTAGGAATTTAGGAATTTAGGAATTTAGGAATTTAGGAATTTAGGAATTTAGGGATTTGGGACTTTAGGGATTTGGGACTTTAGGGATTTGGGAATTTGGGGATTTGGGGATTTGGAAATTTGGGAATTTAGGGATTTGAAAATTTAGGAATTTGGAAATTTGGAAATTTAGGGATTTGGGAATTTTAGAATTTGGGAATTTAAGGATTTGGAAGCCCAGGTATTGGGGAATGTAGAGACTTATAAATCTAGGGATTTTGGGACCTAGGAATTGAGGAGTCTAGGGATTTTTGCATCTAGAAATGGGACGATCTAGGGATTTTGGGACCTAGGAATTGAGGAGTCTAGGGATTTTTGCATCTAGAAATGGGACGATCTAGGGATTTTGGGACCTAAAAATTTGGGGGTCTAGGGATTTGGGAATCTAAATTTGCAAATTTAGAAATTTGGAAATTTAGGAACTTGGGAATTTTAGGGTTTGGAAACCTAGGTATTGGAGAATGTAGAGGCTTATAAATCTAGGGATTTTTGCACCTAGGAACTTGTTGGTCTAGGGACTTTTGCATCTAGAACTGTGGTGATCTAGGGATTTTTTCCAGTAACTTAGAAATTTGCCAATCTAGAAATTTAGAATTACAAAAATTAAGAAATCCAAGAATTTCTAAATGTAGAAATTCATGAATTTACAAATTAAAAATTTCTAGAGATTCAAAAATTTTGGGATTTGAACACCTAACAATTCATGAATTTAGAAATTCAAAAACACAAAAATTTGAAAATTTGAATATTATCAAAAATTATATACTGTATACCCCACAAGAGTATATCCCTGTGTTATCTACATCAAATAAGTATAATTCATAATTTTTATTTCTAAAGTAATAAACGGCAATATAATCCACATCCATATAAGGAGCACTGATAATACATGACATCAAAAAATACTTTATCTCTACCTCGCGAACTTATCTCTGCACTCGCCATTTACTTTCATCAACACTATTAAATCCTGCGCTCTATCTCCTCTAATCTCATTAATTATAAATACTCATGAATATCCATACTTTACGCACGTTTTCAAACGCACCTGCTCTAACCGCTTACTCGCACGCGTGTAAACTTTATCAACATAACTTGAAATACAATTTGTGTTAGCTCAACCCCAATTCCTCGAGAAAATGGCGTATTATATAACCTTATGCAATTTCTTGCTGCATCAACAGTTTAATATCACGAATATTTGCCCTGTTAACAAACCACAATGTTTTCGATTTCTCGAATCACCGGAAACAACCTCGTTCACCATAGACAAGGTAGAAACTTGAGTTTCGCTCCTTAAAGGTAGGAAAATCCTTTTCCCAGTGTGAAAGCGGTCAATTATCATTTCTCCGGGTGTTCGTGCGGCGAACAGTCTGGACAGTATAATTAAAGAAGAAATCAGGCTTTAATTGGATCGAGAACGGTTCACGGATGGTGTTTCGCGTGCAACCATACTCGAACGGGTCACCTGACAATGTGTGTCTGAAATCACCAGATGGGGAAATGAGATTCGAGTTTGGGTGATAAGAATAGAATCGATTCGATCGAAACGATAAGATCTGTTTGGACGATGAATTCGTGTTGCGTGCGGTTCAGGAACGTTGGAAACATCGATTTTACCAGGAACTGGGGGGACGAAACCCTATGGGCGTGCGTATGGAAGTAGATTGAGTAATAACTTAAGAACCTTTCTTCCACGCGTTGCACCCTCCTCAAATTAAATTCACCGAATTTATGTTTCATCCCTCTTCAAATTAAATTTGTTGGAATAACTGTTGTTAGGAGGACTTGTAGGTGGTTTTACTTTGTGAGGACAAATTTTTTAGTATGTGATATGTGATGAACTTTATTTGCAATTAGTGTGGACACAAATTTGAAGAGGGATGAAATTTCAGGTGTCCACATTAAGTCAGTAAGTATAAATAAAGCATAGAAGTATCACATATTAGATTTAATGTGGACACAAATTTAAGTTGAAGAGGGATGAAATTTCGTGTGTCCACATATTAGTAAATGAAGCATATGAGTATCACATATTAGACTTAAGGCGGACACAAATTTAATTTGAAGAGGGATAAAATTTCGTGTATCCACATATGAGTATATGAAGCATATGAGTATCACATATTAGACTTAATGTGAACACAAATTAAATTTGAAGAGGGATGAAATTTCGTGTGTCCACATATTAGTAAATGAAGCATATGAGTATCACATATTAGACTTAAGGTGGACACAAATTTAATTTGAAGAGGGATGAAATTTCGTGTATCAACATATGAGTAAATAAAGCATATGAGTATCACATATTAGACTTAATGTGGACACAAATTAAATTTGAAGAGGGATGAAATTTCGTGCGTCCACATATCAGTAAATGAAGCATATGAGTATCACATATTAGACTTAAGGTGAACACAAATTTAATTCGAAGAGGGATGAAATTTCGTGTGTCCACATATCAGTAAATAAAGCATACGAGTATCACATACTAGACTTAACGTGAACACAAATTTAATTCGAAGAGGGATGAAATTTCGTGCGTCCACATTAAGTCAGTAATTGTAAATGAAGCGTCACATACTACGAGAATCACATACTAGACTTAATATGGACACAAATTTAATTCGAAGAGGGATGAAATTTCATGTGTCCACATATCAGTAAAGCACACAAGTACCACATACTAGATAACATTTTTTCCTTAGGAACTAGGACCACCTACGAGTCCAAAGAATCGAATAAATATCGAGATCTCGTTGCCTGATTCACGTAGGCAGAGACCTTGTCATCCCCGCGGTATAGTTATTAGCCACCAACATGTGTGTTTCATGTGTAGAGATCTTGGATATTTTCAGCAGACGGTAGCTTAAAATACGTCCTCCGTACGACGCCGTGATTTTGAAGAAAAGAAATTCCTGCAAGCACCTCGCGGTACTTATGAACCCTTCGTACGAATCTACGTCTTCGATGACCATTTCTCAACAGCTCTACTTTCGTTATCGTTGCAGGTTATCGTCTTTCAATTGGTTTATTATCAAACTTTTTTGGGATCACCTGATAAAGAAAATATTAAATTAGGCAACAAATTCATTCCATCTTCGATAACGTTAATTGATATCACTCATATTGAGTGATTAGTTCTCTGTTTTTTTTTACTAGAATTTTATCGACGATGTTGGAAACGTACATAATATTGGAAACGTACATTCGAATTATTTTTGTGGACTTCGATTTTAAGTGAAGTCGAATAGGTTTATATCAAATCTTCTTTGTGGACTTCGATTTTAACTAAAGTCGATTTATAGCTTATATACTGATTGTAAATTATTATTAATACTACAGATTATAATTAATACGAATTATAATTTGTAATTAACGCAACGTTTAAAGGCTATTTACAGGACTGCTGATTCACCGTGCTCGTTTTTAAAGAATGTTTTATTTGAATGACGTTCGTCACGCATTGACGCCGCGCGTTATATGGCCACACGCTGTAATCCAACAAAGAGCGCTCGCGCAAAGTTCGAAGAGCATGATCGTCCTTGCACCTGTTTAATCGAATATATATAACGTGGAAAAGAGAGATGGTAAATAGCCATCGTGTTCCAATTTCCATTTGCAATATACTGCCGCGGAAACGGCAACACCGGGTCACACCTGGCTTCCCCTTCGCGTCTATTTATGCCACAAGAATAATGCCAGTAATCTGCATTTCGGTTGACCGACTTCCATTCGACTAAATTCGCCGTCAAGTTCTCGGTGAGGCAAACAAACGACAACTAGCACACTCGTAGAACCACTTGTCGTTCGTGGCGGAATCAGCTGCATAATTACCTCCGAAACAATAGGTCGTTACTATTATAAAATCACTTCAGGTACGTACAGAATATAAATTATAAAATCTAACAAAAATCTGTAATGTTACAATTAAGGCAAAACTTTTGAAATGCGAAAAAGATCAGCCTCTGCATTCTTGCAATTAATTTAATTATAAATTTAAATTTCCTTATGAATATTACTATACCTTTCCTTGTAATATTACTATAGAGGGAAACATAAAATTGTTGCAGATATTCTGAAGCCAGAGCTAGATTGTATTAGAGCTATTTTTTAAGTGATGCGCATAATGAAAGGAAATAATATTTTTAATATAATAGGGTAAAAAGATAGCTCACCCTCTTGTTTCTTGTAAGTAATTTATTCAAATAATTATTCATAAAAATGTGGATATGAAAAGAAATATAAAGAACTATCTGACCTCCAAATTTTTTAAAGCGAAGTACAAGATAAAATATAACAATAGATTTGATATAACAGTATAAAAGCAGGTCTTGCGTTATGGTCCGTCTCTCTAAAATTAGAAAAATGTGCCTCTGGCTCTAGAGTCCAGACGGCGAGCACACATCTTGAAAAATGTATGTCGTACATTTTGTAACCGAATGAAAAGTCCCTGCGCGGTTAAACGCAAGCTGACCAGAAACCCTGCAAGTCCGCGAAGAAACGTAATCGACGCCATGGCGATCGTAGATTTCTTCGTCTCTTTTACGGTCGAGCCACGTCGGCCGGTTCTCTAAATCAAACCTCGGCTCCCTCTAATCGGGATGAAAGCCTCGCGCAAAAATGTCAGTCAACATTCGCGTTTATTTTTACTCGCGGAAACCGTGCGGTGCCCTGCCCGCCGAGACATTCGGCACGAAACAGAGGATCAACGGTGAGGATTCTGTTAGCAGGCGTGTACTGTCTCTCGAGCTGAATGTGTCTGGTCGTCGAGTGTGGTGCTCGTAAAATCGAGCCCGCCGGTTTTTCCGACTTCGGCTCGAGACTCGGTGTCGACGAACTATTGATTCGTTGCTGTTACCCGAGCCCTAGACGCCAGTGCCGTACGATTTTCGCAGGACGAATTATCGTCCCGAACCACCCTCGTGTTTCACCGTGTTCCGCCCTCTCTGCTGACGCGAGCTTTTCGTTATTGACTTTGTAAATTTGTACGACGACCACGGCATATGCTAGTCAAAACAGTTGGGTTCAAGTTTCAACTTATCGGAGACAGATTTCTGTGCCAAAACAAAGTTTCGAGTAATTTTATAGGGTCTGGGATAATTTTGGGAAATATAGGGATGATAGAACAATTGGAATAGGATTTCAAGTTGTTCAGATGACGCACCGTATGCGTCTTGTTCTAGTTGTCTGAGAAAATCTAACGACGCACCTTGTACGTCATGTAATAGTCATTTGAGAAACCTATTGACACACCCTGTGCGTCATGTACTAATTACTTAAGAAAAGCTGTTAACGCACCTTGTGCGTCATGTACTAATTATCTGAAAAACCCTGTTGACACACCCTGTGCGTCATGTACTA
This sequence comes from Megachile rotundata, assembly GCF_050947335.1. Taxonomy (NCBI): domain Eukaryota; kingdom Metazoa; phylum Arthropoda; class Insecta; order Hymenoptera; family Megachilidae; genus Megachile; species Megachile rotundata. Next base: position 8,742,675 of record NC_134994.1, read on the forward strand.
ATTACTTGAGAAACCCTGTTGATGCACCTTGTGCGTCATGTACTAGTTAGCTGAAAAACCCTATTGACGCACCTCGTGCGTCAACAGAAAACCCCATTTGACGCACCGTCTGCGTCATGTACTAGTTATCTGAAAAACCCTATTGACATACCCTATGCGTCACGTACTAGTTATCTGAAAATCCCTATTGACACACCCTATGCGTCATGTACCAGTTATCTGAAAATCCCTATTGACACACCCTATGCGTCATGTACTTTATCTGAAAACCCCTGTTGACGCACCTTGTGCGTCTGCTACTAATTGTCAGAAAACTAATTGACGCACCATGTGCGTCTGATAGTAGTTACCCCCGAAAACTCAATTGACACACCATGTGTGTCTTTTGTGAAATATCCTGGAGAATCTATTGACGCAGCATGTGTGTCATGTATAAAATATCCTGAAAAATCAATTGACGCACAAAATGCGTATTGTGCTATTTTGAGAAATCTATTGACGCACTATGTGCGTTAAGGATTAATTATCCCGAGAAATTCATTGACGCACCATGTGTGTCTTATAACATCCCAAAGAAAAGTACGTCTCAAACTATGTACTAATTAATTAATACTAAAATTATGCCATTTTACTATCTATAACAGTATATTTATTAAGATAAATATTATTTTATTTTATCGTTGATCTTGCTTTTGAAAATACAATGATATACGTAAGACCATTATTTTCACGTGGACACAAACTTGGCTCCTTTTACGAGATAGACCGATGCCGGGCGCCAAGACGCTTGGATCAATAAGGCAGCAACCTTGCTATCACTAGGATGGTGCGACAAAACTTTCGGTTTTAACAGTAACGCAGAAACACCCATAACACCTATTTACTTTCAACGGTGTTCCTTTAAATACACGACTATTCGAATTAATCGCTTGAAAGATAACTTTATAATCAAATTTCGCGTTCTACTATTCATATTCTTATCTCATTTAACTCCTGATTTAACTTGTATTTAAAGGAAACTTGTATTTAAACTTGTATTCTGTTAACACGTGAAAGTATTCGCATAACAGATGTTTGGTAAATCGAACGATAGATAATCGAGATTCCTCTACTGACGCGTGTCAACAGGACGATTTATCCGGTTTGTAATGTCTGGTAGTAATATCAGAGCAAAAAAGGGGATATGTATTTAACAACAAATAAAAACTCGTGAAAAATTTGACCTCCTTGCAAGTGTATTAAATACAATGACAAATTAATTAGTATCTTTAAATGATACTTTTTGCAATATCGTTTGTTAATTATAATCAACTCTGTTAAACAAGCCACCCACCTTGGTTATTGATCGCCAGTTCAATGACCTCGTTCACGTTAGGTTACACTTAAAATAACGAATATAAGCAAATAAGTTATTTGAAAGATCGAACATGTCGGTTAAAATTGATAACATTATCCTGCACGATATTAAACGAGTTCCATTAATCTTGAATAATTTATCTTGTTTGTGAAAAATGGGAAGCCTTAGCTAAACGCTGTACTACTTAAAGATTTACGACAGACAAGTTACTAGTTGCTAGACGTTTAGGGGATGATCAGTTTAGGTGCTGCATTAATTACGCTCGATAGTTGCATTGATTAACATTTGCACACGGTCCATCCAACATCTATCACAACCGTTTACCGACGCCGTTTACAAACTATACGAAACTTCAATCACTCTTCAGCGATATTTATTATCGTTCGATGACTTGTCAACTGATTCTGTTTTTCGTACTGCAGGCATTAAATTATTTTTTGTTCAGTACGATCATTAAACGCAATATATCTCCGCATCGTTCTATTTTTAATTTTAAATGTACTGGACATGCCAGTGCCTTGTAACATTGATAAATACTGTAATATTTGAAACATGCATAACATCGCGAGCGATATAATTAAAGTTTAATATATAAATATTAGATAAGCCGGTCTTCGCTCCACCTACATTTACATATAGGATACATTTTACGCAGTTTATGTGCGTGGTAGCTGAACAGGAAGAATTGATTTCTGTAAAGATAGACGAAAACGGTGGAGGAACGATAAAAATAAAATAGTTGAAGTCTAACTGACCTGCAGGTGAATGGGCACTTTTTTTACCGGTGTACTCATCCTGGACCAAATAAAAGATTACGTTATCCAGAAAGCAAAGTACACGATGTTGTCGATCACACGATCCGTTCTACACCAAGGACACGCGAACACACTATTTTTCTGTTCGCGAAAAGATCTTCACTTGCACGAAATTTTCGTGAAGCTACAATCGAAAAGAACAAGATCGAATCGAATCGAGCAATCGACTGCAACTGACGCTGTGAGTGCGCGTTGCGCGGCGGTGGTAAATTTTTATCCCTACCTCCTTGATTTTGGATGATGGTAGGGGTTATCCCCACTAAACAGGGTTCATCACATGTTTGAAAAGCAGGGCTGAATTAACCATTAAGAAAAATAAGCACGTGCTTTAGGGCATTAAGGGAAGGGATACCGCAAAAATTTTACATTGCCAATTATACTTTTTAAAACTCTATTCATAAAATCTCAAGGTCAAATGCTCTACAAAACCATAATTCTAAAGCTCCATGATGAATTTTAAAATCTAAAAGTTCTATTTAGAAAAATAAAGTTCTATTTTATACATATGGAGACACCAAAACCTCTTAAGTGTTAGAACCTCCAAATATTTTAATCCGTTCTTATTGAAACGGTATGTATATAAATATATAAATATATATCTTAATTTAAATATGTATCAATTTTTGTACATTTCTTTTTAAATATGCATTAGATTTCAATTGGTCAGAAACATATGATGTGCTTTTGAAAAATGCACGTTTTATAAATAATTGTGTTTAATATTATTCTGTTTAATAGATAATTATTAATTGTGACATTGTACATGATATATTTTAAATAATATTAAATTAAGTTTATGTCATAATTAGGAAAAAAATATTAGGCCTGAAGCAGTTCCCGCCTAAAAGGTGTACAAGTGTTTTCATTTAATCATGGCTATTCGTTTGCATGTAAAACATGATTTATCCGAAGTAAAAGAGAATGTGTTACACTTGATGCCGTGTAAAATTCATGGAAATGAATCTGCGAAGGTTTCTTCTTACTTTACACCTTATATTCGTAACATAGACGATGAGCGTAAGTTAATTTTAAAATTCTGTTTATCATTAATAATCTTGCTTATCGATAATGACTTTGTATCTTAAATCAAAGAACACCAACATATGTTAATTGAAAATTACTTATTTTGTAAATTATGTTCATTTCGTGACAACAGTACATATTATTACGCTAACCGTATTTAAGGTTAAAAGAAGTATTTTTGTGTACAGATTATAATTCGTCGTTTCGTGGATATCCACTTCAGGGGAAAAAAATAATGATACCTTCTGGATACAAAGGTCTTACGTTTCTTGAACACAAAAAACCAGAAATAGGAAACGTGGAACGTAATTTATATTCTACAGGAACTTTTTCATATTTCACCTATTGGAATTATGATAAGCTACCATCAAAGGATGATGCTTTAGCATCAGCAATGGATTGGATTGATATTGCTGAAGCAGTAAGTTATTAAGTAATAAATAAAATAAAATATAATCAGAATTCATTTATAAAACATTTCTTTTTTTTTCAGCTACATTCAACAAAATCATAATTACAAAGAAAAATGTTAACACAAAAATATAAAATACTATTACATGATTAACCAAATAATGATATTTCTATTCTAATATAAAGATAAAAATAAATATTTTGTACATTTTATATATGTTATAGTTTATTAACCATATTTCATATCATAGGCATATAGTTTTGTTATACATAACATATTTGTAATCCCTTATGAAGTATGTAAACATCAAAAATGATTTTTTTGGTTTAACTAGGAAAGCTGTTTCAAAAATGTGCAGTCTTTTATAGGATAGGTAGTATTATTTATAATTCATTTTCTTACTTTTATAAATGTATAAAAGTTGTAATGAAGATGAAAGCATTTACTACCCTTTTAGCACAGAAGAATTCTTGTTACGCATAATACTACTGAGTATATTATATATTAGTTTTAATACTGTTTTAATGACATCAGAGAAATCGAATATTAGATTATAAAGTAATAATGAATGAAATGTGGTCCTTAGTAAAAGCTGTGTTCTGTGTGACATTAATATGCAGTTGTTGCTTTATAGTCATATTTGTATAAAATTCATATAAAATGCTTTCTTGAAACTATGTAACCTATATTGGCAGTTTTACAATATTTACTTGCAAAAAATTGCATACATGCATAGTTCTTGCTAAAACTTTTTATACATGCATATTCGTTTATAGATAGAAAAGTTGAAGAAATTCTATTTTCATATACAATGGCAGTGTTGAAGACAAAAAGGATTCGTCTAAAATAGGAAACAATTATTGTATTGTACTTAAAAATTCAAAATATAAAAAAATGGCTATTATCAATATAATAGTTGAACATGTATATATATATGTATTCCAAAAATGATGTTAAATATAATTTATGTATAGAATAAGTTTTATAAATATACTTTTATAATTATTAAATAATAAACCAAAGTTATTATATAAAAATAAAATCTATAAAAACAAATTTTTAACATAAATTAAAGTATTTTTTCGTTACTTTGGTACACATGTAATAAACAGTCTACTATAAAATATTTTCTTATTTTTAAACATCTCTTGATTTGTCTAAAAAACCTATTTACAATTGCATTACATTTCTAATACTCAGGTAATCTAAAAATAGGTCCATCATATATCACTTCACTTCGTTTTATCAAAAGCACCCTATTTAAATTCAAGAAGTGAATTTATGATATTCCATGTTGTTATTAAAAACGAAAGAAACAAAATTATTTCTTCTAACGTTTTATGCAAAATCATCTCTTAAAAAATGATGTTATACTTTCTACTGCTACTTTTATATGAATCTTAACTGTTAGTGGTACCTTAAACTACAAATACATAGTTAATACTTTGCAATTTTTTTACTATTGCACAGTGTTCATTTTGTACCCTGATTTTTTCTTAAGTATGTTTTTTCTTTCTTCCTTGTTTTCTGAAATTGTTTCATCAGTTAAAATTAAAGGAATCGAGTAAAAATTATTTGACTCTTTTAACTGAATTCTAATTTGCTAAATTATTTTCAATATCATTCAGTTAATTAATGGAACGGAGAGTTGAACAGTCTTGTTATCACATAGCAAGTAAAAATACTGAAATAAAAATAATTTGTATATGTAGTTTACATATAAGTATATGCATTGCTAAATTTGTGCACTTTTAAAATTATGAAAAAAATATGATTTCAGTATTCAGAATATAAATTATGAAAATGTGCCCAACTCATTTGCCTGGTCTTGATGGTATTTGTTCTGATCTTGTTGCTGTTTTATAAATGCACTCAATCTATTCAGCAAAAATTGTTTATCATGTCCTTCTAGTACTAACTGATTCTTTAAAACTGTGACCATATGCTTATTTGCTACTGCTACTGCATAAAAATAATATAAAAGTAGTGTGAGAACAAGAAAAGCTGGTACACCAAACCCAGCAGTGCCAAGAAAATATAAAATTGATTGAAGCCAATTAGGAAAACGAGCAAATACTAAAATTAATAATGTCCATACAGATTTACGGCCTCTAAATGGCCCACAAGATTTTGATGGTACTAGCTCTGCAATGGAATAACCAACTGGAATTGTAGTTAGAATAAAAGAAATTAATAAAATTAGCATGAAAAGCGAATTTGAGTTACTTGCTCTATAAATTTTACTGGATGGAGTGCTGTTCACTAAGCAAGAAAACTTTTTGATATAAAACAAGAAAAAAGTTCCAATCACTGCCACCAATGGTAACAAAGGTGCAAAAAAGCAACCAAGCCAGCAAATAGTTTGCAAATAAACAACATCTAACACATGCTTAGGTAAATCAAATTCTTGTTCGCCAAAAAACCGTAATACCTTATTTTCTGTGTGTTTTGCTATTAATGATCTTGGTAAATTTACGAAAAATGTCATAAAAAACTGAATAAAAATATCAGTGATATAAAGTTTGAAAAATTGTTGCCCTACAAATGTTTCCCAACATAATCGTAATTTATTATCATTGGCAGTGCATTGATTATCTCCTACTTCGCCTGCAATTAATCTATGAAATGATGTAAGTAAAACGACGAAAGAAGAAAGTCGTAGAAATACTGTTCGCAAAAGAGTTATCTGTATAACAAATGACGGGCTATAATTTTCTAAAGTGACCAAATATCGAAATAAAAATGGTACCGCAAGATTCAAAATAACGATACATATATACGGTAGAAACTCAAAAAATAATTGAATAATTCTATTTAGAGACATATAGCTCTCATAGCTTTCATCCATATCCGATGAAGCCTGATCAAAAGAAAATTCAAATATGTAGTAAATAAATATCCCACAGCCACTTAATACCATTAAAATAATTAAATTAATAAATAAACGCGTAAGAAACAATTTTGTTTTCTCCTCTCTTGTCCGATTTTGCCTTTCTTCTTCTAATCTTTCAGATTCTAAAAATGCTTTCACTTCATTGAATAATGCTTTGTGCTTAACGGCAGCAGATTTTTCATTGTGTATACAATAATCCCATCCACCAAAAACTAAATTACAATACTGATAAAATTGACCCTCATTTTCAACTACTCTTTGTTTGAAACTTTTAGCAGCAGACTTAACGATTGCTATTAAACTAACAATAAATACCCCAATAGTAGCACAAATATAAGATAATGGTAAGTCGTAAGAAAAGCCGGAGTTTTCGTAAGTCATATGACTATATGAACCGTAAAACATTAATGTGTACTCTAAAATACCAATACCGTGCAAAATATCTGTTACACCGATACTTCCTTGAGTTATATTTAAATATAGTTCTGAACAGCAAGCTATACTATAATTGCTATTAGAATTTATACACGATTCTTGTTCTGGCATTTCAAGTAATATTGCAGGTAACACAATAAACAAGAACATAATTGCAAATAAAAGAATATTAAGATACATCAACCATTTGATGAATAAAAAGTATGCTACTATTCCCATTCCAAAATTTCCTCCAATCGTTTTAAGACTATCATTCCATAACTCCATTTTCGAATAGGCCTCTTTCATTCTTATACGAAATTGTTGCCAAGCTTTCCTTCGTTGCCATTTTAATTGTTCAAAGCCTTGCAACCTTAATTTTGTTGCACTCTGAAAAATAATATATGCATACACGTATGTTTAGATTTATTCAATTTAAAATCACTATAATGTGGTGCATAGAATTAACTAACATACTTGCAACTGATTTTTTAATTGTATCTTTTGTGCCATGCATACAGGCATAGCCTTAATTTGCATTATCTCTTCCCATGTACGTTCCTCATTAGACAAATTTTCAGACAAGTCTGGCAACATGGACACTGCTGCATCGTGAACATTTGTTGACATACGTCTTGATGTAGTTGTGCCACGAGATCTTGTACTAGTACGTCTCCTTAATGTTGTTTTCGTATCATTACGTATTCGTTTAGCTGTTGCTGTTAATAGATAATTAAAGATATAGTAATTTTATGTATTTGTAACATCATTATATTTACACTTACCAACACGAGACTTTTTACTTGGAAGTAAAGTAGCTATATGAGAAGGATCTCTTTGTAATGCTTGTTGTAAATCTGCTTCAATTGCCGCAGGATAACTTTCCTGATAAAATTCAGCACCTGCCTCTTCCCAACCTTGTGCTCTGTCGCAAGCACGTTTCTTTCGTTCCCCGCCTGACATCTTTTTTTTTATTAGTAATTTTAGCTGATGTAGCTTCTTTCATAAACCTTGTTCATGAAATTTGGGTAAACATTATTCACACATAAATAATGAATTTTATGTTTATGCAATTTGTAATAGATACTTAATAGTTATTAGACTTTTCTTATTGGTTTATTATTATTCAATGTTTAATAAATGTATAAATTGCACACGTTTTTAACTAAACTTTAAGTACAACAAGTTATACTTGGAAACAATATTATTCAGAAATTGACGTATCGATGTTATTACGCACATACCTGAGATGAATCAATCGATCAAGTATTTTGTAATTGTGACACTGCTTGATAGCACATCTTTCTTTTATGTTGGTCGATAACAGTACTCATAAAAAAATGACACTTCGGTAGACAAAACACTGAACCTTAGAAGTCAGATGGCACATTGATTGTAGCGTTTTATAAAGTATGACGTAGATCGCGCTAAATATATAAGCGTTATATCAAATCACATTAATATCAAATTTAATGTTCCCACATAACAGAATTTCTGATGTTTTCGAACAAATAGGGTGAAATAAGTACAACAATACATCCAGAATACACTTATCGGCATTTTGTTCTTCCGTATATCTAATTCGTGCAATCTGCAGATGGCTGATAAAAGAACACCAAAGCATGAACCAAGTGGAATATAGAGGATATCGTTAAAATTATCAGACAAAAGATTTGACGAATTATTCATACATTTGTTACTACCGGGTTATCAGGTGTAATTGAATGAACATGACAGTAATAAATAAGAAATAATTTTTTATATTATTCATATTTGTATATCATGCACAATCAAATATAGATGAATGATATGCAATTGCAATATGTATTTAATAAATATTTTATACAAATCAATAATATTAACCAATTTTGTATCTCTTCACATGGTTACATTACATATTAATAATTCCAACAAAATCACGTTTTTCTTATTGTACAAAAATGCATATTTACAAAATTCGAGTATAAATACATAGCCAAAATTAACATTGAACAAGTAAAACATTATTAAGTGGCATATAGTGATTATTACAGTCTCATTAATAATATAGATTCAGGTTTCGAAAGTAATATCAAAGTTCTTAATTTAACTTCATAAAACATTTGGAAACATAATGTATTAATATTAAATATCTATTTGTTATGTAGAAAGTCACTGACATTAATTATAATTAAAGCAAATTTTTTTTAGTGTAACTATCGATGCAATATAAGGGCGGTATTTTACATATGGCAATTTAATATTGTCGTCCACCTCGATTTCCACCGCGGTTATATTCATTACGATGATAATTGTCTGAACCTTGATTCCATCCTCCTTGAACTCTACCTCCTCTTCCTTTACCACCTCCTCTTTGATACTGTTGTCCACCTGTAATTTCAAATTCATTATTTGAATAGTTAGATCGTTGATCATACTCTAAAAAATTGTTAGGATTGACAATAGTTGATAACTTCCTATTAAAATTGTACAATCCCAAAATTCTTCTTTCTTTTATCTTTACCTCCACTATCCCTGTTCTCTGTACTGTAATTATTTCCCCTGTTTCCATAGCCTCCACCTTGACCGCCATATCCACCTCCTTGTCCTCCTCCATATCCACCTCCTTGTCCTCCATATCCACCACCTTGTCCTCCTCCATATCCACCTCCTTGTCCTCCACCGTACCCACCTCCTTGCCCTCCACCATATCCACCTCCTTGTCCTCCATAACCCCCACCCTGTCCACCATATCCACCTCCTTGTCCTCCACCATATCCACCTCCTTGTCCTCCTCCATATCCACCACCTTGTCCTCCTCCATATCCACCACCCTGTCCTCCATATCCACCACCTTGTCCTCCATATCCACCACTTTGCCCTCCTCCATATCCTCCACCCTGTCCTCCTCCATATCCCCCACCTTGTCCTCCATATCCTCCACTTTTAGAGTAGTTTGAACTCTGAAATCCACTGTCTCCATGACTTCCAACATTTCCATACGAACCACCTGCACTTCGACCTCCTCGATTGTCATGAGAGAAACTGGTATTAGAATTCTGATAACTACCACCTCCACCTCCACCTCCTCCGCCTCCTCCTCCTCCTCCTCCACGACCACCTCTGAAATTACCACCTCCTCGACCACTAAAATAACATTGCAAAAATATATATTACTTTAAATTATTTTACTTAAAATTATGTTCAGTAATTTTAACTAACCCAGAAGTTGAAGGTCCTTGTACTCTATCTTTTTGCCATGGTGGCATTTCAGGTGGTGGTGGTTCTTGTTCATATGGTCTACCACCTCTATCTGGTACAGATCCTATAATAACTTTATTAATTTCACTACGAGTATTTTTTCTAACAGTTGCGCTGCTTGTTTTTTCCATTAATGCAATATCTTCTCTTGCTGCCAGTAAATCAGCAAATGTAATATCAGGTTCTGTACTTAAAAATTTCCTAGTTTCTTCATATCTTTTATTTAATTCAGCTTCTTGGGCTTTCACTCTCTCTGACCACTATTTATTTTAACAAAAATTATATTAGTTTCTACTTTAAGTAAGTATATATATTTTTGTCAATTTTATTGAAAAGAATGATTTTATTTACCAAAAATGATTGCATAGTAACATCAAGTCTTTTCAGTAACATATCACGACGTATTCTATATTCATCATGCAGTTCTTGTTGAATATGTTCTAGATTTTTCCAATCTGCTTCTGTAAAGTCTTTAACAAGCAGTGGTTGACCTATCAACTCCGAAGGAACTGTTTTCAATACATCAGTCAATTTGTTTTCCAATCTTGTAAAAAGTTTTTGAGCGGTAATATCATCAGGTGGTTTCTCAAAGTTTAGTGCTATTAACATGTCTTTTAAATCTTTAGCAGTATCACTTTCATCCTACAAAAAGTTCATACAATGCCATTAAAAAATTTGTGGTACTGAATTATCGTCTTTATCCTACCTTTACAATGAAAACTTACAACATCAATAGCCATTGAACTGGGATCTTTATGCTTTCTGGATTCTAATAATCTGCAGGTTTTTAATTCTGCTCCTAAAAAGTCTAACAAGATACATCTATCTTGTTCAGTTACCAATCGCTCATTGACATTACCAGTCATTAATCTCTCATTTACACATCCTAATTCTTTAAGAAAACAGCTTAATTCTAACAGAAATGAACTAGAATCATCCGGTGATACAATTGCATGGATAGTTTCATCCATATCATTGAGTACAGCAATTTCATCGGTTAACCATGCTACAAGCTTTGTATATTCTGGTGATTTAGGACCTTGTTTCAAGGCCTCTTTAAACTTTTTAGAATCTGTCAATTCTCCATTATATCTGTATAATACCAAATTTTATTAATTATAAAATTAGTTGAATCGATACGAGAAATATTGCGACAAAAATTACAAGATTCATGATTCTATAATTTGCTACTATAATTAAATAAACTCAAAAAATATTACATTGCTTTTTAATATAAATCATATTTTAATGTTCAACTTTATAACCTTCAACTACTTACCCAAGTTTTTGAATTCTTTCCATTAATTTGAGTTCCATCTTTGCAAAATTTCTGATCAAATGAAAAATACAGTTAATATAGATCATAAAATATAATAGTAAAGCATAAACGACATGTACTTACAATAAAAATTGAGATGGACTATAATTAATACACGTCTTTACCGTATACGCTGTCAATGTGCCATAATGGTCATAGGCCATAAGATTTTTCATGATCATACGGAAGTTTAGTGCATTTTATGAACAGTAGATGTCGTTGTATATGGAGGATAAATTGAATTCAAACCCTTCGAATGAATGCATTTACAAGCACGACTTTTTAATAAAAGAAACTTGCAAAAACCAATGTGGATATATATAAAACGTAACTGTATATTATATTGTTTCTAATAATTAATGGTAGCTATGTAAGATTTACAATTCTTACCAAAATGTTTACAGCAAGGAAAATAAATAAAATGACACCATGATTATAAAAGTAAAAATATGTAGATTTTTAGTGCATTACATATACATATCATACTTACAAAGTTAATCTTAACTTATGAATAATACAATTGATATGTACAAATATTTTAATTTGTTAACAATATCAAAATAATGATGGCAAATATTGTTCTTAACATTAATTTAGAAGCAATCATTGCCATTCAAAATCTAATAATTTATTAATACTGGCATAACTTCAAATGTCAGCAACTTATAATTGCCAGTAGCTTTACATTTACATACTTCCAATATTTTACAATATTGTAATTTATACAATGTTAATAAATCATGACAATATGACAGAATATTTGATTTTGATATTACTGATTTGTACAATTGTATTTAGTTAAATGGACAGAACAGAAAAGAAAGAACTTAAAATTATCTTACAATTGTCAGTTAAAGAACAGACAAACGAATTTATTTGTTTTTTTTTTTTCGAATTAACAGATACAATTAAATGTTTCGTCAATGCCTCTGATATAAAATTTTTAAAAGCCAATATAATTTAATATATTTACATGTCTAACTCTAATATTCGGTACTTTTACAATATTAAAATTAGAAATTTTAATACATGTTCTTTCAATTAGCTGTATAAAAACTTTCAGAAAGTGACCAAATATATTTTTATAAATTTGAGTACAAATTTAATGTAATATACAAGAGCATTCAATACATAAAATGGTGCACATCGGAATCCAGCTTATACAATTCTATTTGACTGGCAAATTGTACAATTAGTTTTATGTATACATATAAATACTATTCTAATAGTATACATTTAAAATTTATTTCCAATGGTGCTTTGGCAAACACGTTCTCATAGCACCATAGAAGTGCAATTTCATTGTGAAGCATATAATTTTAGCTAATCTTTGTACTACTTAAACCCATTTATACTTCAACTATGAAATGCAATACATAGTTCTTGAATAAAAAATTCAACAATACTTCTGAATGAATAAAATTTTGCTAAATATAATAAATAAAATCCTTTCTTCTGAATCCTCTAATATTAATTTAGGTATTCAGCGCTACACACGACATTAATATAATTCAGTCGTTTATGAATAAACGAAGTTAACAAGGCTATACAAGTATTATTTTCTGGCTGATAAAATAAGCCAGACGACAAATTCTTTATTCTTACAGTTTGTACATTAATCTAATAAATTGAATTTCGAATCTCATCATACAACCAAATAATTAGTTTTCTATATTACCTTCATAGAAGGACTCACATTTTTCTAACAAACGTAGAACTGGATTTATGTTATAAGGAAACAAAGCTTTAGATACTAATCTGTCAATTGCTAAACGAAGTCTTATTAATATTGTCATGGTATCATCTAATTCTCTTCCACAACAAGAGACAAACTCTGTCCAATTTCTTTTAACATATTTCAAGAATCTCAATAAGTATAATAAGAAACATGTTTCATTACTAACAAGTAAATCTAACAGAACATCTGGGTCATGTGATACCGCGTGTATAAATTGTACAAAAGTTAAAGTTGGACTAAGCATATGACCAAGATCATTTTGTGGAGGTCCTCTATAAAACAAACCAACTGCTACATCCAAGCAGCATACCATGCCTTCGATCAGAAAATCATCCTGATCATGAAACATTTGCACAACCCATTGTGACAAAGGCATTTCAGGATGAAATGGCATTAATGTTTTAACACACTGATCAAGTTGTCTTAAAACTTCTCTTATGCTTCTCTCAATGACTGCCATATCAGCATCAAGATCTTCTGCTTCTGAACCCAAGGAAGAGTCACTAGAATCGCTACGTGTCTCTTTAACTGTCACAGCAACACTTTTTAAAACTAAAAGCACAATCTTTTGTAAAAGAGGCCGATCTCCTTCACCAGAACCACCTCCAAATCTTCCAGAACCATGCCGATATGGTAAGGCATCTAATAATCTCCAATCTTTTACAGCACGCACAATCAAATGTGCAAGAGAACAAGGCTCATCTGGAAGTACATCTTGCAATGCTAAAGTGCTTCCATAACACAATACTTCATTAAATAATCCCAGAAGATGTCTCCAAATTACACCAGGAACACTAGCATTTAAAAGTACAACCAAATTATCTAATTGAGAATAGAAAAGTTTGGTATCAATAACAGACAAATTAGCTTTTACAGAAATAATTGACTCCCATAAATCAAAAAACGTAATAACAACTGACTCATGTTGAGGTGTATATGAACTAAGAATGGCATCAAATTTTGATACTAATATGGTCCATTTAGATTCTAATGCTTTGACACACATAGCTTTTACAGGTGTACTATCAAAACTTTCTGCATCTGAAACTGATATTGTATTGCAATGTGATGGTGTCACCATAGTTTCTGTATCTTCAAGAGGATGAATACCACAGTCCTTGTGTTCTACGACTCTTTTTACAACATCTAAAGTAAACAACATTTGACTTGGAGAATGGGTATTTACCAAAGATTGAGTTAGTTTTTCTAACCATGCTGCTTCAATATTTTCCTTTGTTACAATAAAAAATGATGCAAGAACTCTACTAGCAGCAAATGATATAAATTTGTTTGTTGTAGAGGATAGGTCAATTATTTGATCTATAATGCCATGCTCGTTTCGCGCCAGCGCATCACAAACATCTACCACTCTTCTGCACATAACACCTCTAGTGTTTTGCTTAATAGCTAAATCGAATAAAAGCTGTAAAGCACTTATAAACTCTAATGTTTGATCAGATTCCCACTCTGATAACAACGAAGATCGAAAAGTACCATCAGCAGCTTCCACTGTTGCACTTGTGAATGGTTTACGTAGACTACTTTCTGGTACATTACATAAACATTGTGCTAACAAACTATTCTGTAACTGCTCAATATCCGATATCGTATCTCTTCCAACTTCATTATTCTCGATACGTTGTTTCTTCTTTGCTGGCTCCTCCATCGTGTTGTTAGGAGGAAAGTAATAACAGTGCCAGAGCACCATTAGCAATACTATTCTTGGTGCTTTCTCTTCATAGTCTATGATGTTCTTTCATCAGGTTATCTTCATAATATATAAAATGTTCCAAAAGACGATATATCGTGTAAATTCAACGTGAAATACAGTCAACATTAGCTTGTTTCATTTATAGAAACCATAGGTATTTCAATCATGACAACGTGCCTGTATTAAAATAATAAAAAGAAATAAATTAGAGGTTTTAGAAGCTGAAACTTTATATCATAGAGTTTATTTTATAAATAATGTTTGTATTATGACAATTGTATACTCTGTTTCATAAGAGAGTACAGTAACTAGATGACGATTTGCGCACCAACCTAGGGAGACTTTTAATTACGAACACGATGCTACTCTATAAACAGTCCATTCTGTCTTCGTGATCATATACACGGTGACGAAAAATAAATGAACTGTGAAAAATGTTGATAATATGATAAGTACACAAAATCAACAAAAATAATACATCCAATTTTTTTAATATATTCATAGAATATATAAATATAGAATGAAAAGTATTTCGTGTAATGATTAAAACATTCCAAATTTAGAAGAATTAGAAATCATGAAACTTTCTATCCATTGTGTATATACTTTCGGCGTTGCGATCGTCAGAGGAGCGCACGCGCATTACCATAGATTATGTAGAGCGCGTAGAACTGAAAGTATGAATATGCGCAAAAAGAATGAATCCTTGTCTTCTAGTTACTGTATCCCTCGTGCAAGATACAGGGTGTTTAAAAAAAGGGTTAAATATTTACAGGGTTTAAAGTACTCATCAATTATAGAAATAAAGTTGCAATGACCATGGATTAGAAAATGAAATGTAATAAACATTTTCCTGCACACTGCAGTGCTCAACTTACTTATTTGCAATCAATCATGATATAGTAATCGATTATGATATGTAAATAACTAAATATCTTACTATTTCTTCTACTGATGTTTATAAAAATCTTTCCATATATTCTTTACCCATTTCCATACAGATTTCACATCTGCGTACAAGAGAATTTCAAATCGGTTAGAAACCCCTGATTTTTTTCATGCAAGACTTATAACACCTTCCAGCGGCAAGATCATATTTTAAATGCGTTTCTGTCATTTCTTAATTAAGATAATTTGATGTATAGTGATTTTTTTAAAACCTTTGAAACATTTCTCACTGATAATTATTAGCTGATATTTATATGTAACTAACATTTTTCTGCTAAAGTATGATAATTTTTAGTTGTGAAGCATGTAGTGTAATCCCATTCAAACATCAGTAGAAGAAATAATAAAATGTCTGATTATTTACATGTCATGATAGAATACCAGAAGCAAGTAAATTAAATGCGACAACTTAAATAGAAAATTGTTTGCAACTTTGAGCATACAAATTTTATGACCTATGTTTGTAAGAACTTTTTTCTTCTATTTGATGAGTACTATCTACCCACAAAATATTTAATTTTCCTTTTCAACATCCAATGTATGAAAAACTTATTTGTTAATCTGAATAGATAAAGATAACTTTTGCATTTAAAAAAATACAATAAACGAAAACTTACAGGTATAATTGATTCTCGTTTTTATCGACTTTTTGAAATATTTGTAAATTCCAACACCTTTGCAAATAAGTGTGTGTACACATATATATGTTTACATATTCACTCGTACAAAGGTGTGCGTGTATATTTATCTTATGCACTGAGATTAATAAATTAATTAACGTGCAACATGTTTTTAACAAATTTTAACTGGTATTTGTTCTCACATACACTCGTTAAAGGCTAATCGTGGAGTTTAATACAAGTTGCACATGTAATACATAAACCGACGCTTGCTGATACGTTAATATACATAGAGAAAGATTCTCTATCAATATCTTGACAGACAGTTAAATATATCGTCGGGATATTTGACAGCACTCTTTCAGAGTTACACCGTATTTCACTATTTTAACACTGTAAATATATTATTGTTTGTGCTTGAAGAATTTCTTTTGACTAGGAAGTGACAGAGCACTCGACAACTTTGCTCTGTTGCCACGTATACATGCTACCGAGTAAAAATACGAAATATGGATTTATATCTTTTAACCGTGAATATATTTCCATTGAACAATTCATATCTTACGTCAAGTGGTAAAATGTTACGTTGATAGTGATTAAGACACGAATTCTTCGTGTTTATTAGATATTTTTCGGGTGGCATCATGCAGAGCTGCGTAACACAGTAGCTCCTCCTCGTACATTCCACAATGTACTGAGTGGGAATTATTATAATTAATAGAATAATTGCATTCAGATTGTGATCAAAGTTTATTAAATATTCTTTAAACATCTTTTCCGTAATTTTCCATAATAAAAGTTATCGAAATCAAAAAGTCGTATAATAAATACACGGGATGATCGGCAACTCTGCATTGATCGCAGCGCCCCAAATTTTATACAGATCCAATACAGATCCTTATTTGTCGTATAATTTGTATTTTAATAGTTATTTTAATACTGTGTATATCGTATGCTCGAAAATAAATAATTTTTAATGAAATTTGATAATACAAAAGAATATTACATCGAATAAATGCGTATAATGTCTTTCATTCCTTATCGATGAAAATATATTCAAACTTATAATATCTAAAATTTATTTTTGATTCTAAAAATTATTCCATAAGTTTATAATTTACAGATATATTATAAAATATAATTTCATCGAAATCTGATTAACATTAAAAATTGCTACTATAATAAAAGCCAAAAATATTTTATTTTCCAAATTTTTATTGTAATTTTACAAAAATAAGCAATTAGAAATTTGCGACGGGTATTATGTGTTTCATATTTAAATACTATATTTTTATAACAATATTCTAATGAAGTTTCAGTGAATTTATTTTTAAGAAATTTATATCCAATTGTTTTATTTGTAATATCATCATTCTAATTTAGTGTACCTTTATATAAAAGCAATTGAATGAACATACACATAGGAAGTTAGATTATTTTTTCAAATATTTGAAAAGAATTTTATTGACTAAGTATCCACCGAGGGTTCAAATCGGGTTAGAGTCGGGTTTGAGTCGGGTTAGAGTTCAGTTGCCTTGCGTTTCCATCAGATCAAAATTACGTTGGAGTTGCGGCAGGGTTGAACATTACCAACTGCACAAAGTCAACTACCATATTCTGACATGGAAAGGTTATATTATTAAAATGGATCGGAAAGCAATATTAATTTTACAATATCGAAATAACATACAAAAATTATTTTCGTATATTATTTTAATTATTACAACACGTGATACACAATGCAATTTGGATTTGTCATGTTAGCAACATGAACTCGACTTTTGTCGTTTCCACTGAACCTCAATTGAACGCTACCCTACAATTTTATAGGGTAGAGTTCAACTAAAACTTTGGTGTTTCCACCGTAAAAGCGTTCACCTCAACCCGACTCTAACCCGATTTGAACCCTCGGTGGAAACTTAGTCTATGTGATAATTGAATGTTGACAAAAAATTTCAATTTTGCACAGATAAATTCATTTTTTAATGTAAAGCAGCATTGAGTAAATCGCTATAATGAGAACAGGTCCATATTCTTCTAGTATGCTTACTAGCGACACTTGCGGGCAATTGTGAAATTCCAGTATACTGGTTCTTATATTTTATAACAAATCCAGTGATTGGTTCTCCATCGAAACTCAACCGACAGGTTAAGAAAGCTGACCAATCATAGCAACTGTTATATGCGTGTAATCCCGTTAGAAGGTACAAAGGAATTGCAGCCATTTTACGTGGATATCCCATTCGGCGTAGCAGTAGTATCCGCGTGATTATCGCGAAAAGTCAAAATAATCGTAATTCGGGATATTCCAGTTTTTTCGAAATGCGTTAAAAAGGTAAATGTTAACTAGTGTTGTTTCTAGTGTCTTCAGTAAAACTTACTATAGATTGTGAATCCGTGATATCGAATGTCGTTTAAGTTAGCTTACGAGGCGTTAAAGAAATCCAGATGCGTGTTAACTAGTCGTGTGCGTTTAATATTTATACTAAACTTCTAGAACGTGCATGAATGTTGCGATAATAATGTAATAAAATTTTTAAAAAATACTGCCGTTAAAAAAAATGGAAAAAAATCAATATGTGTTCACAGCCTACTGAATTTTTGTAAAAGGTTTTCAGATAATATTACATAAATAGAAACAGAAATGTGTTAATTTTTGTTCAACTTGGGCTTTTAAGGTCATTGATCTGATTGATTTGTTACAATACCTAGTAGCGTTTGAAAGTTGTAAATGTGCTAAATATCATTTGTCCTATAGATTTTATGTTCAGTAAAAATGAGCTGCTGTAATCACAGAAAAGGAGTAATAGTGAATTAAGATCTTGCATCATTCATTTAATTGACAAACAAATGATTCATTTTTCTTGTATCAATATTTTATGTATTAGAATTTGTCAGAATTTTTTATCTGTATCACAATATCATATTTATGTAATATAAACAATAATGTTTATCTGATTATTTATTAAGTTTTTACAGTACTGATAATATGTAACTGCTTATCAATTTTGTATAACATGTACACTTAATTATATAAATTTTTAGTTAATTTAACGTTTATATTCTTTACAAATACCAATTTTTATAGTTATAACATCCAATTCAGGAAAAAGTGTGAATAATATTTTTTCATGTCTGAAGCGTCTAAAGTTATTAAAATAATAGTTTAAAATAGATGAATGAATTCTTGTTACTCAATTTAATATATTAATTTAATAAAATATCAATAAGAGATGCGTGTTTGTTTTATTGCCTTCCTAAAATGAAAGATGTATGTGTTTATTTAATGTCCGTTTTTTGTGTGTCACAGTGTAATTACCATTGTCAATTTGACGAAGACTTGTTGCATTTATCAAGCAGCAACTCAACAAGATGATGTCAACAAAATCTAAGGAGATAGCGGATGAGTATATCTCATCATTGTCTGATTTGACAATCAACAGCAAGCCCTTGATTAATATGCTTACGATGTTAGCAGAGGACAACATTGAACATGCTCCAGCAATTGTTCAAGCTGTTGAAAATCATCTACAAAAGGTTATTTATCTGTTATAGTTGTATGAAAATAATATAAACAGTTTTGTACATTATGAAATACAGTATTTGTGTTTACATTATTGGACACTCATTTAGTATTTTCCTTTTTTTATAATTCATAGGAACATTATATATATACGTACAAATGTTATCAGCTTTTTTATTTTTCAGAGAAGTAATGCTTTATCTGATATCCTTTCTATGCTTGCAATAGTATTATAAAAGATAGTTACTTATAAATATTCTTTTTATGTTATATTATTTTTTACACTTCTTTTATATTTTACATTTTTAATTTTCATATTAGATTTTCCATGTTTATATATAGTAGTATGAGATAATAACTTTAATATAATTTAGTCTAAAATATAAACAAAATATGTTTTATTTCAATAGGTGAGAAGTGACATTAAATTACCTGTGCTTTATTTGATCGATTCAATTGTGAAGAATGTTAATGGAGCATATTTAAATCTCTTCACACAAAATATTGTTAATACATTTTGTGGAGTGTTTGAAAAGGTATGTTCCCTATCTATATATGTATAAAAATAATGCAAACATATTTATACATATATAAATTATATATATTCTTTAACATATTTTCTTTTGAATTAAAAATTGACTTACTTCATCACATAAGTTATAGTTGCATTTCATAGAAAGATACACATTACATATGTAAAGCTACTTTCTTGCTAGCAGTGCTATAAGATAATCATTCAATCAATATAAGGTTAATGCACTTTCATTCTCTTGTCTTCTATACATATACTGAATACATACTTTATTTTGTAAATGTAAATGATATGGATTTATGAAATATTAATTCCTATATAATTATATAGGTGGATGAAAATACAAGAGCTAGTATGTGGAAATTAAGACAAACGTGGAATGATGTATTTCCTGCAAAAAAATTATTTTCTTTGGATGTGCGGGTGCAAAGTATTGATCCTGCCTGGCCAATCACTGCCTCCCCTACTAGTGTTTCTTCGGGATCTATTCATGTTAATCCTCGCTTCTTTTCAATGGTGAGATTTATTGATTTGTATATATTGTATAATTATAGTACATTAATATAGTAATGTATTTATACATGTTTAATACATATTTGAATATGTACATTTTAATTATTTTCAGCCCCAACAATCTACACCATCTGTTGTATCACAACCAATTGTTGCACCAGTAAAACTACCACCAGGTGATCCTGTAACACCAACAGAAGCAGCAATGCGAGAACAATTATTAAAGAAACAACGGGAGCTAATAGAATTGCAAAAGAAAAAAATTGAATTAGAACTCCTTCAAGCTAAAGCTAATTTAGAGCAACAACAACGACAACTCGATAAACAAGCAGGAAATTTAAAAGCGGAATTGGTAAGTAAAAATAAGGTAAATGTTTAAATTGTGCATTTAATATGTATTGAAATTTTACTCATATGCATTTGAACACAGGTTACAGCTACAACCCATGTTACACCAACTACGGAAACTATTACTCCAGGAAAACCTGTTACATCTGCTGTACAAACTCAAGCATCAAAGCAAGTAGCAAAACAGGTAATTATTTAATGATAAACTTCCATATTTATCTTGGCAAATTAAATTAATATCTCCCTGCAGTGGTGCACATTTTTCTAATATTTACTTTTACGTTTTTAGTTTCCAGCTGCAACTGCTTCGCTTCTAAAAAATGCAGGAACGAATAATGGTCCTCGAATTACTCCAGCTAGTAGTATTGCAGTAGCCTCAGCTAAACCTGTATCTCGTGATCCAAGATTAAAAACTACTTCAACTCAAGATGTACCGGTTTCAAGCGCGGATCCTCGGCAGCGAATAAGTACACCATCTCAAAAGGATTCGCGGGGTGAAGGCCAAACGCAGTTAGCGGCAAATACAAACACTGTACTTTCAGATCAATTAAAACAGCAGTTACTTTCGAAACAGGCTGTAACTAGCACTATCAACAAGTCTCCGACAAATCTTGCCGGCTCCGATACTGCGACGATAAACGCTAGTAATAACAATAATGCTAATACGAACCTCAACAATAATAACAATAAAAATTTCAGTGGTAACGCAAATAAAGATGCTGTGTCGCATCGAACAAGTCAAAAGAAAGACCCTCGATTGTCTAGTAATAGTAGTGGTAACCTAAACAGTAATAGTTCTAAAGGTTCTCAAAGTTTGTCTGTGGGTAGTAATAGTTCTTTATCTGCGAGTAACAGAGGGGGTGGGAGTAATGATTCTAAGTCGAAAGATTCAAAGAGCACAAATTCACGGAGTTCTTCGTCTTCGTCAATCGATAAATCTTCCACTTCCTCAAAATCCTCGCATAGGAAGCTAGGTAACAAGTCGCGATCTAAACAACCTCAAACATCTCCGAGTAAGATACCAAAAATCGACAGAGATGCCAGTCCTGTTAGGTCCAAATCTCGTGAAAAGGACAGTGGAGACAGTTCACCATCCTTGCGTACCTCTCCCCAATCCTTTCAAACCTCTAAAAATCGAAAGAAGAATACGAAGTCCAGAAAACGTAGTCCAAGTCCTCCATATAGAATCCCTAGGCGTAACGATTCAAAATCCAATTCAAGTCTAAGCAGTTCTGGTGGTGTTACTGAGGAGGAGCAATCCGGTTCATTAATAGTTTCTCCTCCTCACCCACCTACATTTAAAGAAATCCGGCCGAATGCTAGACAGAGAAATTACGTAAGGCGAAACAAGGATGGCAGTCTTAGCCCCGAACGCTCTCCAGCAAATGCTGGAAACGTTCAAACTTCTGCAGAACCGACATTGGAATCGTCCAGCAAAGACGAAGATTTGAGGGCAACTCTACCTCTTCCGAGCGCGACTGCTTCAGTATCAGAGAAAAGTGAGTCAATATATAATGTTTTTAAACGTAAATATAAATCACTTACAGGCACGTATATCAAATATCTTACATTTTTTTAGCGGTGAGTTAACATATAATACTCATAGTTATAATATTTAGATTTCCATAATCATCTTGCTTCTATTAATACTAATTTTTAATCTTTAAGTATTTAAGTACAATGACGATTTCAGCCCCAATACCGTTTTAAGCTTTTGAGGGTGAAACAAATTATTTCTAAGTATATTCTTTGTTCTTCTTATCTTGAACAAAAAACTTTTTCATTTTCCAAGATCTAAAACTAGCATGCAAATGCGGATGCAAAGATCCTATGTATTGGTAAAACTAAATATACATATAATGCTTCCTGTTCCATACATGAGTTATTTCACTTTATTTCAACATTTTTTTCAGAAGAGGACTTAGATCTGCGCGTATTGCCACCGCCGGTTAATACCAATAAAAGACAAAGTTCTGAACACATGGAATCAGCTTCAGCTAAGAAAACGAAAGCTGAAAAGTTTGATGCGTATGTATTTTTATTATTCTTATGATTTTAATATCCATTTTTTTTGTATGCAGCTAGCAACAATGTCTCGTTCTTTATAGATTGTTTGGAAACGAAGATGTTGACCTACGAACATTAACTCACCCTAAAGCTGGACGACCACCAACACCTCCTCCACCTGTAATATCTGGTGAAGATGGCAAAGATGGGTGGGCAAAACTGAAAACACCGTCAAAGAATGACAGAGAAAAACAAACTAATAATACTGACGATAAACGAGACAGTAGAGATCGTAATAGAGATAGATTGGGTAGGCTTAGGCTTTATAATAAACTTCCGGATGATCCTAAAGAAAGAAGAAGAACGCTATCGAATGAAGATCAAGATGGTAGATCAGGTCGTAGGGGTCGAGAAAATGATAAACCTGAAAAAAATGAAGATAGAAATATTGAAATAATAATGAAACAAGCGGCCGAACAATTAAATCAAGGATCTATCACAAAAACTCAATACAATACTCTTATCCAGGAGGTTTTGCATATGAGTGAAGATCGTAAATTGAGAGCTGCGCAAAGAAAAGAAAAAGAAGTAGGTTCTATCGTATGGGAAAAGGGTGTAAACTTAGATATAACTGGTCAAGCGGATCGTGCAACTACCTTTAGTCCTTCTAACGATAAAGAAATACTACGAAATAAAGATCACTCTATTCCAAGAAACCCGAATGGTCCTAGGTGGCAAAATCTACCATGGCAACAGCCAGGACCATGGGCTCATCCTCCAGGACCTCCATACGGTGGTCCACAGGGGCACTTTAACTCAGACTTTAGACCTGTTGGGCCGTGGCAAAATCCAAGACATTTTGGACCAATGCGCCCTGATTACCAATATCATGGTGGATTTAATCACACTATTGGCCCAAATCCTCGATTAGGACCTGGAATGATGGGTCCTAACGGGCCTCTCATGTCAAATCTTTTATCCAATGGCCCAATTGGGTCGATGGGTATGCCTAACCCAATATCACTATCGGCCATGAACGGGCCTGGAATGTTAATGAACAATGGACCAATGACGAATCTTATATCAAATCCAAATATATCATCGTTGAGTGCGACAAGAAATGTTTCACCGAATTCGTCATCGAAATACGATCTTGAAGAAAATGATCAAAATTACACGACGACAATGATGAAAAATCAAAATCCTCATAGTCGTGAATTACCACCCCCTGATCCCAAATTATTAGATGAAATTGCGAGGGATACTATGAAGTCTATAAACATTGATAGTATACCTCGCGAAATTAGATATTACGGCCAAACTGGAGTAGTTTTTATGAATTGGGACGATCCAAGAGAAATTGGATTCCAAGATGGTATACGACGAATTTTAATCGATGACAAAGATACTATAACTTGCGCATTTAATGATCAATACAAAGAATTTATATACGAAGGTGAAGTTCATAGGTAAGTGAATGCTATATTATTGGATGTTTTATTAATATCTAAATTTTACTGTATCATTAAAATTGTTCAATATTTGTAGAATTAAATTAGGTGCTCCTACCAGAGAATTATATGTTGATGATCGATGGTATGAATGTTACTTCGGCGGTATGCCTGTAACGGTAGATCTTGGTGGTAAAAAAGTTAGCGTCAAGTTGGAAGGACCTCCGCCCCATGTTAAAATTGGTACTGTAAAGAGGACCGATTTGGTAGTTGCTAAAATTAATCTTATTATTAATGCTCGGAACATGGTTCCCGTATTTTTGGATGCAAAGCCACAAATGTAAGATATCATTTCACAAGAATTATATACAAAGTGATTTTTTAGTATATTATAATGATGTATTTTTACAGATTTGAGATTGAAGGAAAGCCCCATACACTTGAATTTATAGATTCATTACAAACAGTTCTTTTGAATGGTCGACCATTTAAAGTCGAATTTGGAGGATTGCCTAAGCCAATTATTGTTAGGGATAAAAAACATTTCATAAGATTCTCGGTATTACCGAGAGGTGTTCGTCCAGGGTACGTTAAGATTGCAGGTATGAAAGGTGAAGAACCTATCGAAGCACCGCCTACACCACCTTTGATGACGCAAAAGCCAAAAGTTGATACAACATCAGCACCGACACAATTCTCTTCTATCGAACCTGAGTCGACATCACAGGATGGTTCTGATCTCAGATCTACTCCCAAACCGGGTAAATATTGCATTTACAAAAATGTATTACGTAAAACATACGATATATTTGGACATATAGCCGATATAATCGTTTACGTAATATTTCATTAGACTTGTAGCGAAAATTTGCTTTGTTTCAGATTTACAATTAGATATGTTATCTTCGGTTTTACCATCTGCGATGGCACCAGCATCTGGATTATCTTACCAGGCTGAGCCAGTGGAAAATCCACCTACGACTGCACCAGCGTTATCATTACCTTTGAATATGAACGAGTTGTTCCAAAGATTAGTTGAAACTGGTATTGTACCGAATCTTTCTGAACCGAAAAAGCAGGAAGAGGAAGAAAAGAAAGAACCAGAAATTATTCCTGTTTCGTTCGATAAGCCAGAAACGCTTAAAGTGTAAGTTTCCCATTAAATTAATTTTTGTATATAATTAATGTTTAATTTATGTTAATTTCTTACATGAAATGTTCTTTTCCACAGTAAACAACCAGCTATTGCAGCAGCATTGTATAGTGGTATGCAGTGTAGTTCTTGTGGTGCTAGATTCGCGCCTGAACTAGCAACGCGGTACAGCCACCATTTGGATTGGCATTTTAGACAAAATAGAAGAGAAAGAGATTCTGCGAGAAAAGCTCATTCGCGACCTTGGTATTATGATGTTAGCGATTGGATACAGTTCGAAGAAATTGAAGATTTGGAAGATAGAGGTACATATTTCATTTTAATAAAAAAATTTGTATCAAATTTTTATTGAAACAAATTTTTTTTTTTTGTCATAGCACAAAGCTGGTTTGAAACTGAAAAGCAAACCGCGGATACAGAAGGTATTGCTGCGGAAGATTCTCCTCAAGAAACGTTGCAACCTAGTGTTCCTACTGGATCCGACGAGGATTCCAGATGCCAAGTTTGTCACGATGCATTTGAACAGTTTTATAATGAAGAAAAGGAAGAGTGGCATTTAAGACCTGCAATTAATTTTGAAGGAAAAAATTACCATCCATTGTGTCTTGATGATTACAAGGTTAGTTTAATTTTGATGTCCGTCCTATTTATATTCAAGTTTTCTGTCAGATATTCGACGAATATCGATGTGTTTATTAATAAATTTTGTATTTGTTGCATTCTTACAAAAATAGGAAAAGATGTGTCTTGTGGTATGTGCTTCTTAATAATTAATAGTCATATTGCACTTACAGAAAGTCTTTCCACCTACAAATATAGTACAAATAATTAGATACTACAGAACGTAATTAAATGCCGCGTCATATTTTTATTTTATTTATTTATTTATTTATTTATTCTTTATTTTTAAATATCTTTTGTGTATATGATTTCCTGCCATGTATTGATTTCAAGTATTTGTAGACAAGTAGTTAACGAAGGTAATAATAATTTGGATCCATCAAGGTCATTATAAACTTAATGATTTATGGTACAAATAATATAAATTACACCTACAACTTATATGTTTGCATAAAATGTTGTTGCACGTTTACAGTTGTCACATTTTATTTCGTTTCTATGTCATCGAGATCAAAAATGTAACAATACTTTACTTTTCTTTACACTATTAGAGAGCTTTGGAAAAATCTGCGTTAGCACTTGAAGAAACAATTGAGGAGATGGAGGACGAAAAGAAGGAAAATCCCGATGAAACATTTGCAGAGGGAAACAAGACTGACGAATTAAGCGTGGAAGCTAAATTCGAAACAGTAGAGCCATCGGATGAAATAATAGAAGAAGATGTACAACAAAAAGAGCCTGAAACAGAGAATAAAGAAGAACCTATGGTTACAGATAATTTAGATTCCGAACAAGTTGAAAAAACGGAAGGACAAGAATTTGAATCTAGTGAGAAGGATATTGCTGAACAAGTAGAAAAGGATGTTGCATCCGTGACAAACGAAATGGATGCATCTGAAACAGAAAATGTAGACAAATCTTTTGAAAATATCAAAATTAAAGAAGAACCGATTGATGAACCTGAAGAGCAGCTAGAAGAACACTTTGATTTTACTGGTGTTGAAGTTAAGGATGAACCTATTGATCCTGAACCAGGTACGTGTTGTACTTACATGATATATACTTACATTGTAACTAAATATGTAATTATACATACTAATTTCATTAATGTTTATACAATAATTTTACAAATAGAACCGGAAGAAACCATATTAACTGAGCCTGCAACGGTAGACACAACCCATGCGGCTGTAAAAAGTTCTATCGATGGAAATGTGGAATTGGATTCTACACCTGCGGCAATTCCAGCAGCGCCGTCCCGAATTAAAATTAACATTACGAAACCATTGTGTGTCAATAAAGAACCGGAAGAATCTAAGGAAAAGGAAAAACATGTTGTTGAAACACCTACTGAAGAAATAATAGAACCTTTGGTGCCTGCCTCTATTAAACCTGCATTGCAAGGTAGAAAACTTTCTGTTTTACCTCCTGTGGAAAGAGGGAAAGAGCTATCTGGACTCTGCTCGATTATGTAAATAGTGTATGTAATGTATTTGAAGTATACGTATGCTTGCACGTGTGTAAAAGTGAAAATTTGTGTGATTCGAATGTATTTTATGTTTAGCGCTACTTAAAATTAAGTATCGATACATTGTACATCACATTTGTGCAACTTATACGACTTGATACGATACGATTGCAAACTTCGTCTTTTCTTTTTATGTATGATTCATTTTTTCTTACTTTTTTTTTCTATTTCGTATGTTGGATTTTATCTACCTATACGTCGTTAATCCATTAATGTGGTAATATATTAATCTTTTTAACAAGCATCGTTCTTTTGTTCAAATATCATGTCGTATAAGTTAATGCGTGTGCTGTAATGTGTGAGAGTATTAGCGTATGCGTGTATTTAGTTTTTAAATCTTAATTAAGCTAAAAAGAGAACAAGAACTGTATATATTTAATGTAATCGAAACGGTTTAATTAGAATGAGGTATGGTATAGTAGCATTCCCAACAATATTGAGTGCAATTACATTTCGTGACAGAAAAATTGTCAGAAATGTACACTGATATGCACAGGACTCATCGAGAATTTCATACCGTTTGTACTTTGTAAAAATATTCAAAAGTTATACGACATTGTTTTCTAGAAGCGTCAGCTCCATTATGACTTTACAAAGCACGAAAATAAGGTCCCATGAGAAATAATGAAAAATTACCCAATTCAGTTAGGTGTACAAATTGTGTGATATAATATTGTTGACTATAATGTATATAATACCAACATTAAAATAATCCCGACGATATTGGGTAAGGAAAAAAAAAGTTACTACTAGAGGAGGATTATTTTGTTGTATAAAAAAATCTTGTTAATTATTTGGGGGTCTGATTTTCTTTGATTGCTTATTTATGATCCTAAATTTACCTTTCTAAAATATCCTTTATGACACTCATGAATACTGACAAACTTGAAATTAAAATTTTTAATCATACAAATATTTCAACAAATAAAAACGTATTAATAAGAAAGTTATTCTTTAGTTAAAATTTGTTTCGGTATTCAATAAAACTTATTTTTAGAAAAAAAGGTTTATCTAAGTTAATGTTCACTCCTTGTTCTTCATATAAAAGAACTTTGTAGTATTGAAAGTTAATAAAATAAATTTAATAATCACCTTTGCTTGTATTTTATAATACCTTAATCATTCTATTACTTTAATACTAATAATGTATAAGTTTAGTCATCATGTATACAATAAAACACTTATGTACAAAATTTGTATTAATTATCTTGCACACATGTTCTATTCCTTGCCTACAATAATTGTTTTTATCAAATGTTTTAATAAGAAATAATATAGTTTTGTGTGGGGAAATCAGGTACACAACAGTCTTCAAAACTTTATTCATAAACTGCAATTATGAGGCCACCTTGGGAAAGGAAGAGTATCTTTGATATTTGGGATATTAAACAGGCATTGTAAAAATCTTTCAAACCCCATTCCAAAACCTCCTGTGGGAACATTGCCATATTTACGAAGTTCTAAATACCAAGAAAGATTAGATGTTAAAGGTAATTTTGATTGTAATTTTTCATAATCATCTTCACGCAAACTGCCTCCTACTAATTCTCCTACATTAGGTACTAAGAGATCCATTGCAGCAACCTTTAGAGAAAAAGTAACATATATACCCTTACAATGTTTATCACTTTAAAGTTATATCTATCATTCTAGAAATTTGTTACCTTTGAAGCATCATTTTCACACTCTTTCATATAAAAAGGTTTACTTTCTTTTGGCCAATTTACAATAAATATAGGAATATTGTTATTATGTTCTATTAAAAATAATTCATGCTCCTTAGAAAAGGTTCCAGATATATTGGACTCTTGAAAACTTTTTAAGTTAGCTTTTAAAATATCAACTGCTTCATCATATGTCATACGTGTAAAGGTTTTGTTCAACCACTGTATTTCCTGACACTGCATTTCATGCATGTCAGAAGCACCTTTTTCAAGTATATCTTTAGTTACATTTTTAATCAATAGTTCAACTTCATCCATTAAAATATCTATACTATTAATAAATGCTAATTCAACTTCTAACATACGAAATTCAGATAAATGTAATCTTGATTTAGAGTTTTCAGCTCTAAATGTTGGTCCAAAGGTGTAGACCTTTGTAAGTGCTCTGAAAAGTTTTGGAGTTCATGTATAACTTAATAATTTGGCAATATTTGACTAATTATTATTTTTAAAATTAGGTACCTCACAACAGCTTCTAGATGTAATTGGCCAGAAACTGTTAAAAATGTTTTAGCATTGAAATAGGTTTCTTCTTCTGAAACATCTTTTGTTTGCATTGCTTTTAATATGTCTTTAGAAGATGGTTTTACTAAAAACAATTCACCAGCACCTTCACAATCATTTGAAGTTAAAATAGGTGTATGCACATTAATAAAACCTTTACTTCTTAAATGATTTTCAATAGATGCAGATGCTATATCACGCAACCTTAGCAAACATGAAAATGTTTTAGTTCTTGGTCTTAAATGCAAATACCTTCTAACATATTCCTCAGAATATGTTTTTCTCGGAGCAAAAGGATATCCATCCATTATATCACATGTACCGATTACAACAAGATTGTCTGCATGTAATTCAATCCTACCATTAGGAGCTAAAGCTAACTTGCCTTCTGCCGTGATACTACTTCCATAACTTAACTTATCAGATTCAATGTTTTTGGGCACAACAACTTGAAACAATTTAGGAGTTGATCCATCCGCAATATCGATAAAAATATTGTTTTTCATCTTCCTGACTGCATGAACCCATCCCTATATTTTCAAAATATTTCGACTAATATCACGGATAATAAGATGTAAAACAATACAAAAAATAAAAATTTCACGCATTCGGTGTAAAGATTTTGGTATAATGTAACATTTAAACGAATAACGCATTTAAAAAAATAATATAATACGAGCTAACCTGTACTTTAACAAGTTTCCCAGCATTACTTTCTAAATCAGTATCATGTATCCGTAACATACTATGTACATGGCACTTAGGAAAGTGAAAATATGCGGGAAACAAACTTCTACTGAATCTCGAAAATATTTTAAGAGACATTTTCTCACAGGTTATTAAAATTTTCTCATACGCATTACACAAGTGGAGATGATTGAAATGGTGCACATCTGGTTACCCTGCAAGTAGTGACAGTCAAGAAGAATTTCCACCACCCACTACTGCATCAGTCGTTAGGATGCATTATGCCTAATTCACAGGAACACTAAAAAATTTTCTCAAATAAATACAACTTTTAAAAACAAGCTTGTTTATTTTATAAACAATGATTTTCTTACACTTTGTAGATTTAGATGACTATTGAACTTAAAGTAAACGTGTGTTTAATCCATGCGCGTTTAATGCACGATTGCTGAAAGCCCGAATGGTGCATTTAACAGTCTTCCTTCCTGAAAAGAGATATTATAACAAAAGAAATGTTTAACAATAGTAAGTAAAGTTATAACTTAAATGCTAATCGTAGCTATTAGCTCGGTATCATTTTCTAAAAATTTTTTAAGAAATCTTCAGAAAACAATATCGATTACCAGGTCACACCACGTGGAGGTTGCTACGACAGTGACCCACCCTAACTCCAAATCCCTACCACCCTCCAATTGCAATACCTCATTTATCGGAAGGATAAATGAGTTTTGACTCTACTTAGCCCGTTGGCTCGCAAAAATATACAAGTTCTGTACCATAGTATAGCAAAGAACTTGTATCGCACGCACACACGCGTTACATCTTAAAATTTAATACGCTCATGGGAGCCCCCACTCACACTCATACTAACGCACGCGTACCTCTCATTCTAAGATTGCACTCATATAATCTATAACGCCGTAAAAAAGCAAAGGGGAAGAAAAGAAAGTTAGAAGAACTTTCTACTAGAAGCTAAGAAAGTTAGAAGAACTTTCTATTAAAAAGAAAAGAAAGTTAGAAGAACTTTCTGTCAAAAAAGGGGATCAGTCTTTTTCGCCAAGTGAACCTCGCCTTCCATGGGTCAAAGGGTAGTCCATAGTGGCTTACGTGAACCACGAGACAGAGATGAACCGAAAATACTGGCAAGAACGAGTGACACATCCGCGGAGGGTTTCCCATTTCTCCCCGCTTGCGTTTGAAGCAAGTCTGACCGCAGAGAGGAAACCCCTGCCGTGAGGCGGCAGATCGAGATGGTTCATCAATCGATCGGCCCCGCAGAGATGTGTCCCTGGCGCTACACCAGCACTTGCAGCTCACCTCTGCCGCGTGTTCACAGCGCTATGAACCCCCAATGATCCACTTGGGTTCGGAACAGATTGACAAAAAATAACTGGGTATACTACAAGCTAACGCGTACAAAGTTTGAGAATTGTGAAGATGAGTGCAAGTTAGAATGAGAGGCACTTACAGGGACCCACCCGCCCGCCCACGAGCATACAACTTAAAAGTAACTTAAAGCTTAATCGACTTAAAACTAACGCATGCATCCCTCGATGATCCCACGATGATCGATGTCTTCAATCTTCGTGTATAATATTCATGCATGATATGAAAGTACCCTTTAACCCTTATTAAAAACCAATCAAATAACAAACAATATAGTGGAAGAAATGAAATAAGGAATAGTCGTGAAAACTTTAGAGCAAGAAATAAAATAGCAAATAGTCTTGAAAACTTTGGGACAAGAATTAAAACAGAGCAAAGACTTGAAAATTTCGATACAAGGAATAAAATAGAGAGGAGACTTGAAGACTTCGGACCCAGAAATAAATTAGCAGAATGTTGACAAATTCGGAGCAAGAAATACAATAGATGAAAGACTTGAAAACTTCGAAGCAAGAAATAAAATAGAGAAAAGACTTGAAAATTTCGGTACAAGGAATAAAATAGAGAAGAGACTTGAAACATTTGCACAAAGAAATAAAATAGAGAAGACTTGAAAACTTCCAAGCAAGAAAAAAAATAGAAAGAAGTCCTGAAATCTTTGAAATAGTAAATAAAATCATTTAAAATCTGAAAAACTCAAACTAAATAGGTCCTGCATCCTGTACTCACATTTTCGCACACTCACGCATACTACAATACTTAAAACAAAAGCCCTAAATGTGCCTTTTGTTCTAAAATTGCACTCGTATAATTTAAAACTTTGTAAAGAAAAGGGTTGAAGAAGAAAGTTGGAAGAACTTTCTTTTAAGTTTGCAATTGACAATAAAAATGATAGGTTATTACTACTAATCTACTAATCTGATATGTAATAAGTTAAAAAATTGTAAAGATGAGTGCAAGTTAGAACAGAAGGCACAATTTGCGCAAGCTTTTCGTCACATATCGTGACGAAAAACCTGCGCCTGAGCCCACCCTTCCTCCCACAAGCTCGGAATTAGAATAAAACTAATGTACTGAACATAACTTATAAAAAATTAAATTCTGAAACAGACAAAAATTTGTTAACATAGAAAATTAGGCAAAGGAGTGAAATATTTTAAATCAAATCGCGAAATAAAACCGTAGCCCTCAGCTCGGTATAGTTTTCTAAAGACTAAAAAATCTTTAGAGAACTATACCGATTACCGGGTCACACCACGTGGAGGTGGCTACGATAGTGACCCACCCTAACTCCAAATCCCTACCACCCTCCAAATGCAACCTCATTTATCAGAAGGATAAATGAGTTCTGACTCTACTTAGCTCATAGGCTCGCATATACAAGTTCTTTACCACAATCCAGTAAAGAACTTGTATCACACTCACACACACATACATTAATTTAATACTAATCGCATGGGATCCCACACACACACGCTTAACTTATTCTAAACGCCGCACGGTACCTCTCATTCTAAGATTGCACTCAAATAAACTATGACAAATACAAAAAGCAAAGGGAAGAAAGTTAGAAGAACTTTCTGACAAAAAGAAAAGAAAGTTAGAAGAACTTTCTGACAAAAAGAAAAGAAAGTTAGAAGAACTTTCTGTGAAAAAAGGGGACCATTATTTTTCGCCAAGTGAACCTTGCTTTCCATGGGTCAAAGGGCAGTCCATAGTGGCTTACGTGAACCACGACGGCAAAGATGAACCGAAGATACCTTTGGCAAGAACGAGTGATACACCCCAGTTGGCGGAGGGTTCCCATTTCCCCCAGCGCTCTCGCGTCTTACCACAGAGAGGATACCCAGACCGTGATGCCCCTTGGCAGAATGGCGGCGGGTCGGGGAGGCACATCAGAGTATGAGAGGTGCCAACCCCGATCCGCCCCGCCGGGCAAAGAATATCACTCGCGCTACACCGGCACTTGCAGCTCACCTCTACCGCGTGTTCACAGCGCTATGAACCCCCAATGATCCACTTGGGCGCAGAACGATTGACAAAAAATAAGTGGGTATACTACAAGCTAACGCGTACAAAGTTTGAGAATTGAGAAGATGAGTGCAAGTTAGAATGAGAGGTACTTACAAGGACCCACCCGCCCTGCCCACGAGCACACTTAACTTAAAACTAACGCACGCATGCAATTAACTTAAAACTAACGCACGCATACAATTAACTTAAAACTAAAGCACGCATCCCTCGATGGTCCCTCGATGATCCCTCGATGGATGTCTTCAATGATGACCTATTCATTACCTACAGAATAATTAGTCGTAACACTAAA
Organism: Megachile rotundata; assembly: GCF_050947335.1. NCBI lineage: Eukaryota > Metazoa > Arthropoda > Insecta > Hymenoptera > Megachilidae > Megachile > Megachile rotundata. The sequence continues at coordinate 8,777,467 of NC_134994.1, forward strand.
AAGAAGAAACGGAGAAACAAATGCAATGTTAGTAACATTATAATATTTATTCATGCACAATTCATGTCGACTCAATAAAAGTGCACCTGTAAAATATACATTATACTTGAGAAATATTCAATTACTTAATTAAAATAAAAACCTGAAACATCTGAACGAAATTAAGACAAACACGAATTATTAAAATATGAACCTGAAACATCCGAATAAAATTAAGACAAACATGAGTCGCTAAAATAAATACCTGAAACATACAAATACAATGAAGACACATATGAATAAATAAATTGCTTACATAAAATTGAAACCTGAAACATACAAAAATAATTAAGACAAATATGAAACATTGAAAATTACTTACATAAAATTAAAGCCCTAAATGTGCCTTTTGTTCTAAAATTGCACTCGTATAATGTAAAAGTAAGTAAAGAAAAGAGTAAAAGAAGAAAGTTGGAAGAACTTTCTTTTAAGTTTAAAGCATCTGTCAATAAAAATAATAGGCTACTACTACAAACTAATATCTAACAAGTTAAAAAATTGTCGTCAAGATGAGTGCAAGTTAGAACAAAAGGCACTTACAATTTGCGCAAGCTTTTCGTCACATATCGTGACGAAAAACCTGCGCCCGAGCCCACCCTTCCTCCCACAAGCTCGGAATTAAAAAACTAATGCATTGAATGGACTTACCAAAAATTAAATTCTGAAACAGATAAAATTTTATTAAGACAAATATAAATTATTTCATTACTTACGTGAAATAAAAATCTGAAACAGACAAAATTCTATTAACACAGAAAATTGTGGGCGGAGGAGGAAAATTTTTCTTTATTTCATACAAGAATTTCAAAGAATACGAAACGCAATGAAAATTGCGGATTTGAGGAAACGACAGAATTGAGCAAAGAAGAAACACTAAAACCGACAAAAATTTGAGAAAAGAGAGCATTAACTTATCAAAAAATAAAATCTGAAACATACAAAATTTTATTATCTCGTATAAAATGATACGAAAAGAAGTGAAACAACCCTATCAAGAAACAGGAAACACAATGACAATTACGAAATTAAGATCAATCAACAATAAAACAATTTATTCAAAATCAATTGCTGAAACAGAGAAAAATAATTAACACATAAAAATCGGGGAAATTAAAATCGCGAAGGGGTATACAAATCTCGAAGCTCGAAATAAACTCGTGAAGGGATATAAAAATCTCGAATCTCAAAATTTAATCGCGAAGGGATGCAAACATCTCTAATTTCGTACTGTAATCGCGAAGGGATACAAAAATCTCTAATCTCGAAATTTAATTGGGCGGGCATAAAAATCTCGAATCGCAAAGGGATACAAAAATCTCTAATCTCAGAATTTAATCGCGAAGTTATGAAAAAATCTTTAATCTCGAAATTTAATTGGGAGGGCATAAAAATCGCGGGTGGCTTTGCTCGTAAAAATTCGAGCAAAACGATACATTTTGTATCGTTCAAAAAAACACATGTAAAATAGAAAAAAATAATTAGCGAGCATAGTGACAAAATGACTCTCCATCCTAAGATGGACAGCCATTGATAGTTCCCCTCTTCTTTGGCAATTTTGCCGGGGCTCTTCGGCATATAGCCTCTTCTCTCTTCGGCAAAGCCTCACAAAATTCACTCGCGAAATTTTACGGTAACTCGGACATTCTTAGTTTTCAATTACATAAATTCTCAATTTCGGTATCAATGTCCATAAACAGATAGCAGACAGTTTTATTAGAAATAAAATTGTACAACTATCTGTTTATTTCGATCGATAAAAAAATCGAAATTTTGTGTAACATATAATAAGTTAGTTTGATAAGAAAGAAAAATTACTGAAAGTAAAAAGATACGACCAGCGATTCTTAGAATGCGCTGTCCGTAAAAGAATGTCCGAGCAGAATATTTTAGTTCACTGCACTTCACTTCACTTTATACTTCATTTTTGCAGTCGGATCTAGAACCCGACTGCGACTTACAAACTAAAAGGCCTGGCCTGAACGAACAATCGAGTTCAAGAGAATATTAAATAAATTCATATTTAATATTTTTCTCTTCTCGATTTTTCGTGAACCCCCCAGATGCAAGCATCTCACGTGTGAGAGAGGAGGAAAGAGAAACGTGAAAGCTTGCTCTGGCCCTACCTACTTAAAACTAACTCATTCACACCAGAAGTAAACTACCTGCCTGCCTATCGCTATATTTAAAAAATTGCAAAGTCCATTCTCACAAAAACACACTCCACGGTTCTCACACATACCACCCGGGTGCAAAAAAGCCTAATCCTAGGGAGTACGTCCCGGGACGTCTCCGACACCCGAGTTCAATACTACATTCACACTCTAAGTTCATACCTTTTTGCTGAAATCGATCGACAATCGACAGTGAACATACATATTTCATTTTCTTATTCTTTCGAATATTCAATGTAATATGTACATGTAGTAATTTTAACTACTAATTCAATTTTCTAACTTAATCAATTTATATAACTTTGAAATGACTCTACTTGCATTTTGTATGCATTTTCAAATGACTCGACTTGCATTTGTATGCACTTTCAAATAGAATTTTGCAAAATTTTAAAAATAAATCTATAGTTTAATCGACACAAGGTCCACGACCTAACCACACACACACGTGTAACTTGTGTCGATAATTCACTGTCAATTTGTCGATCGCCAAACATCTTAAAACTAAACCGTGTCCACCTGCCCTAACTCATGCGAGTAGCATCTAAGCACGCGCATGAATTTAGAGCATAAAAATGAACACGGCCAATCATATTTTCACCTACCAGTTTTCTTCATGTGTGCTGAAAATCCTGAGCTAAAAAACTTGATTACAAACATGCTAATAAAGCGTCTTCCAGCAAAAATTGACTCTAACTTTAAAAAATGTTCAAAATGGAAAATGGAAGATCACTTTGCAAAAATCTAAGTATGTCGGTTGTTTCATTTTTAACAGATTTGTGATATCAAAGTAAATTTCTAAATGACTCAAACATTCGTAAATAACTTTGATATCGAAATCTGTTTCTCGCGATACTTTCTTGTACATTTATTTAAAACATTTTCACGCGTACGTAAAAATTAAAAGTGACTCTATAACTTTATAAAAGCGACTCGATAACTACTGTGAAATCGGAGGGTCATCCGACTTCTATGTACTAATTTTAATTTTAAATTGTAAAGAAGTTAAAACGCGATGTACAAGAAAGCCCTGACCTGATCTAATAAATATAATAAACAGTTTGTACGAATTTTACACGATCGTACAGTCGTGGTCACTATGCTCGCTCAAGAATATAAAATACAACCAGTTCCCGTGTCGTTTCGGACCATTCGTCCTACGACATGATGGGAACCGGAGGAACCGTAAAGCATGCGACTCACCGATCGTTGACTTGCATCACTGCGATCGTTTTACTGTCAAGGCATCTGTGACGTCTGGGAGGCATTGCATCTTAGAGGTTGATTGACTGCATCATTGATTGGTTGCTTGGCTGCATCATTGGTTAGTTGCTTTCATCAGATTTGGATGTGGAAGTGGCGGGTTGTCCAGGTTGTGGTGTGCCCTTCTGTAATCATAAATAAATCACAACTATTAATTAACTGTATTTATCGATTTGCATTTTGATTAACATATATAATTTTTTGATATATTTTCTACTTGTGCAAACATTTAATAAGCGTTTGTGGTATACAAATACATAGAGGCATGCATGCAGAACTAGGTACATTACAGAATTCGGTTATAAATTTGCAAACGTTCGTCAATATCTGTCACAACGTGAAATCTTGTATAATATTTGAAAGTTTCGAAATACTTGGGTAATTGTTTTAGAGAGCATGTTAGAACGTTTGCAAAAATATAACGGAAGCATTCAAACAATCACTACATAAAGTACATCAAAACATCAGTAACAGTTTGTAAAATCATTTAAATAATAACTACATAAAGTACACCAAAACACCAGTCATAGTTTGTAAAAGCATTCAGATAATCACTACATAAAGTACACCAAAACACCAGTAACAGTTTGTAAAAACATTTAAATAATCATGACACAAAGTACATAAAACACCAGTAATAATTTGTAAAAACATTTAAATAATCATGATACAAAGTACACCAAAACACCAGTAATAATTTGTAAAAATATTCAAATAACCACACCACAAAATACACTAATAAATTCGTAGACACATGAGAAACCACACAATAAATCGTGTTAACATATTCATATGTGCATGCACAATCACATGTAGTAACCCACTATTAAACACTGTGACACATGAGGAACCACACCATAAATCGTATTAAAATATCCATATACACATGCACTATCACATGTAGTAACCCACTATTAAACACTAATGCACATGTGGAACCACACCATAAATCGTATTAAAATATCCATATACACATGCATAACCACTTGTAGTAACCCACTATTAAACACCATGACACATGATAAGCCACGCCATAAATCGTATTAAAATATCCATATACACATGCACTATCACTTGTAGTAATCCATTATTAAACACCATGACACACGATACACCACACCATAAATCGTATTAAAATATCCATATACACATGCACTATCACTTGTAGTAATCCATTATTAAACACCATGACACACGATACACCACACCATAAATCGTATTATTACACCCCCATATGTATGCACAAATATTTAATAAAACACACTAAACACTTGCACTAGTGCATTAGGTAACACTAAGATGAGCACACAATCCGATATTTAAATCGTTGACTCGTACCGGTATATAACGAAAGGGTTGATCCGACCTCCTTTGCAACTGCGAATAGACTGATTATCAACGACCTTCTTCAAGTGCAAACCGAGGGATTAACAACAGGTAGTCCGCGGTGCCCAGCCAGCTGTGACGACACGCACCGCTGGCGACTACCTGCATCGATGCGAACTTCTATCTCTTGCCTAATAATTTTTAATATCATATTTATTTATTTATTTAATAAATTATTATTGCAACTATTAAAATTTATTATTTTTTATAATTTTTTTCGTGCATGATATTTGTTAATTATTATATTGAAATTTATTTTCTTATAATTTTTTATTTTTCAATTAACTATTTATCGAATTATTATGTTTTTAAAAATTTATTATCTTTTTCATTTTCACGCGTGTATATCTTGCAAAATATTTACTGATTATTGTATAATTTTTAATTTGCGATTATTTAACAATTCAGTTATTGTTATATTATTTTTTATTCATTTTTATAAATAAATTATTATAATTTTTTTTTTTACTTCTACGCTTTGACGTGGTTTTTCGGAAATTGTTATATTTACTTTTTGAAGTATGAATAAATTTTAAGCTCTTTCGAGAAGTATATTGAATTGATTTAAATTAACATTTTTATTGAAAGCATTCCCATCACTTTTTTCAATTCACATAAATTTTGCCATTAATGTACGAGTAAGATTGCTCGGTATAAGGCGATAACGTTTTATAATAGAAATTTTTATTACTATAATTGTATCGAAAGGTAATCGATAACGGCATGATCTTAGGAAGTTATAATTGATTCTCCTTGACGAGCATAGACTTTGTTGCACTCGAATAAATAGATAGGTCAGGATGAAATATCATTTCTATAGCTGATATCACGACATTGTACAAACATGGAATACACGTCATTAAATATTACAGTGGCATGATAGGACAGATTTAAAAAATACGAACGTAAGCTTAAATACGTGAAACTTTTTATAAGAAGTATAGTTTTCATATTAAGAACGTGAGAAGAATTCTACTCCTATTTATTCATAGCTTTTCCATTTCATCTTCGAAATAAATTCTTTGACATAAATCTCGTGATACTTTTACACGAAAGTTGATCAAATGTGTTAATTAGGTATTTCTTTAATATGAAGTATGAAATCTAATATGAACATCGTCAATTATAATAAATAACTTATTTAGAAATAGAGTGATAAAGAATAAGTAAGTTGTTCAAAGTTATGTTGGCATTAATCCAGATGCAGGAGTGTTTCCACCAATTCTGGAACGGTTCGCTTTACAACTGAGAGTCACGCTACTGAAAGTAGGTTCGCAGTGATAAAAGATGTATTCGACAAAGATAAAAATCTGGGCAAATCCGAAACAGTTCAGACTAATTACGTTTCGTCATGATTGTCCCAAAACTTTTCTCGAGTAGCCTAATTATACCGGTATTTTTAAAAATACTTAATTGCTTCAGTTTCGGTAAAGTAATACATCGACTCATCGTTAGTGTTTAAAGTTATCAAAAGCGAGAGGAACTGAAATAATTACTGTGCATATATTTTGTACCGTTCAAAATGGCAGATTTATTTCCTTTTAAAAAAAAAGATTGTCAAATATCTTACAAAGGTTTACAAAGACTTCCATCGACGTGTCTTTCCTGACATTGCACCCTAAGTCACCATTAATCGTGGGGGTATTAAGAGATGGTAAAAAGTAGAGTCCAACGAATGGTTCCGCGTTATATATTTTCCATCGATCCTCTTAGCAAGAAAACTCTGATGAAGAGTTTTTATTACTCTCCTTTGGCTTCCCTGCTTTGTCTCCAGTCTGTTTTTGAAGATGTTCTGCACGTTTTAAACATCCATAGGCAATTAAAAAGTATCCTTGATATCAAGTTTCGATAAATAAAAAACGCATATTGTTTATTATTTATTTGATACACAATAGATTCACGCACACGTTTTACAAATGCACACAGGATTAACATTGTTTTGATACAGAAGGCTATCGTAGATAAATCGGTACGTGATTGCGCAAATGTCAATACATAAAAATCCCGGAGTTTGCGAGAACGATGAATATTCAGTGGTAAAATAGTTCAAATCGTTTCGAATGCAATAGAAGTGTATTAGGTTGAATATACATAGTTACAAAGCGTGAGCTCGTCAGTGTATACTATGTTTATACGATTTAACTGTTTTACTTAAATTAAAAACATTTGTACATATCTGTGAATCCCTTTCTGACCCTTAATCTTAGAATTCCACGATCTTGCTCTTATTCCAGCTAGAAAACTAATTCCAACATGCAGTTCTTCGAATTTCCATAAAATCGCTTCACAGTTCAATTGACTTGCAAAGTATCTTACGTACCTTGCGTTTCGCTTCATTCCACATTTCTAAAACACATTTCAGAACTACCTGGATCGATTCTAGGAAACATGTAACATCCAGGCTTTCGCGGAGCTCCAGCAGGAATTTTGGGATACGTAAATATCTTTTGCCGGGGGTGGTTTAGAAGCTCGTTTCACTCATAAGGGAAGCAGTATTTTATGAAGGTTTACAGCACACGATGAAATTCATTACGCATACATTCTTCTGCTAAAACATGTAACCACACTTGCATCGAACCCTTATTTACAACAAATAAATATCGATCAAATAAGTGTCTCGTTCGAAACGCTTTCACCCTCAAACATTAGACGCTTCAGTCCATTTCTCGTATAAATGATAGACGAAGATTTCTTCAATTCTCCCGTACAACTTTCCTCGATACTCTCGGTGGTCTTTTTGTTGTTCGATGGATTTGCGACGAATTTCCTTTCGCTGTTTCCATCAGTCTTTAGTCAAACCGCCGTATGCAAATTGTTCTTCAGCAGCTTCGACTCCACGTGTCTGTGTTCGATAGAAAAATTAAAAATGTAACAATAACTGCTGTTGAATAAAGATCATTAAACTTTGGTTACGGTAGTTCATTATTCTAAGGAACTTTTTAGTGACGAATATTTGAGCTTACCTCATAGGAGACACCTGAGACTCGATTCTGGTTCCAGTGGCTGAAACCATGCTTGAATGTCTCATGCTACTAATAGCGGACCTGCTGATGTGCTTTCTGGAAGAGTAGCAACACGTCTCCTTAAAAGCATCTCGATATTTAGCACTGATCAGATTATATAGAATTGGGTTTATGGTTGCACTGAAGTAATACAGGCAACCAGTGAGTGGGTATAACCATCGGTCTATATCTGGTGTACCGATATTGTATGCAGTCATTATTCGTTGAACGTGAAACGGAGCCCAGCAGATGAAAAACGTTACTACCACAGCACCTGTAAATTAAAAATTGTATAGATTAATTTTTGGAAATTATCTCATACTTGTGGTAAACGTGTTCGATTACAATCTAGGCTGAACAAGTGTGGTGACATTGAATTGAAAATTTCGATGTTTGTACGATAAAGTAAACAAGTTGGTACACGATTGAAATAAGATTGAAATTGTAAAAATACAAACGGGTTGTTTGGTTAAGACATTTACTGAGAATTCGTATGGTCTTCCGAAGCTGAGCGTGCTTATTTTCCCCGTGAACAAATCCTTCAACGTTTAGGACGAAGCTCTCGGTTTGTATTCGCAGACATATTCGTGTGTAAAACACTGCGATGAATGCCATCGGTAAGAGGAAGAAACAGAAACAGCTGAGCCCGTACAGAGGAAAATTAGGTATGTCATTAGTTTTCATCACGCAGATCGCGGACTCGCTCGAGTATCGGTTCGATTCTGAAAATAAAAAATAAACTGCATTTGCACAGTCCTAAGAGAATATTTATATCAAATCAGACTATGTTCGATGCCATAACTAATAACTATTTAATAAAATAAAATAAATATAAATCTAAAATCACACGAGTGAATAGAAGTGACAGGAAGGGTAAAGCACTTTTGAAACACGACACGTACATCGAACACATTGGAAAACGATTTCCACGCTCGTTTCGTGTTCGCCGCTCTCGTGTTTTCAATTGTATGTGATTACAGTTCATGCGCCTAGTGTATATATTTATTGCGTCATTGGTTCGATGTGGGTACAGTAAATTTTCAATCGAAACGAGAACTATTTAGATCGATATTCCCGATTTCGAAAGGATCGTAAATGAATACGAGTCTGCAATTTATTTCTTCCAATACCTTCGAGATATCGGTTTTCGAATTAAAAAATATATCGTCGGAGAACGTGGAAATTCGGAACGAAGTAGAAACTCACTTGGTGGATATTCAACGAAATCAAGATTGATGTAAACAGCGATCGGTAGAGCTGAAAAGGAGGCTATCATCCAAGCAACCAAGATAAATCGCATGGACCGTTTCAGATCTTCGCTGTTTTGGCGAAATGGATGGCAGACTGCCATATATCTTTCTATCGCGAAGCCCACGATAGTTAGCACTGACACGTAAGAGCAGCTTCAACAAAGAAAAATGATATTCGTAAAGTGTCCTTCTTTCAAATTGTTCTCTTGACGAATTGCATCGACTCACATTTCGGAGACGTACGCTCGTAATTTGCACATAACCAATCCCCATTTCCATGGGTATTGTTCCCAATACTCGCCCAGTTCGTGTGGTAAGCCTGAAAAAGAGAATTGAAAGAATCTTTTATTGGTAATCGATATAAAAGACATTATGGTCGAATCGTACTCAATGAAAAGGATTTACGAGTGCATTTTACCCTCTGCTTTATGATCCTTTTACCGTCGGGTATTCAGAGGGTTGCTAATTAAATTGAAATGTTTTGTACGAGGCGCCTGAGGGAACAATGTAAAACAAGAACGAATGAAAGCAAAGAAATTAGAACGAAACGCGTTGAAATCTTTGCCAAAGCGAAGACGCGAGTTTCGAGTGTCATTAATTCAAAGTCGTGGCACGGAACATGGCACTTTCTTAATCTAATTACACCAATAAGTCGCATCCTTCGAGTCGTTGACTTGGCCAGTAAATTTCGGGTGGCCCCATTTATTGCGAAATATGTCAACCATTATCTTCACCCCGAATGCGGTTTAATTAATGCAACGTTTAGGTGTGCCGCAATAACGCTCGAGACTCGTGCAACAAGGAGATCGTTAAGAAGTCGATCGATTCTTTATCAATATTTTACAGCGTTGTACTCGGAGAAAAACAAACATATTGATAGCATAATATACGGTATTTTCTGTTCGGAACCGAAGGATTCTTTCCTCCACCCGAAAGAAAAATAGAACCCTGATCGAACAGAGTTCCGCAACAGCTATTCGGTGATACATATTGTATAAAATCGAGATCGTCGTAGATAAGAGTCGTGTAATGGAAAAGTGATATACGACGATAGGACATAAATAATGAGAAATTTGCTTCGCGCCTCGCGATCACGTGTAATATATTGTACGCAGCATTAAGTATGGGAAACAACAAATATACCGTGCAATATATACATCGTCCAGAAAATGGTAGGAATTTGTGAACAGAAAGCGAGCAACGAAACAGCGAATAAATTCACTGGATAATGGAAAAGCGTGCATATCGGCTGTGCACCGTTTACAATTCAGCTTCAAGCTTTTACGTATCTTACATTTCAATGTGAGATACGTTTCATTCATGCATCGCAAGAATTTCATACTGTACGCGATGTATACTGTACCATATCAATCTGTACGTGATCTTGACGCTAACTTATGTACTGTATTTATGTACTATATCGTATAATCATATTAATTACTCCAAATGGATGTTACATAGTTTATTAGAATTTTATTAGAAACTATTAAAATTTTGTTTCGAAACGCGGTTTGTCATTCGCTGTTGCTAGAAGCTATCTATTTTGTACAAATGTTGGTGTATAGTTATTTTCCTCGAAGCTTGAAATATATCAGAAGAGGTACGCGTTACATTTACGTCATGAAATCAGTGTCAGACTTTCTGTGCCTTGAAATCGTCTATTTACTCCACGACAACTTAACATCTAGATAAGGCACTCATAAAACAATAACGACGAGATAAACGTCGTTTCCGTTGAATTTACTTAGTCGTACAATTTCCTCGGCAATCGATCTATTTATAAATAATCGAGACATCTGTGACTTGCAAGAGAACGCAAGAGCCTGTTCCAAGCAGCTGATTAAATAATGCAAATGCAGACCCAAAGGAGAATGTAAATAGCGTTCAATAATTTCATGCGGAAGCATTCTCCTTCGCAATAAATATTTCCCTTCCCACTCTTTCTATTAAACTCTATTTAAGCATGGTCGGCTCGATTCACTTCGAACGGGGCCAAAAGCGCTCTTCGTTAACCGAGTAAAAAATAAGAGAAAACAGGGAAATGAGTCCGGGACAAAAGGGCGGAATCAGTGGATATAAATTAACTGAGGCCACTTGCGGATGCAAATAAATCCATTCAACGGGATCACATCCGCACTGTGGATACAAATAAGATCGTAACGAATTACGATATCCTTTCGTTCAATTCGGATGAAGGTCGAATAAGCCATTAGACGACAATTAACGTTCGGTACGTGATGATACTGCAGATATTGATAATGCAGCATAAAATTTAGTATTGAATGAACTTATCAGTTCGTGTGTATCATATAAAAATAAAGGCAATCGTAAACCAAAGAATTCAACGATGGATGATGAACTGAGTGATTAAATCTTCTTTTTAAAATCAACACGTTTGCAGACATGCATGTTATAAGCTTTTATTGATATCTACATACTGAACCATTTCAACGTGCGTTATTGTCATATATTGTATCCCACGCGTTGTATCGTCACACATTGCAACGACAAAAATAATGTAGCAAAATTTGATTACTGTACTTGACATATCGGTTGACAGGAATATGAACTTACCTAAAATCAAGAACATCAAGTCGGACACCGCCAAATTGAACAGATAACAATTTATAGAATTATGCATAGAAGAGTTCTTGACAATGACGATACATGTAGCCACATTGCCGATGACACCGGTTACAAAGATAATCATGTACACTAGAGTGACAGGTACGATCAGTTTCCAAGACAGATACTTAGGACCACGCACCGATGACACGTACTCGGATTCACTTAAAATCGTGCAGTCACTGTTGTTTACGAGAAGCATGCAATCGTCCGATATATTCATTGTTCGAATCCCGGTGTTCATGCAAAGGTTAATCACTTTTTGTACTTCACACAACAAGTGTCTGTTCTCACTTTGAAAATAAAATACTATAAGAATTCCTAATAACAGATAATATTATGCATCGTCGTCGAGTATGCAAAGAGAATTTGATATTAAAACGTAGGAAAGTTGGAGATTGGAAAAGTTAAGAAAGTTAGAGAAATTAACCAGGAAAATTCATATTAGAACATTGTTTAATTGTTGAAAGACGAAGATTCACGAAGCACCAAAGATTCACGAATCCACCTTATGTCCCATCACCAATTTTGCAAAAGTCATTAACGTATTCCTCGAAACGTTCCATCTCGAGAAACTTTCTTTTCTTTCCCTCTGTCTTCGTCTGACAAAAACTTCATTTTTCATCGACGAATAATTCAATCTCGTGTCGAAATTAATGGAATGTAAAATTATCGGTGGAAGTATCACAGCGGTAGAAAGGGCTGTAAAAGTGCACTGGTTCGCGGCCCGTGGACAAGTGATGTCTCTCGAGTGGGTCTGCTATTCACCTTCGCGCCACGCGCCCATCCACTACGCATCCAACCCTCGACTTTAACCCCCGTCGTAATTCGACCAATAAAATCGGTTAGTAAATCGTTCTAAAATTGCTTATTTTTAACGCGATTATTCGTAGAATTTACATGCGTTCAGAAATTCAGATGCAGTATCTTCGAATAAGAAAGGTGATTAAGTTTCAGAAACTTTCTTGATACAGATTAATAATTCCAGTGCAAAATGCACAGGTGTGTCATTGATTGCATTAAAGAGATAACGTAAGACAATCACCGTACGTTTTCGTTCTTAAACGCGATATGTAACGATCCTGGAACCTATCCCAGCTAATCTTCTGAACGTATTTGCATCTGGAGCCAAGTAAAATTAAACGAGATTTTAACATCGTGGCAAATTGAACTTTCCAAGACGGTAAATCGCGGCATACCTAAATCCTTGGTACTAAGGATTGGATTCCTCCAAGAGCTTCATTTCACATATTTTATCTCGTACGTTGAAAATTCAACGACTCGTTATAAAATTATTTTAATATCGATTGGTTCTTTCATACTCAAGTTTATCGAGCTACGTGGAAATTAATATAAACGCTCTTAAACCGTGGATCTTTATTGTCAAAGTGCTTGGTGGTAAAATCTAATGTCGCTCGATCTTATTAAAAGGAAAATTCTATTAATGTACGTAATACCGTTTTAAGCTTCAGAATCATATTAAAGTCTTGTCCCTCCAAGCCCTCTTAAAACATGGTCATAATTTCATCACAGCATCGGAAATTTCTTTTCTAAACTATTGCCCATGTAATTCGAGGTAGAACAGTTTTGAAACAAATACAAAACTTTCCATTCCCGCCTGCAGAAGTTCCATCTTGCGAAGTAATCATTTGCAAATCTGGTCCCATCTACGACTTCGAGCATTCTAACTATGATTTGCATTCATTTGCATACTATCCTCATTATAAAAGAATCCCTGCAACGAATACTGGGGAGAAGTAGAACGATCTTCCGCACCGTTTCCGTCTTCGTGACCATTCACGAGCGTTTTCGAAATTTCGTCGAACGCATTGCTAAGCAAGAAATGTATTACGTATTTTCTCGGTTGATGGGTCAAGGCTTGCTGTAACACATGTTTCATGTTTTCAGGACGATGACGCAGAGCGATCTGGATCGCTTGTTGCGGCAAATGTAGTTGGTAAAAACGACAAAGCGCCAGATGATCCTCTTCCGATCTTATAGGAAACTCCTCGAGCGGACCGTAGGAATCCAGGATTAAAATCAACGTGCCAAGAAGAAAAATATAGCATGAGAACTGAAAAATATTCGAACATACTCGTTTATGTGTAGATTCATATGCGGTTAGATGTCCAAACTTTTCTTTGGTTTTATAAAAAGTTTCTTGTTTCAGATCAAGTATAAAGAAACAATTTTTCATAAAATTATAAGAAAGTTTGGAAATTTTTGTCGTGTAATAAATATTCATATTGGGTGAACAATTGATGATACATTTTAATATTAAAATTCTACAAATGCTCGCGAAAACTATATTGCTACGGTATGATGAATGAACGTGGACAAAAACGGAAACATAGAAGGGAATTTTTCTTTCTTTTTCATTTCTTTTTATACATATACACCTCCAGTTTTACCTTTGGCGTCTTCTCACAGTGTACCGACATAATAATATTACGTTTCCTCGTTTTTGTCCTTATTCAGGAAACTTTTAAATGACAAGCATAGGACTAACAAACGTTGCGTCTGAAAAAGGAAAGAGGAAAATCAATAGAAACGCGTATGCTAGAACTCGAATCGAACTGATAGTATCATCGTCACGGTATCAGAATAGAAACAATATTACCCATTGTAGCGATTTTTCACCGCTTAATTGTACGAGTATCGGTCGGAGAACACACTGGTATATCGCAGTGAAACACTCGATTACGACGAATACAATCTGTTTCCTGACACAATTTAAATACTTTAAAAAAATATACATAGTTCTCTATCGTTCCTGACATCTTTTATCGATGGTGGAGTAAAGGAATAGGAAGGGTTGATTTAGGTTACACTTTTCATTTTGTCAACTCGAACTCGAAACAACGTAGAATCGTTGAATACATTATGTGGTCCCCAAATAAGGGGATTTATTTAAATGAGATGAAACCAATTTCAAATAAAATTATGAACAGCTGCGATTTATTGACGCGTTAAAAGTCGCATTTTAATTGCACTGTATTTATTGAGTTTCCTTCGAAAACTTTGATTAAAGAAGTGTACATAGAACAGAGATTGAAAAAGTGCGACAAAACAATCCGTATTACTTATATAGATCTTTAAACTAAATTTTTATTAAATATGTAGCCTTCATAATTGAGTACAAATCGACTTAAAAGAGTATATAATACACAGGTTCCGTCAGAAAATAAATAATTCGTGCCGAAATAATACGGCTGGTAAATTCACCAATTATTTACAATAATCTCTCGTAACGTTTGAACAACCGCTAAACTTTTCTGTGCATACATCACAAAGCGCTGGTAGTCGTAGACATGGATTTCTCTGTTTCGGTATGAAACGCGGTGCTTGAATTGCTATTTTGTTCCTGTACAACGGAATGTATTCGATCGAGAAGTGGTTTAGACGTCGGGTCTTCCTTTCTTAACGCGCAAGATTTACGAGAGACGTTATCATTCATATTCCCATCTTTGTCCATGTTTTCTCGACTGGCAGTGAATCGAAACATTTCTTTCGCCTGGCTGATAGTGTACCTGGAAGTAGAAATTACGTCGTTGATACACGGTGAAATTTATATGATATTAACTTTGTATCATTTCAACGCTGATACCTAATTTTATTGAAACTCGAATTGCGTATCTTTCCGTTAGAACTGTTACGGCAGTTCTCAGAGTTCGCGGTCCGGCTTTTTCTCTTCGTTTTGCAGCAAATCGTTTGTTTGAACGCGTGCCGGTACTTCATGCTCATTAAATTGTACACAATGGGGTTCACGGTCGTGCTGAAGTAGTAGAGGCACCCGCTTAAAATGTACAACCACTCGTTCAGATCCGGATAGTAGTCAGACTCCTGGGCGTAAACATATAACAGTCGTTGGGCGTGAAACGGAGCCCAACACACGAAGAATAAAATTACTACAGCACCTGTAACAACATATTATAATAATTTGCACGATTTCTTCATAAAATTATAGTGAAGTTCATTGGGAGACCTAAGTGTCCCTAGAGCTGATATTCCCTGGGTCTTCAAATAAATTGTACCAAAATTAGCTTAGCTTTTCAATTACTAACAAGAGCAATGTGTAATTGGTATACTCCAGAAGAATTTAAATGATGGTGATGCGAAAGGATGACTTACTCAGCATTCTGATGACGGATTTCCTGGACTGAACCTGTTTGGCATCTCCATGAATCGCGCCGTGTGTGACCGAGTTCAAGGTTTCCTTCGCGCTGTTTCTGATCATTAGACCCATTCTCGTGTACACGACGAGGATGATAAGCATCGGCACGAGGAAGAACACGATGGTACTTAACTCGTACAGGGGGAAGTCGGGCATGTACGGCAGAAGCATCGCGCAAATCGCCGAATCGGCTGAATAGTTTCCGGAACCTGAATAATAAATATTCTTAATAATAATATTCTTGTATTATTTGAAAAAGATAGAAGGAACAGTTTGAACCTGGTGGGTACTCGACTAAGTTCACTTTCGTATAAATTGCGAACGGTATCGCTGAGACCAATGCGATCGACCATGCAGCCAAAATGAAACGTATCGGTCTTTTGAGACCGCTTATCGTGTAAACCTGTAGCGGGTGACAAATGGCCAAATATCTTTCCATGGAAAAGGCCACTATCGTAAGGACCGATACGTAAGACGACCTGGCAGAAAAGTAACATCACGTATTTTTATCTTGGTTTAATTAGTTAAAATATACTAGAACCGTAGTCGAAGTATAAATTTCAGTTTGACCATTTAGTCACATGTAATTACTAATTTAATTATTGCGGTAATTATCGATTCTGAAATGCTACGTTTGATCCCCAGATTTACAAGTCGAAACTATATAATTTAAACTTCGACTTGGAAACTTCTACGTTGCTTACATTTCCGACACGTATGCTCTGATTTTGCAAAGACCGACTCCTAACGCCCATGGATATTGCTGCCAGAAAAGGCTCAATTCGTTGGGCAATCCTGAAAGTAATCGGAGAAAAAACTGATAACGATCGACAAGTTGCACAATTACGATTACGTGAGGTAAAGCTTGTATTTTTATTGTTATGTATTCGGTTATATCTATGACGGTCGTGCAATTGACGTCAGATATCAAGGCAGAAGCACACGAGCATCTCCTTGATACGCGGACTAATTTTTCCCAAAAATAGATTTACGACTGATTTAACCTGAAAAAGTAATTAACAGACGTCAGGATATTTTTGTGATATTTATTTAAATAAATTCAATGTTAAATTCATAGATACCAAGCGTTTGAATTAACGAGGAAATTTATTAGTTCAACAAACGCAATCATCGAACTGGAATTTATTTTCTATTAATTCCAGCTACGCTGGGACGAGATAAATACTCGTCTGATAATTGAATCGTTTGATGCAATATGATTGAATTGAATTTCCGCGAAGACCATGGATTTTGTAAAATTGGAACTATCCTCAAAGCCCTACATTTTCAGATTTTTATATCTCTAGGACCCTATACTCCCAGATTCCAATATTAGATGCCTGTATTACTATATCCTTATGTATTTCTACTACCCCTAATTCTGTGCGAAAAGAAGACCAATTAGAAGTCTGTACAAATTTTTCTTAATTTACAACAATCGATACACGGTATCTCTGCACCTTATATCTAAGATCGATTCTTTCAGTAAGTTCGTCGCGAAAAGTGTAACTGATAACGGTTTGACGTCAATTTTCGCTCAGAAGGCACGTTCACGTGTTTCTAACATTTACTCGGATGTAAAAAAGACATTTCCAAGTATAATTGTAAATTTTGATCCTTCCGTTCAACAAAGTAATCAGAATATGTGCAGTTTTTATCAGGAGTTTATTGATACATTTACGGATTCCGAGAAGCCACTTATGTAAGGATAGCGTGCGATTCACTAGCTCGAGTTTACTCATACTTAGGAATATTAAAATTCCGACGCACATATATGAATGTTACATAAACAATCTTATCTGTGGCTAATTCTATTTTAATCCCGAATTTTGACTGTTTGAGCGAGATACACAATAATTTACGTAAATAATGAAACATTCTAGTTCACAGTTCGACGTTACTCGGAATCTAAATGTACTCTTGCAGATTATGCACCGTGTTTATCTTTTATAATCCCTTAATTTATCCGAGAATTCCGTGCTCGCAATTTTTATCCTGGAATAAAGAATGGTGTTGCGAATCGGTAAACAAAACCACCGAATAGATAAGGATCGTTACTGTACACACGAGACGGAGATTAATTTAAAATCTTTATCTTTCTGGTTTCCATATAAGAAAGTAGAAATTCAAACTATTAGTTTTTTATTGAATTTTAAAACGGAATACGGATGAACTCCAAAAGGGTGCAATCGGATCACATAATTTATGCTTTCAACATATCATCCCTTTAATCTAGATTTCAATTAAAATGTCGCAACCTGTTAATTAACCGCTGAATACAGATTTTGGGGTAGCGGAAATTTGTTCATTGATTTCCTTGTTTTCTATTGAAAGCACATCGACGCCCATTTTGTAATCGCTATTTTGTTTCTTATTTTATATAGAGTGCGATGATCATGATGATGATGACTGTATGAAAATGGTAGCCTAAACAGCCCGCTATTTTACACAAATGCGAATCTCAACTCACCCAGTACGAGTAGAGTAAGGTCAGATATAGCCAGACTGAACAAGTAGTAGTTGGTGGCCGTTTGCATGGAAGGATTCCTAACGATGACAGTGCACGTGGCAACGTTTCCAAAGATACCAGTAACAAAAATCACCACGTACGTGATGGTGAGCGGTATCACCATCTTCAGAGGAAGATACTTAGGCCCTAGTACTTTGGTCAAGTACTCAGCCTCCGTGAGATTTTTCAAATCCCAGTCCTTCCAAAAATCGTGCACATCGTCCGTGTCGTCCATGATGATCGTTGAATACAAAAAGTCTTTGTCACGTTAAACCAGTTCTTTTTGTCGAAGGAATAGCTCGTCTAACGTCGAGCATTTAACAAAGGATACACGCGAAACGAATATTTGCACGTGCTACAGTTCAGGAACGATTCAAAACCGACGGTAGTCTATTTTAAGAGTTTGTATACTCCGTGGAAATAATTATCGCGAGTAAACAAGACATTCTACGAGTTGACAACTCGATAAACCGATGTCGAGTCAACACGCGATCCGTTAATGGGTCACAGTGGACCGAAGATGAAACCCCGGTCGAAACTTCGCCAATTCCAAAATTACATAAATTCTTCGTTTTTAGGATCGACCTCATCTGAAGATGTTCGCAAGTTCTCTTAGCTCAATCTGCCATTTCAGGGAAAATTGGATTTGCAACGCGTTCGCGAAACCGTTAACACTCTCGGGCGTAATTTCGCGTCTCTGATCAAAGTTCCACCACGATTCCACATTTCTTTCCTCTCCGATACGAATCATCTCGACATCTTGTGTCTTTTCGCGAAATGCCTATTTGTTTTTTCCTTTTACGTTTTTTCAGACGCCCAACAAATGGAACGCGTCAACCGGTTATCTGATTAATGAACGAAAACACTCGCGCAAAATATCACGATTTTTAGCGATAACACGTCTCACTTCCACTCGCTCTGTTTTTATGATTTTTGATAGAAACCTTAAGAGGTAAAACCTGAAGCAATTTATTGTAAAAGGAACGAATACCACAATGACTGGAAATGAAACTGTCTCTACGTTGATCGCATAGATCATCAAGATCACAAAATCAAAATAAAGTTTCCTAAGGGGAAGACGACAAATCTCCGGGTCGTTGTTGTCAGTGGCAGACTATCGCACGGTATGACTGAACACAATACTCTTAATGATATCGCCGCGCACCTGTCCTCGATAACCTCATCTCCCGGTTTCGCCGATAAGACGGGGAATCGTTCTAACATGCCATTCAATTGTATTAATGTCTCGAGTGCAGTCGATTATAACGCTTGTGGTTTTCTTGACAGACAGCGTTTCGAGTTCAGTTCGCAAATACGGTATAATATTGAGAGCTCGATATGGAAGATACGCTTGGTTGGAATAAATCCATCGAAAATATTTCCAATGTTTTATTAGACGTAAGACAAAGTCCGAAAATATAGCATTAAATAAAATATACACTTCTTAAATAATCCTTAATATGATCAAGAATTTGTTTCTTGCCTAACTACATGTACACGCTAACATTCGCTGGTTTAATGTTATTTACATTTAATTCCTCCGCTAATTTTTTTATGATTTCAAACGAAAAAGTACATTTTAAGTAATAAAGTAAAAAAGTGTCTACGTAAATCGAGGGATTTGCAACAACATATTTGCCATTGTACTTAATGAACGGGGTAATTTATAAAGATTCCAAAGACATTAACAACGGGTTTTAAGTACCATACTTCATGAATTTAAGAAGTACAATTAATCGACACAAGGCGGGGGGACGCGTACTGCAAAAATCATGCTAACCGATAAGATTAATCAGAAACAATGCAACAATAATTGTCGCGATAACACTCAAGTTCTTCAAACAGAAACATTTTTCTTTCGTTACGGAGAAACGAAATATTTAACTTTAATGCATTAATCAGTATGTACTAATCTGTAAATCAAAATATATAAACTCGTCAAGAAGTAAGAAGCTCCAACAATTAGTCATAAAAGTCAGTACACATCCAGTCAAATTTTATCTTGCCGTAACATCTTTGGAATCTCAAACGTTATTAAAATGTGAATCATAGCAACGAAATTAAAATGAATCATCGATGAAACGAAAGTCTATTCTCCTTCCACTTTCCGTGTTTGCATTAATTTACATTAACTTAGACAAATACTTTTATTTCATATAATAAAATATAACAAAAATTTTAACTAGAATCGGATTCATCGGAACTCGTGTCACTATTATTTATCCTATTCAAATTGTGTTGTATTCTATTAGTATTTACAAAAATATCGTCTGATTCTTCCTCAGCATCTTCTTTGGCGTTTACACTTTCATCGAATTCACGAGGCCAGCAATTCTGCTTACGATACCATTTTTTATGTTCCTAACGAACAGAAGAAAACGTAAGTTAGAAGAAGTAGATAATATACTCAACAGAAGAACGTACTTGCGTTAGTATTTTAACAATTTCCGCCTTCACTTTATCTCCTTCCGGTATCGGTTCCACCAACACGAAATCTCCTCGTTTCACCCAAATGTTTCTTCTAAATTTCGTTGGCATAGATACAAGATATTGATCTCCAGTAGCATTTTCAACTTCGTGCAGATTATTACCCCGCGATTCAATTATTCGCACAATTGATTGTGATTCGGTAGGAACGCTCAAGTCCTCGACTTCTTTAACGACGTGCTTACGTTTCGTCGCTTTTGACATCTTTTATCTGTAAATTGAAACTTAACAGCAAAAAAGAAAATAGTACAAAACGTATTTCTGTCAAAAACGAAACAAATCTTCGGCACTTCTTTTATTAACTATACTTTTAATTAAAAATAAACCTTCTGATCACTTCAAAAATTGACACATTACAAATAAAGTTTCGAAAAGTGGACAAGTATCATAGGCTTCCTTTGGCTAAAGACCGATGTAGGAGAAGGATTCTTCGACTTTAAAAAACTATTCCCAAATTTACAAACCAAAACCCAGTGATGAAATGTTTTCCTACATCGGCATTTTTCCCGTGGAAGTTTACCATGTTCAAAACGTACACATTCACACTTGAAAAAGGGACGTTTAAAAAATACCGGACATCATTAGAAATAGGTTCTGATTAATATCTAGTCCCAATCGTCCCAGAGGTTTAAAAATGGTTGCCTCTTGATTCTAATACTTTGATTAACTCTTCTGTTTGTGCACGATTTTCCACTGCTCTTGTTTAATCAATGGTCGTATACGTCCTTTCGACTTCTCTATAGCGGTCCAAACGTCGAGACTTTCTCCAACAGGAATCTCGTATCCGTTTTTCAAACCGTGTGGATTCGACGGTGTTTTACAATCGTTTTCAGATTCTTTCCGCAATACAGTGTCCACTTCTACGGAAGAAAAGAAGGCGACCGACATGGGAAGATCTTTCATGCCAACTCTTGAAGCGCAGAACGACCGTGTCAGGAGATTAGTTACGTGCATGGCAAGAGCGGCGTTGTATTTGTAACGGGACTGCACTAGGTACCGCACCTCGTCGTGAAACGATAGGCAAAATCTGACATTATCCTTCATCAACCATTTCATCGAAACCAACATCAGATGCAGGAAATCAACCGCTCCGCTTTGGACTACCCAGTTCACTTTGGTCGGCAAATATTTGTCATTGTTAGGTTGGCCCTCCAATGCACGTGTCAACCGGGAATTCAAGAACGGTGTGGCAGGACAAGGACTATTGGCGATTTCTTCCAGTCTGTTGAACATAGCTGACTCCGAACCACCTTCCCAGTTATATTTCTCAAACATTTCCTGTACGGTTTTACCATGCAACTTGGCTATTTTAGTTGCTTCGTAGGACGTATACTGTTTGTCCTCGAGTTCGTTAACGAAATGCGGTTTCAATTGATAGGTTTTCTTTCCTTTAGTCATAGTAAACATTTTTCGAGATTTGGATGCAGCTTCTGTATCTGTCATGCGAGGATTGAATTGTTTCAGAAGTCTTTCCGCAAACTTTTGACCGGCACCGTAGATTCTGGCATAGTTGATGATTTTGGCCTGGCTCCTGGATATTCCTACAGCTTTAGCGGTGACACTGTGCATGTCCGTTTTGTTGGATTTGGTGCCCATTAGGGTCATCCAGCCGAAAGGCGTAGCTCCATGAATTTTTTTGTAATGAGCATCTCCTATCAACGACGAAATCCACAATTCTTGACTATCCACGTCGGCTCCGACGATGTTGTATCCGGGCGGAGCTTGGATCATGGCTCGTAACTCGGAACCAACCCGTTCCTCGTCAGAATTGGAAGCAGTCATCCACGTAGGTTCCACTGCTCGCCTGGTTAACGTTCCGCAAACAACTACCACTGGTAAAATTGCACCATAATTTATTAGTTTTTTCGTGTTCTTAATAGTATTTGGTAAATAATGATTTTCAAACCATATTGTAAACTGTGACATAATTCTCTGCCTGTTATTTCTCCAATAAGAAGCCATTTTAGAGTTCTTTAATATCTCTGCAGCACTTTCGTCCAATCCAGCAAGCACGTTTTCGGAGAACTTGTTCAGAAAATCTTTAGCTAAAGGATTACCAACGTTACAATTGGTACCGTTTTTATGTGGCAATTTCAGAAAGTAACAACAATCGTCTATATTCACGTCGCACCAAATTGCATTACCTTTATAAATATTATCCAGTTGAACCCGAGGCTTCTTCTTTTTGTTACGCCAAAACTCAGTTTTGTGCAAATCATTTTCGACGTCTTTGTCGAGGTTTAACATTGCATATTCGGTTCCGTTGGATGAGCTTTCTATTATTAGCAAAGGACACTGAGTTAATAGTTCCTTTAAAGGCACTTTGGTTTTAATACTTAAATCATTGTTATATGGCACTAAGATACCCCAACCCTTTTCTTTAATATAATGCAAAGGATAATGTTCCCATGTCAAATTCAAGAGTTTTGGGGCAATTTGCATAGATGTACTTATATTCTGAGGACCTGGCAACCAATCTTCATCCACCATTTTAGGGCAAAGTTTTCTGTACCATGCTGGATACCCTGGCATGTGTGGTAATTTTTTAGGTAAAAATCTTCTTGTTTCTTTCAAATAGGCAAATTCTTTCTCCAAAGGATCTTCTTCTTCTTCATTTTCATCCTTTGATGAATTTAGAGATTTCTCTTTCTTTTCTTCAGAGTTCTGTGCTTTACATTTTTCTCTTATATTCACTTTTGAGTACTGTTTTTTTAGTTTTAGCTCTTGTGTGCTCCAATCTTCATTCCACATCCATAAATCTTCTTTATATTTTTCATTATGCATAAGTTCACAAACAGCATTAGCTCTTTTTGCAAGAATGACCTTGGTTTCATAATTCAGATCTTCAAACACAGATTCTGACTCATTTAAATATCTTTGCCAATTTGAATTTATAGGCAAGTATGCTGTACTAAGCTCTAACATTCCTGCCAATGTAACAGGATGTGGAAATCTGTTCATGAAAAGTGGAAATAAATGAGACAATATATTGTAAGTTGCAATTACGTCTTTTGCACAATAAGTCATCAAAGAATTAAAATCTTCTTTAATATCTTTCAAGGTTCCATCTACAAATACATCTCTAGAACCTTTGTCTATTGTATGACCACAATAAAATTTGTGGACATCTGCTAAACTATTTAATGAAGTTTGTACGAGCAAATCAGATTTTTCTTCTGTATCACTTTTAGAATTTATAATTGATCTTTGGTAACTATTAATCCCACCTACAGATATATGCAGAGACATTGTATCTATAAATCTTAATCCCGTATTTTTCAACCAATATTGTTCTTTAATCTTACTTCTATCAAATGATACATTGTGACCTATTACAAGCTTTGGTTTTTTATGGTAAGAACTTAATCTTTCTCCATGTTCTTCACTTGTACTTTCCATTGGAATTAGATCATCCATAGTAAACTGTTTATCTTCAAAATTTCTAGTTGAACCATCCATTAAAGATTTAGACACCCAACCATACCATGCTTTAGTAGTTACTGCAGTTGCAAGTGTTGGTAAAGGTCCTTCCTTCATACATACCTCTACATCAAAGATAATACCATCTTCCAATGGAAAATCTACAAATTCTACGCCATCAGAAGTATATCTGGTCCATCCTTCACGCAATATCCATTGCTTTGGCATTTCAGGAATATTTCCCATGAATATCTGCTTTATAATATCTACGTATGGCTTAATTTGTGCATTCCCAATATTATAAAAGTGATCCTCTATATTGTCTCCCTCCAAAGGAGGTAATTTGATATCTACCTCCGGTAATCTGGTTGCATCTTCTACCTTTATTCCATATAAGCTTAAATTATGTTTTATAGCTTTTATTTCTTCCTCTGATATTTCTTCTTGTTTAAAGCATTGCTTAAATATTTGCTGATGCAATGATTTTGGAAGCATTTGTAGATTAATTTCATTAATCCTAGAATCACCCTCAGTTTTTACTTTCACATTGTTACTCTCTGCTTTTATATTTTTATGTTTTGCAGAAATATCCATTTGTTCCTGATAATTATACTTCATCTTGTACCATGAAGTGTCATAGAAGC
This sequence comes from Megachile rotundata, assembly GCF_050947335.1. NCBI lineage: Eukaryota > Metazoa > Arthropoda > Insecta > Hymenoptera > Megachilidae > Megachile > Megachile rotundata. Next base: position 8,802,437 of record NC_134994.1, read on the forward strand.
TTTGTTCAAAATTTTTAGGTATACCAGATAAATCATTTTGTTCTGTACAAGTTTGCCTCTTATGAGACACATAATTTAAAACTGAATTTGAAATTTTAGCGTAACTTTCTTGGTTGAAATTATTTCCTTGATTTTCATTCCATTTATCACTGTTTTTTGGTAAGGTTAGACCGGCATCAATTCGTTTAGTGTGAATGATTCTTGTTTGAAACTGTTTAAACTCGTTGTTTTTTGTATTACGATTTATAATAGGACAATTATGTCCATTAGAAATATTAATTAAATAACGTCGCATTATTAATTTACTTGTTACTAACTGTTTCTACTTCTTCATAACATTCCTCGACACGTGACTTTAGCTACAAGCACATTTAAGAATTTAACATGAATAAGTAGTATTCAATAAAGTCTTACCTATTATTTATAAATTTCAATCAGAAATGTAATACAAAATTTGGTCTAATCACTATATTTAACAAAATTCAGTTTGATATCTTAATTTTAAACTTTTATATCGCCATACTGCTTGTGAGGGCGCATTTTTTAAAGTTGCGTACGTAAATATTTGCTGCGGCAATAAAAGAATTCGTGCAGCAAATACAAATTTTTTAATATTTAATGTTAACATTTAAGAATTGTCATCCTGTATTTTGTAAAACAATATTTATAAAACATCAAATAATCGAATTGTATAAATATAATGTCAATAAAAGTTCCTTGCTTTATTATTTTTACATACAAATTACAAAACTGAGCTAATATTTTGAATGAAATATTTAATTTTATATCTAACTAAAACAAATAGCAGGTATATTTTTATTAAACGCAGTATAGTGATCACGACGACATCTTCGTAGCGTCTACCAATTTGTTGTGTTCATCATGGCTTCGACGGGTTAGTAAGGATTTTATATTTATATTATGTAATTATTAAGTAAAATATCTTGATAAAAATATCCGAAATGTTGCTAATCCATTTTAACTTTATAATAACAGTTTTATAATTGATATACATGTAAAAACAATAGAAGTTTAGTATAGTTTCTTACTTGCCAATTTTGACATTTTCAATCTTATTTTATGCGCGAACATCTGTGAATTGAATTAAATATTAATAATGACGGAATTTTTTATTCGTTTAGAATCCTTGGTATGTGACACACTCGATCTTAGTGGTCAGAATCTGAAGAAGCTTGCCCGTTGTCCGTCAGATGCAAGTATCAATACATTGATCTTAGACGATAATGAACTTCAACGTCTTGATAATCTTGATTCTTATCACAGGATTACTAAGGTATTGATGTAATAAAGTTTATAATTGTTTCTTTCACACACTTTTACAGCATTCCATTAATGTTATATTTATTACTTTACATTTCTTCCATACATGTATGAACACATGTTAATGTAGTAAATAAATAGTTACTTAAGAAAACATAAATAAACAATTTCAGCTCTCCATAGTAAGAAATCAATTGTTACGTATGTATGGAGTATCGAAGTTACATAATCTTGTAACACTTAATTTAGCAAATAATGGTATTTTGACTATAGAGGGTATAAAGAATATGGTAAATTTGCAAACATTATGTTTAGCTGGTAACAACATAAAGGTATGATATACATTGTTTCTTATGTGAATATAACTAAACCAATAAATTTTTGTAATTTTGTATTTTGTAGTCTATCGAACATTTACATACAAACACTAAATTAGAGCATTTGGATTTGTCTGAAAATAGTATTAGTCATGTTTCAGACATTTCATATCTACAAAACTTGAAGGTAATACCTATAATTTAATTTCTTGTTTTTCCAAGGTAGTGCACATTAATGAATTACTTCAATTTTGCTGTGAATCATAATAATATTAACCATTGTTCTAGGAACTTTTTTTACATAACAATCGTATAATAACTTTACGACAGTGCGAACGCTACTTACCCACATCTTTAGAAACATTTACATTAGCTAACAATAATATTACTGATTTAAATGAAATGTCGCATTTAGCTAATTTAAAAAATTTAGTTAATTTTTCAATTGCTAATAATCCGTGCGTTAGTGTGGCAGGTAACAGTATGTATCCTTTTGATTATGATTCTATAATTTTTGTTCATATCTTCATTTAGACTTTAGAAAAAAGCTAGCAACATTATATGAAAATATATTTTTTTATGATATAGAAAAGTCATTGTCAATAATGAGTCATTGTTACTGTTAATGTCATCACATATCCTTAGAGTTGATTTTTATCAACAAAATATGCTTTTAGAAAGCTAGTTATAAAAACGATGTTAGTACTAACTGCAGAATTACAGCTATAGCTTCTTAACATATAGCTTATAGTGGTTTTGATTATCGACCTTTTGTTATCAATTGGTGTATGAGCTTGAAATCAATTGATGGCTATCCTGTTGATCCTCTTGAAAGGTGGGTTTTTTTTTTGACAATATTATAGTTATTTCTTATATGTAATATAAGATTATATTAGTTTAAAGAATCAAAATTCATTTAAAATAATGTCCACTCAGCTTAAAGGCAGAGTGGCTATATTCTCAGGGACGAGGTAGACAATTTCGTGTTGGTGAACATGCTCTGCTTGCACAGTATTTAGCATCTGTGTGCCCTCTTTCTGGTGAATCCCTAGAAAATGAAACTGACAGGAAGCTTAGGCTGATTTTAAGTAAAGCACAGCATCATCAACAACAATTAAATCAACAAAGTGATACTGGAAGTGTGCACAGCTTAAGTAGCGTCGGAATGAGTCCTTCTCCAGCCGCTAGGCGTAGACTTAGTCATAACAGGACAAGTTCTCCTAGACGTACCAGTGAGTTTAAATAATCCTTCACCATTTGTCATTACTGCAAGTATGATAAACAGTGACATCGAATCTTCCTCTTGCAATTAAAAAAAGTGGACTAGTAGTGATGTACACTTTCCAGTCGTCATGCATCTTATGTCTTAGTTATAATGTGTTTTCTCTAGTTGCGCCAATGTTGACATACTATGAAGATAAATGCTTACAATCACCAAAATTTTATGAAGCAAAGTACTGCGTGTGCCATACACCTTGTAAAGGTATCCAAAGTCAGAATGAGAATTTATCATACACGGCTATAACTGCATAATAGACATGTGTAAAAATCTAAGCCCAATTTCGTTTGTATTCTGAAAGAATTTAAAAGCAAAAATTATTTTCGTAATCGTAGTAGATATCGATATTAAGTATTATACAATTTTACCTTGGATTAATGCACATGTTTATATCCTCTTGTGCCTAGTATGTAGTACGTTTTTAAGTAATTGCGTTTTTTAAGCTTATAGCGCAAAATGACTTTGGAGAATGAAAACAAGCAGTGTTATAACGACGCTGATTAGAAGATTTGGTTAGCGTATTAGCATTTGACGATTTGGAAATATATTTCACATAGTTCACGATTCTTATATTGTTTTCTAGTCTTTGATCACATATCATTTGCATGCTTATGCTAGTAAGGCTAATCCTAAAAAATATAAGTATAATGCAATACACAATGATGCATGAAATCAATTACAAATATATAAAATATTTGACATTTATTTAGGTACAACAAGAAATTCATTAAGAATAAGATCACCAGATAGGATGATATCTAGTTGTCATACTGATGCTATGGTTTCTTCATGCCACACCTTGTTAAATGAAGATCATGAGTCATTAATGACCCAAAGTTTAGATCCAAATATGCTTAGTGGCACTTTAGGCAATAAAGTATTAAATCCTGCTATTCCACATGATGTAGAAGGTAAATTATAAACGTAATTAATTTCATTTGTAAGAAATCCATAAAAACTTATTTTATAGAAACGTCTAGTCCTCTTCAAGCTGCAACAAAATTAGTACCAGTTCCAGAATCTTTAATGAGTCCAGATTTTCGTCCACCTTCTGGTCTGTCAAGAGTCCTAGCAAAAACTCCGCCAAGCAAATTAACGTCACCTTGCCAAGTTACAGTACCTGGTAAATCCACCGTTGATGGAGATGCCAAAGTTATTCCAATAATAAACACAGTAAATCCTATGGCAAAAACGAATCTTAGTGCTGTAAAAGCAAATGCGCTCGTAAAAAGTAATTCTGCGACAAACTGCAGTATTGGAAAACCAAATATTGCTAAACCTATTATCACAAGTAGTACTAATAAATGTCCCCATAGTGTCAAAATTAATAATTATGTTCAAAGCAAGACGTTACCTGCAAAACGAGCTTCAAAGAATTCACCAAACTTAGGCAGAAACATACAAAGGCCAAAAAGTGCAAATGACAGAATTAAAAACAGTATGCTTAAAAAAAGCGGAGACGGAGATGCAGGTAACGCTACTCAGAGCAGTGATGAAGATAGCGAAATGTGTCAAGCAAAATTAGACGGTATTCGACATAGAGCTATTCAAAGAAGACAAGAAGATAGTAACAAAGGTAAGAATTTATTTAAACAGATAAAATTAATTTCTTAAACACAACATTATTCTTAAAATAGATCAAGATGAAGCTGAAAAAGCAGCAATATGCATTCAAAGAATGTGGAGAGGATATCACACTAGAAACCTTAATAAAAAAGCAACGAATATACTGAAGACTATTGAGATGATAAGGACAAATAAATATATCCAGTATGATATCTATTTCATTATACTATAAAAGTAATATATTTTTTACCTGTTCTATGTTTCAATATTTATTCTTTTAGAAAACTATCTACTGACATGGAAGCTACTAGAACTGCTTTAGAAAGCGAACATAAACTACAACTATTACAAATGCAAGCAATTAATGCATTATGGAAAAAAGTAGTTAGTCTTCAACCTACTGCTAATCGAGATTCTACAGGCAGTGATAATGAAAACATTGCACAAAACGTAGATGTTGTAACTAATTTAGCACAGACATGTAATTTGTTGCATACTCAGGTAAAATATCATTTATGTTTTTGTAACCTAACAACCTTAATATACTGAGTAGTCCTTAAGAAACTGATACGCGTTTAGGTGCAACAATTACAAGATTCTATGTCAGAAATAAAACGATGCATGTCAAGTATGCAGTCAAAACCAAATCTTATTGATAATGGTGTCGCGACTCAAACAGAGATATCCGCTGTTCATACCCCAGCAGGTGAAGAAAACACATTTCCATATGCACGACCGCATAGACCGCAGACTTTACCAATTCATCAAACTATTCATGAAGGAAATGAAAATAAAAGTTTTGCATCTAATTTGATTGACTGTGTGCTAAAAAAAGTTTCTCAGTCTACAGATACGACAGACGATGAAGTTAATACTGACATCTTAAATTCAAATGAAAATCCTGAATTACTGAATTCAAATGAACATGCTGATATGTTCAAAAGTTGCGAAGAAATAGAACCTGATTTCAAGGATGTAGTAGAACAAGATGCAAAAAATCAGTATGACATAATCGATAATGCTGCTTTGAACGGTGAAGTTTGTGAGGAAACATTATGTAAGGAATTGCACAATTTAATTGAAACAGAAATTACAGCAGAAAATTGTACAGATCTTAAAAAAGAAGATAGTGGGGAGGAAATTGAAAGTGAACAGCATTAATTTGAGAAAAAATTTATAGAAACGATATTAAAAATAAAAATGAAGGTTTAAAGTTAGAGGAACTGAAACAACGGAAAACGAATATAAATTTTAGTGAATGATGCTGGATTTACGAGTAAAATTGATACATTTGTAACTAAAAATATTTTCTGTACATAAATTCAGACGGTAGCCTTAACTGTACTAATATAATAAAATTTAGTGCTTTTAGTCGCATGTTTCTTATAATTCACGATCAAAAAATCAGATACTTCCATTAGAATTCGAGAACATGTCACGTTATATAGTAAAGAAAATCAAGTGTCGGTAATATTACTTTAACAAATCATGCCGTAACATTGTTTCAATTATGGAACTTGAAGCAAAGGCGTGTATTGCATTCAAAAATTTGTCCGTCCACATATCTGGCTTCTGAAAATTGATCGATGTATGAAATGTGTTCTAGTAATATTATACACGATAAAACGCTTTGCTCTTTCTTTGAAAGATTAGAAGACAAAGATTACTGTACAAGTAAATTGTACAATTGGCACCATGATTCTCAATACTCGTAAATTCTCAGAATGAAGTAATTTATAAAAACCAGAAAACTGCAATACGTATATGCATTCCCTCGTAATTATTTAACTTTTATTAAAAAGCTTACCAAACAATATTTCGTAGATAATTATTGATTTTACGTATTTATTTTTGTATTTATTAAATAGTATATGTATATGTCAGTGAAGGCTGACATTGACCCAAAGGTAGTTAATGACAATTTTTAATCTAGTCACAGCTTATGCTTCTACACTAATTATTGTAGATATTAATTGAAACTTGTTATATAAATATACAATGTTACTAAAAGATAATTACACTCGAAACCTTCGAACGAAAATAGGTAACTGTTGAAAATTACGTATTTTCAATAATAACAAAAAATTGCAATTAGTGACTTTTCTACGTATATGTCTACTTTTTAAGTTCTATTATTAAAAATATTTATTTGACATAAATTGTTGCCGTTAGAATACTAATAGAGTGAAAAAACTGAATGTATGAGCCTTTATTAAAATAATATTTATTTTGTGTGATACGCGTTTATCGTGATATGTCGTATAAGATATTTTAACGCTCAGCATTGTTAAGACCTTGATATAAGTGTTTAATAAATGACACAGTAAATAGTTGTTTATAACAGCATTTAATTTTATGTAATTGACTTCTGTATGTACTGTTTATCTTAGTACATTAATATTTTGTATTAGAATACACAATTCTAAATATGATAAAAAATAATTAAATATGACAAAATTTGTAACAGAAAAATTTATTACATAGAATGAGTATTTAATGTGATATAAGCATGCTTCATGTGTTCCTTTTAACTTTTAATAAAACAAGATTTTACGTTTAATAGCATTTTCGCACATGATTCCAATATTGTATGTTATATTTTAATTTATTTTTATACACCTAATACGGAAATTATTACCAAAAAATACAACTACACTTAAATAGAACTGCACAATATTAAAATAAATATGAACAAAAGCAATAATTAAATTTGCATTTAAATTCGATGTTGTTTTTTATTTTTCATGTAAGAAATACTTTCATGTAATTTTGGTAATATTTCCAAATATTTACAAGTTACTCATTATGTTATAGGATGTAAATAATTTACAGTTTTTGTTAAATATAATTACTACTTTGTGTAAAAATGATTTTACTTATATTGATTTTAATTAAAAAAATATGTATATAAAATTTTATTATATTTACAAACATTACTATAAAATATTTTATTTTTACTTAAACATTCTTTGACAAGAAGCTCTTTCAATAGCTAAATATTTTTTCATTACTGTTTTTACCTTGTCCATTTCTTGTAAAATATCCTTGTTATTAGGAGATTCCAACAATGCTTGCTTTAAATCTGCTAAGCCCAAATCATATTCATTTAAACCCATATATGCTTGACTTCTACGAAATAATGCTTTACTATTGTTCTTGTTTAATTGTAAAACCTAAATATTAAAATAATGATAAATAATAGTTCGATTTTTTATTACAATGCACAAAAGTAAAATTTTACCTCTGTACATAATTTTAAAACATCACGGTAGTTTTTTTCTTTCAATTTAACAGCAGCAAGATTAAGCAAAATTGCCACTTTAGTATTCATTATTAGTGTATCAGAATGATCTGGCACATCCACCGTCTTCATCATCCACTTGTAGTACCGTAATGCTTTTTTATATTTCCTGCCTGCATCTACATAATGTTTTTTTAAAAAATAATGATTTCCCGAATCTTTTATCTTCATAATAACCCCAATTATATACTTGTACTATAAATGATTATAAATGTTCGTTAGAAAAGTAACCTCCAGAAATATATATTTCTATAAATGAATACTTACGTCAAGTCCCTTGTGATCTGTACAATAACTCCAGTCTTCAGGCCATGGAGTAAAAGTATCTTCTGTTCCATCACTCTCTTCCATTCCCCAATTTTGACCTTGTTTTAATTCACCACAGTCAATTATATGTACTTTCTATGATTAAGTTGTTTAAATAATTATTAATGTACCATATTTACAATGAAAAGAAACATTAATTTTAAATACCTCAACTGGTGTATCTTTTATTGTTTCTACTTGAGAAACTTCCAATATTACACCCATTCCTTTCAAAACTTTACCAAATACTACATTCGTGCCATCTAAATGAGTACTAGCTGAAATGGTAATAATGAACTGGGAACTGTTGCTGTTTGGATAACCTTCATTAACCATGCTCAGGAGCCCTCCTGAAGAATGAGAAAGTTTAAAATTTTCATCCTCAAATTGTGGACCATATATGCTTTCTCCACTTGTTCCATCAAAATTTATTATATCTCCACCTTGGATCATAAACTGTGGCAACACTAAATCATAAAAACATTTTTATTAAGTTATTGAATATACAATTTCCAACAAATAAAATGTTGATATTCTTTATTAAATATACCTTTATGAAATATTGATCCCTTATAATGTAATTTTTTACCATTGATTCCAATGCCCTTTTCTCCAGTACATAATGCACGAAAATTCTCTGATGTTCGAGGTACAACATCTTTAAAAAGTTCTATCACAATTCTTCCAACTGTATTACAGTATCATATAAATTATTTTTAATATTCTAATGAAAGGAAATTTAAAAGAACAGTGGTACACAACATCGTTGGTTAACAGCTGAATTATATGCTTTCATGATTGCAACTCTTGTGCATAGATTACCTTTTTCTGTTTCAATTGCTATATCCAAAAAAACAATGGGATTATTTTTTAAATTATCGGTTGACTCCTTCAACGAATCTCCCATATTTTATTTAATATATATCCATATATGAAGAAAGTTTTTTTTAAATTTTGCTTTAACCACTATGCTACACTACTTCGATAATGCTGCCATCTCACGACCATATATCATCCCAATTTACAATTTTCTTGGGTAACATTAATTTATTACAGCGTATATTTAACAATTTCTTGTTATAAAATGATATGAAAATATATTATGTAATCAATATTTCGGTAAAACATTTGTAATTTTACTCTTTAATGATAAAAAAAAGGGGCAACAACGGTTCCACCGAGATATGAACTCGGATCGCTGGATTTACAGACCAGAATGATAACCATTACACCATGGGATCTGCTTAATTGGTCATTTGATGTTATCGAATATACGGAACATATAATTGAAAATTTATTATATACTGCATATTATACATACATTGTACTTTATTGTTAAAAATATTATTAATGAAGGAGTATTTGTGTCATTATGGATAAAATATACAAGAGACAGATTAACTTTTTATATTGTTGTAATAAGTATATAACAATGACATTTTTGACAGTATAACATATAATGCGTAGAGTTTCGTAATAATATTACTATATATTTATGTGTGTATGCACATATATCGTATGTACACACACATATATATACATATCTATCTTATGTGATTAACTTATATCTTCAAATTCAATAAGAATTTTTTTTCTCTATAAATTATAGTAATATACAAACAAGCAATTCGAATAATCAGTAGACGTATCGTATATAATCAAAATTCTAAAAGCTCATCTAACACTAGAATGTATTACACAATATCGTTATTAGAACTTTCATAGTTCCGTATCTGTTTTAGGTATCTGTTTTAGTGATTATATGTTCGTTTTTTAATAAATTTCTGTATTCGCAACACCAATTTTTATAAATAATAAACTTACATATGTCACATATTATGAAGCAATTCATATTTAGACGAACAATACATGATATTTCACATTAAAGCATTGTTCACGTTATTTGAGCAATACAAATTTTATTTTATCTATGTGGTAATAACACATAAAACTGTTATGTGCAAAAATGATCTTATCTTGTTTTTTAATCTGCCACGTTCATCTCAATGATAAGCAAATTTGGCAAATAGTCTTAATAGTTTTAATAACTTCTCTTCTAATAATACAGTAGTACGTAGCCAATATAAAGTAATATTTTCACAGGGTGTAGATTATATATTATACAAATACAACCCCAAATAGAAATGCTGTTTGTTCTAAAGCCAAGTTAGATAAAGGTGCAGATTTAATAGCTTAATAAAAAAAGAGTAAACGCTCCTGAGCACTTCCAGGTAATAATCTCCACCCACGTTTAATGTTCAAATATTGAACAATTGCTCGTGCACAAATTAAAACACCTGAAATATAAACATATGTATCAATATAATTCTTTCATACCTTAACACGTTGACTATCGATTCGATATGTTGATTTTTATCGAAGTGCTAAAATTTCCACTTCCGATCGGAGCGATTAAAACATCGGCATCACGGTAAGCTTTATTTACATAAAATCGATAGTCAACGCGTTGATATAGGTAATAGAACATAGTATGCATAATAATATACAATAAAATACAAACCAAATCCCATTATCAACCACCATAGCCATGAATTTTCACGCGATGCAAGATCAGTGGAATGTTTAACAATCAGTGTCCATTTTGTCAAAGATAAGCCAAAACCAGATAATGCCCCATATCGAGATGCAATTGTGTGACAAAAGCACATCAACAATAAAAATCCGATCCAATTGAATAAAAATGCAACTGCAACAAACATATATTTTATTGTTGAGAACAGCACATAGACAAAAATAAATAAATGTAAAAACATACCCAAAAATGCTGTAAAGAACATGAAATCAGTACCAAGTAAACTACTCTCTGGATCTCCTTCTGCAGCTTCAGTATCAATAGCCATAATTGTCAAACGTTGTTGTGGTGTTCTGATATTGCCAGACTAGAAAAATATTTTTATAACATTATATTAGTTTTTCGTGACAGTTATATTGTTATTAAATGTTATCATAAATATATCAAATCACCATGTGTATTTGGGGATAAGGTTCTCCCTGTAAAGTTTTTTCACGTTGGACCTCCTCATAGCTAGGTAATTTTGTAGCTACTTCATAAGGTGGAGGAGCTGAGAAATCTGCTTTTGGAGGTGGTATTTCTTCTCCATCCACCTGTAATTATAATTTTCTGTTAATACTGTAAATTTTTAAATAAATAACAAATTTATTATACCATTCGACTTTCAATTGAAGTTTGTGCTGCAGCAACATTTCCTGAATGATTAATCATATCACTTGTTGTAACTGGTACTGCTACAGTTAATGCCGATATATCATTCTGAGAAGATGGTTCTCCATTTGAATCACTATTCATTTGTGAAGGCTAAAATTCGATCATTATTATTTGTCTATGATGTATGTTGTTGACCACAAGTTTCAGTTACACAAAGAAATCTCACATTATCTGTCATTACCTAACAATATACTTTATTTCATTGATCTTTGCCATTAAAAAAATCAAAACAATATCAAAAATAAGAGATGCTTATATTATGATCAAATTTTAATATTAAATTCCCTGTAGGAAACAAATGACTATTGCTGGAGACAATGTTTTTATCGACTTGTGTATGTCGCTGGTCGTGCATAGTTTACAGTCTACCGCATAACGATTTCTCTTAAAATGTGTAAAATCTATTTACTAAATGAAAGACATTTTAGCAGTCAAAGACGCATAATGAACTGTTCAGTATTGCTTTTAAAACAACACGTATGAAAAATATGTATCATAATTGCATCGTTGTTTAGACATACCATATTGTACCGTATGTTACTATCCATTTTTGGTCAAATACGTATAAAACGTGAGTAAATTATTTTGATTTCGTGCAAACAACGAAAAATACTGTTTTTGTACGTTACGCTGCTTTGTAAGGCAGCAAAAGTTCTTACAATCGATGGCTGACAGCTGGCAGGGCTGTATCGCCGTTACCACAGATTTCTTGAAACCTTTACGTCTATCATCCTTACTTTGACAAAATGGTTAATATTTATTTCTATTTATTAATATATATCTTTTATACTGATTCAACAGTTGTACTGCCAGTTTTTGATCATGATTTGTGCATTTATTCCGAATTTATCATTACGAAATAAAAGTTGTAACGTGCACGTTGATTGGTCATTGATAAATTGATATTGAAAACCAGGCAATAGGACGGGAACGCAGCAAATCGAAATCTTTCTATTGACCGGAAGTGTTTGATTAGTAATTAACACTATTATAATGTTATTAATCATAAAAAGGTAACGTGTTTTATTAAAATAATATGTAAATATAAATTTGTAGGAAATAGTTCGTTAAGAAAAAGTACGATTGATGAGGAGATATTCATTTGAGTCATGACTTTTGGAGGGGGCAATTTGGATCACGTCGTCGTGCACAAACGACGCTCTACTCGTCAGTCAGTCGCTTACCGATTGTAAGAGTGGAAGGAAGGTATTATCATGTCGGAGGTATTCAAACTAGGTGATCTAGTATGGTGTGTACTTATTCCGTGTTAATCAATGAATGTTTATAATGAAAATAGTGAAATGTATATAGCAGTGATTATTAATCGATCTGTTTATGGATTTCAGGGCGAAGATGAAAGGATTTTCGCCTTGGCCTGGCCGGGTAAGTTCGAGTTGACTACTAACGGTTCCATAACTACATTTTACTTGACCGTACGCGCCACGAAGTCAAACGCGGCCATCATATTTGGCGGGAACGCCTTGAGAACTGCTTAGGTTTTCTAACTACTCGTCATAGTATCAGAAATTAATTTATTTTACATGATGTTGATATCAGTACTAACCCCAACATATTTCCCGCCGCACCCGACCTTCGAATTCAAATTGGCGCGCAGGTTACGAAAATATAACCTAAATTATGTTGTTAGGATTTCATAACTTCATCCGTGATGTTCATAGATAACTTCCAATCATACTTGCATGTTTACATTATATGCATCCACGAAACATTTATTTATTTTTTATTTTTATTTTTTTTGTAACGATAAAAAATGAAATGTTCTCATCAACGCGATACCAATGACAAAACGAAGTTAAATATAATTCGCGCGGTAATTATAATTTTGTTTAATTGTAAATAAATTTAGTCACTTAATGTGTAAATATAAATATAGTATTTTTGTTTGTTATTTGTATTTATTTCATACACTAATGAGGGGCAAAATTTGAATGTACTACATATTCCTTGTTTCTATTTTGTGGAAGAAAATTATTTCTGGAATTATATTTAAAGTATATTGTTCATATTTATTAAAGACAACTGAAAGATCATAGTATAATGGGTTATAAAACATTTATTAAAAAATTTATATATGCATATATATTTATATAGTTTGTTTATAATTTTCATTATGTATACTAATTTGCCCATGACATCTTAAGGTGTCTAATCCTTCAAAGGAGTTAAAGAAACCAACAAATACTAAGAAGGGGCCAGTTCAATGTATTTTCTTCTTTGGAACAAATAATTAGTAAGTTTTAATAAAGTTTATTGTTTCTGATATTTTTCAGTATATTGATTCTTGAAATTGATAAAAATATTTCTTATAGCGCATGGATAGAGGAATCTAATATAAAGCCATATCTAGAATATAAAGACACTCTTGTAAAATCTAGTAAATCTGGTGCATTTAAGGATGCAGTAGAAGCAATAGAAGAATTTATTGCTAATGGAGAGGTAAGTTACATAATTCAAATATAAACAGTATTTTTTTTTATAGACAACCTTGTAAATAATAATTTTTATTATTCATTGTATGACATAGAAAATAACAGTATATATAGCAATGTTAAATGCGATATATAGTTCGATACAGTGATGCCATTTGCTTTAGGTGTTTGAGGATGGTTTAGATCCAGACTCATTATTCGACAGACTTAAAGAAGAAAGTATATCAGAGAAGAAGAACGTAGTAAAAACACCCAAGCCTCGTAAGGTTAGGTTTAATCTATATAATAAGTCCTATATAATATGTCTTTAATATATAATATGATCCAAAACTATTGATTCAGGAAACACCAAAAACTAAAAGATTAGACACTAGTGGAAGTGATGCTCGTCGTCCAGCCAAAAAACAACGCAGAGAGTCAAGTACAAGTAATAGTAATAGGATTGGAAGCATTAGTCCTGCATTGAATCACTCATCCCCTCCTAGAAAATCGGGATCAACTCTTCTCAATAGGCCAGCAAATATTGCAAGACCTGTAAGTACCTTTCATGTATTTATATGTCATAGTAAAAGATTATATACAGACAAGTATGAAAAACTTTTATTCGTAATAATTACATTATCTTATGTTTTATATAAACAAAAATCAGTTCATGTTGAAATACTAACTATGATAACTATTTCTAAACAAATATTTAATGGAGATAAGAATGTGTTCTTTTTAGGACATTTCATTCTATAACCATTTACCTATTTATGTAAATAAATAAACAGCAATAATATTACACCTCTTTTAATTCCCATCCATGATCATCAGATTAATATTCCAGCTACACTACTTTTAATTTGTTCACTGAAATAGGAAAAAATTATATTTTCTCTTTGATGCTTCACAAGTAACAAATTTTACAGTGATACATCTAGTTAAATATAATGTTTTCTGTTCACTGAGAAAGTTTGTTATTTTCACGAGAGATGGGATTTTCTAAATACATCCATTTTTGAAGTTCAAAATTTGTTGTCTAGTTTGATATGATTGATACATTATATCAAAGTTAAAATCAGTCAAACATATTTCTGCCTTCAAATGAAGTGGAATTAGCGAAGAATTCGATCGTTAATATGTTATTGCCTTATATGACAGGTAACACCACCCTTGGATGTAGAAACATTGTCACAAACTCTTAAGGAGAAAAACATCCTTCCGTCGACCTTGAAATTTGGGTTCCTTGGTTTGGGTATAATGGGAAGCGGCATCGTAAAAAACCTGATCAACAGTGGTCACAGTGTAATTGTATGGAATCGGACACAGGAGAAGGTATGTACACTTCATTTGCTTATGATGTAATACGATGATATACTATGTTTACGTGCAATTATAATACGGTAATCCTATATCGTGGAGAATAATCGTCTTTATACTTTATAAAGAAACTCGCATTAGATATTTTCTCACACAAATATAATAATTAACACTATCTTATTTTTCTATTGTTTAAATTTGAATATAACAAATTAACTACAAAGAAAAAAGGATGATTAGGAAAGTTGCTTCAATTTAAATAACGAACATATTTCGGGAACAAAATTAGCAATTCATTTATTTAAAATAAATAGTCGCGGTACAAAATATTTTTAATAAACTGATGCAACTGTCTTCATTATCAGTTCATTACTGCAACGTCAGCAAGAACAAGAATACCGCGTTTCATGTCTTCAGCGCCGTATTAGTTCCCCTTCAATAAAAAACGATTTTTATTTATTCATATTTTATTACAAAACGATGCACGTACGCGTATTTTACAATTTCACGGAAACGATGAAAAATAATAGAGAAAGTTTCTTTCCTTTTTAAATAAACAATCGCATTTATTGATTATACTACGAATTTGGCGTTTCTCCGTTAAACGTTCTGTTCGTAATTATAATTGAAAGAAAATGTTGAGGTGGTAACAGAAAGTTCAATCATTTCCGAGACAAAAAGTAACACGTCCTAGAGAAATTTGAATTACAAAACAATTCAACAATTCGCTCGTCTTACATATACTTGTCACGGTGTACGCGATGTAAAAAATGAGATATGTATCGGTTGGAAAAGTTCGGATTTTCGCATCTTCCATCACAGATTCCTTGATATATAAAAAGGGAAACTAAAATAGATTTCATGATTTTTTTCATGGATTCGAAACAAAGAGGAAGTTAACGTTCAAAGAATGGACGTACCATTTTCTTTTCTATAAGTTAGATAAAGGTAGGTCTAAGTTCCTTAACGTCTCGATAAAAATAAACACTTCCATAAATTTTTATTTGCGTTTGTAACGTGTCCGCTAATAGATTTAAAAAATACAGAAAAATACGAGCTACCAAAAGCATTCGAAACATCGTTCACAGATTTATCATCGTAAGAGGAACTCTTTGATTATTGAGAAAACTATTAGGTGATTCAAATATACCTAATTATAATAAAATATAGTGCACACGCGATTTACATTTATCTTATGTTTCGTGTCGCTACACAACAATGTAGTATCTTCAAACGAATGCTTTCATGGTATTCCACAGCCTATTTTTTCTTTTTTCATTTTCTTTGACGAGTGGTTCTCCGATGAAGTACATTTGCGGCTACCTAAATTCGTGCACCTAAACGTAATGATCGTTCAACGGTAACAATCAGTCATCCTCTAATCAGTTCCAAAGATCATTTTAAAACCACGTATACAATTCTTAGTCATGTTATCGAAAGTAAACGTTTCGAGCGTTTAACGTGATCTCATTTCGACAACTCGTTAAAAGTAATTAAGTCTTCGTCATTTGGTATTATTTCGTTGCTTTAAATATATATTAAACACAATGCAGAAATTGCTTCTCTTTATATTCGTTGCCAATTCAAATATATTAATATCGCTTCGACGATAACAAGTAAAATTTCGTAATAAGGTACGTGGTATTCGGTAAAGTTCTAACGCGTGGTTACCGGTAATTGGTACCACGAGTCTACACACGATCGAAAGGAAAATTCACTAAAAAGTCTATTAAATCATTGTCGTAGCTTCCTTATTCAGAATGAGTCACTAATAGTAAACCGGTCAACTTGTGTACTGGCCATTCGAAGTTTAAGATTTGGAAATTTGAAAGTTAAAAAATGTGTAATTTCTAATGTATCCTAGGTTCGCGCTACGTGGGTCCCTGTCTAGTTACGCCAATGAATAGAACGAGAGTTTTGCGTTAACGTGGAACATTCTAATTAAAAGCGCGTCGCCCTAGCGCACACGCGAACGCATAAATTAAAAAGAAATCAGTAATCGGTTCGTGTGAAGCGTGCGCAACATTGTAACACCATCATCGAGATTATAACTATATAAAACTTGGAGTATTCGAATTTTCATTTCCGCTAATCTATCGATCGTGAAACGTACGCTCTGACGATCTCACGAAATCGGTGGTTTAATAAAATTGGAAGTTTTCTTTTTATTCGGTCGACATCGGTCAAAGGTGTCAGCGATCGAGAATCTAATATTTCTAAGTTCACGTATGGTAATTGCAGTTCTGTGCGTCTGTCGCGTTCCCGTTTTCTAGGGATGATAAAATTTTATCTCTTTGAAGTCGCTGTGAAACGATCCAAAAATAACGGCACCGCTACACGCGTTGTTAGCTTAGCTTTCTTGGCCGCCTCGACGATGTACAACGTACCACCGAATGTAGTAGTGGGGGTTGCGAAAGAAGGATGGTAAGAGTAGGGGAACATGTGAAAAGAAAGAAAACCGGGAACTCTCCCGCGGTTTCAATCTACTGTACTATCACGTACGTGCAAGTTTCATGAATCAGAACGCTAGCGCGGCAAGTATTTCTTATAGAAAAAGATTTTGATGTCACTAAGCTTCGACAGTGTTTAGTGGATGTTCAGTCTCTTGTACCATCAGATACTTCCTGTAAATCTTCAGGGTACTCTAGATACCTATTGCAGCTTAGGCTTCTCTTAGTTAGGAGGACGTGCAGGAAAGGAGTGTCTCATTTATCTATGTTCGTTGTAAGCAAGGATAGGCTCTTCCCAGGACTCCGAGTTCTTTCAAAACTAAGGCAAGAGTTGAGAGGTTCTACTCTTATCCTTGGTCAAAGAAAGCTTACGTTGCAGCTGAGTGTACACTTCGAGGAATAAATGTAGAGAAGCCAACCCACCATTTGCCTTCAATTTTGGCAAACTGAAAACCTAAGTTCTCACAAACCTACGCTTACTCTTAACCGAAAGAAGCTATTACATCATAATGAAACGTACACTAAATACTAATCTAGCTTAGGCAAAATTGTACGATTCTTTAGAATAATTTTGTCAACTATTCGGTTGGACAGATAGAACTTTCTTTTTCGCAGTTATTTGCAAATACGTTTGAAATGCGACATTTGAGAACCACTTCCCGTTGAAAACGCTGACAGTATCCCGCGAGGGGTTGATCAGTATTATTTAATTCGTTGAATTCGTTCTAGAACCTACAGTAAATTCAGTACAAATTTATGGTTTTATTTAAAGGGCAGAAAAATATGATCTTGAAACGTTGTTAATTAACAGCAGCGAATTGACTTAAAAAATAATTCATACAGATGTGTACCGTTCGAACCGGATGAGACTAATTATACGATGTTCTCGTTACCGTCTCGATACGATGTTTCTTATCTCGTTCGTTAATGTTCCGCCGTGTAGAATAATCACAATTAAAGAAACATTTCTACGCGCGCTAATTGTTTTCATTTTTTAGCGATAGAAATAAAATACAGTGAGATCGGTAAAGATAATATCGACATGTTATTCTTGAAAGCGAGAAAAATTTACAGATCACCTGTTCCAGTTTGAGCTTCGAATACAATAATTGAACGTAGTCAAAGTATCGCAATTCCACACAGAACTTGTACTATCTCTAGTAAGCTTATTTAAATATTCGACGTTTTTCCATCGGAATGAAAATGATTTTATTTCTCCATCGCACGACACGCGGAGTAAAATGAAAATCGTTTCAAGGTAATTTCTTAGATCGTTTGCAATGTACGATGACAGATTGCACCGTCATTATCGTACCTTCGCGATCGTGATTATCATGATTAGAATATTCCTCTGTTTAACGCCTATAGGTAGAGATTTCTCTGCGCGCCATCTTGACGCATCATCAAATCTTTCAAGTATAATTTGCACATTTCTCTTTTTCTCGCAATCGACCTGTTTCTTTGCAAAACGATCAGAGATCTTCTTAAAGAAAAACGGATTTCCAAAATATCGTAGGAAGACGCGATAAATGGAACTGATAACGAACAGATAAAAACGTTTCGGAAGAAGATCAGATCTGGCTTTAGTATATCGGTTATGAATGTATATTGAAGTTTGGTATAAAAAAAATAAGTTCAGAGATATCACTTATTGATTTCTTTTTTTAAAACGATCGTTGTTCCAATCAATCAGGTTACGATAATTAAGTACGTGTTCTCGTATATTAATTTCTTTTCTTTTGCTCTTTGATCGAATGGTTTTTTAATCGTGTATATTTGCATTCGTCGGACAGTCTGCACTGTATTGAACAGGGAAGAGTTTATAAAGAGCGACAGATGTCGGAAAGGGTAACGTTTGCCCGAATGTCCGGCTACTTTGATCTTTCGAAATCGAAAGTGAACAAGAAAATAACGAAGTTTACCTAAACGGTACGACAAACGACGCATCAATTGTCGTCGGACATTTGATCAACGGATAAAATCGTCGGACAAAAACGCGTTCGTCGATTCAGTCTTTTCATAGAAAAATTGTGATCACACGCCTGCAAACTGGGTCACACGTCGTTCGCATATACTTATTTACAGGAGAATATAGACGCGAGAGTCGAGGATTGATTTCGTTAAAATCACATTTTTAATTTCCGAACAAATTGACAATTTGGACACAATTATTATTCCCGCATCACTCGTGTCCGTTTCTTCTCTTTCGAATTTCATTTTGCACAGTTCATCGCTCATTGAAACAATTCGCGGCAGATTTGGCAGTTGACACTACGACGTCTCGCGTTGCATTCCAGCGATAATTTTTCTTAAAATCATCTCGTCATTATCATCGATGTTAGTGACGATAATGATAACGATAAAAAGTTTGAAGCTTAAGAGCGGACAGTTTGCAAGGTAATTAACTCGACCACGGGCAAAGTCCTTGGAAACTGTCCGCGACTTTTTTTTTTGCTTTTTCCTTCAATTTTATTCTCCTCGAATCGATACACGCACGCACACAGGATCGATCAACAGATTCCGTCGATGCCGGTTGAGAAACATTTTGTTATATCTGTTGGTTGCTCGTAGGCGTTCTTCTTTCTCTCATCGTTCCCGCAGGTTATCGAGCATTTGTTGAGCAAATGAAAAAAGAAACGAAGGAAAGGAACATGGAGTCCCACGAGAGATAAAGGTACCACCTGGCGAATGTATATTCCCACTTACCGGCGTTAGAGGCACTTCTATGTTATATTTTTGTTTTTGCTCGCGTAATGATCCAGTGGCAGTACAATTCTCGGTCTTAACTGTAATCCTGCTGTGTGTATATAAAGAGGGAAAGAGAGAGAGAGAGAAAGTGGAAAAAAGGGAGAGAGAGAAAGAGGCGGTGATTAGTACCCTTTCGACGCTGTCGTTTACAGCCTTGTCTAAAGTTTGGTTTCACGCGGTAGTTCGGGTAAACTGTTACTAGGTACAAGAAGACCAAGACTCTCAGGACTTTCTTTAGGCTCTTTGGCTAACGCTTCGGCGCTGAAGCCTCTGTAAACTGGCTTATCGTGATCCGCGTCTTTGTACACGGATGAAGAACTTCCATCCTCTTCGATACTGTGCAGAATGATCGCGTTCGGCGGAATGATTTCGCTCGGTGACAACGGATCCAATCGAATCGGCGAACACATCTCCTCGATATAATTTATATGAATCCCTTCCATCGCGTTACCGCCGTGTGGACTAACCGAGGAAAGCTCCGTGGGCGTATAATACTCGCTGTTCACATCCTCCATACTCGCACCGGTCACCAGATCGTTGATCTTCGCCTTGAAGTAGATGCCGCCACCGTCCTCCTGTGGATTGAACACCATCGAGTCGCTCTTCCCGCAGGAACCGCTTCGACAATTGTCGAAGTACAGGTTCGGTAGGTTCTCCAACACTTTGTTCAGCGTTTGCTGTTGATACTTGTAACTCTCGCGTAGTCTCAGAACCTGATGAGCGCTGAACTTTCTTATCTTGTTACGCTGGAAGACATAGTTTTCTCGGACCCAGTTCAGTTGACCGGTCGAGTAGTCCCTTACTTTTCTCACCTGTTCGCAAACCAGAGAGAATAATACGGTGAATATTGCGATTGTTCGTTGCGAACGTTTCCGATTGCTCGGTCAAGTTGGTCACATCGACTGGCAAATTCTATAAAAATCGATAAACGAGAAACCCGATCGATTACCTGATCATAATATTGATCTCTGAGCGCCGTGAGGTGAGTCGTTCCGTAATCCCTTATGTCTCTGATGTGTCTCATTTGGCCCTCGTAACTGTCTCGGATCCATTCCACTTGCTGAGCGCAGTTTTCTTTTATCCTGTGCACTTGTTGAGTGTAATTCTCGCGTAGTCTTTCGAGTTGCTGGCTCTTGTATTGCTCGATATTATCCAACATCTGATAGATTTGTTTCCCTCTGGGCGTAGAACCGACTCGCCTGCAGCAGAAGCACCACCTCAGACAGCCGCATCTGGAATCAAGCGAAACGAACAATTTATACAAACGATTCATAAAGCAGTGTAGGACCGTTTTGTGAAACGAAACGAGTCGAATGGAAGTGGAGAAAGGAAACAGCGACAGATAATTAAGATTTGTGCGATATAAGATATACTCACTTGAGGAGAAGATAATAGAGCAACTGCAAAAGGAGCGTTAACAGAAGAAAGGCCGTGGCACAGGCAGCGCCTACCAGGATGCTGATGATCCTGATTCTGTTTAATGTTATCGGATTCATCTGCAAACTAATATAGGTAGTGGCATTGGCGATCGGATTGACTGCGAAACACTTGTATTGTCCAACATCCTGCCTGAGCAACGTCGTGATGTACAAAGATCCATTCTCGAGGATGCGTACGCGACCATCGTCAACGAACGGTACACTTTGTTCCCATCCGTGTACGGGAGGATGTTCGACAAAAGCGTCGGGAAAAGCTGGATCAGGATTCCAGTGCAGTACCTTGAGTGCCGGCGTGACCCATGTTAAGGATGGCGTAGGATTGCCGTTGAACTCGCAGTCGAGGAGCACTGAGCTCAACAAGAGATACTGTTGCGTGGGCGTCGCGTACGTCAAATATGGGGGTGTGCATTTCAAATAGCGAAGAGTTTGAAGGATATCGGCAGTGGCGTCGATCTCGTCGCCACACTTAAAGCCGCTTTGGAAGGCGGTACGAAGGTGCTCCTTGCTCTCGGCCCATTTCACGAACCAGAACATGCGACAGTCGCAAGCCCACGGGTTCCCTTGCAGCTGCAGCTCGTTCAGTAACGACAGCTGCGCTACATTCGCCGGAAGGAAGGTCAGATTGCTGTCCCGTAAATCGATTTTTCGAAGTGCCGGTGTACGATCGAGGGTACGCCTCGATATCTCGCGCAACGGGCTCTTGTTCACTTCCAGGGTCTCCAATTTGTCTAGCCCTTTCAAATCCTCGTTACGAAGAATTTCCAACTTCGTTCCGGAGAGCAACAAGGTGCGTAGTTGCTTCACCGGTCTCCATATGTCCTGCGGAAGCGTCGTGACCGGTAGATTCTTCAGACTGAGCCATCTCAAGTTCGATAGGCTTTGGAAGGTCGCGCTGCTCAGCCGACCGACAGGATTCCCGGAAAGATCGAGGCGCTGCAAGGACGATAGATCGGCGAACAGACCACGAGGTATCGCGTCGATCTCGTTGTCGGCCAACCCCAAGAACTTCAACCGACTTAAACCGGAGAATAAACGGGGCGGAAGTTTGGTGAGCCTGTTGGCGGATAATTCGAGTTGTTCGAGCTGTGCGTTGGGCCTGAAACTGTGATCCGGCAGGGAAACCAGCAGGTTGCCGGAAAGGTTCAAACGAACGAGTGCCTTGGACGAGGCAAACGTCTGATAGGGAAGTACCGACAGTCTGTTTCGCGACAGTCCGATCTCCTCGAGGTGATCTAAGCCTTGAAAAAGCGCCCGCGGGAGCACGTTCAACTGGTTGCCGGTAAGATTCAGGTACTGTAGTTGGTGCAATGGATGGAAGACATCCGACGGCAATTCCGTCAGTCTATTGTCACCTAAGTCGAGGTGCTCGAGGAACGCGGTCGCGAGAAACACGCCGGATTCGAGCCGCTCGATCCCACTCGACGTCCAAACGAGACTCTTCAGACGAGTCGAAGTTTCGAGAGCAGCGACGGGTATGGTAGCTGCTCCGACGTCTCTCAGCACAACGTTCGTTGCTTGCTTTGGCAAGCCGAGTCCCAAAAAACTTCGTTCCCGACAGTACAAACTCTTTCCGTCGTCCAGACACTCGCAACCCGTGGCACATTCTGAACTCGAGGCTGTTCTTTTGGTGAACGACGTTGACTCCGACGACGGGAGACGGTGATCTTGTCTCGTATCCGTAACACGTACCGCAATGAGGAGAACGATTAACCACCACCACGAGTCCCACACCGAAATCCGCTTCCTCATTCCTATGACCTGTAATATGACGATATCCACGCATACAACCAAGAATTCCCATGTCCTGATGTAGCTTCACGATATCCGTAACGACTGATTCTCTTCTCTTCAGCGATTCGATCAGGAAAAATCGCGCGAACGCGTTTCTCTTATCTTGTCAGTTTCCGCTTCGTAAGAGCATCACACGCGCGTGGGTGACAAAATAAATGTAATATTCTATAGCGGATTCGAATTTGTTCGAGGTGTCTCGTTTGCGTTTGATCGTACCTACCGAAAAAGGATCACGGACAGTGCCGCGAAGCACGCCAGCGGGCTGGATAAGTGGCGGCGCGGCGGGCTTAACCGTTCGCAAACAATTCGACCCGGTGTCTTATGGATGTACCGAAGAAGCTGTCGAGTTTGTCGGCGACGGTGGTGGTGGCGGCGGCAGTGGTGTTGCTGCTATTGCCGTGTCGAGCCGGTAACATAATTGTGCGCGCTCCGACGAAACGACTTACAGAGTCCCGAAATTGGACGGGTAGGAAATCCGCCAGCATAGAACGACCGCCGCGCACGGTAACAACCGGTACGAGCACTCGCGCGCGCCAGACGCATAGAAATGAATGTAACGCATACAAACGACACGCACGCATCCAATCACCCATGCACGCACGCACACACTCAGTCCCGCGTTTATTTCCCCTTTCGTTTTCGCGCGAGTCGTCTCTCCTTTTGTAAACGGCCGCGGCCCTGTCAATCGTGCCGCAACGACACAGACGGTGTTACTCTCTCCTCCTATTTCGCGTGTCACATGACACACTCGTGCATCGCGACGCGACAACGTCGTCCGTCGCGTGTCAAAGACAAAAACTAACTGCGAGATCCGCTCGAGCCGAGTTGGCTTCTCCTCGTGGTGGCCGTCGACTCGAAAAGCCGGCAACGTTGCGAGCTCGGGAACCGCGCCGACGCAAAACCGATCTCTCTGCACCTCGCTAGGCGAACCGCCCCGAGAGGGGAACAACCACGAGAGATCAGGCACAGCCCTCTGCTCCGATTCTTTTGCCCACCGTTAACCGAGCCCAGGATTCCTGCGAGATATCCTGTCGCAATAATTCGATACGACACAACTTTACTTGTACTTGCCGATCATATTTACGGGTCATCTACGAAACATCGAAAATCGCAGCTTTTGATAGAACGCACTTTCCGAGTCATATGATCGGAGACCCGGTATAAATCCTTCTATTGCTTTATTCTTCTTTGCAAATCTTTGCAAAACGATATGTATGCACGCGCTCTGCTATTCGCGCATGCGTGGACCTTCTCTACGTTCTTACTGCTTCTTCTTTTATTATACCTGCTAATTAGTCGATTTTTATCAGCTATCTTTCTGGCTCGGTAAACAGAGGCACCGGTATCTTTCGCTCGATGAAACCTTTCCAATTTTTTTTTCGTAACGAAATCAGAAACGCTGTGCACCTGCGATAAGCTTGCCCCAGATTATTGTGGCATCGTAAGATGCTCTTGGCTTTAGACAGCTCGGTGTTTGACGCGTCGAGGCGCATCAAGATTCCTTTGTTAACACTGATAGAGTTAGCCTTCGAGGGGTCCGAGATGTTACACATTTTTTAGGGTCTATTTGTGCTATGAAAGCGAAACGTGCTGGACATGAGGGCATAATTTCAGTGCCTTATATTTTATAATATTATCTCCGAAAATTTCAAAACTTGTGTAAAGTAGGAGCAGAGAAATTCATATAATTTTTAACCAGTTACACGAAATGAAAAATGCAAAAGTCAAAGTATATTATAATAGCGAATGCAGAAATAAAAACGATGTATCGACTACCAGATATCGGAGTTGAATTTATTTCATAAATATGCATCGTACAGCGGCCTGCAGCGACTGCTTCCACTAGCTGTGCACAAATTTGCCAATATTCGTTAATCAAATAACGGTGCAAGATTGATTGCCAAATTTTCATGTAAAAGAAACATTGGCTACGTTGCAGTTTTTACGATGGCGAATGACGTTCGAAAGCGTGTCCGTGTGCTAATTATCGTTCGACTGAAACCGATAATTTGTTTGTAATGGATACGATCGCCGATATACTAGTCCGATAGGAAAGTAACCTAACGACACGACACACGCGATAGACTCGTTAATATTTGTAAAAAAATATTAATTTTATTAACGACCAACGTTGCGTCGAGAAATCGGTAAATGCGTATTAAAAATGGCTATCATTTTATAAATTACGGTGCTTTATTTATAAAACTGGGGTGACTTACATATCTTTACCGAGCTAGCATTCCCCCTCATATCAAACTATGTTTTCCGCAACCTTGAATTTTAGCGAATAATCATAATATTTGCCTGACACTCGGTTTGAATTTGATGACGTATACCTAAGCGAAACGACAATTCTTTCGAACTGTGTAAAACTGTGATTCACATGTGAGAAAGTTTATTGCTAGCATGAATTATATTCAATAGAATTCTTACCTGAACTATGATTCCTTAAATTCGACGCAATTTTTCGAACACTTTCAAAATTGATCACGTTATTAGTAAAAGGTTCGAAGGAAAGTGTGCCTTCATTTACTGTCGTTAATTATAGAAGAGTCGAGCCTGCGTATTTCTAAGAAAAACACGAATTTCATTATCCTAATGAAACCTGGTGCAGCTATAATTTACTTGTTCAAACTGTCTGCATGTGCAATTGCCAAGTAGACTTTGGCTTAGTGGTAACTAATATTCAGTTTTGAACGGAGCATAATCTATAAAGGCCAGTTTTCTTAATCACGTGCAGATGACAAGCAAAACGTGTCAAAAGAATGGTATAATTTAGCAGCCAGAGACCGATCTTTGGCCAGGCTTATTAATAAAGTCTAACGTCTAATGTCTACGGTAATTTAAGGTAAACAAACGTCAACGCGAGAACGGTATTAATAACGTGTTTAAAAGTTAGGTGTTATATATTGTAACTGTATTCGCGTGAACGGTATAACTGTGTAGTGTAACATAAACTACCGTTCTATATTCTCCAGTTACGCAGATATGCTTGATAAGTTAGTTTACGTATTCTTCCCTTTCCTGTTTTTTTTTTTAATACTGAATTTCAGCTTGTCATCTTTCATCAAATATTAAAGCTATTCAGAAGTCTTCACCTGTAATATTCAAATGTATCTCAGGACTTTAGACATTGTGCGTTTTTAACAAACCTTGCTTGAAACTTTGTACAGAAAGTTATAGCAGATAAATTTGAGATAAAGAAAATTATTTTGAACATAACGATATAAAGTTCTCTTTTTAACTTTGCTTTATCGGGTCACAGTTTGTCGGACAATTGATTGAATTATACTTTGTGTTCGAATCGCAATTAACGTGGATTGTGCAATTCGAGCGTAGCCCTGTAAATCGTTTTCGTAATTTGTTTCGAAACTTGATTTGCGTGCATGGTCGTAACGAGATTGAATTTGACCTTGATTGCTAAACTTCGGCTGAAGGTTTCTTCTCGTCTTGTCGGTCATGGTTAAGGGAAATTGTAACCGAAGGACCATTTCCCGTCTCCATCGATTCGCCACATTTTTTGAGTGTATTTGTACAGGTTCTGAAACAGAATTATTTCATGGAAATTCTGCTTTAAAAGTTGCTACGCCACACGCAGAGGGTGACACACCTAATACATCTTCTTCTGTTAGATCGTCATACGTTGTCCATACGTTAGATTGTCATATAAACTTCCACGAGTTAGTTTGCTATACGCATAAATTTCCATGTGTTAGATCAGCACGTATAAAGATCTCCAGGCGTTAAATCGTTACGTATAGAGATAATCGCGTGTAGAAATCGCGATACCAAGTATGGAGATCTCCACGAGTAGAAATTCACGCGCAGATATCAGTCTACTTTGTAAAACGAAGAAAGTTTCGTACCAAAGCTCAAGGCAATTACGTATAAAAATGAAATAGATAACCAATCAATTGAAAATCGAGATATCTTTTCCGATAGTCGTTCAACATCAATAATTTAAACGAAAGAGAGCATGAATGAGAAATAAAGACGGAATTATTGGCTAACAGGTGTTACGTAATGGCGTCGATAAACAGAACAAAGGAAGGAATCCTTTCAAAGTAAATGTTCGAAGAATGTTGATAGCATTAGCTTTTAGAAACCGAGTTAATCGTGAATTAAGAAATGCGTAGAACTCTGTATCGAAGAACAATAACGACAATAAATCTAGAATAAAAATTACTCTTGGTTTTTACGAGGAGTTTTTAAACTTTCATCGCATTTTTAAATCATCGAATTACGCCATAGATTCCTTACGCGGCGAATTTGTTGCTACGGTTACGTAACACCGTTGGCAGGCGGTTTTCACGAGGGTCAAAAACGACGGACGGGTAGTAGACGAAAGAAAGAAGGGTAGCTAATTTTAAAGGATAGCATGTTCCGTCGCTATCAAAGCTCGTGAATACGGAATTTGGCATAAAATCATACGTCGTAATTACGAAAATCGAAGTCCAATTCGATGAAGGTCAGACTGGTGACAGACTTTGGCGTCGTACCTAAACCGATTAATTATTGAATCTTTTGTTTACTCGACGAATACCGTCACATGTACACGTATTCGACGCTTTCATATCCGTACGTCTACGTATACATTGAATGTCGGAGCCTTTCTTCGTTGCATAATGTCGTTGGCGACTGTGCTGTATATGCCGAACCGAATGGAAGAAAGAATTCGCGTGGCGTTCGAGTTAAAACGGTGCGGCATGGCGGCGAGAGCGGGCGATATAAGAAGAAAGGAAAGGCCTGAGGTTACCGGCAGAACGATAAGTGGCGGTTGCTAGTTACAGCGAAAAGAGAGGGAACGCGTGAACGGGACGAAGAAAGAAGGCGAAGAAACGAAGAGACACGGTCGAGCGTCGAGCAGGACACGAGTAAAGCTCGATCAGCTGGGAACAGAGCAACGTTGCCGGGTTTTCCCGTGTGACCCCCGGCTGCCGACCATGCCGAGTTCGAGTGGATCAATATTACCTAGATCCGGCAACGTCGCAGCTAAACCGACTCTTTATTTATACGTGTCGGTCAGACGGCGCAGGCCCGCTCCCGCCGATCCTTCCTTTGCTCGCTTTTGTCCTTCGTCGCCTTCGTCCCCTTGGCCTTTACCGGTTTGCTACCATTCTGATATTTTTCAAAGGTTAATTTGTACCGTCTGGCCAGCGCAGTACGAAATCAGAAGGACAAAACGAATTAAGCCACAAGAATAATATACTTGGAGCAACCTGTTCATATATTAATGCTTTACCTCTGCTTATCTACCTAAATAATGGTCACCGAGAACGATAAGTTTCTCCATCAGAGAAATGGTGACGCAAGGGTTCCATCGATTCGTTCTGGCACTCCAGATATATCAGTCGTTACCACTAGAACTCCTTTCCTTATATCGCAATTCACCTTGGAGAAACCCAACCATCCTGTGTCATTTTCCCTATGCTTCAGTGAAAGCACATAATCCTTTCTAGATAGTCAAGAGCGCATCTGGCTTCTTTACGGAAAATATGAAAGTCTAAAATTGTTAAGTGCATATTTTAAGTACCGTCTTGAAACTTAGATATTCAGGACATGCATGCGGAAATTGATTTTCGTATTATTATCAGAGCAGAGTGCAGCAACTTGACTGCCAATTAATTTAACCAAACCGCAAAGCTGGCGAAAACGAGTGTGTCGCGACGGGAAGACGAGAAAAGTACAGTGAAAGAAGAGTACGTTTAGCGCGGGGAGTAATTAGCGACTCTTGTTTCTCGAGCTGTCTATAGCGGAAATTCGACCGACAGCTTTGCGCCAAAATGACTTTCTAAGCGGTGCACGAATTATCTCAGATTTAATACTTTGGAACGCGATAGACATTTTGTTGATAAACTCGATTTCACTAATTGCAAGGACTCGGTAGTACGGAATGTTATCTTGAGTAAACAAGGAAAGTTGGTCCAACTTAGAAAAAGAATAATTTTTGATATCGCGATAAACACGGAGATAAGATAACGCTCGAAACAATAGCGAGCATTTCACAATTACTTTAACGGATCGAAATAGCGCGCATATGTTTCCGATAGCTCGGTTATTGGAGACCGAACGACACCCGTTCATTCAGACCATCTCCGAGCACATTGCACTTTGTATTTGTACGTCCCTGACTGCTCCCCGTTTTATATACGTCGTTCTAAAAATATTATACGCGCGAGAATACAATACAATTCGAGTAACGCGTTCTATTACCACATTTTTGTCAGTTTGAATTTCGCATCTTGAGAAATGCTTTGCATCGGTCAGTACTCGACACTTTTATTTTCGGTCGCAAAAAGTAAGCGGAAAAGAGGTCGTAGCGAACAGAGTATATAAAAACTCGCTTGGGATTTGAATATTAATTGCCTACTTCCAAAAGCGTCCACAGAGAAATTACATGATCTATTAATATGCAGAAACTCGTTAAAATTTAAAAAGAGGCGCACTCGTCCTTGTTTCGCGAGAGATTTCCTTCGAAAAAGTTTCCTAGGTTACCGTTTCCTGATTATGCACCGTGCATATGTCGACAATTGCTATTAGAAATTTTATACAACTGCTTTCCGCGCGTTCACTGTGAGCCGCAAAGGTCGATATACCCAGCTCCCCTCCCACTCCAACCCCTTTCTGCCATCGCTTATACGATTCCACATCCGCCACCTCTGCAACTTGTATTCTGGCATGTCGGTTTCGTACTCGTCCGTTTATCCGTCTCTCTCGTGTCGGATCGACACGTGTATAGCTAGGCTTCCCTGCCTGCCGAGTGTCCCAGTTTATTTTTGAGAAAAGAGGCCACTCCAATGAAAAAGAAATACCCGAGGTGACTATCAGTTGGAATTTGCAACATCTGGAATCGAGCGATCAAATTTTAGCACGGAAAATAATTCGAATCGATCTTAGTTCCTTGTAATTTATTACGAGTCCATCCTTCGCAATTTCTTTACATATCGTTGTCAAAGTAGTAAACTTACGTGGTTGGGACTCTACGTGTTCATAGATCGAAGTAATGATGGTACTCTGCTCGTTTGACTTTGAAGTTAGTTCTCCAAGGGCGATTGGGCACGAACAAGGTATACACTGGCGCAATTAGGAACCAAGATATTAGCGCCTGTCATTGAGCTATACACTTTGCTATTAAGGCTGATACCCTTTAGACAAAAATGCGAGTTACGTCACTGGAGGCATATTGTTATTCTAAAATCGGTGCGCGTATTTGTGGTGTTTCCTTACCTTCGGCTTGTGTAACTGTCCACCCACATGGTACTTGAAATAAGTACCATGTGTAGGTTTGAAATGTTCGCAGATGGTGCAGATAGCGGATATTCCCTGCCTGTATAAGGTCATGTATTCGCTTTATTATCATAATACCAAAAGAGGTGGCCGAAAACCTTCGTCGAATGCTAGACTCGAATGCTTTAGAATAAAGATATTCTGGAAATTATGTAAGCCCGTGAAATTATGTAATCGATGTAACAATTTGGAAACATCGCAATTCGTTGGAACGAGGCACATATGGAATGCAGCTAGAGTGCACTTGTGTCGCGTATGCGGTTGCATTCGTCCCTGGAAACCGTTGAATTTCTTCCCTCGTGGAAGCCACACAAGTTAAGTTGGTTCAAGGTCATTCGTTAGCACAGACATTCGCATTTGCACGAAATTTATCTGCGTGCAAATTCTTTTCGTACGTGAACGAAACGAAAAATTCGAAGTACGCGCAAAAATCTCTTTTCGCTGACAAACAAAGATACGAAACAGATACAGTATCGACATCAACTCTTCTCGAATAATTGATACAATTATACATTATAAATATGGGTACCTTATTTGTTGGCGACAGTAATGTCTCTAAGTACCTCCACATAATTTATAAAACATAGATTTCCCATGGGTTGTCTCCCTATGCAGGCTAATTCTTAACATTTCAGAAGCCTCTTCAGTATATAAGGCTTAAGCCTGTAACACTAATGAATTCTGGGTGACTCCAGAGTGAAATTCTACTTACATCAGTATTTATGAACATAAGGCACCTGATCTACCCTGTGCAATACTCATAAGTTGCTACACATGTCTACGTTACAAAAGTGATGAAGTCTCCTGTATCACCATTTTCCCTAAGGAAACTTACGTTACTGTACTCTAAGTTGCGTACACGTAAGAAAGCAGAAAAACGAGATATTTCTTGGCCATTAATCTCTGACGTCTCTCCTTTACCATTCGGCGTTTATTCAATGCCTTGCGATAGACCTTCGTGTATATATAGTTCAGATCGACGAGATCGCCAAATCGTACAATGAGAACACTTCGTCCACCATCAAACAAAGGAACGATAACGTTCAAAGTGTAAAATCTGTGTTCAAAGTCAATGCTGCCTGACTTTTCATTTTAATGCCTGTCGTTATTCTCCTAGTATCCGAGTGTTTACAGTAAAAGTTACTTTATGGGCAGTGAACAGATTTCCCAAATAAATGGACGTGCAAAATAATACAGGTCAGGAATACGATCGATGTACACTTCCTAGTCGATTACCCTTGCGCACGTGCAACGAGACAATAGAAGAAATCAATCTTTATATTCGTTTTATAGCATTTCTTCGTTACTTTGTTATTTTTGCTTTTGTAAAGTCTTTAGAAGTTAGTTCCGTATTGTATCGAACGAAGTGCTCGGCGTTCGGGAGGAACATTGTTCATCGATTTAAAAAGAATATAACCTATTTGTCTCCTTTGTTTCTTTGTTGACGACACTTAACTGGCTTGTTGACTCGCCACGTCAATGCCAGTAAGACTACATAATTATCAATATCGTAGATATAATTTCTTCTTAGATATAATTTATTGATTCTGAAATAGACGTTTACTAAAATAATCGATTTATCGAAGAACAATATATTCATAGAAAAATGTCCATTTACCAGAGGACATAAACGCTTCCATTTTACGTATACGAAAGTGTTATCGTCGCAGGAGAGGCGTATCCCATAAAATTCAATCGAGTTCTAGCACAAACATAGATTTCGTCATTCTTGACTCGTTATCTACGTCTCAGTTTGATATCGTACTGAAATCTAACGTTCCGAAACAAACAAGAACCGTACGCTTTCATGATTCGTTTTATTGTCCGAATAACGGGACTTCCATCGCTATGCATCATTTTCGACATATGGAACGTTCCAGAATTACTTCGATACATTCATCAAAGCATATTTCGTTGAATGAATCGAAGAATGAATCGAACTATTTTATAATACCCCTTGAATCTTAACGAACGATACAGATGCACCTTTTGGCCGTATGCGGAAAATATCTTTGTATGATGCAATGGCGTCGTTTGCTGATGTGGCAGCAAGTCTGGAAACGTTTAGCTTCGAACCGGAGAGAAACGATGTACGTGACAAGAATGGCGACGAAAATGGCGAGTGGCTCGTTGTGGCGACATCTACCGGGACCGTGATCGTTAGACTTTTACTTCAAGTTTCATATTACGCCGCGTGATGTCGCCAGGATGCTAAAAAAGTCTTTACCACGACCGTAACACAATTTACCCGTAGAAAAGAATTGCGAAAATGTACAGATTCGGGCAACTTAGGCTTCTTTTACTTAAAAGAAATGCATACAATAGAAATTGTTAACGAATCGCGTTAAATATACCAAGTTTGAAAATAATAAAATATTTTTTATTCGATTCCCGCCCTTTTAGAATAGATCCTTTCGAGATTCTTATAATGTGGGAATCTTCAGTAGCTTTAGAACTTAGGAGTATTTTGCTAGTTTCCTTAGCTTTCATCTTGATTAATACCGTGAGGCCTACGTTGCAGCCGAGTGTACATAACTTTTCATAAATAAATGATTATTTATTTATTTTTATGCCAATCTACATAACTATTTTGTCCCGTATATTAGCACTAAAAGTTGACGTTTTTCTTTTTTCTTAGTGTGCAGATTTTGTGAAAGCAGGCGCAGAACAAGGTTTAACCCCATCCGACGTGGTACTCGCTGCCGATATTACATTTTCGTGCGTAGCTGATCCTCAGGCTGCTAAAGATGTACGTAAACGTCGTATCAAGTTTCGACATTTCTTTTACAAAAAGAACACCATAAGCAAATGAAATTTAAATTATTTTTAGATGGTGTTTGGAAACTGTGGGGTGCTCACAGAAATATCACCAGAGAAAGGATACGTGGAGATGACCGGTATAGATGCGGAGACATCGCAAGACATCGCGGAAGCAATAACCGCAAAGGGTGGCCGCTACTTAGAGGCTCAAGTACAAGGTAGCAAAACACAAGCACAAGAGGGTACTCTGGTGATCCTCGCGGCCGGTGATCGGACTCTTTTCGACGAGTGTCAGTCTTGCTTCGAGGCGATGGGCAAAAACAGTTTTTACCTGGGCGAAGTTGGTAACGCTTCTAAAATGAACCTCGTGCTACAACTGATGGCGGGTGTAACTCTTGCTGGTTTGGCGGAGAGCATGGCTCTTGCGGATCGCGCTGGTCTTCAACAGAAGGACGTACTCGAGGTCCTGGAACTGACATCGTTAGCTTGTCCCGCGATCCTTGACAAAGGAAAAGGTATTTGTCTTATTTTTAGGATGAAAATATCAGTTCTTTAATCAGAATTTTAATCAAAGAGATAAGTTCTTAAATCTTAAAATTTTTTCCTTTAACAAATATTAAAGTTTTGCTTCTAACGTATGTGATGATCGCATACACTATTTGCAACCCAATAACATAAATAATTTTGTTATGTTTTCCAGCAATCATCGAGGGTGGTTTTCCAACGCAGTTACCGCTGCAGCATATGCAGAAAGACTTGAGACTCTCCTTAGGTATGAGCGATCAACTGGAACAACCATTACCGCTGGCTGCCGCGGCGAACGAGGTGTACAAACACGCGAAACGGCTTGGCTATGGTGAACACGATGCTTCCGCCGTTTACATCAGAGCCAGGTTCTAACGGAGCATGCATCGTCAAAGCTTTTGCTATACCATATTTATTGCAATATCTAACGTTGTTTCCCGTCGCTACTGGAGAAGAAAAGTGCGCCGTTTATCGGCGGAGGGGCAGTGAACAGAAAAGCACCGCTCGCGAGACGCCGCACGAAACACGTCATTCATTTCAATGTGTCGTACACATTTGTTGAGAATTAGACTAAGTTCTGTTAATTGTAAAACCATGATGAATGAAACCAAATCTTGACCGATATTGAACGTGTGCAACAACATAAACTTTATGCACATTAAACGATCGACGAAGGCTATATATATATATTATATATATGTATACATAAAATATGTACTTGTACTTTTCCTTTTTTTTTACACTTTTTTTTCTCTTTCTTTCAAGGAGGGCCCCCTTTTGCGTACGTATACAAGAACAGTTTTTCACTTGGCGACTACTTTTCTCGACAAAACAGCGTGAATCTTCGAACAGAGTCGATCTCTCGAGTCGCTTCCCGACTTCGATCCCGTTTGAACGCACCCCTCGCTTCATGATTTTAGAGACTTGGGACGTGTTGAAAATGTGCCTTACGATACTGTTTGAAGCAAGGCTTTCTGTTTTTTTCTTAAACTATAGGATCAAAATCTCGAATACTTTTTTGGTGACGCAGTTCTAGGATCGCATTCGTTTTCTTTATTTTTCCTGTTCACGTTAAAACTGTTAACGGGACGATGCGTACGAGAACGACAATTGTTATAAAAGAAGATAGATTATACACTTTATTCGTGCAATTGTATAATTTAAAGAGACATAGTTCTCGAATTTGTAAAGAAATTTGGTAGTATTTTAGAAGCGACCGTTGAGCAGAATAATTAGATGATGCGAGATGGCCATCGTTTATGCTATTTCCTTCTTTAAATCCGCAATTTTCTTCTACGGTTAAAGGAGAATTTTACATTTTTAATCGGTTCATGTTATCGATCATGTAAATTATCCTGATATGTTTAACGAGAAGCGATGAATAATCGTATCGGTCATTTGATATCATCGAATTATTCGTCCTGGGAAACTTCTGATGCATACACACGACGAACCGGACGTGAAAATTTCAATTGTGACTAGCGATCGATAATTTGGCGCTTAGCGCGTTTTCATCTCTTTGCTTTCAACGACGTGGCTAATTAACGGATCGGCCGAAAGCAGCGATTAAATAACATTCACGAGAGTGACAAAAATATGAATTATTATATGATGTACATTAGAATGTAGGTAATCAAATCAAACACGTTTTTCCTTTATTAGTTAATATTATAATTACAAATCGTTTGTTCGTAAAATATAGGTTTGCATTAAATGTTGACATGGTATTATCGAGTTGTTGCAATAACAATATTAGATATTTTTAACCAATTGCCATCCCAACATGTGTCACGCTCGAACACCGAAGCGTACATGCTTTACTTTGAGAAATTCTATTTGTTTCAACTTGCACGCACCCACACGAACAATTTTTTATATTTATAAAATAAAACTTAATGCTGATACTAAGATTTTTTATAAATTTTGAACCTTGAACGTATATCGAAACAATTTGCAATAATAACGTGCTCCTTCGCGATATACCAGATTTTAAGATCATTTTTTACAAGAAAGGTTGAGGGTATTTTCTGGGTAAGTTGGAGGGCAAGTAAGTGGCACTTCCATTTCCCAGGACGGTCGTGCGAGTCTCACGAGCAACACGCGTCGAAGTCGAGGGCGTTCGAAAGGTTTAGCGAAACGATCTGTTTCGGAGTCAATCATACGAGTTTACCTTTATCGGTTAGCGAGAAATCGACATGTTTGTTCTTCCGCGTTACTTGGTGGCGAGAAAATACATGTTACTCGCGAACTTTCTCCCTTAGAGAATCGGTAAATATTTTTCTAGATGTAGGTAGCTTAGCATTAACGGGAATCGGTTTCGCTGCGACGAAGATAAACATCGAGCAAACAAACGATTGATTTTTTTTTTTTAATAATGAATTGATGCATATATTCCATAGATATTTTTAAACGAAATCTGATTTTCTGTTTTATTACGTAAGGAAAGCTCGTGTTATTTGCTCGCGTCTATTAGAACAATTTTGGGTGCATGGAAAGTCGGTGTACCGCATAGAAAAAACAGCGGCTATGACGCCCATATCACACATACTGTATATGTAATTAGACTATCAATAGAATTCTAATGTTACAATGGTACATTGTACATGATACGAAATGAAACAGGAATGATGGAAATAGAAAATATTAAATATTATTAAAGTAAAGAAAAAATCTATATATATAAATATACATATAGTTAGTATAAAGAGTATAAATCACGGAGAGAGAGGAATACGTATGAAAGGAATCGAGCGAATGATACTGCGTTATGAGCATTGCGTCAATAATTGACGTTATATGTTTTGTCACGAAATACACTGGTTTTTGAATAAATATCTATTTGAATTACGAACGTTTATATTTAATATCAATAGTATCTACGTTTTATTTTATTTGGTCACCCCTTTCAAAATTTCCTCTTCTCTTTTCACTTCGTATAATTGTTATTTCTTTCAATAACACGCGTTAATTTTGGAAATAAACTCATCTTATGCTGCGTCATGCA
This sequence comes from Megachile rotundata, assembly GCF_050947335.1. Lineage (NCBI taxonomy): Eukaryota > Metazoa > Arthropoda > Insecta > Hymenoptera > Megachilidae > Megachile > Megachile rotundata. The sequence goes on from NC_134994.1 coordinate 8,839,490, forward strand.
ATGTTTTGAAACATTATAAGATGGTATAACGTTATTAGCTTACGTCATATAATTGGACGGTGTGTAATTGACCGTGTTGGCCAAGTCTGACATTCAAAATTTTGTTAAGGTACCAAGTATTAAATCTTTAAAACCATGTTCCACTTAGGTTGTGTATTGCTATTTTATTACATTACTATTTTATTGCATCACTATACTACGGTGATTATTCTTTATCAACGAACTGGTTCACAGTTTGGTTGTAATTAGTGTTAAACCTCGAATTCTTAATACGTTTCAATTTGAAGTTCAAGTTCAATTATAATTTGCATAATCAAACAGTTCTTTTCATTTGTTTTAACATTGTAGTAGTGAATGACTAATTCTAATTGATACATCTAACAAAAAGATCATACGGCCGGGAATTAAATACAAAAAAGAGAGAATAATAAAAATCGAAGTTAAATTATGAATGTAAATAGTTAATGACTTTTTTATCTACTATCATTGTGATTTTCCTCGTACCTCTAGATCCCTAGCGTTATATAATATTTCAGGCAATCAATAAATAAACACTACATTGAAACAGTTTTGCAATTTATTATGCATGCTTAATCGTAACTCTCATCGAGAGCAACGAAGCAATAGAGAAAAAGGTTATCGATATTGTTTTAGAGTTTAGAACAAGCGTCGAGAAGCACGTGCCCCGTTCATAGGCGCTCATAGGCGTTCATAGGCGCCGCGAACGTATACCAAATGATATTGCATGATTAAAGAGGAAGCCGGTTGTGATGTGCGCACGCGTCTCAGGGCTGGACGTGTGCGTGAAAGTAGCGAACAAGAGTGGGGTTCGAGGGCGGGTGTGGGAGCCGGGGTGGGGGGCAGAGGGGTGGAGCAGCCGTCGTCTGATGACACCTGTGGCTCGACCCCCACGATCAGTTCAGCCGCGACCGTCCACGCGCCGTCTCATTGTGACATTTTTGCACAGCCGCCATTCAACCTATACATATGTACAATTTCGCACACTGACATTCGTACGTGCATGGATGTTCACAACCAGTGGTCGCGTAAATTCACGTGCATAGAAGTATGCATAGGAACGCGAGTAGGCGCACACGTGCAAACGCGCGAATAATTTTTACCCTTTAAACCACGTGACAGACCGTCGTAACGCATCTGCCATTACCGTGAGCTAAACTGTCATTGTGCGGTCTTCCTATAGGAGATACGAAAAGGAAGAGGAATCGAAGGATCGATCGTTCTTTCCAGTACGTATCCACGGATATCGTGCTACTCGACGATCGACCTTTTACGAGTGTATTTCTTTCTCCCCATATCGACCAGCCTTCTGTTCACGTACGCCGTCCGCCGTTGACAACTGCGGCCAGCTCCCTCTACCCGTTTCGAGCGAAACCTTTACACGTTTGATTCTTGAGCGTTGATAGATGCTTGATACGATTGACGCCTATGTGGTAGATCCTAAGAACAAGGTCGTCGATGTAGAGCGTTACTTTCTAAACGATAAAGTACCTAGTTGGATTATCGAGATACAAATGTAATCCGAGCTGTTTCATTTCCGTAGCAATTGTGTTCCGTGCATTGCCGAGCGTATCGTAATCCTCGCGCTTCAAATTTTGTCGTACGCGAAACTTTGTTCGCTCGTTTAGGTGATGCGTGATCGATTAACGCGGTTAACGTCGACGCGTAACGAGTCGATTTACGAATCGGGTGTCTTCGAACCGCGATCGAAACGACGTTTCGTAAATAACGAGCGTTTTCTTGGTAGTGTTTCTTGGCACGATCTTACGAACGACCTTATTCCTAGGGAATGATCGGTGGTGTTGCGACTGTGCACAAGAAAACAGAACGTGGCCTGTATGCCCGGCAATGCGAAACGAAAAAGGAGGAGGGGCATGTTTCTCGCGCGTGTATTCGCAACGTATGTCGCACGGCTCACGGAAGCAAAAGATTCCAGAAATTGTGCTTGTGATCGCGCGTACTTTCGTGCAAGCAACAGTGAAGTACACGCTAACGACGCAGATATATCTAAAATCGTTCGAAAAACCGTGGATTTATAACTATACAATACATATATTTGTGAGTATCCAATATTTTCCTTCCGAATTAACTTTCATCTTTGACCAGTCACAAAGTATGTACGCCGTTAATGCTTTAAAAGGTCTTTACAGATTACTCAACGATAACGAAAAGTTCCGAGTGAGAATTTTGTGAATGTTTACAAATATATCGTTTACTCGATTATCGCTAATGACAATCATCCGGTTTAAACGTGCATCGCGTTTAAAAAATAGCTCGTATCGTTCGCGGCGCTATCTCTTCGTTCCTCCTTCTCTTTTTCCTGCTTTTCTTTCTCTTCGTTTCTCTGGCGATTGCTCGGTAAATAAGATGCGTGTTATATCTACGTGTTTCGGATGTACATGTGTAGGATAAATAAGCGAAACTGTGTTGCGTACCAATAGCCAGGAAAGTGTTGGTACCCACTACGTATCTTCGTCGAAGATCCGACAAATATAGATACTCGTGGTTAGATCGTGTGCGAACACTTACACCAGGTTAAAACGGTGTAGAAAAGGAGGTGAAGGGGAAACGCGCGTGGCAGAGATGGTAGAGAGGAAATAGTGTGCAGACAGATTCCATTTGTATTAAACAGAATCTCCGTATTTTAAGTAGGACTTTTCAATCGATTTCGCGTTTTCTTTTTTCATTTGAAACTCAACATAATTAAAAAACAAATGGACAGATAGTTCTAACTATCTATGCATGTAGTAAATGAATAAATAATCAAGCGAGACAACGACGCATCATACGGTACGGTTACATACGGTGGCATATTCTTCGGTGTGAGTATAATTATGTTTGTATCGTTCGGATTAGGTAGGGATGTGTTACGTAGAGTTAGGAGGATCAGTGGCAGAGACTAGGTGGGAGAAAACAGCGTGGACAGGTTACGTTCGTGCTAAGCCGAGTCTCGTCGCCTCGCATTCCGAGACGCGGATTCCGGAGCGGTTTTCTTTTAGGAAAGAGAAGGAGAGAAGGAGAAGGAGAACGAAAGAGAAGTGGAACGCTTACGGTACCGATTTTCCAGCAAGCATTCGAGTCTCTCGGGTTCGTTTTTTTCGTAGTAGACCGGATAGTCGACGAGGGCGCTTTTTTCTAATTCGATCAGCGCCGCGCATAAATACACGGCCAACTATAAGGGTAGAACGTTCGTTGCACCTACAACTGCTTGTCGACTGGATCACGATCCCACTTAGCGTACGTCCTTGAATCACGTAACGCTTTTACTCCTCGACTTTTCGCCTCGTTACCCAATCTTCGAAAACATCTTGGTTCACAGTTGGAAAAAAGTTTGCAGCAAAGTTTCTTAAATATAATACTCAGCTTAGGATTATGATCTGTGACGCTGTTGCAATTGAAAGAAATTTTTTTTCTGTTTACCGTTCAAAAATCTTGTATCGTTGTAATTTTGAAAATGAAATGCACGCGTAAATTGGTTGTATGAAAACGTTATCGAGTGGACAAGCAGATCATTTGTCCTTGTTATAGCGGATACTTTCGAGTTGGATCGCTGGTGAGAACGGTACATCGGTTCGTAAAAGGATTGCGGTCTGTTCGCGAGTTTTTATCGTGTAAAGCATTATCACGATTTAATACGCGATATGTGTTTTATATCGAAGGCATCAGATTATAAAACGTCGCATAAAACTTTTGACTAAGACTTGTAAATCGAATTCTGTATTATATTTAAAAAAGTAAAAAGGATTAACCGTTAAAACTATATCTTGATTTTTGTTGTATCAATAATTTTAACACGCATTTGACTCGAGAGTCGTAGAAGGCACAGTGAAAGTGCATAGACGAGTCAGAAACCTGTGGGAGAAAGGAATAATTATAGCTTATGACATACTGTTGCAATGGATGACTCTTTGCGTGCTTAATAGCATATTTTTTTCCTTTTACATTACGATTCGTAATTTTGACTATTGTTTCTGTGTCGGTACACCGCTAACACGGTCAATTCTCACTACGCTGGATTTTGTTAAAATCACTCCAATAAAACAGGAGTTTCTATAAATTTATAAAATAATGTTTCTTTTTTTAATGGTATTTGAGTAAAAGTGTTTAAAAATTCGTTCATAATATACAAAACATTACGAATTTGCATTGACAGGTCAATAGTCGCCATCTTGAAATCGTACGACCAATCGTGAGATCGGATAAGTAACACGTGGTCCTCGAAGCACGGATACAGTGTAGTTTACGAACGGTAAACCAAACGCGAGGGACAACACCGTTGGCCTCCGTCGCTCCTGCGTTCTCTCCCGGGTTCCCTTAGTTTATAAATAAACGACGTGCTCGATGGACTCACCTGGCACGTTCCGCTTTCAACTGTGACACTTATCTTAACATTTCTTCGCTGGAACACACGCGCATGCATCGTTATTTCCGACCGTTGAACGAGTCTCTTCGCGACACGATTCCGGCTTCCGAATCTTCGAGTGAAAAATACGAGTCGTTCGATCTAGCCTGTTAAGTTTCTCGCGTTTCGAATGCTACACCGAAAAAACGAGACAATCCACCACTACGAATTACAACGTTTCCTCGAATATCGACCGCAAGAACTTTCACTCGACCGTAGTTCGATTTTTGGCGCGAATCGATCGTTCGCAATAACCAGAGAGTTCGAGAGTGGAAAATAACCTGTGATCGTAACAAATGGAATATCGAATAATTGAACGATTAAATTTTTTGCGTCGTTAACCTCTTTGATGATATCGCGTAAAAGTTTAGTGGGCAATTCTTCGAGAGAATCGTATCGTTAAGTGGCCGAAGGGGAGGGGTTGTGTTTGATAGGCAACCATGTTTGGCAACAGTGTTCGCACGTGTCGAGGAAGCTCGCCAGCAGTTCGAGGGGAGGTACGGCGCGCGTCGGAAGGGTGTTCGTTAAACGAAAATTTCTGCCTTTAGGTTAACGTAGAAGAGCCAGAGATACCGGAAGGATCATCGAGTGTCGTTTAACGATCGTTCTCGAGCACGTGAATCGACGATATCGAAGAAAATGAGAAACCTATCTGGATAATTGGCGAGAGAGTAGTCTGGTAAGACGTACCGACAACTTGTTGACAGCGTTGCCTGGTCGTTATCTCGACGGACGGTTCTCAAGGAGATCGTTACACGTAACCTTATGAAACATGGTTATCCAGTTGGCGATGTAACACACGGTTTCGTGATATGATTTTAACGCGGGTGCCAAGTAGATTTTCTAATCGCGGTACAGTTTTTTTGTGCGGAAAAACGATGCGCCGTGCACGTAGCTAAACCGAAGCATATCGTCGCTACGGTGAATGGAAAGTTAACAGATCACGCGACAGTGATGCAGTGCCGTAGTGTCAGTGCCAAGTGCCACGTGCCCATTGCTTGGATTACTTGAAGATGCCGTCGTCCGGTGGATACTATGACGACAGAAATCCTCTCCTCAAGGGCACCTTATCGAGGTAAGTCCTACGTGATTCTCTTTCGAATTTTATCCTACTTTCGCGTTCGTCCGGCTACCGACACCATACATCGACTCACTGGACAAACCAGAGTATCTGGATCGCGTTCCTTCATGGAAAAAAAACAACTAACGAGTACGAACGATCCTTAACAGCGCGTTGATAATGACCGGGAGAAAAGTGTGACATGAAAGATTCATTTTACCCGATCACTCGACCAATGGGTTGATCTCCTTGGTGTCTAACCGGTCTGTTCGTTCGTTTCTGTTTTTAAATACAGTTGGCCTCTGCTCGACCGACTATCTCGATCGTGCAGACTGTGCGTCGCTTAAATCGAATCAAACAATTCACCTTTTCTTCGTGCGTTCAACCGATTCTTTTACTATTTTCGCGAATAGAAAGTTGCTTTACGAAAACACTCGGCCATAGTAAATTTCGATATAAACGCGATATAACGTTTGGCTGTAAAACTAGCGTTGCTATACACGCGTGATTATACAACGCGACGATATTAAGCGTATCGATATACAACGTGTCGATACACAGCACGTGTCTGTGCAAGGTATTGTTATACAACGCGTTGCAACATAACGTTTGTCGATGCGAAGCTTCTCGGCAATAAATTGCGATATAGAAAGACGATCGACAATATCTATTATGCGTGAAATACAAGGTGTCACTGTTTCACTGGCACGTTCCAACATCAAGTTGACGCCGCGGCGCTAATTCGCTCTTCCTGTACAGCAAAGTCTTCCTGAATAGAAATCACGTCGCGGGAAATACTCGCGATTACGATTCGCGGAATCGATCTCTCTTTTTTTCATCGAATTACTATCCGTTCTCGACGGAGATCGATCTCTCAGACGTCGAACACGCGTCGCTTTTGGTATCAAGTTTACAATGCACGTATGCACATTTCGTGCGTCAGCTCGCAAAGTTAATTACGAGGAGGCGAGCGGCGCGGCGCACGGAATAATACCCACGTAATTCTGTTACATCTGTTCACGGATTGTGTGGGAGAGCCGGGCGACAAAGTATTTCGCGGAATGATATATTGATGCGAATTAGTAAAAACGATACGGTAACGATTCTGTCCGCTTACGAACGTGCTCTTTACGAATCAGCATAATTATCGCGTACGTCATTTGTGGATTAACCCTTCTAGCTGACTCCATACTTATTTAAAAGTAACACGCGTTGTGGTCGCAACTTTCTACTCGGACTAAACTATCCTGCTTACGCAATACGTAGTCGAACGTAGCTTTTTAATATTTCCATTGCATCGAATTGGACTAATTTTCTCCTTTAGAATCTTCCTCCCGTTTGATAATTGATTCAAGCTTAAATATATTTCGTAGGGGGCTTTTTAAATTCTCACGTGGTTCGAAAAGGATTAAGATCGATTCACGTGGAAGCGTAACGAAGTGTATCAGCTGACAGTGACCTAAAAACTGATCGTATCGTTAGGAGACCCGGTGGTTTCCGCATCGGCTGCGAATAAGGCCGATTAAGCGAGGCAAAAGCCGCGACAAGCTCGAGATGCTGACGCGAGCAAGAATACCGTTTCGAAGCGATTTCGTTCATTTTCGAGCGACCTAGAAAACAGTCGAACCATCGAATCGAATAGACCTCTCCTATGATCGTTTTTCGCGTCGACTGCAACTAGACCAAGAAACGTTAGGTTTTTGAATACGATTTCGAGAAAGCGAAACAGCGGCCGAACGAGCGTGCAACAAGTACTTCGTGATTAGATCATCGTCCTTGACCTCGCTTGCAACAGGGAAATTCGACGGAATTCACGAATTAACCAAGCAACGTAGCGGTTTGATCGGGCTTTCGAAATTCGGAGACCACGGATCTGGGACAAGGTCAGCTGTACAAAAATTATCCTGCCTCGCGTTACGGTCATTTCTTGACCATTCGACGTGGAAATAGATTTAGCGATTGAGTTTATTTTTTGGGAATCTAGGAGTAGGTCTGGTCATCTAGGACTATACATTTAGTTGTATTGGAATGAAAGTAGAGTTTCAGAGATCTAGGTGAAATAGGTGTAAACACATATGTGTGTACATGTGTGTACATATGTGTTACATGCGTGTACATATGTGTGCATATAAGTTCTACATAAATACACATAAACATATAATATTTATCTTCAACATATATTTATACCAATGATCATATAATACCAAATAGATTGTGTTTTAAATTTGGAACACGGTCACGAATAGGTTAAGAAAAAGTCAGACAAGATAAATGATTTCGTGACTTTGAAGTCGTGAAGTATGTAGTAAGTTGTATGACGAAGAGAAAGTTGCCTTGAGGAATTTGCATCATTTTGCTAGAACAGAAGATGAGTTTGTAGCACGTAAAAATGAAAGAATAAATAAGCGAACGAATGGGGAATTGAAATCGAACAGTAACAGTTTATTCGAATAACAGTTGCTCGATGAAAATGGGTTAAGGCGTCGATAATGGTATTTGGTGGCAGTAATGGCTCTATAACGATTCTCGGAACATCTCAAGATTCCTAGTACGTCGATTAAGGAAAAGAAATTAAAGATTCACAACTTTTTAACGAGCATCAGTGACGTACCATTTTTTCCGAGGGGGAGACCTCGTTAAATCGCGCCGATTCATTAGAGAAGTTTCGCGCGTTCTCTTACGTATTTACGCCTGCCAGTGTCATAAGTAAACTCTATGTACACTATCGTCCATAAGTATTTGCCAAATTTAGAGTATTCTAACTCCACATTGGAAGGTTAAAGAACAATTAAAGATCCAGGAATTGTTTCGTTAACGTAGATATTAGTAATTAAAAATCTGTAGAATTGCAACCCTCACAAGTTGTACAAGGATCACCCTACTTTCCTATTTCCTCAACTTTCTCCGATATTTTCTCTCCTTTTGAAAGACCTCTCATCCACCCTTATTTCCCTAAAATACAGAGATTATTTCGTCAAGCAATTACAAAATTACGAGAAAAGTTTCAGTAATAAGATTCGTAAAAGGGCGAAATACTTATGAAGCGTAGTGTAGTACGTGGCCGCGTATTATCGACGATACTCGTGCCCCGGGGTGCATAACTCAGTAATGGTCCCTGGTGGAATTATAGCCAGCCGCGAGTACATTCTCTCCAACACAACTAACGAGTTTTCACGGCTGCGTTTGTTTCGACAATTTGCCGCGCGTGGGCCAAGTAAGGGGGATTCGAGGTACCGGTGGAGAGCGTCGGAAACGTGGAACGAACTTCCGGTTGAAAGGGCGCGATAGACAGAGAGAAACTGAAACGTCTCTTCTCATTATCGCCATGAAACTCGAAAAGGACACGGCCTTTGCCGTCACTCTGTTCAACGTCATTCAATTTTCCTATTCATGAGGACTGGTAATCGTTACTGCGCCCTTGCGATAACTCTGTGGCGATATAACGCGAGGAAGTCTAACAATTTTGATTTATAATCGGATCTTGATCTGTTTGAATTCTGTACTGTTAATATTTGTTCTTATGGTCAGTTGTATATACTATTTGCATATTGTCGCTATTTCAAGCTATAAAGTCCTCAAACAAGAACTTTTAACACTAAAACTACCAAACCGGTCAAATGACCGCTTCACAAGTTTCTTATTATGAGCTACACGTTTTGTTACATTTCTTGAAATGAGACTTGATTTTCATCAAGATAAAGAATAAATATGTCTGCTAATTTATGTGTGGTTGTTTGTTTATTTATTTTTCAACTTCATTTTTAATTTCAACTCAAGTACACATTATATGTCGGTAGGTTTGGTGTAAGATTCTTATGGCCAGTTGTATATACTGTTTGCATATTGTCAGCAATATTGTCCCTATTTCAAGCTATAAAGTCCTCAAACAAGAACTTCTAAATTCTGAAATGATTTTTAACCCTTTGCACTCGAAGACAATTTTACTGTTTGCAAACAGCAACTTTGAAATATTAATTAAAATGTTAAATGACTTCTTTTGAAGTTATTATTTCTGTACTAATAATTTCCACTATTGTCTATTTCACTATGTTTATACATCACATAAGCATTATTATAGAATTAGTTAAATAATGCTTCTTTTAAATTATTGTATTAAATCGAATGGCGCCTCTCGAGCGCAAAGGGTTAATTTGAGTCTCTCAGTTGTTACATATTTTGAAGTTTCTAAATCGAATCAAAAATCTCGAAACAGCAACGCACAGAAATCCGATACGCGGAAATGTAACGCTTGCGATATAATGCTCGGTGATACAACGCATACTCATTACGTTTCAGCATCGAATTAACTATTCCGAGCATCGCATATTCGCTGGGAACAAGCGTCGGAGTTGCGTAGAAAATCTGCAAGAGGGAGAATATTAAACGTCCATCATAACCTGCGCGCGGATAGTTTCGATCCAGCTCGATGAAAATAAATGGATTCGTCGTAATCGAATTAATTGTCGCGACGCGACGCGTTGAATCGCGCGAGCCAACGCTCTGTTCCTCGCGTCGCGAACATTCTAGCGATAACCGGTGTCTGTTGTCGTTGTCGGTATCGAACGTAGGACGAGCGTGGAATAAGAGCGAGATAATGAGAAACCGGCGTTGGAGGAAGGGGTGGAAAACAGGCGGTCGGAGATAGGGTGAAAAGGTCGCGGTCGACGAGGAGAAGGTAGAGAAGATAGCAGTGGTGCCCTTTTATTTTCATTAACGTGCTAGAGGGTGTTGGAAAACAGACTATAAGGTCTTTACGCTCTTTTCGACGGTTTTTACGTATTTGATCACGACGTAGTTAACAATTAACCCTTTGCATCGCTTTGTTTCTATGTGGCTCAACATATAAGTCAGACAAATAGATTGTACATGCATATTTGCTGTTCGTAGTAAATGAAAGATTTGTCACATACTCACTGTTGCATTTGAGAATCTATTTTGTGATCTCATGATCTATTTTGTGAATTAAGTTGGTAGATAAAATTAAGCAAAGATTGCTTCATGCTTTGTTCCTATGTGGCTCGACACATCTTATAAGTCAGACAAATAAATTGGTTGTACATATATATTTTTAATGCTGTTCGTAGTAAATGAAACATTTGTCACATACTCACTGTTGCATTTCAGAATCTATTTTGTGATCTCATGACATATTTTGTGAATTAAGTTGGTAGATGAAATTAAGCAAAGATTGCTTCACGCTTTGTTCCTATGTGACTCGACACATCTTATAAGTCAGACAAATAGACTGGTTGTACATATATATTTTTAATGCTGTTCGTAGTAAGTGAAACATTTGTCACATACTCACTGTTGCATTTGAGAATCTATTTTGTGATCTCATGATCTATTTTGTGAATTAAGTTGGTAGATAAAATTAAGCAAAGATTGCTTCATGCTTTGTTCCTATGTGACTCGACACATCTTATAAGTCAGACAAATAGATTGGTTGTACATATATATTTTTAATGCTGTTCGTAGTAAATGAAACATTTGTCACATACTCATTGTTGCATTTGAGAACCCTTGATCTATTCTGTGAATTAAGTTGGTAGATTGAGCAAAGATTTTATTTAACCTAATGCCCGGTGTTTTAGCTCTGATTGGTAAATCGTTATTAATATTTTCCGGGTACTTTTCTTTGAACGTCGGAACTGGAAAATAAATTCTAAGAATACTTGTATACGTAAGTTTATAATAGGAGCTCGAGGGGGAGCTTCGTAAATGTTCGAAGCGATAAAAAAAGAAACCGAACAATTGAACAGGTGTAGCGAATAAATGTTTCGCCTTGACAGTGTGACTCGCAGAGATAAGATTATGCATGGCACGTACCGAGTCGAGTGTTAATTTTTAGATTTGACGAGCTCGGTAGAGATTGTTGCGAACGAATTTCGAGAAAGGATTTTTCGAAACGTATCGTCACTGTTCTTTGCCCGGTAACGAGCATTTATTAAACAAGAAAGATAAGACGAAGGAGAAAAACAGGTTAGTGTACCAAGAACCGTTGCATACCACCGGAACCCTGTGGTTAAGATAATGAGAAAAGAAGCACGGCGCCACTGGTCGCCTTTCCGACCCTCGCTTTCTTGCCTCTCGTTCGCTTGTCGTCGCTAAAACGAACTTCACGGCTCTAATATGCGACACGCGTGTGCAACGCGGCACAAATTGCTCGTATGCTTCCTTTTTAACCCCTTGCGCTATGTCCGACATCTGATTTGGGGGGACTGTGATCAAATTCGGTGAATTTGGGGATCGCTGGAATCGAGGTTTCGATAGAAGCTTGTGAATTTCTACGTTTTAGATAAAATTTACGTAAAATTTCGAAGTTGCAATTGAGTAGAATTGTACTTGATACGAGTAGAGTTCGAGGGTATTCGCTACATCACCAAAGTAGTAGAGACTTTATTTAACGAGGTTCGTGAATTCAGAAAGAAGAAATCGTTGGAAGATTTTTCAGCTCGGGAAACAAGCCGCTTGACCACTCTTGATAATTCGTCCAAGAGAAAGGCCATGGAAGCGCTTTCGCCGGTTAGCTTATAGTTCAAGTTTTCTTGGCGTTACGATAGGACAAAACAACGTATTCTTTTCTCGAGAAGTAGCGAGAAAGAGGGGCATCCGGATAGAGGCACCGTCTCGATCCTTCGACTTTGCCCGCTCGATAACGTTCGATAATGAAGCCACGATAACAACATTGTTGATAATCCACGGTGAAACTTGGAAGAAAAACGAATAACGACGTACTGTCTGTTATTCTTTCTCCGATCCAAGTGGATGTTAACGAGTTGTCATCGAGTTGGCTGGATACACTTTGTAATGTTAATGTTATAATTACTGAAAATAGATATACCAGCAGTACTTCGTTACGATGTCGCAATTGTGTAATGACAAATCGAAGAATTTTGTTACGCTTAAGGGTTAACTATCCGGTCTCGTTTGTTCTCGGCCATTCTAACCGGCATTTCCAAGCAAAAGAAGCCTCTTGCACTCTTAACACTTTCACCGGCAGATTTCTAACGCAGAACTCGATCTTTCGTCGCGTTCACAATAAACACGCATTTAAAAAAATGAATTATAACGGAAGGCATCTTCGTTGGAATATCGGTAGGAAGAGACGAAAGGATTTTCGCGAGGAAATTGTTGGTAAACATCGTTTCCATTATCGTGCTCGTTACGGTCGCGCTTACGTTGCGATTTGTAATTTTTGCGAAATCGTGGATCGTCGAAGGTATTATTCTCGCTTTTGGCGAGTTGGCTCGGTTTCGTTCGCGGTGAAAGTTTGAACGTTCGAGGTGCATGGCCTCGTTCTACGGCCCGTTATCGACGCGGTGTGAACGCCCCCTAATGCAACACGGTAGCGCTTCACAATAATCTCTAGTCAACTCCAAGACACCATGGGCAAACAGGGGAAATATAGACTAACCTTGGGAAGCACGCGCATTGCAGCTTATTTTCATTTCTTAGTTTGCATTGGCTGCGTTTTATCGATACTGTCACGTGTGGATTGCTACGCATTGTATATTGTCACGTATCGTGATTTCAGTACGTTAGATTTCTACCAGTTGTAATTTTCACGCGTTATAATTTCACGTATCGTGATTTCAGTTAGATTTCTACGTTGTAATTTTCGCGACTCGGATTTCTACGTCATGTGTGGTATCCACAATAACACTCGTGATGCACGCGCAGTACCACACGTGCTATCTTCACGTTCCATTAATCTGATTGGATAAATATTTTTCACCCGACACACGACATTATTTTCCCAAGAAACGTTTCGAAAGGATGATTCTTCGGTTTATCGTTCCCTTTGGTATACGGCACAAGATGGAGTTACTCGATGAATTCCCAAAGAAAACTTGACAAAATAAACGATACTTCCTGAATGGAGCGTTGACGAGAGGCTACCACTTCGGTTGAAAAATCTTCTCGAGTTAGGTCTCATCAGTCTGTTTCTTCTGTCGTGAGAAAATCACCGCGTTCTATGGTGCCTCCTGGCGATGCAAATATCAAGATGTATGTATCCGCGATCGTATGATCGATCTACCTACTGAAAGGACGATCCGAAAGGTTATCCCTGATTGGCACAACCTTCCTTCGTGCTGAATTTTCCGCCATAATTGAATATTTTGCTTTCATAAAAATGTGAATGTTTAAAACCAGTTTTGAAACTACAGACTCTTTTTATAATAACTTGAGCTTAAAACGTAAATGTCGGTCTTTGTAAAATCCTCGTTAAATTTTCTTTAGGTATTTGTTGTAACAACCATCGAGAAATTTCGCGTTTGGAATAAAAACGATCAATGAAATCCTTAAAAAGAGTTGGATCATTACGGCAGCGTATTGTCTGTCCGGCCTTCTGGTAATATTGTTTCATCGTTCTGCGTATTCTTCTCTCCCGTTGTATTATGGTCCCTTGCCCAATGGTTGGTCGCGATTACGCCATTATAATCGTGCCTCTCCGACGACTGCTTCTTCGCCGTGCAATTAGCGAACGAATCTCTAAATGCAATCGCGTGGCTGCATGAAATCCGCGCAATTTCACGATTCACCGATAGAGACGACACGTTTAGATTGCCAGCGAACGGGTCCCCTCGTTCCCTTCGGTAATTTGTTTCTCTTGAATAACGGCAGAACACAATTACGGGCTTCGGTGGTTTCGATTGAAATTGAAACTCGCGCCGAACATGAAAACGCTCCGCGAGATACAGAATCGGGGAAAAAAGCTGCGCTGTCGCGAACAACGAGTTTGCAGGAACGCAGAGTGTATAGGATGATACTATTTTCAAGACGAAGATTATCTAGGATCATTACAATTATGCTGGATTATCGTTAGAATCACGATCGACAGTTTTTATTGCGGCATTTAACCGGCGGTAAAAAGGACGTAGCATTCGGCTTTCGATGACGTCAAGATCGCGTAGAGAAGTGCCGTTAGGTCTATCGTTGAAAACTCGTGAGAAACGTCTCCGAGTATCTTTCATTCTTTCGTCGATTTTCAACGCTGGGTAGCTGAAAAATTCTGTTAACGTACAACCACATAAACTAATCATCTAATCCAAGTACTTGTGTAAATTCAAAGAAAATCCTTTTAGTCAGTTTGAAATCATCTATATGCAATGTATTCCTGTTGGGTTAACATCCAAGTCTCTAGTAAAATTATAGCAATGATCATCCAGTATTGCAGTGATTAAATAATCCTTAAACGTCGAGTCTCCAGAAGCTGTAGATCGCAAAACAGATTTCTGGGTAGTGAGAATATTCCATGGTTTGCATCTGTTTTGAAACATTTAGTCGAGAGATGTTGCCTAGAAAAGGTCCTTGGATTCGCGGTCGAAGATCCGGGTCAAGTACGGGATATGTTGTATTTGTTGCTCCTGTCGGTACATTTCGCGTGTCTCATTGCATAATGTTTGCCGGGTAATTCACGATCGATCAACGCGAATTATCACCATCATGGTGTCTCGTGATCGAACTACGAAACGGAAGCGTAATCACATATTAAACAGATAACCGTACACACGTTTTTGTTCATTAAACCGATCTTATCTTCGTTCAACTGCTTGGACAAGCTCCTTATCGTTCAATTTTATTTTCTTTACAGTTCGATATATCGACTTCTGGGTTGTCAATTCGTTGTAACGAGATATTCCGCTCGATTAAATTGTTTTGGAGATCGTAAAGTATCGTGACGTTCGGAATAAAACCCTTTTAGTTACCATTTATACGCCGGTTGCAAGATATCTGAGTCACCTGCGTTTTTTATAATTAGACAGATAGGCACGTTCAAGCAATTCTATTTACATAGATAAGTGACCGTTGCAGGGTAATGTGATAAAAACATGTCTTGAATTTAGATAACGGAAGTTTCGTCACGTGTGTATCGTATTTCCATGCTTGTTAGTTACACGCGTGATATTCCCACGCGGCGTATTTTCACGCGTCGTACTTACTCGCATATTTGTACGCTACGTATTTTCAGTCGCGACAGTTACATCGTATTTTCACATATCGTATCTCCAAACATGGTATTCACGCATGATAGTCTCAGCACATGGTATTTCACACATGCTGTTTCTGTAATATAAAATGTCTACATCAACGTTATTTTCATAATATAGTGCTATAAGTAGCTGTATTCAGTATTAGTAGAATTGGGGTATTATCAAGTTCTGTGTTCATACGAATCGTATAACATTCCAATAGAATTTTTCTATACGATATCGTGATAATATTGCGTTACATCGTTAAACGAAGTTAGGGTAGATCTCGATTAATATCATTCCGAGAGTTTTCTACACAAGTTAGGGCAAATAAAAGTTGATCAAGTAGGGAAGTGGCGCGTCGAATGGTCGTTAGGTCGAAAAGGGCTGTATAGAGTGGCGGAGGACGCAACATTTGGCAAAGTGGAAAGAAGGGAGACAGAAGGCGAAAGGACGCGATTTGATAACACGGCATCGATCCATGTTCTCAGGATGCTTCCACCCTTCTCTTTATTCCTTGTCTCTGTTGTTCGTGCTCCTTTTCCACTCTACGTTCTCCCCTTTGCCACTGCACTCCCTTGTACTCGTCTTCGCGCGTGTTTTTGCGAGTCTACTGCTGCAATCAGCAGAAACTGTAAATACCATTGACGTACACGTTCGTCTCGCTGGAAACCGTTGGTCAGCGGTTTTGCTCTTATCCGTTGTCAAACTATTCATAATAAAATCTTCCATGATACTTTACTTCCACGAAACTGTTGCTGTTTACGATCGAAAGTCCCGAATAAAATTTGATACTTTCGCTTAGGTAAGGAACGCGTGTTACATAAATCCGTACTTTCTATATGTAGGTATAAGCTGCTGGAAAAGCTTTACTACACATCCTTGTTATTTCGATCCGCTTTGATTGTACGAAAGTATTTCGGTCGCTAATCGTTTACCTTCATTGTTCCCGTCGCGTACAAAGGGTCTATTCTTATTCTAAAAGGGTTTCGAAAATCGAAACGCTGTTCCGTTCGAGGCGAACGATTAGGCATTAGACGGAATCGCTTGACCATAATCGGGGTCGTGCTTTGTTTACGTCGCTCAGGCTAGTGAAAGTTTCTCGAAGCGTACTAGACAATACTAGACAGTAAAATCTGTCCTCTATACAGGGGACTATACCATTATTTCGAATAATGCTCTTCCTTCGAAGTAATTAAAGTTAATCGTGCAAAAGTATTCTCTATACAAATTGCCATATCATAAAAGTTTTACCACTCGAATAATTCGTGTACGGTCGAAATTAGTTTCGATTTTAATATCGCTTTCCCACGAATCGAAATAATCTCGCGTCCTTTTCGCTCGAAAACGGAGCTTTGTTCGTCGACGGTTTTACACCGAATTCGCGAACGATTCGGTAACGCGACCGATAAAACAATTAAGAGAAAATCAGTTTCGTCGTAAATTGCGGCCGCATTATTGAATTATCAGCATTCGAGGCAAGTCGCATTACGAGCGGAATGCGAATGGAACACGAGGAGATTGGCTTCAAGGCGACAAGTGGTCTGGCCAATGAACCGACTTGCTCGCCCGAACTCTCTTGCCTCTGTGAGGCCACGAATTAAACGACCTAAGGATACTAAGAGATTACCTGAACCCGCCATCTTTAAACATAGCTGCTTAACTGATTTGCGCAAAAATCCAGTCACTAAACATCTCGCTACTTTTTACCAAAAATCGATTACTTACATATTTTTTATGTATGTAACGCTTTTATGTATAACGCTTGTAGAGTACGATCATATTATAAATTTGGGTATTTGTATAAAAGAGTTTGTTCGAAGGAATCCGAACAAAAATTTTTCTGGTCAGATGATCCTAAAGGTTTATTTGTAAAATAGAATATAGCGCATATGTAGTGCAAATTCGATCGATCGAGTTCAGTATTCGGAATCGATTTAGCATATTTTGATACGTAATTACGTAAACGTCCGCAATCTAATCGCGAGTATCAATTTCGCAGGAACCTCGACCGTGAGGTCAGTTACCAACGGTCGGTAATTCCGTCGTAAACAAACGAGAAAGGACCGTCGAACGTTAAAAGTACCGGCAAGTTTTCGAGTCGTTCGGTCGGTCGTTCTCCAGCCGTAACGTTTTACGCGCAACCTTGCTTCGTTCATTTAATCCGGAGCCGGAATCATCGCTTTGCTCGCTTCGTAAACCGTTTTTCTCTTACGCGTTCCAGTTGATTGCGATCAGACCCGTCCTACTTTATCTTTGCTCCTCATTTTTCCCCCTCCGTTAATTTCTCAATTAACCATTCGGGGGTTGTATAATTAAACGTGGACGGAGATCGTAATCGCGTGACGCATTCGAAACGACCATGTAATGCTCTTATTATTAACCCTTTTGCGGTACATTTATTCTGGATTCGTTATCGATTCGAGTATTCGATTTATATGTACAGGCATTTGAACTCTACCGATAATCGAGTCGAGCGAATTCTATTCGAGCGTTGCAGCGGCACTCGGATTTACTCTCAGTCAAATTTGCGTTTAATCGCAGTATTCGGATCGGAAGTTGGGCGAAGAAGGTACAAATTGGTTTCGAGGCCGATTCTGTCGAGAAAGGCCATGGAAGTGGCGCAGATTCGAAGGTGATTTTAAAAAAAGGCACGGTGAATAACGCGTATAGCAGCATTCGGAGCAAAGGTCCCAACCACGACAGATTGAGGAATCGATTTCTCTGCGGCAGAGTCGCGTTACCAGCCTCGTCGACGGTTCTCGAGTAGAAACACGAGGGTTTCGAGGGAACGATACTCTCTTTTATTTTTTCTTCTTTTCTTCTCCCTCGCTAGAAGGCAAATGCACCTGTCGAGAGGAGAGAAACGCTGCGCTGGTTCGCTGTGCTTCTGTACTCTGCAAAAGTTAGCCGCGTGTATGCACCGATATATATTTAGCGCGTGCGGCATTTCTCGACCCACATACTCATCGGGAGGCAGAATGTCTCGTATGCGTGGGGTCATCCTGTCGTTCGACGCGACAAAGACATTGTTTCTTTTTATTCCTTTTCGTCCTCGGCGCCGATGATTTTCGAGCTACGGTCCCGTTGTAACCTCGATATTAACCCTTTCTCGTCACATCGCTATTTTATAGCTTATCTGAAGTTTCCGTGTCTTAAATGACAAACGGCGTTGTTAGGTTTTACTCGGTCTTGAAACACGGGATAATGGTAAACGGCGTTTAGAGTTTGAGAGGGTGTCGCGTGAACTGGTAAACGTGTTCGTAAGCAAAGAATCATAGACGACAAAGAAACCATGAGTCACCGTTGAACGGACTAGGGGAGTTCAGCACAAGCCATTACTAAATCAATGTGCAGTATCAACGATGTCGTTGCATTATCGTCCCTTTTGATTCGTTTTGTGCATCTGTGCGTGACCGTGTTCTAAGCTGAAAATCGATAGGATCTTTCGGAAATTCCGCTTTACTGTACGTTATATCCTCGAATCACCACGAACGAATACAAATGATATCACGATTGATTACAGAGCCCGTGATAAAACGATAGTTAAAAGAAATGACGCAGGAGCGCATTGTTAAACTTTAAGTGGCTTGTACTTCGAAATACGGCTCTTATCTTTTCTACGAAATGTATTTAGGCGAATAATTGAACGACAACTAGCGAGAAAACAGAGATAATGGTCGATCCCTCTGGTGGCGAACATTGGAAGCATCATCACAACGCTAAAGAAGCGTGCAAACCGTACGCTTCATAAATTCATGGCCGTGGTTCCGGCCTAGGCACTCGTGCAATTCCTTTAATTGCCTTTCTACGCGATAGACACTGATATCGTTGATTTATGATCAGATTGTTGTTCAAATCGAAGCGTTAAAGCGTCGAATTCTGCAGAAGAGTTATACTTGTGTCTGCGCGCAAGAAATGCATAACTGTTCGCCGCGCTTCGAAAATGATTGCTCGATATGGCTCCGCTTTATCGGATAAAAGATTCTTCGCGTTTCAATCGTGTAATTCGCCGGTGTTTACCGATAAATCGCGTTAAACGAGCTGATCGTGTAATACAGGATCGCGCTAGAGATCGCGTGGCAGTGTTCCCTCGGATTTTATTGAATCGATAACGTCTCGCTGGCACGCGTGGCCCTAGGGGTGTGCGCGTTAGTCGTGCGAATAAATACACCTATTAATTGTAAATGAAATGTAATATTTACCCCTTGTGCATCGTTTTCATTAAATTGACCATAAACAAAAATCAAACATTCAATAATTTAGTTATTCCAATTAGAGGTACGCGCGTATAATAATTATGGTACTATCTAAACATCTATCTGGAGATCTATAAATCTGTATACAGCTTTCGGAATATATGGTAATCGACTTGAAAATCAAAAGGTCAGGTAAAGATCTATCTAACGATCTAGGCATCCGAGGAATTAGGTATGCAAGAATTTAGCTATTCAAGCATCCCCGAGGATCCAGGTATTTAGGGATCCAGTACTTTAGACATCCGTGGACCCATAGCATATTTGTCGATATACATGTATCTCGTAAGACTTGTTTCATCGAATCGATCGATATCAACTGAAGACTTAAGTACATAAATGCGATAGCGTGATTTTGTGGAGCAACAAAAAGTGATAATCGGCTTCAAGTGTAACGTGTAAATACAGAGAAGATTGGGTCAAGTAAATCCTGTAAATCCGAAAGAGATGACGGTTTAGCGGATGGCACGCGCCACAGCCCCTTTGACCAGGTCGCTCCATTAATTTGTTCGTTACGCGTAGCGGAGTAATATCGATGGTATCTGAATGCGCGAGGGAGGTTAGCGGTTAGGGTGGCTCAGAGTGGTGGAAAGGAGCGGACGAGGTGCGGGCTCATGGGTTACGCTACGCGGGTTCTGACGTCACGTCGCTTGTACGCAAGTTTACTACCACCACCAGCCCGTGTTACTACTCTACTACTACTAGTACTACTACTACTACCCTACTACTGCCTACTACCCTCACGTGGCACGAGTGGGAGGTGTGCTTGTACCACCCACACTCGGCTGTCTCCCGTCTACCGTATAACGTGTCCGTGTATACGGTGTCGCTATCCGAAACGTATCTATCAGAATTGATATTATTCCGATTATCAGTTTGTTACTACTATCCCGATATTACCGATGCTGTTGCTGCTACCCTGCTACCACCACGTGGAGGCAGTGGAACGCGTGTTTGTACCACCTACACTCTAGTCTTCCAGCTTACCGTATAAATTACGCATCGGTGTCTCTAATGTAGCTACGTCATTATCGCGATGGTCGTTTTGTTACGACCATGTATTATCGCTACCGATGCTGGTGATACTACTGCACCAACGCCTCCGCGTTCAGATAAAGCGTGCCTGCATCTACGTCAGTACACGTTTAAATAACCTACGACCTTCTGTCTCGCAATCTTTTAAAACAATTAGTATTTCTGGTATCGCTCGAAAATCGTAGCTATGAAACTTTGTACAAAAACAGCGACCTCCCAGAGATACTTTACAACCCTCGCGGAGGTCACGACCCACAGGTTGGGAGACCGAGAAACAGAAAAAAAGTGACGTTCCAACAGTTTTCGTGGTCCCAATTTCCCCTCAGTTGAGAACCAATAGCGTAACTTGTCCAAGTATACCATGTTGCTATTCCAAACCTAGACGCTATCATTACAACTGTCAGTGTTTGCGTCACCATTCTATTACCACCACAGTGACTGCACACCGTCAAACCTTCACCACTACTCCTACGATACCGCCACGTTGACGTTCCACTGTATACCACGTTACATTCTCCGCCAGCTACGTTCACCACCACGAAGTCATAAATGTGTGTGAAAGGGACAGAGAAAAACCGATGAGACACGGGGGTGGGAAACGAGAGAGAGAGACGAGCAGTGAAAAGGAGGACAGAAAAAGTAGTAGTTTCCTTTTTCGACCTCTTTCTTCTTTCTTCTCTCGGCTCGATAGTTCGTCCTCTTTCTCGGGTCGTCTCTGTCCGTCTCGGACAGGTGCTCGCCGAATTACCGCGGAATCGTGGCGGGACAGAAAAAGAGAAAAGACTGGGACAGAGACAGAAAACAGCAACCGGAGAGCCGATACCTAATCCTCCCTTCGTTGGCCCACCCTCGGCAGGAAATCAATAGAGAGGGACTCGCTCTATCCCTCCCTCCCTCTTACCCTTTCTCTCTTTCTTTCTGGTCCTGTTTCGGTCTCGCTGTTCTTTCCATTTCTCGCTCTGTCTTTTCCATCGTAAACGCTCGTTCGAAGAAATTTACCAACCGACTCTCGTTTGCACCCCTCTGTGTCTCAATCTCTCCTTTCGTCGCTCGCGCGATAAAAGGCCACCAAATGTCACGTTTCCAAATGCAATTTTAATTTAACGATTTATACGATAGGTCTGTCGATACTATCGTTTTCGGTAGGGAGTCTCTACTTTACCTATCTTCTTACTAAGCAGAGTACAAAATGTTACAAAATCAATGACGAGACAACCTGTCGATTTATCTACCATAATCCGTTGCGCGACTGAAATGTTTGCACTCTCGATCGTAGATTATCGATATCACAGGGTGGCAATCCCCGTCGAAACTGATTTCGTCTGTCGAAAAAAGCTGGAGGTCGAGGCAAGTCTCGAAAACGATTCAGGTAGATTTTCTGAATGAGGTCGATGGCTGTTCTCCCTCTTGGGATTTCTAAATCGAAACAACCGTGCGACAGACCCAATAATGGATCGATGTCTGATGGTGTACGAGTGGTCTGTGGTCGTAGTTCTTATACCATGAAGAACGCGTCTCGATGAGAAGATTACTTACCTGCAAGAACTTTTCTTGTTTGCCAAGTGATTGATTCGTTACGACAGAAATGAGCGTAAGAAATATTTCTGCAAATAATATTTTGTTCCAATATTTTCCGTAAAACCGGATAAAAGTTGCACGTGGTAAATTGTAGAGCTCTTATTGGTTCATTGATCTTTGCGATACAATCGCGCGAAACGGAAGCACAGAGTATCGATATGTTCTTCCACGAAGTTACTCCTCGGGAATGTCCCTCGAGGGGTAAAGAAACAAAGGGTGGGTTAGAGGATGGTCGGGTGGTGAAAATTGGAATTTCGTTTTTATCGAACCGTGTGCGTCGAGGTGAGTGTTGGCACTGAAAGAAGAGATACACGGCGAAATGGGCGGCGCGAACGCGTGACGTAGCGGAAGTCGTGCGTCACCAGTGACGTAGGCAACGTCGAAAGAGGAACGTCCGAAAGAGGCCATTGACGAAGACTTGTTGCACGTCCCTTTCTGCGTAGGTTCCGATATCTCTCGATCTCGTTACACAACGGGAACGTTTTACGCTTGAAATTTTAATTATTGCCATTCTGCAACCAGAAATAGATGTTTACTAAATCTTTTTATATCGGAACAGAAGCTATCAATAACGTCGCGCTCGAGAGGTGCTCTTTTAATTCTGGAAAGACTGAGCTTTGTATGTAATTATTTATTCAGTTTGCACGCCGCATTTAAAACGTCTTTAATAAAACCAAGATCTCCGGTAATAGTCTTGAATACGTGACTGATGATAAATATAATTCCCTGGCAATTTTTGCTGCGAGAAAAATAACGTATCCGATAGTTGAAATCGAAGAAACTCAATTATTCTTTGGTTATTCAGTCGCGTAATACAATAACATGCTGAACTTGGACATAGGTTCATTATCGTTTCATACATGTGAAGTTTTCCACGCAAAGTTTGGATCTTCCTCGAGTTAATCTGGCTATACATAAGAGAAAGCAAAGTAGCATAGACTTGTTGCATATCCATTCGCGCATGTGTGTCAGCCAGGCCTGTCCCGATAGGCAGGAGAAACGGCTAAAGTTCGTCCATGTTTTACGACACGGGATCGTAAATCCATCTCGATCGATTTGATTCGCTTCGCGCATCGATGAGACGTCGATTCGTTGTTTTATGCAGGCGTCGAAGTACGATGAAGTTATCGCGTCTAGGGCGTATCCGTGGTAACTCGGGCACCCTACCATTACGAAACTGAGTAGCGACTTAGCTTCCGGATCCTCGGCTAATCGAAGTTGGCCCACCGGTGTGTCACGATGTGCCGAGATGTTTCGATTAACTCGATCCCGGCGACCTGTAAATGCGTAATTAGCCACGAACGTTCATCTATTTCATTTACATAACCGTCCGTTTCTTGATTCTCGTTCTTTCGACAAGAGGGAAAATTCTTGTACCGTTAAACCTGACTAACAAGGGGGATTTCCAGATTCTAATAAACTCGTGTGTTAATCTATGTGTACATTTAATTTCTTTTAATTTAGCAAACTGTTGCAGT
The DNA here is from genome assembly GCF_050947335.1 of Megachile rotundata. Taxonomy (NCBI): domain Eukaryota; kingdom Metazoa; phylum Arthropoda; class Insecta; order Hymenoptera; family Megachilidae; genus Megachile; species Megachile rotundata. Next base: position 8,863,294 of record NC_134994.1, read on the forward strand.
TTATTTCTAGAGTGATTCGACGCATTCGTTAATATCGCGCCATTTATTACAAGGTGTAATTATTTTTGACTTTAGTCACGTACAGGTATATGCACACTTTCCGTCGTGAAATAAGATTATAACCGCAGTGCGAACCGTTTCCTGTTTTTCTGCATCTGTGTGGTTGTAATGTATTTCCTGCATGGTTACCAAAGTACAATAGTTTGAATTTTGATATTACGGACACTATTTAAATATAGAACCATCGCTGAGCGCTCCTACGCGTAAGAAATTTAATGAACGCAATCTTATCATTAATGTTATTTCCATACACGTTTTGCAATCGTGTATAGATTATGTAAACAGTTGTTTAGCAAATTTCGCTAAACCAGTTTTAGCTTCGGATGCAAATTTACGCGACTTCTTTTATCCACTGCAGTAAACTGCTATGCTACTACTCTTTCGAGCTTGCTTTTATTTAAACATTATTTTACTATTTTATTACACTTAAATACAGGTGATACTTAAAATTTAACGATGGCTCAAAAAATGACCACTGCGTCATAGTCGTCGATTTAAAAACTACGCGTATTAAATTGAAACGAATTCTTGACTCCCCTAATAAATCACTCGAAACGGTAAATAATATGAATTAGCGTTAATGAATCCGTTGGTACGATACGATAGCGGGTATATCGTTATGTTAGTATAATTGAGTAACGGGCTCGAAATGAAAATGATTAATATTTATCGTCGAGTGCAGTAACATTTTCTGGCACGGTTCGTGTCGTCACGTAAAATTGCACCGGTGGGAATTTAAATCGTACGAACACGTTCGTGCAGAGCGTCTGTCTGTGGGTGAGACAAGGAAAGCGATTTTTTTAGGTGGTTGTATCACAAGCAAACAGTATTGAACTTTCAAAAAAGTGAAACGTACCAAAACAGAGATAATCCGATTTTAAATCATAACATTTAACATGTACTGTTTAGCAAATGCTTGGTACACTTTTTACATATACCAGACATTTAACAAATTAAATTGTAAATTGAAAATTAAGATTCTTAAGTTTCTAGATTGTAATATCCTTAGATCCTGAAATTTTAAGGAGACAAAATTTCCACGTTTCAAAATTCTTAACACATCAAAAAATTTTTAACGTCTTGAAAAATTTTTTAAAAATATAAAAGGAGTGGAAGGCCTCCTCTTTTATTAGAATATTTATTCTGGGTGTTCTTGGTATACGATAAAAATTTGTTATTGATATTTTATTCGTGGCGATTATGAAGGAGTTTAGTTTTGTACTTGACTGTCGCGATACAACGAGCTTAAATCGTAAACGGCTCGCGTGGTTTCCAATCTATCGATAAGTACGGTAGAGGATTGGCGGAGTAACGATGATGGCCGACAGATGGCGACAAGGGAACAGGTGCATTCGACCAATAGGCGCGCGCGTAATCCCCCCACCCCTGTCCACCTACCGATTGGCGCTACGGCGGTGTCACGAACAGCGATCGCAATATGGCTTCCGCCACCGCCAGCAAGTGAGAGTACCTCCGAAGGTGACATCGAAACATGGTGGAATATTTAAGGGTGCGCGAAACGTCGCGCGTGTGAAAATCGCTGGCGTGTCTGTCTCGATAAAGGTGCGTCGAGTTGGCGAGTGTTCGATAAACGGTGCATGTGCTCGAAGAAACAAAACATTTCGGTAGAGAGAAGCAAGAGAAAGACAGAGAGAGAGAGAGACTCGTGTTGAACAGAGACGTACCGCGCGCACGGGCCATGCGTCGAACGAAGACAGAGAGACGGTGCGATACGACGGTTCGTTTAGCCAGAGGTTTCTGACACGAGAACGCGTATCGACGGGAGAAAAAAAGCATGGAACACCGTGTACTCGGCGTTCCACGGTATCGAGAATAACGTCGCGATCGAAAAGTGGGCAGCATCGTATCCTTTTCGATAGTCGAACACGGTGCGCGCGACTCATACGTCGAAAGCGTGGCTCTGTCGGTGTGTTACGTCCCGTACACACGCCGTGCTGTCCCGATTTGCGTGCGCGCCTGTGTGCACGCGCGATCTTTCGGTGTTGGAAATTGAAAGAAGACAGGCGAACGGTGAATGAGCGGGGAAGAATGAAAAAAAGAGTCGAGCGTTGGCACGGGGTGTCGTACATCGACGACGACGACCACGTAACAGAGAGAAGAAGAGGCAAAAGAGCGAGCGAGTGAGCCAGGGCGACGTTGCCAGAGTTTTCCTTCTCGCGTTCCCTACACACCGTATAGCACGTACCTTCGTGCTACGAGAGCAAGACCGAAACAGAGAGAATACGATGTGACAAGGAGCGAGAGAAAAGTAAGGCTTAAACACGCACACGCACACACGGCCACCACGAGACACGAGAGTAGCGTGAGTCGCGCGAAACGGATCTAGGGAATTTTTGCTCCTCTACCCTCTTTCAATTCGTCGATTTGTCGGTGGTGTTTTTGTTCGTGCCCTCTGGACGTGATTCGTGAATTACCATGAGACGACTTCCAATGACGTACACACTGAACACGTGACACGCCGAGTTAGGCCGATCGACGAGCCATGAAGAAGCCACGGTAAGTTCTTTCCATTTTTTCGAACTTGTTTCGTCCGTTAAACGATCGTCGCAACGCCTTGCTTCTAGTCGCTAAACTTTTACGCTCGTTTATTTTTCGAACGGAACTTACAAAACAACCACGAATCCGATATATAACAATGTAATGGATATCGGTATACTTTGTCGATATTTCTATTGACAGTTTATACTACACGTTAATTCATGGATTTAATTCTTGTATATCTTTAAATTGGAACACTTGGAGATTTAGTTTTGGGAAGAGAAATATTTTTAAAATTTGAAAACTAAGTCATTTGAAAATTGTAGGGTCAAAGAATTTTGAGATTTGTGGAATTAAAAATTGAAGGATTCGGTAAGTAGCGTTTGCCGAGAGTACAAAAATATTGCCAGCATAAATTGTTGATGCGAGGAGTTCGTAAGATGTCCGTTGCGGGCGAGTGGTTAAATAGGGGTTAGGTCTGCAGCGTGTGGGTGTTAACGAATTTTCCTGAAGTCGGGGTATTTCGATTCACTGCTACGTCACTGAATGCAGAAGCGGGTACACGGCGTGGTGGTGAAATGACGCGATTATAGGGGGATGAGTCAGAAGATTGACGCCTTGTTTATCGATCTCGACGCCGCTGGATGCTCGTTACGAGTATCGATATTAGTATGCCGCGAACCGTTTGCAAAACGTGGAACGGGTTTGTCGAAACGTTGACAACGTAATAATTTCGCGCGATATCAGAGCGGAGAGTATCTCCGGTAGAGGGGAGGGTTTGCCGATAAATTCACGGACAACTCCATCTTCCAACAAATGTCTCTATTTTTAGCGGACCGTCCCACGGGTCCTACTTTAATTATCTGCTCGTTATTATTGGAAGCTGCGTGGGGCGGTACATACATAGATACACGTTTCTTGCCACTTGTTTTATTCCCTCGATTTCGGCAGCTTTCTAACATTAGCTTCTGAGTGATATCGATAACACTGTAACATCGATAATATCATTACAAATAGAACGTGTAAGAAGCTTGCATGTCACATGCGATGACACGCATAAGTAAATGGTTGATTTGTAACCTACATGCGATAAGGGGTTAATTTCCATGTAATTACATTGTATTAAATCGAGTTTTTCTAAAAGAGCAATTTCTAAAGAAAACTCGATCCTTAAAATTTCAAAATCTGAAACGACGTTAATCCTCGAGGTTAGATTTAGATTCGAGGTAGATCGAAGAATCGCCACTTTCGACGATTAGACGTTCAGCTCGATTCGGGTCATAGAAACGATTACGCTGATCGCTAGCCGATCGAGTGGTGTCAGGAATCGTGGTAGCGAGCCAAGTATCAGTCAGGAAGGCGAGACGAAAGAAACGCGATGCTCCCGTCGTCTGTTGGGACGCGATGCCTTCGTCGAGAAGAGAGGAGAAGCACACGACGCGAGGAATTCGAGGCTCGAAGTCGAGAACGTTCCAAATACTTGCCGCTGCTGGTCGTCGACGATCAGACCGAGTTGCGTAGGTTGCTAAATTATGAAGGGAACGGGTGTACCGACGAGGAGGACAGATTAAACATCTCGGAGTTCGTCAACTTTGGAATCTGTCCCGTTTCTCTCTTATCGCTGTCCTGAGTGATTTCGCAACTATTCCTTAACTATCGACTACTTTATTCTCCATTGTTTTCAGCGCTAATTAATTGTCTTCGCCAACGAAGACCTGCAAGCTTTTAGAGCAGGCTCTTTTGAGGAGACTGCTATATTGTCATCGATGTATGTATGTATTTTTATTCTCTTCAAAAATGAAGAAGGAAGATGAAAGCGATGCATGGTGACGATCAACGTGCATACGAACATATACGTCATAGAACGCGTGGTGATCGAAGCGCGGTAACCCTCGTGCGTAGTAATTCGACGCGTAGTAAGCCCCGTGCGTAGTAACTCGATGCAGTAGTAATTGAATTGCGTGGTGATTCTGCGCGCGGTAATCTAACGCGTGGCGATCGAAAGCTAGATAATAAGAGAAATTCCCGCCTTTATTGGTTTTTACTCGTTAGATGGGGCTTAACACTTGTTGAATCGAGATTGTTATCTTACAGGCACGCGTATCATTAAATGGTCGAGGTTCCAGTTTCTCTGAAACGCGTTAAACAGTAATTTGCTCGCGTCAACGGGGAGAGAAAGGGGGTTGGTGATGCTTAATTAGAATCGTTAAGCACGACGAGGCTGGTCATACTTGTCAATTTCCGTTCCAGTGATTCGTAATTACTTATTGGTAGCGATTGAAAAAAGAAAGTTGGACTGTCAGGAACAACGGAGTAGAACGTTCGAAAAGTTACCTTTGGAGTTGAGGTATACCGGCAGAACGTCTAGTCGCCGAGGACTATAAAGTATGCAGAAAACGAGCATCGTTTTACGCTTGATTTTATTGCTTATTCACTCGGTGCACCGGTCCTGTACGTTTAGCCGATCTTCTATCGCCTACTATTATCGCAAATTTCCACGTTATCGACTTGGAGATCTGATTCGGTCCTGAAAAATCTCATCTTTTCATTCCTCTATGGCCATCTCGAAGATCAATCCCTTGCTGATTTAATTCTTGGTAATTTAGAACGGCGTGTTTTTTTATGGCAGATCGATACCGAACTGTTGACAATATGTCGATTGCGAGGAAGTCTAAGTTTATATTACAAAGTGTACTTAAACACAAACAGCAAAATTCGATAGCAAAGAGTTAATTGTCGAGTTGCATCGTAATCGTCGACACGTTTTATCGAATTCTCGTGAGACAAGCGACACCTACGACTTTATTGTCCGGCCAGAGAGTCGTAAATACACGGTGTAAACGATCGTGAAATTGCCGGGGTACGATTACGTTTCTATGGACGATCGAAATGGAAAGCTGTCGATGGTACGAAGATAACGGCGCAAATACGGCAGTCGAGAAACCACGATCGGCTCGATGTTGATACGCGACCAGCCACCTATTTAATAGGCTAATCGTACCGGGTAATTAATATGTTGGATTGTAAAGGACCCATTCGATGTTACGACGTATCGGTAATAAACCTATTAGAGGAAAAATGATGGACTAATATCTTGTAGACGATTATGCTAGATTCGCTGTAATGACATCTTCGAGAAATTGATTTACAAGATAAAACCTGATTCCGTTCGAACTGGATACTATACGGTTTGCCTTCGGTGCTAACACGTTTTCTGCATACGAACATATACGTCATCGAAAATTAATCTGTTGCTTATGCATAATGTATACATCGTACATGGTGGTCTACGTAATAGTTGCTGATTATAAGTCCGTTATCGATGCTGTTACGAAAAAATAGCGAATTAACATGTAAATAGGCCGAAGTTTACGGCATTCGTAAGATTGTTTCCTTAAAGATTAAGTGGCATTTGTGATCAGTTGTTATCGTACATAGCAGTAATTGTTACCTTCGTATTATTTGAGTAGTTTCGTGAACGATGCAGTCTAGTTTCGCAATTCTGGTATTCGTCGATTATGTTAATAACGATGGTATTAATAATCGTTTATTATTATCTGATGTTACGACAAGTTATGTAACGAGTTTAAAAAGGCTATAATTGTGAGCAAAGGCGACCGCTTACGAATCGATGCTTAGAAATCCTCCCTCGGCCTTGGACATTTCTATTACTGTCATTCCATGTTCCATTATTAATTTACCTATAAAAATATTCATAGACAATCGTATCATGGTAGACCGATCGACTTATTTTTGCTACGCATTACGTATAACTCACGGGAGAAAGTAGCAGATGCTTATTTCGCCGTTCGCTCGGAAAATTGTCGTACGATTCAGGAAACTTGGACGTTACGTTGATATTACGTTGTATGAATCGTGGTAAGCAAAACTAGACTCTAAACCCCTTCATTCTTAGATAATAGCCTCTTCAAACTTTAATTTCTGTGTGTAGATGTTGTAATGCACTTTTGATAAACATTTTGTAATAATTAGGAAAGTTAAAGAAACTAATTTTCAATGAATGGGTGGTTAATGAAGGTTCGTGTTCTTATCACGTTAGATCACTGCGCGTATTTACTACACGTGGTACCATACAGTAGAATTATTACGTATGGTACTACTACACGTTAGCGTCATCACGCGTGGTATTGTCATGATTTAATATTACTATATGTGGTAGTACCACGCGTTAGAATTACCACGCATGATACTACTACACGTTAGCGTCGCCACGCGTGGTATTGTCATGTTTTAATATTGCTATGTGCGGTAGTACCACGCGTTAGAATTACCACGCATGGTACTACAACACGTTAGCATCACCACGCGTGATATTGTCATGTCTTAATATTGCTATATGTGGTAGCACCACGCGTTAGAATTACCACGCAAGGTACTACTACACGTTAGCATCGCCACATGTGGTATTGTCATGTTTCAATATTACTATATGTGGTAGTATCACGCGTTAGAATTACCACGCAAGGTAGTACTACACGTTAGCATCACCACGCGTGATATTGTCATGTTTTAATATTACTACATATGGTAGTACCACCCTTTAGAATTACCACGCATGGTACTACTTCACGTTAGCATCACCACGCGTGGTATTGTCATGATTTAATATTGCTATATGTGGTAGTTCCACGCGTTAGAATTACCACGCATGATACTACTACACGTTAGCATCACCACGCGTGATATTGTCATGTTTTAATATTACTACATATGGTAGTACCACCCTTTAGAATTACCACGCATGGTACTACTTCACGTTAGCATCACCACGCGTGGTATTGTCATGATTTAATATTGCTATATGTGGTAGTTCCACGCGTTAGAATTACCACGCATGATACTACTACACGTTAGCATCACCACGCGTGATATTGTCATGTTTTAATATTACTACATATGGTAGTACCACCCTTTAGAATTACCACGCATGGTACTACTTCACGTTAGCATCACCACGCGTAGTATCATCACGCTTTAGTATTACTACATATGGTAGTACTACACATTAGTACCACCACACATGATACCACTACATGTCAGCATCACCACGCGTGATATTGTCACGTTTCAATATTACTACATATGGTAGTACCACGCATTAGAATTACCACGCATGGTACTACTACACGTTAGCATCACCACGCGTGGTATCATCACGCTTTAATATTACTACATATGGTAGTACTACACATTAGTACCACCACACATGATACCACTACGTATTAGCATCACCACGCGTGATATCGTCACGATTTAATATTACTACACATGGTACCACTACTAGTCAGAATTACCACGCATGGTATCACCAGTCCTTAACCCTACACGTGGTATTACAATTTATAATAACCACGTGTACCATAGTATTACCCACAGTATAACCATGGTTTAATATAACTACACATGGTATTGCCACGCATGGAAGTAGCTATATACACTATCACCATATATCATATCACCAAACATGAAATCGCCTACGCGTTATATGTATTGCATCGTGCAGGGTCCACTATCGGTACACGTGGTACGTATCTCGTATTGTTATACACCACACGTCAAATTTCCACAGATCATATTTATCGAGGCCAATAATTTAGCTGTGAAAGAGGCCATCGATTTCTGGCAAAGATAAACTTCAGTAGGATTTCTCAACGATTATCTTGTCGCTGACTAATAAGCATCACCATATAAGTGCTTTCAACCCACATCTTTACTATTAATAGGGTAGAACGGTTAGCTTTGTGTAGTTAATTAATTAGTTTGTCATTTATGTTGTCAGTTTAGTCTGTTCAGAAACTGCTTCGGAGTTTCGCGGTATAAATACACATCTTGACCGAATTGGGTATGCTAGTTTAATCCCTTTGTTTAATTCGACGCGTCTCTTTTCTATGTTTAAGCTTCTGGATACTCGATAACTGCGTGATAGCTGCGGTTGACAAGCTGTTCTGATAAAGGCATCTATCCAATCATTGTTGCCCTATTCATTTGTAATTTCGGTTGTTCAAAGCTACTGTTATGTCGCTCACGATACACGGTAGGGTATTTCTAACGACCGCATGACAGTCGAATTACTCACGGACGAAAATGGTCAATCCGTGTACTCAAGTTCAATGTCCTGTTTTAATTGGTCTGATTCCTGATTGTGACGGTCGTCAGCCGAAGTTAATTTTGGTAACGTAAGACTGTGTTTAAGACAGGAGCAAATAGTGCAGGTCAGCATAGGTTATATCGCACAGGGATTTTTATCGTAACCCTTCTAGCATGTTTAGTAAACTTTCCGTTACGGCGATTAAGTGTCAGCCGAGTTATCAAAAATTCAATGTAAAAGACAGAATTCCTTTGTAGGCGACAATAGGTGTATACCCCAGGATATTACCCGGTTACTCTGAATTATTTAAAGTACTTACAACAGCATCGTACCTTAAGTGTTCCTACAAAAGCTTTTCAACACAAAATTCCTCGCGAAGGAAGTTACAAATTTCGAAAACAGAATGTCAAGTTTTACGAGAGCGTAATACGCAGCGACTCGACAGCTACAGGATTTAATTTTCCCTTTTTAACCCGAGCGTTTATTCCACTATTCCTTCTGTAGACGGTTTGTAATTAGCGTATAGACGGTTCAGAGAGACGTAACAGAAGCATATTCGTTTGAGTGAATAGTTGAAATCGGTGCACCTTTCGTTTCCGAGGCAAGTGTATTTTTGATGAGCAGTCAAAGGGTTAAACCCCGTATCCAGCAGTCCGGTTGATCTCCGGAATAGCGGAGCGGTTTGGAGGTTCGGTGTTTTATTCAGTGGCGAGCGTGAAATAAGACGAGCAGAGTGTGAGAAATTGTCTAAAATCCGCGGAAACGTGATCGCTCGATGAGATTGGCGGAAGGTATTTTTTAACCGTATTTCACTGTTCGCGATTCCAGTAAACAATGACTGCGAAAGGTTTACGACTGCTGCACGTGTGCACGGTGAATCTATAATGGAATCGTGTGGCGAGTAGACGATTTTTCCGCGTGGGAAAAAAAGACACAAAATCGAAGGGGTAACCGACGGGAATACAACGGAGGAGGATGCGAAAACTTCGAAGAGACGCGGCGTCGTTTCTATCCCGTATCGATTCCGCGAAGCGTTACGCCGACGACGATTATATTTTATTTATCCGAACCGGTTGCCGAACGACTATAGTTTCTCCACGATGCATCGTTCGCGTACTCACGCTCTTTTCCTCTCGTGATTTTCCTCGGTTTTCTTTGGCCGATCGATGAACGTTCGGTTCGTTACATCGACGCGCGATCGTCCTTTGAAAGTTTGATGAAGAACACGTTCGTTGACCCCCTTCATTGGAATTTCATATCCCCGAGGATATTGCGGACTGTCACGAAATTCGCGATCCTATACCACGCTTCAAAAACTAGCGAAAGACCTCTGGTAAACATTGCGCCTTTGAAAAATTACCGCGCTTTCAGACTCTTTCGATTCCTGCGGCGAATATCCAAACACTTTCAAACTTTACCCTTTTGCTACTTTTTGGGACCTTACTACTTTACGTATTGTAGGAATTAAAATGACAAGAATGGTTTTGCACCGTTTTGATTTGGTTTTGTGCAAAAGAAAACGTTTTTATTATTTAATAAGGAAAAAACTTTAACACAAACATTAACAAAACAAAACTTAACTTTAACACTATTTTTCTAATGCCTCTTCTTTACGACAAAGTTTCTAATAAACGCTCCTTTCTTTTTAAAAAAAACACACATCAAGCCCGCTCGCTTTACAACGTCTTGAACTGTCGATAATTTATAACAATTTACAATATTATTACCGACGATTAACATTTATTATCGATGATCAATTACCGACATTCGGTCAGTCGGTCACTGACAGCGTCATTCTCTCATTCCCGCACAGCGTCATTCTTTCATTCCCACAGTATTTAGTTATGGAATTTTAGTACTTTTGACCTCTGTGTACAACTTCGAAGCTGTAGAATTTTGGGACTTGGAGCTTGTACAATTTTGAAACTTTGAGAATTTATCTTGAGATATTTTGATTTTAGAACATTAGCTTGCACTGTGATAGGTGCGTCAGTCAAAATTAATCATAGCTACAATTTTAAAAGAAAGAAAGTTGAAATTTTGTATCAGTCGTTGACTGTGCAAATTGAATTTCAAATTGAAACGTATTCAAAATTCAAGTAAAATTCATCACAGATGAATCACGAGTGCAAGATTCTGGAACTTTGACGATTCGAGATGTCCATAGTGAGACCATCAAACTTTGGTATCCTCAAACCATTGCCCCGAATCGTGAACACTTTATAAATTTTAAGTTTTTGTTCATTTCCAAACGTATTTAGTCATGCTCTATATGAATTCTACATCGCGAAAAATGGAAGTTGTGTAAATATTTGAAACTGGATTTAAATTACAGGCTAGTATTGTACACGTTCGTTACCATACGTATCTACACTTCTATATAAACTAACATGAAAGAACATATTCATTTTCATATGCATTTAGTAGAAATCTTTCACTGTTTGTAATAAAAGCCTTTGAAGAATTAATTCTACGGTAACCTTTTATTTGGTTTAGTACAATGTTTTCCACGACTTACGAACAAAGATACGGAAGAAATAAAAAAGCATAAAGTCTTTTGTTATTTGAACGTTGACCGATTCCAAGGTTTCCGTTTGAAGATCGAACGTCATTGTTTTTCCTGGTGGCCACAAAAGGTGCAAGAATCGAGGTATGATAAAACGCGTGGGTAGGAACGAGGTGAAAAGCGGTTGCTAAATCTTCCACTTTGATAAACGAAAATATAGGGTTTCGTGGCAGGATGTTGCTTCTCGCGGCTTTTTATTTGGACTCTCGAGAAGCGAGGAAAGACAGGTAACGTGCTCGTAGGTGGTCGGTTACACGTGGGTGGATTTTCAAGAGAGAAGTCAATTCCAGTAGCCTCGGTGTCGGGGGTTGAAGGTCAATACGGCGGCGAACAACCGTGTAACCTTTAAGTCGCGGGGGTGAAACAACGCAGTCGGTGGTTTATCATTGGTCGAGCATTTTCCAAGCGCCACCGAATATCGAGTCCGCGCGAAATCGATATTTACTCCATTTGATCGTCCAACAACCCTCTTTGGTTCCTCGACGGTCCCTCTCCCTCCCTCTTAGGTTTTTGTACGCTACTACACTCGAGTCACGAGCATAATTATCGTAGCACCCCGTGTCATTATCGATCGAGCTGCTAATTAATGCGGTTTAAATTTGTCGTCGCCCGATGCGAGAAATAACGATGCACCGTTATTGACGGCTTCAACGTGTACCTCGTTGCATTCTCGTCGCTCGATACCTCGATAATTATTCCCTCGAACCGCCAGAAAACTTACAACAATCGCTGAATTACGCTCTCGTTTTCTTTAACTCTTTAACCACAATGCAAGGGAGTTTTTAACGGCGCAAGATCTTTCTTATGGTTCAAGCGGTCTGACGCTTCCAAAATACAAAAGAAGGTACAATGAAAAAGCTTTCTAAAATATCTTCCTTCATCTCTGAGGATGTATTCTAAAGCTAACATGTAGCAGAATAACAACGTCCATTCAACGTGTTACAACAACCGAATTCACAACGTGTATATCCACTAAGCGTATAATTTAAAGTAGAAACTGTAAAATTATTCGAACAATATGACAGTAAAAAAATCGATGGCGCAAGAATAAATTTACCTTGAAGTTTCAATTCATCCGCGGTTAATAAAGTGTTAATCGACGGAGAAGATTGCGAGAGAAATATTTGAAGCGTGCAACGAACACAGTTGGTTTTCCGCCTCGTCGACGACGATGACGACGTCTGTAGCTTCTTCACTCGTACCTTTACCCTTTCTTCTAGTCACCGAGAAACGGGGTAACGAGATTTTCATTCCGACTTCTCGACCCGTCCTTCGCGATTCTCGATTATACCTAACTCGACTTCCCCTCACCAGCAACGAGCAACGGTACTTCTGGTCAGGAGGTAAACGAACTGGGATAAGGTGTCTCTGAGAAACCTTAGAAAATCGCGGAAGACCCTGACAGCTTAACCTTGGCGAACGAGCAAGGATGTACTTCGTCCTCTATTTTTATCTTCGAAGGAGAAAAAATTCGTCGATTCGATTGTCCTTTGGATAGGACTCTGAGGGTTGTTTAATTTTAATGTATGTTGGCGAACGTGCTAGAATCTCTTTGTTCGTAAATATTCAGGTTGACAAATTAATTTAGGATTGCAGACATTTTAGATTAGGGTTTGAGAGGATACAGAAATTTCAGGATAACTTTCTGTACTTCTGTGTTTTTGCGAATAATGTGCTTGATAATTCAAGACGAGCAAAGGTTATGAACGATTAGATCGAAAGTCTGTTTGAAAGGAGGAACCTGGATGATTATTAGAAGCGTCTGTCGATTCCTTTGACATCGGCAACGGACGAGCTGTAATAAAGCCAAAAGAGACGCGATTCAACAGGGATTTTTCCTTTTTTCTCCGATTTTTTTTCCCTCTAGTTCGCAGAAAGAGAGAGCCGTGATGCGACAAGTCTCGTTATCCTTTCGTGCCACAGACGTCTCGTGCGATGCGAAGCATAATGTTTTAATTGGACCGGCTGTTTAATTCGAAGTGCGATTGATACTTACAGAACGGTTCAGTTATCCTGAACGCGTTTCTATTATCGCTGGCGTGTGTCCTGTTTCAGGGAAACGAATAAAAGCGAGAGGGAGAGAAAAAGGAAAATTCCCATTCACGGTCGTTTCTTTTTCGTCTGTGGCGGTCGAAAAAATAAAACGCGAACGAACAAATGTTTATTGAATCAAAAAACTGTCCCTTTGTTTGGATAACAACGTTGCACGCGTAGCTATCGAGTGTATTTGCTTGGCCGCAAACGATCGTTCTACCGTGATAATATTTTCCTTCGCGAAACTTGAATTTTCAACATTTATGATTTCGAAGCGCGATAGGTACTCTTTTATTTGTTCTAATGAATTTCGTTGAACGAGTGTTAACCTTTAATTACGGTGCGATTTAATTGGAAACGATTACAAGATATTAATTAAAAATCACCGTTTTATTAACCTTCCTCATTCGAGTTATATAGAAATGATTAATTAAATTTTATTGTCAGCCGTTGTACGACTACACATTGGAATTTTTACGCATTGCAATTTCCACGCGCTGTAATTTCTATCCGCCGTATTTCCACGCGTCGTATCGTTACGCATTTTAATTCTCGTTCCTCGTCATTTCTATGGATTATATTGCAACGTTCTCCACCCGTCTTTCACTCTCCGTCTCCAGACGCTTCCAATAATCACGCATGGCGATATAACGAGGGTTTACCGTATCTGAACGGGTGAATCTCACGAGCGATACCGGGCTCCATATCCGCAACCGTTCGATGTCAACGAGGCTGCATCCTCGTAAAGGCCTAATGGTAGCACCGATGTCGGTGAAATGGAATAAAAGTCGCAAGAGGGAACAGAATGAAAGAAACAAGCGGAAATGAAGCGTTTCACCGGGCAGGGACGAAGGCGCAACAGTTTGGCCGTAGAAAACTTATCGTGGCTACTTTGCTTTCTCGATCGACTTCGAATAAGAAGATAACTCGCGGTAAAGAGAGTAGAAACGAGTAGTATAAAACGTTTTAGGTGCCTCGCAGCCTGCTAACACGCTCGATCGTCGCGTGAAAAATAGATTTGCTTCCTGCGAACGAGATCACACCGATCGGAACCTGTTTACCCTCTTAACGAGATACTTAATCGGCGCGTTTAATAGCTGTTGCGTTAATCGCGATTCGTAATTAAATTTTATCTCGATTTTGTAGGAAGCTGCAATAATTTATACCATTTTTTCAAGGATGAACGCTTCCATAAAATAAATAACGTATGCAAATACTCTTCGAACGATTCTATCGAAATAACGTCCAAGTCTGGCGTGTAGTCGATTAGCGAATTCCTCGGTGCCGAACGTGCTCGATTCGTTGCACGACGATCTTGCGTGTAGCTTGAAAATTGGCATGATGCCCGTTTCGTGGAACGATAATCCAAGTAACCACGCGAGCAACTAAGCGAAGAAGCGGTGTTTGCGTGGCACGTGCAACACCGTAAGTGCGTTTAACCCTTTCACTTCCAGCGTCGACTTTGTCCACAAAACGGTTTACGAGAGCTAATATCGAATTTATACGCCATCCGTGGGATTATCTACAAATGCTAGCGTCAGCTGTAGCATGTCGCTCGAATATTAATGGCAAAAAGAGAAGTCATCGTTTACTTTTTAATTTTTCACGATCCGATAAATGCGTAATCTCTGATAGATTATTTTCGAATTGAAAAGTTTCTGCACAGATTTGATAAATGCTTATGACATAACATTACCAAGAACAAAAATTCAATTTGCTCACGAACCACGTTCGAAACGATAAGAATCTATATTTTGCTCCAAAAGGTTAAGTTCCCGGAAGTTTCCCGGAGTTCAAAGAATCGCGAAAATGATTTAGGATTTCTCGGTAATGGAAAATTCGTAGAATATCAAGTACATCGGAATTCGCTCGAAGGGTGACCCCTTTTTACTTCTTCTTTTCGTTGATCGCTTAAATGTTCGCAAACGAACGGCAAATTTCTCCGTGCGACAAGTAGACGAGTATCGACGCGGAAAGAGGGTGGCCGGAGAGGGTGGTGGGTAGACGAACCGCGAGGAGTGGCTTTCGACGATACCGTGGCAACACTCAAAGGAGGGAGACATGGCTTTGATGAAATTCAGGGAACAGCATTCACGGTTCAAAGGAAAAGCATAGGGTAATGCCAGGTAATAACTAACGCGAACGAAAGGTAGCCCGTTCGTGAGAACTGGAGGGCGTAGGTGGCGTACAGCAAAGGGAACTACCGCCTATGTTGGCTACTTTTTTTTCACGTCGGCCCATTTCCTGTCTGTCGCCGTTCCGCTCGTCGACGATTCGGAATCCTTCGATTTTCTGTAAAATCGATTCCAAAGAATATTTCATCCCTTGAGACAACTTTCACTCAAACTCGTTTATCTCTCCAGTCATCTGTTTTAATAATGTGTAATTATTACTGTGCATCATACTCTTCAATGTCCACAGACTATCTTCTAAATTATATTTGTTTAACAAGTTTTAATGATTTGCATCAATTGTTTTTGTAAACAAAGCATAAATGGATAAATACATGAACACTCGCAATCTAGCAATTATAGATTATTATCGGTTACTTCTATGACTTACATGTAGATTTTAAAACACGTTCAATACATCTCAACATGATTATACACGCGGAAGGAAGTCGATCTATTAACCACTGCTCTTAGTCATAGAATTATAAAATCTATATACACATTTAATGAGACTTACAGGATTTTATGGCGGGAAAGACCCGAAACTGCACGTGTACAATGACTAACATTTACTGTATTGTCATGTCGTAAACTCGGACCTACCTGAGGCTCCGCTTTAAAATAATTTACCTGTAAAAAATATCGCTTGAGCCGAAAAACAGGTAACAGTGCTGAGTCAACCTTATATAGTTAATTTACTATGAGCAATTGAACATCATAAATCATATCCAAGCGAGATGTGGAAAATTTTGAAGAAATAGGTGTTCTAACGGAATTGAAATTCTACATTGGAAGCGAGCAAAGGCCAAAGTGAAAGAAGTATGCGACTCCGTAGAATAGAGAGTTCGGCGAGTTTGAAGAAGCAAAGAAGGCCGAGTAGAAGAGACATCGGTCTTATCTGGGCCAATGGAACGTAACCTCGTGCATCTAGTACTCTTTCCTCGACTGGATCGGCAAACTGCGTTCGAGTTACGAAAATGTTGTCCTCGACTATCTCGACTAATTGGCGAACTTGTCGCAATTACATACCGCCACTCTGTTATCTGCTTTCTTTCGCGAGAATCGTTTTCCCTCGTTTCCTCTTAACGGCCTTTCTTGGATGTTCGAACGGGTCGAGGTGAACCTCGCGATCTAATTATAAGAATCATTGGAGAGGCGTTGGTGTCGAGATCTTGGCGAGTTTCTGTCATCTACGTGGGATTAAAATATCCTCCAGTTCTCCTAAATACCTCTTCTATTTGCCAAAGCTTGCCATTTCTTTTTCAACGAGTAGATAAACAATTCGTGGTTCCCTGAGAGAGTAGCCATCGTTCGATGACTGTGATTTAGCCTGTCGCAAAAACAGACTACTTGATAGAAGAAATTCTTATAGAAAATATGTCTTGTTTGCATCGATACCTTAATGGATATCACTCCCTAATGTTTAGAACAAATACAGAGATACATTCGTACAACTTCACTTTTAAAATGGACTCCCTTGTCACAGTAACTTCAATGATTAAAAAAGTTTGTTCAGTTGTAATTCTGCAGTACGTAGAGATGTGACATAGTAAAAGTATGCGTGCTCAAGTATCAGAATGGTGTTGCAAACCTCAGCAGGTAAATTAAGGTCCGATTACTTTAACGACACGTGCACGTAATACGACTTCGATAACGCGATGTACCGGGCACAAAATAGCACTTACGGTGTATCAGTGCGAAGCTAAAAGCTTGATGTTCGGCATACTCCGCGAGATTCGTTGAACAAATGTAGCGGTTGAATTCAAGGTCGTGCTGGTTGCGCGAACGCCGAAGAGACGCCGAGGTTCGCGGCGTGCAAGAAAATCCGTAGTCGTCCCGTCAGCGAGCCGTGGATAAAAATAATCCACTGACTAACATCTAGGCTTCGACGACTATTATTATCCCGAATCTTTCCCCCGAGATAGGCAGACGCTCGGAAAGAAATGTGACGATCGTTGGAGCGTGCCTAGGGGATCAAGCGGGGACGGTAATGGACCGTTCGTAGTGAAAGTGACGCGGATAACAGGAGTAATTTCTTGAAAAGAGCCATCGCGTTTACTAACCACTGGTACCGTCTATTTCTGACACCGGCGTATATATTCTATCGAACATCGTGTTCCCGGTACTCCATTTATTCGGACAATTTTCTCATCGCGAGTCACATCACCGTTGGACCGCAGCCGTTGACTAAAAATAGAGGAGTATCTATTTATCTTCGGTTTTGGAGAATCAGGAAAGAGCTGGAGGGAGTCTAAGAGTCCTTGGAGAAATTTAGATTCTAGGGGGAGCAAGGTCTTAGGGGAACTTAGTGACAGCTTGAGTTTCGAGAGCTTGATTCATAGGGACAGCTTACGTCCTAGAGAGAACTTACATGCTACGATAGACCCTAGAGGAAGCTTGAAACGTAGGGGGAATTTAAGTTCTAGAGAGAGTTTATCTAACCTATGGGAAGTTTAGGTTCTGAAGCTTGATCTGTATGAAGTATGCAAGTCTAAGACCCAGAAAGAGTGGTATGTAGAAAATCGAGAAGAACTACCATGTATTCATCCCCTCACAGAACTCGACATTCAAGTATTCTCTCAATCCTAATCATTTCTCCCCTTTTCTATACACGTCGTGGTGTCCAAAAAGTAATACAGGGTAGCATATAAGCATGCATAATGTATATTATCTCTTTTCCTGTACAACGGGACGTTTATTCCGTAAACTTGATTTCTGCGAACTCGTCGTCGACGAGATACTCCATCGTTTCGCGTGGTTGCGTTTTCTGGAGAAGCCTGATTTCGCTGACATCTGCGACAAAGATTCGTCGCGTTGCATTCACTCGAGTTTCATGAACTTTCGCGACGGCGGGGCTTTTTCACGATCCTGTGTTCTCGATTCTGTACTAACCGTCTTTCTTCCTTTCTACACAGTTTCCCTTTCTTCGATTATCGATCGCCTCGTCATCGTTGAAATCGCAGTTAGAGGAAAATTACGTTTACTTTTCCGCGTTACTTTTCGATCTTACGTGAGCAGGCAGATATTTGTGACAGTGTCACGTATGCACGTTTTGAGAATAAAAGGTAATCAGTAAGTTATACAGGGTGATCTTGAAACTGTTCAATTATCGACAGTCGATCAATAAAAATTGAAAAGTGCAACATAGTAATAGAAGTTCTGGAATTTTTTATCGATCGAAGGGGATGGTCCAGTCTGTTTAAAAAGCAACGCCGTGGACCGTGTCGTAGGTCAGGGTAGCCAACGAACCGTCCAGACTGTAGTTCGATTGTCAGCAAGCCGATTCGTGGTGTCTCTCGGGGATTTCACCGACAACAGCAATTTAGCCGAGTGATTGACAGAAGGCAGCTTTCAATGGCGTAGGTAGTCGTCGAGGAACGCGGGGAACAAAAACGAATTCATTCGTAACGATGCGTTTCCACGATAACCCAGATACAACGGGGATGTCGGCTTCTTTTCGTTAATTGTTACGAGCGGAAGGTAGCCGAACAATTATTGCGGTATTCGCACGGATAAACGGGAGGGTGCAGTAACGGTGGGCTGCAAAGCGAGGTCATCCAGGCTGATTAAATTAAATATAAAATCCCTCGGTTTCCTAATATTAATTTAAATGGCGATTGCCAGTGGCGTTGACACTGGGGGTGGATCCATTTAAATAAACGAGCATTTGTAAAACTGTTGACAGTATTTCAGATAAATATATTCTTGGCGAATGCATCTTTCAGAACAAAAGTAAGAATATCAAGAGCTATTATATCGTAATACTTTCTAACGTGGAATGTTTCGATGTATCGATCCGCGCGAAATAGATACGTAATTTCATTTAGAAGGGAGCATCTGTTGTACAAGTGCATCGTTGCGCTTAAAGTGCATATAGACGTCAGAACAAGGACACCCTCTATATAGGGAAACGTTTAAAAGGAGATTTCGGGGCGAGTCGATAAAAATTCTCATAAAAGCTGTTCGGGCTTTTGTCTCGTAAAACCTATCGGAAATTAATATGCCAATTTCCTCCGAAAACCAGCTGGCTCGCCTGTCGGGTTTCACCCTTCCTCGGTTGGCGCAACGGGCTTTGTTCGAAAATTAGCGAGACGCGTGTTTTGTGTGTCAAAGAGATTTATACGCCATACGTACCTTGACCCGGATCATGAATTTATCGCAAAAATGGATGCACGAAATATGCAGCTTTATAATAAAAATTATTCGATGTTTCAATTCGTACATCGAAAGGTAGAATAATCTAACTTTTTGTTTAACTTTGTACAAGCTATCTTCCTGAATACAGCGAGGGATGTATACCTTGTGTTAAATTTGTGAAATCTCTGATTCTTGAAGTTTTCGAGTTACCCTGAAATGACGAGGATGCGGTAAAGCGTATCGAAACAAATATCAAGAGTTTGGAAAACACAGCATGCGTAGCTGTATCTCGGGTTCCTTTTCATTCAGTAATCCTTAACAAGCATTTCTTTTTATCACCTGTCCCGTTCAAGTTTCTCGCTCGCGTTTTGCGCGCATCAGTCAACAACGTCCGCAAACAGTAAGGAACTTGAGCAGCGTTACGAGTGTCACGGTAGTCCATCGCTATTATATCGTGCGGCAATGCGCCTGGCGGTTTCCGCGCGAGGCGGCGTGTCGGTCGAGCGACGAGGAGGTGGCGGAGGAGGAGGAATAGTAGCGTAGGAATAGGCGGCGGAGGTGGAGGAGCAAGAGGTGGAGTAAGTTGCGCGCGCGGCCATTTTGATAATCTCCCACTCCTCTGTCTCACTCTCTGCTTCTTGTCCTCTCACCGCCCTCCTCTCTCTCTCTCTTTCTCTCTACTCTATCTTTTTCATCCGTCGACCCTTTCCTCTCTCTTTTCAACCCGTTCTCTCTCGGTCTTTTATGCACTCGCGCATCGAGAGAAAATTTAACCGAAAGAGAGTAGAGTAATATGACAGCCGCGGCGGAGAGAGAAGTCGGTGCACGGAGGATTGGTGCGTTCTTCTTCCTTTTTTTTTCCGGTGCTCTTAGCGCGCGAGCTTTTGCGGCAAAAGAGCGTGCGTGCAAGAGAGTCGCCCCCGTGGTCGCTAGTGTCGCGATTTCCCTTCTTCCTCTCTCGCTCTTCCTCGTGCTCTCTCGTTCCCGCACTCTCGGTGCGAGCGGAGCGCGCGCACACGCACACCGACACGAACACGTACGGGCCGAGTTCGTACGTGCCCTCTGCGCGTGTACCGCTCTGGCCGTCTCGCTCCCGCTCGCGCTCTCCCTCTCCTCGTCTCGACCGGAAGGTGCCAGTTTCTCGTCGACGATCGTCTCGTGCACACTCGACCGCGGCTACGTCGTCGCCGTTTCGTGAGCCCGTCGTTCGCGCGCGCACAGCCTCCAAAGCACCCACGGCCCGTGTAAACAAATTGGATTACCCGGTGTCGTGACCCTCGGGCGATTTTCGAAACCGCGCGTGTGCCCGAGCAAATATCCGAGGATGTTAACGCGTCCGAGCGAATCCGTAGCCGTTGTTGCACGTCGTATTTCGTGACATTGCCGCGTGCGCGCTCGCGTGTGCGCGTTCTGCTCGAATTTCTTTTCCCGTGCGATCGAAGATCGGTTTCTTCCATTTTCGTTCGACCACGTTCGGGAAAAGGTGCTTCTACGAATCTATATAGTGGTGTACGTGCCTTCTGTATCTTTGTTGGTGAGAGTTGTTCTACGCGCAGTGTGATTCCACGAGTTGGAGCGCGCGCTTCTGGATTAGCCGCTCCTCTCGTGCGAGCTCGAAAACGACCACGAGCTCTGACCCCCTACGAATAATCGTGTTCGACCCTTCGAAGAAAGAATGAGAGTGTTTTTCCGCGCGAACGTCGCGTCGCCACTGGCGGCCACTCGACTCCTTTACCCGCAATCGTTTCTCGGTATTCCTAGTGATTCCGGTGATCGCGGTTCTAGTGACAACTTTCTGTCAGGATTATTTTTGGATATCGTGACCGGTTCGCTGCTTCGTTCTTGAACGCCCGGTGAGTATATCTCGCGGTTGCTATAACCCTCTTCTTTCTTTCCAAAGCGCTTTTCGCTTTGTTTGCTCGAATATACGACGAAGTAAATTCTCGCGTGACGTGACGTGCCGTGGCTATAGATTGCGCGCTACCACCAACAGTTTCCACGATGAGCTAGGAAAAAAGAAGATTGATCTCGTCGATACACGAGCTTCGTTTTTCTTTCTTTCTTTCTCATCCCAGTTTTCCGCATAGCACTTTTGGAGAAAGTATGACACCAGTTTCGTGACGGGTCGCTTTCGTGACTGGTTGCTATCATTGGCGTAACCAGCTACGGGCAGCTCGGAATCTGGCGATTTAACGCGATGGCCATCTATCGAGAAGACTTCTTTCGTAGAAAAATGCTGGCTACGCCAATGGATAGTACACGTGGGGAAAATTTCATAGACGTTCGTAGGTATAGCACCGGAAAAGCGTTGCCGGGGAATGTCTTCCGTTTAACGGGGAATCGAGAGAGTCGGTACGAGAAACGGGTAGTCGCGGTCGTTGTTTACTTTCGCCCGACGACACCGGACGAAACTAGATTTCGCTCGATATAAATACGGAGAGCCGCGAGCTTCGTAAAACGGCACCGTGCATCGAGCGAGCGGTTTGCTCGCTTGCCAGCGTTCTCGTTAATTCTAGAAAATTATCGACAGATGCTCGCGCGTAAAAACGTCCGTCGACGACGGCCGGCCATGTTCAAGAGCGCTCGTCGCGAGATAATCACGATTTCGTCATACCACGTGCCGCCATATTTCTCCGTCTCGTAGAGAGAACGCTTATTGCGATCGGTGTTAAGCGCGCTTTTCCGTCGCCAGTGCCTTATCTCCGTTCACGCCGATTATTCCACGCGAAAATCGTTCCATTTAACAACATCGACAACAACAACGTTTCGTTTCGAGAAGGCGCGAGTGCCAAGGTATGATTCACGTATCTACCTATAAAGACCTATTTACGAAGATGCCGGAATGTAACGCGCTGTCCGCATGACAAACAACGCGGAATGCAATAATGATTTATTATTAGTAACGCTTCGCGAATTTGTCCGAAAAATTTAGCGTTGTTCGCGGTCGTTCGTTTTAACCTCGAGGACGTGACGGTCGTTCGCGTTCGACGTCCTTCGATAGCCGAACACACCGGTCGCGTTCTATACCAACTTGGACCCGCTCAATGTGCAGCCCGATCGGAAAAAACCAAGGTGCTTAGTAAGCATAAAACCGTGAAGCATTCGTCCCCGTTGGTAAAACAAATCCTGTTAATCATCGTGTTGATAAACAGAATATATCCGCGGTTGTTTTCGTCGCGTAGATATTCCAAATTCATCCGCTTATTGCGCACAAGTTAGCTCGTCGGTAAAAGGTACGATGCTTAGCGATACGTTTATCCAGCAATTTTTCGCTTTAATTAATATCGTTCCGCTCGTAATTACAGGGAAATACTTTTCATTATTTTTTTACCGTGTACAGAAGGAGTAACTTTTTCTTGGCTCGTATGTAACAGCAATAGTCCGTTTATTCCGAACAAACAAATGCTCGTTCTTCTTTATTCTCGATAAAACGGAAGCGTAGAAGAAAAGGAAAGAACGCTGAATTTTGCAGAGGTGGGGAACGAGCGTTTGTTTGCTCGGTGTAAACGCGCTATAATTATATTCTGGTTGGAGAGTAACGTGGTTAACCGATTAGTTACTAATACGAAATACCAAGGTGCAACTAATCGATATCGATATCTTATCGGTGTTTAACTGGATTTCGATAAATCTACTTCCATCTACTTTCTACGAGCTAACGATTTTATCGATGTCGGTGGACATTGCCAGGAGATTCGGGTTTGTTTTTTTGTCGGTCACTCGATGCGGTATAAATCTTTCGCTGGTTTTCCTCCAGTTAAATAGTTATTCAATGACGCAAAGGTGCGAGTGGTTATCCCAGCAGCAGATCGGAGGGCGAGAAATATGACTCGGCTAACGAAATTGTTATGGTTTACCGTGGAGAGATAGTTTGTCACGATTCGTCATCCTTTTCGGCGCGAAATCTTCGGTCTCTGTTCGTCCGATCGTTTCCACCTCTCGCGCTCTCTTCTTTCCTCGTTTGTTCCGACGCGCGTAGCGGCACACGCTAACTTTGGATTACGTAAGTGACAGAGAGCGCTGCTACCAAAGAGCCTTGGTTTCCTTTTAAAAATGGCCGTCCACTGGCCCGAGAGAAACATCATCTCGTGTCGAAAACATTGGCCGTTCTGCGCCGCAAAACAGAGACGTTCGCGTGTTCTCCGCTGCGTATCTTTCTGAACGACAAGCTACAACGCTGTCCTCGATTTCTGCGAAATTATCAGTCTTGTTTCGCTCCTACGAATGCGTTACACACGATTCGTTCTCGCGTCGAACAAATATTCTATTTAATTCGCCACCATTCTAAATTTCCACCTACGAAAATCCCCAAGTTTCCAGCTACAAAACTTCCGGGGTCTAATATTGCGGTAATATTTTTTATTGAAAGAGAAACGGAGGGTGAGTGGACCATGGACGAATCGATATCGTTGATCTGTTTTTAATCATTTCCCGTTTACACACGCGACGCAGGCCAACAATAGATACCGTGTTGATGTACGATTCACTTTTTAGTAGCTGTCGATCTTGTGCAGATATCGAAACGGGACATTTAAACGATTTAAAGTGCTCGATGTAAGTATCGTTATTCCCACTTTGCGAAAGTATTCTGAAAGGGTTAATAAATCGTTAATGCTCCGTTCTGGAACACGATCGTTTCTCACGCGTTCCTTTGTCAACGGGGTCGAAACAACGATTCATCGATGCTAGAATATCTTTATCGGATATTGACGAGACTGGTCCCCGGGGAAGCCCGATTTATTCAAGAGAGTAATAAGTAAGAACCATTTTGGCATAATCTGTTTATTGACCCGTTTACCGTTCGATAACGTGCAAAAAGACACGAGACAAATGGAAGCGTAACGTCATTCTCCGTAGCGAGATTAGAGGAACGATAACGATTGATAATAGCTTTAATCGTCGATAACGAATGGCGACGATAATGCTCGCTTTCGCGGCGTCGATGCTTCGACATTTTAATTTCGTATCGAAACGCGAATAACGTATTCGATCGCGATATCGCGCTTTTATATCGCGCGATTTTCCCGCCATTTTCGCGTCTTCGCTTTCTCGACAAAATAATTACCGCCGTTTATTATCCGATTATTTGTTACATCGCTGCACTATTAACAGGTAGTCGTTCGTATTTAGAATTAATTATTAGTACAGAATTTTAACAACAGGTGGTCGATAAAATTACAAAGTCCGATATAGTTATTTACAGGGTGCTCCACGCAACTGTTACCAGTTGTATCTCTCTTTTTCGCGCAATTACAACATCGGGATTATATATTTTAGTGTCGTGTTCGTTCTACGATTGCGTTGTATTTCGTTTGTAGTACAAGTGGGTGGAACAGAGTGCGCATAAATCAGCTTTTGATCAAAACAATAAACGCGCTCTTTGACGTACATCGAACTCGCGATCATTCCGCTTTTAATTGCTCTCGAAAATGTTCGAAAGAGTACTCGCCCTTGGAAGAACGGAATTTTGAATGAAAATTCGTACAAAGGGCGAACGTCATAGTTCGGAGTACGTCTTGTTGAAGATTTACGCGCGAGCGTAGAACGAATCGCGGCTTTCGAAGGTTGTCGTACCGCGAAACGATGTCAGTGTGTCAGTGTCGATGGAACCGAGTCATTGGGTTCGTCAATTGCGATTCAACGGGAAGATGCGACGAGGAACTGTCTTTCAAGAACGTCCTTCTGAAAGCGTCTGCTCAGCTATTTGTCTCGTAGAAAGATATTTCGTTTCAAAATGCAAATACGCTCCGGGAGGATGGTCCAGAAATATTTCCATAGAATCTCAAACCTTGTCTTCGAATTTTCCGATTCTTGCACGATATCTTTGTGTTTCAAAATTTCGAAGCTGTTTGATCACTGTTCAGTTGATCCAAAGTGCCTAAAAGAATGAAAACTTGGAGTGAAAATTGGATGGGTACTCGTGTGGTTGTTTCTAGTAGGTCTTTCGAGGATTAATTCATTCGGCATCGATTTATTTTTGACGAACAAAAAATGTGAACGGGCAAAAACGTTTTTCGAACTGTTCATCGAACCGCGACTCGACTGAATCGATTTCTCTCGGCGGTGGTAAAAACGCTGGTTGTCCAGGGAAGAACAAGCCAACCGTCAAAAGGTATTCGAAGCTATCCGCTTGGCCTATATCCTCTCGAATCGTGCGATAAAAGATTATGATGTTATCGAAGGGAAGCGAACGAGTCTACTCGTTCGGTCAATAAAACACCGCCGATCCTGTTTTACGATCAACTATTCGCCCTTCTTACGCGAATTCAATGGAGTTCGCCTATCGCGTAAATAAGGAATTTCGAGCGGGACAACATTTATTCTCCCGAACGAAATATTCTTCGATTTTCCAAAATCACCGACGTAAATCGTTCGCGAAATATTCGTCGAAAATACCCAGCTGGCTACGAACGTGACGCTCGATTCCGGGCCAATTGGAGATCGAGTGGTTACGCGAATGTTTTTTTTTTTAATTAAAAAAATTCAACTGCAACAGCAGGCGTGTCCGATGACGAATGAGTATCGCAAATGGGGAAAAACGATCCTCGTTGATTTCGTAAAATATAGCGGGAGCCTCTCCTCGTTTATCAATTGGAAATTCCGACGATGATTCCGGTAAATAATTTCAATCGATATTACCGACCGTTCGATTTCACAGGCATTTGCGACACTCGAGCAAGAATGGATACCGGTTCGTCTTGCGTCATTGACGACGCGTCTTTGAACTCTCATGCGTGCCATTGTGACGCGAAAATCACAGGAAAACCAGGGATATCGATGACGTCTTACTGGGTTTAAAGAATACGTTCCAAAGAACTCGCCTACGCGTTTATTTGTTTTCGCATCCGACCTTTTCCTCTTCATATTCGTCTCTTTATGCAGATGCTCTAGTACCGCAGTTTTATAAATTGAACCTGTCAATTAAATAAAGTATTAAACTAAATATAAAGCTGTTGACGCGGAACGTTCGGATATACGAATTTACGACAGATAAAAATATGCTTATCTCGGCCGAATTCGCAATAGCATTTGATTGGGTTTTTATTTAAAAGGTAGCCGCGTTATCGGAGATAACGATAACTGCATAATTCCATAAAGGTCGTTGGTTAATTGCGTATATAGCATGCGTATAAAAGTCGAAACCGGCTCCTCCGAAATGCACGATTAAACGCGACGCGGTACCATCCGTGTCTTCGATTCTAATCCGCGTAGAACGCCGCTACAAAATTTATAGAATAGAAAATGGTACGATATGCAGTACGTACGTTCAGCGACGAGATGTCAGCGTCGTGTTCGGTCCACAAGGAGTCCGTTTTGTCAGAATCGTGTCAGGACGAAAGGATTAATTATCGAAGATCGTTCCATCGGACGGAGTGGCAGGCTCGTTTGAATATTTGACGACGGCGGAGAAAGAGAGGAACGGGCGTGCTGTCGCGTTTATTTTAAGCCGACGAAGGCTAAAATACCGGATTGCACGTTCGCAAATTCCCATTCACTCTCGCTATCTTGTTCGTTTCCCCACCGAGCGTCGAAAGCTCGTTAATTACCGATTTCGTTAACTTATAACCAGGCGCGGAAAGGAGATACCTCGGGAAAATTTTCCATTTTCCTAGCAGGAAGTTCGCGAATCGATTACTCGATGATTCGTGATACAGCGTCTCGATTATGCGAATGTTCCGCTCAGATATTTATACAGGGCAGATACCGGTGTTATTAGCGCATCGATCGACTGTTTTGAAAAACGCGAAAGAAACCGTCGTTCTATTTCTGCTTGCGAGTCTATTGTCTACAGTTCATGGCCATCGCACTTCTATTTTTGAGCGATGCCAATTACGGTGTTGATTCGCCATTTATGTAAGCGGAATATTTTCGAATATTAAAAAACTGCACATTATTTTCGAGATGTTATTCAGTTTAAAAATAGACTTGTGGATGAAACGAGTTGGAAATAAACTCATTTATTCATCGATCACAGTGCTTGAAAATTTGAAGATTCTATATTTTGAGGATCTTAACCCTTTGCGCTCGAGGGGCGACTCAGTCATTTTATTTAATACAATAATTTGAAATAAGCAGTTAACTGATTCTACATGACATGTGTGATGTATAAACACAGTGAAATAAACAATAATGGAAATTATTAGTAGAGAAATAGTAACCTCAAAAGAATTAACTTTTTAACTTAAGTATAAAAGTTGCTGTTTGCAAACAGTCAAATTACCTTCGAGCGCAAAGGGTTAAAATATTCGTCTAGGATTTTTACTAAACCTACCGACATACAATGCGTACCTAATTTGAAATTAGAAATGAAGTTAAAAATTAAATAAACAAACGATGAAACATAAATTAGTACACACATTTATTCTTTATCTTGATGATAAAATAATTTTAAGAAAAAAAATACGCCGACTTCGAAATGCACTAAAAAGTATAAAATAATTTCTATTTCCTAATGAAGTAATTTCTATTTCATTCAATCATACCCTTACGTAACAGATATGAATGGAACCTATTTACTCGTTAGGTAGTATATTAAATACATTTCAACCTTTTCGGAGGCGGCGCAAAATTAAAAATACCTCAGTAAACGTTGCTGCCAATAACCAGTTGATTGTGGTATGGCGTATTGGAAATTAATAAATCCTGAAAAAGAATACGAACGTTATAGATATATCTGGTAATATACGTAAATGTAACGACTGCATCTTCGTTTCGCAACGTTTCTGATATAAATGAAATTGAATCGACTTCGTTCGCATGTGGAAGGCATGGATCTACATAAAAAAAAAAAATATACTGATCGAATTGAGTAACCTCCTCCTTTTTCGAAGTCGGTTAAAAAATCAATTCTGATTTCAAGAAATGTACTTCAACAAAATGTATACCTTTTAATAAGAAACTTGTGGAGCGGTCTGGTAGTTTTAGTGTTAAAAGGAATAATTCGCTTATAATGTTCAGTGTATAAAAATTAAGTAAACGAATTTCACGGAGAAAATCCATGGAAAAGTAAGGGGTTTGACAATAAGACAGTGTGTTTTAGTAAGCAGGAAATCAGTCGTATCTCTAAACTCGTAATGGGAGGAGATATACGTGCATGGAGGAACGAAGCGAGATGCTTTGCCGGCGGGTAATATCCGTCCCGTCGCCGGCTTGTCGGCCAATGGCCCCTGACTCCATCGAACGAATTCTGGCCCATGGATTCTCCTCTACTCTCCGCCTCTCTCCATGCATTCGCGTCGAAAGCCGTGAATTTTGCACGATTCCACGCTATCAACGCGTTCGATCTTCTACCGCGTTTTGTCTCGTCGATATTTCCGGTCGACGTGAAAAACTGACGCACAAAGAACCGCTGCATCCGTGCTCGTTCCCGACGAAAGAATCGATTGGTTCAATATTGGCCGATCTCGACAATTGTTACGTACATTACTGACCACCGTACCAATCCCTGGGGAAACTGCACCGCGAGATAGAGGACCAACTACTTGACACTGTACTACGCTTCCGGGGATTTTCAGATTTCGAACCGTAGGAATTTCCTAAGTTTTAGGTGTTTAGGGGCTTCAGAATTCGACTATGTTGGAATTTGGGAATATTTGGGGATGCGGAAGCGTGGGTGTTGAGAATGTGTCAATTTAGAAATGTAAGAGTTTTGGAATAAATTAGAAGTTGAGGAAAATAAAAAAGTAGGAATTTAAAATTAGAGAGCTTAGGTAAAACTTGAAGAACGAACATACACTACCGTCCATAAGTATCCGGACACTTGGTTTCGTTACATAAAACATAGTTGAACTTTGTACGAAAGATATTTAGGGTTGTCATATCATTTGTAATAATTATTATTATCTTTTTTGAGGTGTCATAACGTAATAGAATTAATTTTTAAGTACAAATTATATAATGAAAGTGCGAAAGTAAAATTCATGTCCAGAAGTACAAAGTCCAAATTTGTGAATCTAATGAAACGCTTTCGATTCTAAACAAAATTTTAATTTCTACTGTGTTTCATTTCTATGGTGCAGAACGTATTCAGGGGGTTCTTCGATATGTTTCAAGTGTTTGTAAACTGTTGGTAGATGTTCAGGTTCCCTCAACGGAGATAAGAATGGAGGTAACGCTACGCATTCGACAGTTGGGTTCAGTTCGTCGGTAGCTTCTTTTCCATCGAGATATGAGTTCCAAACGAGAATTATCAATGGAAAAACGTTCCAGTATTCAGACCTTCGCAGACAAAAAAATCGATTTTAGTTACTGTTGCAAATACTTGAATAACTTTCATGCAACGCGAATGCATATTTCGCTGGTGTCCGGATACTTATGGACGGTAGTGTAAGTGTTCAAAATTTCATAATCACATGATTTCCTAAAATCGAGGGCAGATGTTGAGATACAGCACTTCCTACAATTATCTTTATCCAGAGAAAGCCTACACCGCGCTTAACTGTGCACGCAATCGCAATGCTCGTTACGTTTCAATTCGTATCGTTATTTTACACGATAATTATTTTCAGCCTGGCAGACATTGATGCGAAAGGACGTCGAAATTCAATCTACTTAATTCGTAAACACGTTGCTAGACCATTGATATAATTAACTGTATCGATCATCGGATTTCCACGTAATTGCCAAAGCTTTAATGTCAATTACTTAAAATTCTCTGTCTTTCATCGCGCCGTAAATTATTCGGCTAATTTAAATGGGTGATTATCAGGCCAATAATTAAAAAGAAGGAATTCCGCGAATTTTCCAGGGTCAGAACACAAAATTTTCATTGTACTTTCCTAAGTCTATACTCTTTAACTGTATCGAGTTATCAGAGACTTCGATAAGAAACAAAGGCTCGGCGTTTTGAAATTGGCAATTGCCCCTGAATCGATAAACCGCAGCGGTGTACGTTCATTTTGTACGCAATCCATGGCGTCGCCGGAAACGCGGCTAAACAGGTGTTCGCGCAGGCTGCAGCTGCCCTTCTCTTGTCTCTATTTGCCCTCGTCTATCCTCCTTCCTTTCCTTTCCTCCTCGCTGATCTTCACTTCCTAAAATGTCCGAGTTATTCTCGATGACTCACGCGGATGCTATGAAAATTTCCTCCTCCGTGGATTTCCTTTACAATGACAAAGCAGCTCGTTGAGCAACAGATCGAAAACAATCTGTTTCTATAAACTAACAGAGTCTCGATTATAAAACTGTAAGCTTGAAACACAGCTCAATGTCATGGACGCTATTAATATTTGATTTGATTGCGACTGACGTATACATCGAGTAATTACTGCTGCATTTAATTAAGAACCGTTCGTTTAATTTTGTATAGTTATTTTCTTGGAACTTTAAAATGTAAGCGCTATTTTGTGATATCAGATTCTATTACACTGTTGCGGGGAACTGATGATTAATATGGAGATTTGTGAACGTAGACACAGGGATGTGATTCCGTTACATTGAAACATAGGAATCTGAGGATATAGAAAGCTGAGAATATAAGGGTCGAAGACAAGGGTTGGTACGTTGGAATGTGGGGACACAGATTTAGAAAATACCGGCGTGGGATGTTCATAGAAATATAAGAATCCGATCATCAATATACGACATGATATCACGTTAGATTAACAATATTTTCATGAAACTGAAGCTTGAAATTATTGCGCTATAAAAATCAACGACACTTTTCAGTCATGATACCTAGCGACAGTGATTTTCAGAGCGTTTAGCGCGGATTTCGATAACTTGAATATACGTAATAAGATAAAAAGTCGAAAGGGAAGTAACGAAACGGAATTTTGGGTTTTTAGCGTGGACCGGGACCGGCTTCGGGAGCGGGAACGACAGGCCCGCGCGGCGATGTCGGTCCAGGCCGAGCAGGCGGCTGCAGGAGGTGGTCCTGACACCAGACACCATCACCATGGCCATCATAACCACGCTCACCACCATGCTAATCCGCATACCGTCGCTGCTCCGCTCTTTCGTGCTCCCGTAAGGGTAAGTCTGCCTACCAAAGTCTTCATCTTATACTCGTATCGTTTACGATGATACCCCGAGGAAGCCTCTCGACAAGAATTTTAATACGCGTATTCGCATGTAACGTCACTGCTTAATTGCGTACGCTGATCTCTTCGAGGAAACAGATAATGTGGGAATTCGTCGATTCGCGGTTTCGGGAATTAAATTCGAAAACTTGCACAGTTTCACATTTGAAACCCCTGGTTTTTTCTCAGACCTAATATCGGTGCTTTTTAAAGGCACGTATGGTACGCGTTTCTAACAGAACGCGATATTTATAGATTTTTTGAATCTCGAAGATTAACCCTGTTTTCGAGGTGTCGTTAGAGGTATTAGTGTGTCGATAGGTCGTTTAGACACCATATGGTATCGCTTGAACTCCTCCTTTTTCTTGCTGGTCCTGTCGTCGTACCCTCAGGAAACATTTGGTCCTCCGGCATATTGTACGCACGATCTTCGGGGTGTTCCGATTTCAGTCTCGAATCTGGAAGACGAATACCGACGCGGTAGCAGCTGCCCGGAGGGTCCATAGAGAAATCCCATACGACCGTTATGGCGAAGCCCAAAGACTCGTTCGGTATCTCTCGCCGCTCGTAAACATCGACTAACCCTTTCCTTCTTATTCGAATGTATTTTTAATCTCGAATCGAAATGGGAAAGTTTGGTTCATGGTCACCGTTCGATTCGCTATTTCTAACTAAAGTTTCGTAATTCGGTTAATTATGCACGAGCTCCTCGGCACGGACACGGAAAGAAATTGCAGCTTCTTACAGAAGGATCGTGGAGTGCTATTTTAAATTTGAAAAGGAAATATTGTCACGCGCTCATTTTCCTGCTGCTCGTAATCGGCTCTTGTTATTCCATCTTCATTAACAACAATGCTTCTGTATGTTTTTGTTTCCATTCACTCGCTGCTTTGATTCACGTTTTACACTCCTCTCATTCATACTTTTACGCGGGTTTCACTTCCTGTAACGTGGAACCTACATTAACGTTCTCTAATGAGGATGCAGCGAGACGCGGTTGTAAATTTGTGGCAACGAGTTTTATCGATAAAAATTACCTCTTTAGAAATAAACATTATGTACATTCGTTATTATTACGTTCGTAATACATCGATAGGTGCACGAATTGACAAGCTCTTAGATACGGAAAAATTAAAAGAACAAGATTTCCATAGTTGATCGCAGAGTTTGTAAAACACGTGTTAAAAAATGAATCCTTAATGTCTTCGATAATCCATCGCGTGCCATTCATCAACGCGTTAACGAAGTATCGACGTAGCGTGTCAAACGTATTCATCCACGGAAAAACATGATTACTTTTTATAATTAACATCGATCGAACAGCTATGGGCGGCCGTACATCGCACGATCAATTTCCCCGTCGCCTACAGGCGCTGCCGGCAATGAAAAGGTTATAAAGAGCTTTTGCGATACAATTTTCCCGCACGATGTTCGAATCACCTTTTCGAGTCATCGTCGTTTGCCCCTCACCGTTGCTCAACAGGTGTTTCGCGACTTTTAAACTTTCCTAATAACCGTTTTACGAGCCTCGTGGATTCACGAAGCCGTGTGCCGTGCACCTGTCGCGCGTTCCACGAATTTCGCGGACTTTTCTTCGTTTTCCGCTGCAGCGTTATCGGGCTTGACCGTCGGTTTCCTCGTGACGCGTGATTCGTAATCTCGCTGTTAATCGTTCGGTTTATCCCGACATTGAACGTGAAGTAATCGGGAACAACGGAAAAACGCGATACGTAACACCTGCGTCATTCTTCCTTCGACTTCACGATGAAAGTCGAGAACCTGCGTCAAACGAGAAAACGGTGACAAGGTCGAGGAACTGGTGAAATGTAATGTCTGTGACGTTTATCGGTTTTTATCAATACTCTGATATCGAGGATCTGACTCATAGATACATATATGCAAACATATTCACATGTATTCATACGTGTATGCATACATTTACACGTCAATACATATGCGTACGCATGCATTCATACACCACAGTATACATGTATTCACACATGTATACATACATGCACACGTCATTGCATGCATTCATACATATATACACGCATACATGCACACATCAATACATGCATTCATACATGTTCACATGTATTCATACGTGTATACATACATTTACACGTCAATGCATATGTGTACGTATGCATTCATACACCAAAGCATACATGTACTCACACATGTATACATACATGCACACGTCATTATATGCATTCATATATGTATACACGCATACATGCACACATCAATACATGCATTCATATATGTGTACATGCAGACACGCACTCATCAATACATACACTCATACATGTATACATGCATACATGCACACGTCAATACATGCATTCATACATGTATATATTCATCCGAGTACATAAGAATTCATGTATGCACACATACAGTACATACGAACATTTTCACATACGATTTGGGTCGAAGATAGAAGAGTAAAAATTTGCAAGAAAATGAAGAGGACACATTTTTCCCTATTTATTGTATATAAAGATGTAGCTTGAAGTTCGATCAGTCCGTGCGTTATTTTGCAAGAGGAAGTAGAACCCTCTTGTCACGTTTCGTGGCTATCAGATTTCGGACTACACTCGCGACCAGGAACGTGACGTCCTCTTTATTGCCGTACTTTGGTCGATATAAGAAAACCTATTGCGAATTATACGTCTGCTATAGCAAGTTCGAGGTGGATTAATTAAAAGAAAGTCGAGGTAAAAGACATAGAGAGGATGCAGGGAAATGTAGGGTAACTAAGAATACGAAAGTTGAGTAGAATTCAAGTCGTGGTCAAATATGGATAGAATTTCAGTACCGATAAAATTCCAGTAGCAAAATTCCTTGAAACAGGAATAAAATTGTAACGTCTTACGATAACAGAGGAAAGATGAACGAACCGTAAAAGAATTCAGGAGAATTGTGCAAGGTAGAGGGCAAGGAACCTCTCCGCCCGTAAATCCAAGGTTCGACCATCGAGATCGTAAAGTGACACTCGAGGTCTCCATCGGTCGATTGCGTGTATTGGTTTCGCGGGGTCGTGGTCCATTCCATTTCGCGATCGGAAATAAAGACGCCAGAAGAATAAGAGCAAGTGGACTCCGTTCTTCTTCTTCAAAGTGGAAAGAGAGAAAAGACGTCGTGAAAAGTTGGAGGACGCGTGTACGCCCGCGGCGAGAGCCGCTCGACTCGGCTCGCGAACTTAAGCAGCAGGCGCGCGTATTTATTACCGAGATTAACGGCTCGCATTTGCATTTCCATGTAGCGTGGCTCGCACGGCGAAAAGTTGTGATTTAGAGCGAGCAACGACCGCGACAGAAGCGAACGAGACTAGTCGGCTCGAGGGACGAACGCGGAGGACGGCCCAGAGATAAAGGGGTGAGGTTTTATAGCAGTGGAAAGAGTCTTCGCTTTTTCTTCGATATGTCGGTAATGCACTTTGTCCGACCACGTCCACCTTGTTTGCTACCATGCTGATTAACGGGTTAGACCACCGGTTAGACATTTATGCTGTATCTACGTACCTATGTTCTCTTATGCAACACATTTGTTTCCACTTGTTAACACGTTGACAATTCTTGTACCTTCTTGCAAAACCCTTCACAGTTACTTTTTCATTAAACCTTGGAGCTTGCTCCAGGTATGTACTGTCTTTTATGTATCAAGTTTGAATAATTCTTCAATCATTCATTTTTATGAACACAATTACTTATTTCACGCAACCCCTTCAGTACTAAGAAACAATTGAAAAAGAGTTACTATTCTTACCTATAGTTTGTCCACATTCGTCATGGCAGGTAATAACGTTTGAAGCTGTGATCAAAATGTGATCAGTTAGAGTGTACTCTACATATCGACACGAGAATACAGAAGGTATTCTTCATAAGCCCCTAAAAATGCATCCGTTGAAGATGACCCCTTTCCAGCGTTTTTTCTTCTCCGACACTCCGCACAACGCGCTTATAATTCACGATGCGGAAAGACATTAAGAATTCACGATAGACACGTTGCGCATTGCTCGCGAGCGATAAAAGCGCGTATAAAAGGTTAATTCAAAAGCTCGTTTAAAAAATGGTGCCTCTGTCGCGGTGGATTTTCGAGGTTGGTGTACCGTGTCGGGGAAAAAGCATGCTCGCGTGTCACACGGACGTATTCTTTTTTGACAACAGTCGTCGGCCGTTTTTATTTCTGCTCAGCAGATAAGAGAGGTTCTTCCTCGCTTTTCTTCTCGTTCTCGGCGTACACCAAGGTGTTTACAGAAGCGGCCATGTGGAAACGTCCTCTTCGCCACCTCGTATGCTGCGGTAAACGAGAGAGAGTATTGCTGGCTTGCACAGGTGTCGAGTTGCGAGAAGTTGCCCATCCTCTCCTTCTCTTCTTTTTTCCTCTTTTATTTTCGCGGTTTTCGACGCACTTTCAAAAACAAAATCAGGAACCATCGATTTCTTTGTCTTTCAATTTTCTCTGTTGCTTCCTTTTTAGTTTTTGTAGTTAGCAATGTGGCTATGTAGCGAGATCCAGGTGACGCAACGCAGAGATTTAGCGTATGGTAATACGCGATGATCTAAGGTGTAGTTATGTCAACGCTCGGTGACCTAACGCTAATGCCAGAGATCTAACGCGTGACGATCAACTCGTAATTTGATACACTCGCGAAGTAACGTGAAAGTAAAGAGACGATAATGCAACAGTCTAATTTATTTGCGACAAATGCATTCTTAGAGGTAAAACTGTTTATCTGGGAGGTATGCGCTCGAGTCGTCACTCGATTCTGCTAATCCATCCAAAGCAATTGAAGCGTTATTTACTTCTGGGAAGTAACCGAGATACACGGTAAGAGAGTTACACCGCGGAAACTTGGCGCGTTGAACGGTCGCAATTTCGATAATCGAGTTAGCGGTTTTGCAAAGATTCCCCGGTCCTGTGTAAGTACCGGCAAATCGAAAGAAAAGGATTACGTACGTTCCTGGTTGGCAAAGGTAGAAGCCGACGATTGCGTGGCAGTTGCAAAAAGTAGATCGCAATTCTTATAATTGCATCTGCGTTTCACGGTCCTTTCTTGTTCGTTACGTAACCAGCAGAACGAGATTCTTGCTCGCCCTCGACTCTATCTTCTGTCCTCTAATTACCTTTCTATTAACGCGATAAATCATGCTTGAAAATATTCAGCGCTAACAAACATCTTAGTAGAGACGGGATTTAATGGAGAATTGTGCTTTATAATCTTGGAGATTTCTAAAGGATTTATGGCATTACTCGTTAAAAGTCACGAACAGCCAAAGTCTCGATGTAAACCGAATGCGTTCATCTGTATGAATTAAATTATTGCGTTAAACAAACGTTGGTACTTGATGATCTTTGTCCTCGTTAATTATCGCTTGATCGCGGAACGTCTGTTTTTAGCCATCGTTGAGTCTATTTTTGCGCCGTTCTAACAGCAGGACGAGAAAAGATTGTACGCTCGAGAGGTTAGTCGATCGTTCGTTATTTCTGCGAACGAATTAAACGACGCCCTGGCGAATACCGTGCAACGATTTCCGGTAAAATCGACGAATTGCCAGTGGGCGTGCAACCAGTGCCGGCTCCCTAACGAGTAAGTGACGGTAGCTAATTAGGTTAATTGAAGGCATGAGGCACCGACATACCATCCACGTTGTCTCGTATCTTTCTCCTAAACGATCATAGAACGCTGATCTGACCTGTTTTCTTTCTCGACGATCCTTCACTTATTTATTTAATTAAAACCCGTTTTTACTCACAACAGATAACGCGAGCATTCAAGTCCACCCTTTATTTTTCTTTTCTGACCGCGTTCGGACCGCCAGTTATTTCGTGCAAGTCCGGTAAATCGATCACGTTGAATTCAGACGATTCGTGGTCTCTTTTCAAGGATATAAGTGTATTTAATGAATTTTCAATAACAAGTGATCAGGTTATGAACACGTATCTATACTGATTTAACATGTATATTGTTAAAAATTTATTCACTTTCCTAATCGAAAATTGTCGCATTAATTACATGGATCTATAGAAAATAAATATAACAAGATATTCTGAAAAATTGATTAGAAATTAAAACACTACTGAATGCAATTGAAAATTGCTTTAGTGCGTCAACGTGTTACTGCTTTTGGCATCTAATTTTTATGTCTGGAATTAATGGAATTGAAATGAAAGATGGAACATCTTGTATAGAGGCGTTATATCCTGTCGGATATACACAGAATCCGAAGGAGCAGGAAACACGCTGGATATCTCCGATACGTCTCTACATTCCCCCGCGATCCGATGTTTCTTTGCCTTTTAGTTCCAGCACGTTTAGCACAAGCACATCTCGGCAACGTTATGGCAGAAGAATACGAGCGGCTTTGAACGTGCGTCAAGGAACAGCTTTCGCTTCCTCAACCGTGCGAACCACCGCCAAAGATCCCGGAAGTCTGTCATATTAAATGCTTCCACGTGTACGGAGAACGTGTGCGTCTATACACGTACATTAAAATATATGTTGTGCGCGCAAACTTAGGTAAACCGTTACACGATGTAACAGTGGGTTATACAGGGTGTTGCGAAGGTAAAATGAAGCATGGAAGATTTTCTGCGAGAGAAGCGATTAATGAAAAGGGCAGGTGTTGATCGAAACCTACATCGAGGCAAGTGGCATTACTCGTAATAGCTTTTCTTCCGTGTGTCGTTTGGGAAAGAAAGTTGCTCGACCAGGATTTTCTACGGAAACTCGTTCATTACGAGTGGTATTTACGAGCGACACTACGTTCCTTGAACACGTAACCATTCGATGACCTATTGTCGTAGAATAACGTTCTTTAACAAAGTAGAATTTCGTACTCGAATTACCACGTGTGGTGGTCCATACGATCGAATCACCACGCGATAAATTACCACACGTTTGATCATGGCGCGTTAAATTGTCACGTTTGATCGCTACGTGATTATCACGCGTTCTATCAACGCGCATCGTCACGTATTACTTCGCATTATTACGTCTCTACGCCTTAAATCGCTACACGCTATATTTTCCCGCTAGAGTCTTGTACCGTTACGTTTATTAAAACGCATCGGTAAAAATTTGCGATCACGCCTATCGACAAGCCGTGCGAACTATATCGATTTGCGGATCACATAATTTGCCACGGCAGTATAACGAGTACGAGGCGATGACGATGAGGATCGAAACGATGACGGGCTAGTTTCCGAGCGACGACAAATAGCGATCATTTGCCCGTGACTCGTTCCGCGTTTTGGCAGATGGAAATTCATTACGGCTTTCCGGCCTTGTCTACGTCCACGAGTCAATCCATCGAGGCTCGATCGATAGTCTACCGGTGTATGGTGTTTCAATCTGTCGTGGAAATTGAGACTTGGACGAAATTCCTCTCTCGTGGTTATAGAGCATCGTTTGTTTCGATGATTATTACGTTCTAGGCTAATTTCGGCTGCCGTAAACTTATATAACACACCATACTATACGCGTACACGCTATACTGACCATGTATACGTAATGTAATCATGCGTGTGTACGTAATACAAACTGATCGTTCACGTATACGTAATACACACTGATCGTTCATGTATGCGTAATACAAACTTATCGTTCACGTAATAGAAACTGGTAATACACGTATTTGTATTACATACAAAAGATACATGTATACGTAATAGAAAGAAGTTGTCTCGGGTTTAAGAAACACCCAGTACATTTGAAGTACGTCTGCAAACTCCGAGCCGTGAATCTTGAAGTTGGTACCATGTGCCTTTCTACGCATCTCATTCGACGTAGACGTCGAGAACAAAGAGACAAGACGGCGGAGCAAAGATCAGAGAATCACGCCTCGACAAACAAGAGCACACCTGTGTCATCAGCGTCGATTATAAATTGGTACAAGAACGAGATTCCCGAACGCGTAGAACACGCGTTTAATTTCTCCCTGCAACGCAGCAGAGGAGAACGAGGATTCACCTTTCGCGATCATCCGATCATCTACCGATCGTCTACAGGATTAAGTCTTGCTCTCGCGTTAAACAGAAAGCGAAGCCCGTGATTTGTAGGTCGTTTGATCGCATTATACCTGCCTGGTGGTTTACGTAATCCTGTGTCGTTTGTTCCTGTGTGTATATGCATTTCTACATGCCTGTCTCTCTCTCGCTTTCTCTCTTATTCACTGCGTGCACCGTGCGCGCCAGATTATAGGTGTGCTCCTTGTACTCTTACACCTGGCTTTTCGTCTTTTGACTTCTCTTGTTTCTTCGAGTCGTTCGCAAACTGGAAATTTGAGTACTTTCTCGACGTTGTTCGCGCAAAAATTCCAACTGAATTTTTAGGGTAAGGTTCTTGAGTGTTCGGGAAGCTCAAATTCTACGTTCTGAGAAATCAGTCGACAGAATATTTGGGAGATGAGCATTTAGGTATATGGAGATCAAGGGTTTCGGGAATGTGTAGAAACTCGGGGATCTAAGGACCTCAAGACTGAGGAATAATCGGGTTGTTGAGTTATTGGAAGTATCGAGTGATGCATCTCGAAATTTAGGTCTACTTACCACTTAGTAATTAAACAATATAGGGTAGAAAAATTCCTCTGAAGATATAGATCCTGACATTAATACGATTTACTTATGTACTCGGTTCCTTATTGCAGTAGATTTTGGTTCCAATATTCATGACTCGATGCAGCTGAATTATTAAGAAACTACATAGGAGTTCCCTTGTATCTTTGACCTTCGATCGAGGAATAATTTGTTTATCGCTGACGACGTGTGCGAGATTCATGAATTTATTCATCTAGGGCAAACTTTCCAATGCGCACGTTACATTTAAAACGTCGAGTTTCTTTCGTTGCATAAATTCCGTAAATTGAATATTTTTTTAAAAAACGGTCTAGATATCATTACATCCTTTCGTTCCGCTTTTACTCGGTTTTAATTAAAAATCAAGCTAGAAAATATTTTCTGTGCGGCCGATCGAGTTGTTATTGAGATACGGAATCTGGCGTCAGTACCATACCGACGTGTTTGTTAGGAACGGTCGTTTCCACGACCGATATCTTCGTTACGAAAAACGAGCGATTGCGCTCCTCCACGAGCGGAAAGTCGCCACGGTTGAGCTGCATTTCCGTCGACGCGTACGACGTGTGCGTGTGTGCTCGCGTGTAATACGTGCGTGCTTGCATGCACTCGTCTTTGCGGCTCGTTCTCGTCTCTGACCTCGTTTTCACCGTGGCTGTCGGCTCGACTAATCGGATGGCAGACATTGGAACTCCGCGACAACTCGAATTCCTCGCGGTCGCGTCCTCTACTCGCTGTTTCTTTCCACCAAAAATCTTTCGCGAATTAGAACCGGCAGTTTTCGAATTAACCCCTTGCAGTATTTTGACGAGCCAGACGCACTTACGGTTTAAATACGATAAATCTTGCTTGAATATTTAATATATTTGAATTTGAAGTTCAAGTTTAATTATAATCAAAGACTGTTAAATACAAAATCGTCACAACATTTTGACTTTTTTAAACGATTTTAATACTATTGCAGTTAATAGTTACTTCTGATTAACGGCAAGGGGTTAATTGTAGCTCCTTATCGAACGAGGTAAGAAGATCGCCTAGCGACGCAGAAAAGTAACGTAGAACAGACGGTCGTAGAATTCGCCAAGCCGTATCGAGCACAGGGGCGTGCGTTATCTCGTTCCGCGGAAAAAAGGAAGAGTCCAGGACTGTCGAAGCAAAATAATCGAGCGCACGTTTTCCTCGCGTCGAGATCTTCCCACGAAAGGCAAGAAAGAAAACTGCGTCTGGAGCGCGAGACGTCTCACGATATTATCTGCGATCCGCTCGCGTTTATTCCCCGTCCTCCGTCTAGTCGTTTGTCATTTTCCGCATCATCGGTTAAGCTCGAACGTATTTCCATCTGTGAGTAAAATCGGAAAAATTCAGGATTTGTATGTCGCCGGATCCTAATTTCTAAGTTCTCGAAGCCTTGCAGGCTTTGAATTCTAAATCCTAAACTCTAGGTTCTTTGGTCCTAGTTCTCCTTTGAAAATCCTAAGTTGTCCCTAGGCCCGAGCACCTGATCTGCTCATCCCTATCTGATTCAAGGCGATTGTCGATACGTATCGAGAGGCTTATAGCGCACCGGTCGATCGAGAAGAAAACACAATCGATTTGTTCGCGGTTGCGAAACGATCGCTGCTCCGGCCAGACGTTATTAATGAATGCGCTATGCCGCTCTAAAATTAGAAGATCGCACGTTCAAGGAGGGTAAGTCGAAAAAAAACCAGTCGAGATGCTTCTGAGAAGATAAACGCATCGAGAGAGTTCAGACGGTTCGCCTAATCGTTGTCGCGTCTCACGCGTATAATCGCGGTTGTAAATCGTCTTCTCAAGTTAAATCGAGTACCCGACGAGATAACGCGGAGTCGATGGACCGAGAACAGCTTCGTAAAACCGGTGTTGGACTTTCCAGATCGTTCTTAATGATTTTAATG
The DNA here is from genome assembly GCF_050947335.1 of Megachile rotundata. Lineage (NCBI taxonomy): Eukaryota > Metazoa > Arthropoda > Insecta > Hymenoptera > Megachilidae > Megachile > Megachile rotundata. Next base: position 8,905,386 of record NC_134994.1, read on the forward strand.
TCCCACGGCGAGGAGCCTCGAAACGCGTACCTCTCTCCTTGTCCTTCTTCCAGCCACTTCGACAGCTTTGGATTTCCAGGGTTGCAGATGTGGACGTGCAAGAGGATGAGAGGTGCCGGTACCGAGTTTCTGCCCCTCCTCGGCTGTTACATTATTCAAATCTGTCGCGAGGAGAATGCCAGGGTGAATTTTAAGGGGATGAAGAAGTCGAAGAGTGGCAAACATCCTCTTCTTCGGTTCTCTTTGCTTCTCTTTCGCCTACTCTTTCCGTGCTCTATTATTGCCCATCTCTTTCGCTTCTATAAAACACGTTAACTCTGTCGAAAGGAAACTCTGTCCGTAAATCGTAAACGGGGTTAATACTCGGATCGACTAAAATTCCATAAGAACCGTAAGAAAAAAGGAGGGTGATATCCATCGCGAAGGGCTGGTTTCGATCGGACGCAATCTCTTCCGACTCTGGTACGTTGCGTGACCGCCATATGCACGCGTAACCCGTCGGTATTTAGCGTAATTTATTAAACCAACCCCCGTCCTCGGTTAGGCTCTCGAATTCGCTTTGACCGTGCCACGGTTCGAGCGTGGGTGGAGCGGAGCAGGAGGTTCAGTGGCTAAAATACACACCGACGAACACACGTACACACACGTAGCTACGAGTTACACACAAAGAGAACAAGCCTGGCTTTCACGGCGGGGGGTGGTATGACGGAATCAATACCGGTGTGTGAGAGGGTGGGATAATGCGGTGGCTTGACGAGAGTTGTAGCTACTAAAGGGGAAAAGGGACAGAGAAGAGGGGGAGGTAAAGTCGATGGACGGGGGTGTAACGGGGGTGTAGCGGGTATGCGAAGGAAGAAACGGCGAGGAGAGAAGGAACCGGAAAGAGAGAAGAGAAGAGAACCGGAGGACTGGCAGAGGAAATAAACAATGGGTCCCGGCTGGTAAGCCACGTTCGCTGGTACACGCCGCGTTGGAAAATTACCTACGATGCCGGATAATGGAGAGACAGAGGAGAGCCGTGTCCGTAACCATCTTCCGCGATCGGCGCGGTTATTCTTCTTGCCTTTTACTTTTTCATTCTTCTTCTACCGCTTTCTCTTTATTGGCAAATAATAATCGTCGAGCATTATGCAGGCGAAACGGTCCATTTTCGCGGCTGTCTCGCGAATACGCGATGGATGCGAACAACGACGATATCGACGGAGAATAGAACGAACAAATGCACGGAACGGTTCGTAATTTCACCGTTACACCGGCTCTGTACCGCGCGCAGCAATTTTGATCCATGGCAGAAAGAAATTATGCGTAATATCGAGAGATTGCACCGGGTTTCAATGGATTCTTTCCTTTCTTCTTCCCTTTTTTTTCGCTGTCGGGTACCTTCTTTTCTCCCCTCGCGTTGTGCGCGGGTGTTTTTCTTCCACGCGAGAGCCAACGATAATAATCGCATTACTCTGACCGAGCTCTGTTTTACATGCACCCCCTCGACCGCGTATTAAAACAAGTCCGTTCTAAATACGTTAATTTCGCGGCGCAATTATTCGGTATTCTCTGTTCCGTGAAAGGGACGGAAAAAATAAAAAAATTAACGCTGGAAATAGACGGGGTGTTACGTAACCGGTACAAGCGACAGGGGATGATTCCCCGTGAAAGTACAAGTTGGATACGTGGGACGAAATTTTTTTCGCACGAGGTTCGCGAAAATTGATTTTTAAAGTCCTTCAAGCACGCGCGTAATTAACACGTGGAGTGGCGCGATGCAAATAGATACGCGCCGTAAGACGCTTTGTGATAACACGTCTTAAACTAAGAAAACTTTCTCATCGGAACACGAAGCTCATTCGCCGATTTTTTCTTCCACGATAACTTGTTTAAAACTTATTTTTATAATACTGTACGCTTTACTTTTAAGACGTACTAGCCGTTGAACATGAAATCTGTTTATAAAAAATTGCTACGAAAAGGGAAGAAGAATGTGTAGCGTTACGACGTTAACAAAGTAGCAAACTGATAGCAGAGTAACTGCATTAGAAGGTGGTTTTGCAGATAATTAGAACTTCAACGTATCGTATACGATCCTCATTGTAGCAATAAACATGTTAATAACGCGTTAATGGTATTGTTATCAAAATTATATTTCCCTATTCTGTTTTTAATTACCCATCTATATTCTTCACTTTTGTTGTTTATCACTTCCTCTAGTTAATCAGAAGAGTGTTAAAACATCGTAGAAATTGCAAACGTTGCGGTAATCTGTGCATCAAGAGAATTAGAAATTCAGTCATTTCGAAAACGGGGTGAAAAAAATTTTCTTGTACATTTTTAACTTCCTCTTGCGCGAAGATTCACCTCGTTTCCGTTTGTATCGCTGGTTATACGACACCCTGCATAATTGCTACGGCAATGCTATTGTACCGATGCATGCTCGCGCACCGTGTACAAATAATTCCTCGTCCCCAGAGGAGAAGCTGTTTCCGTGTTTTTCCATCTTCTTATTTCCTGCGGCGGTTCATCGGCGTGCAATCTCGTTTCTTTTTCCCTCCGGTTCGTTATAAAGCCTGGTAATCCGACGATATCTTAGCTTCCTCGTGTTTTCACCTTTTTTTCTTTTTCCGTAAAATTTCAGAAAAAGAGACGATTCACCGTACAGCGTAGATCTACTTTCTTCTCTTTGCTGTCTTAACGCGGACTTTTCTATCTTCTCTTTTCGCGCCCCCGATGCGCCTACTGGCGGATGCCTCGGCTTTCACGTAAATATGTAATTTGCGACGTATCGATGACTGTGGCTCGAAACCCTTTGATCTCGATATACGCGTCCAGGTCGATGGAAGCACGATCAGGAAGGCCAGAGAGGCAGACGATGCCAGGGGGTTAATTAATCGCACCCTTGGCACGAGTCCACCGTTCGAATTTAGCCGTAGCAGCCGCTTAACCTCGGTAATGTCTGTCGTGAATTTAGGTAATTTCCACGCTACACGCACCCCTTCTTCGCGTTCCGTTCTTCGTGGTTCCTGCACGCTAACTGTCCTTATTTTATAGCCTAACAAATTTCAACTCGGGCCTTTGTTGCCAGATCACCACGACACTCGATCCTTTTTACCAACAATATTACATTTTTTCCTCTCCAGTCACAAATCACTTCACATTATCTACACTGCTCAAAAGAAATATGGCATAGAAAAATTTTAGGCAAAACTTGACCAAATTTGACTGATGATAACTCTGTGAAAAATCATTGCAAATTTATGCTTTTTTTTTTTAAATTAAAGCTTGAGATCTCTACTTTAAGACCCTGTAGTTTGATTTTAGATTTGATGCATCCCTACCACAATAACACCGTAAACGTGAGGTCATGTTTGCAATATTGAAAATTACAAAGTTTGATAAAAAGCATGGACTTGCCATATTTTTTTTTGGTGATACTGTTTACAGAGATCTCAAGCTTTAATTTAAAAAAAAAGAGCATAAATTTGCAATGAGTTTTCACGGAGTTATCATCAGTCAAATTTGGTCAATTTTTGCCTAAAATTTTTCTATGCCATATTTCTTTTAAGCAGTGTATATCTATAAAACTTGTCTGTACTTATCTAAAATATAAAACCATATCGATAGAGAATTTTTCATACTTATGCACAAGACGCACGTGGTACGTCGCTGGTTTTCCTGCGTGCATAGAATATCTTTTAGTAGTTTCATTAAGTAACCGGAACGAGATTATTGATTATATCGAATAAATTATCTATCAAGCTCAATTATGAGATAAGTGAAGAATGCGTTTATTTCATCGGATGAAAAGACCCGATAAAAATCTTGCCAATTTGAAATAAGTTAAATCAAAGTTGATTGGCTGCGACATGAATAGGAAGTCGACCAGTCTCGATTGATCAATCGCGATTATCATGTTCCACGACGGACGACCATGCACATTCGTTGTGCATAATGATTCCCCGATCACACGCGCACAACGAAAACGTAAAACTGTGTCAAGTTTGCCCGCGTCCTCGAGCATCGATTGACCTACTGACACGCGATCGGATCTGAAAGAAAAAAAGTGTATTTCGCGGCCTCTTCTTTACGACAGAGCAAAGATAAACTTCACTAGTTGGAATTTCTTAGGGGAAGTGACGATAGAAGGGTTGGGGTTGCTGTAATTCTCTAGACTTACGAGAGTTAAGCTTATCTTGAAGTAGATGTGTTGATGCGCGAGGAGCGTTGACTTATTCTAACAGGGTGACGGTACATGGGTCGTTTCGCAGGCGTGTACGGCAAATTATTAGTGCCTCGATTTGTCAACGTTGAATCGCGTTGGAGTATCGATGCGTTAAATTCTCAGAGTGACAAATTCTCAACGCGTGGAATTATCAACGCATAGAATTTTTAGCGCACTGAATTTTCAATGGGCCTAATTTCCAACGCGTCGATATCTCAGCCCGTCGAATTTTCAACGGGTGGAATTCTCAGCGTGCCGAATTCTCAATGCGTCGAATTCTCAATGCGCCGAATACTCAGCGCGTGGAATTCTCAACGCATAGAATCCTCAACGCGTCAAATTCTCAGCGCGTGGAATTCTCAACGCATAGAACTCTCAGCGCGTGGAATTTTCAACGCATAGAATTCTCAACGCGTCAAATTCTCAGCGCGTGGAATTCTCAGCGCATAGAATTCTCAGCGCGTGGAATTTTCAACGCACAGAATTCTCAACGCGTCAAATTCTCAGCGCGTGGAATTCTCAGCGTGCCGAATTATCAATGCGTCGAATTCTCAACCCGTCGAATTCTCAGCGGGTGGAATTCTCAACGCATAGAATTCTCAACGCGTCAAATTCTCAGCGCGTGGAATTCTCAACGCGTGGAATTCTTTACGCATAGAATTCTCAACGCGTCAAATTCTCCGCGCGTGGAATTCTCAACGCATAGAATTCTCAGCGCGTGTAATTTTCAACGCACAGAATTCTCAACGCGTCAAATTCTCAGCGCGTAGAATTCTCAGCGTGCCGAATCATCAATGCGTCGAATTCTCAACGCGTTGAATTCTCAGCGCGTGGAATTCTCAACGCGTCAAATTCTCAGCGCATGGAATTCTTCACGCATAGAATTCTCAACGCGTCAAATTCTCCGCGCGTGGAATTCTCAACGCATAGAATTCTCAGCGCGTGTAATTTTCAACGCACAGAATTCTCAACGCGTCAAATTCTCAGCGCGTGGAATTCTCAGCGTGCCGAATTATCAATGCGTCGAATTCTTAGCGCGTGGAATTCTCAACGCATAGAATTCTCAGCGCACTGAATTTTCAACGCGTCGAATTCCCAGCGCGACAAATTTCCAACGCGTCGAATTCCCAGCTCGCCAAATTTCCAACGCGTCGAATTCTCAGCGCACCGAATTCCCAGCGCCCTGAATTCTCAACGCGTCGAATTCTCAGTGCATAAAATTTTCAACGCGTCGAACTTCGAGCACACCTGAACGTTCAATACTCCCAGTATATAGTTAACATTTGAAGTTAACGCGTACGAGGAAGCGTTTCGAAAATTGCGCACGTCTATCGCGAGCTGGAAGAGACGTTCAAGTATCGAACGAAAATACCGCGTTACGAATAATTAGCGGGCTAGAGCACGATAGAGGCGTACGAGTCGCGGAAGTGCACGTCAGCCCATTAGTTCCGGCGACTGATTCCTGTTACTTAACGTTCTCGTTAGGGCAGGGCTTCCTTCGTTACAATCTACACGCCGCTGTTAGGTAACCGGCTGCTTCACCCGCGTCGATCATCCTCGCGAGCATGAACCGCTTATCCCGATAGCTGGACAGGAAATTGATCTTCCATCGAATCGAATCAGCGATAGTCGAACGAGGACAAGGGGTGGCATTCCCGTTGGAGCGTAAAAATAGAACCGTTTCAGAGATGAAAACGGTGTGTGTGAACTTTGTTCGCTCGTGATTGACCCCACGAGTATCGTCGGGGAGAATTATAAAGTGTGTCATCGTGGTAGCACACTGCGAAGGATGTGAATGACTATATTTCGGTCGTGTACGATACTCTGGCCGGTCACGTTGCTATAAATACTAGAACGGGGGGGAGCGTAATTTTGCTCCTCCGAGGTGCCACCCTCTCCGACTTTCGTTATAGACGTCTGGCGTCTGGAGGTTACGCAAGTACAGGATACCGAGACGAAAGACTTGGAAGGGCGGTAAGGTTCAAGGCGAAAGAAAAAATGCTCGAGTGCTCGCAAAAAATCGACGGATAAATTGATACGTTAAAGGGGGCGAGAAGCTGCTTGTGCTCGAAAAACCTTTGCTCGCTTCTCCAATTTTTATTCAAGCTTCACTCTTTTATCGACGCGAAAGGTCAAATTTAAAAATCGACGATTCCAGCTTTAATGGCCATCGACGTTATCTCTTTTTTCAGTCGTTCGTAATAAATTGCACTCCGCTACATAGAATACTGTTTCCATTGTAACAGTGAACTCGTTAAAATACCGAATCAATTTAATCCAAAATTTTACGAGCACTCTATATAAAGCCGTGAGTAGACAAAGTAAGGGCGCAAGAGGGTGAAGAAGAAGAAGAAGAAGAGACTCGATGAAAAACGACAAGAAAGGAGCACGCAGGGAGAGTCTGGTGTCTGTGCAGGGGGTGGTTAAGAGCGGTGAAGGGGTTGGCGGCGGTAGCAGCCGGAGGATGGAACGAGTTAACGGGTAAAAGAGGGTGGAAAAGGACGAAGGACGTCGCGGAGAGAACGTCGCTCGGTCATGGACCGACGGGGGTTGGGCCGCTGGTACGAACTTGCTGGCGGAGAAAGAGGAGAATGTGGAGGCGGAGGTTGGTGTCGTTGACGAGACCGGTGTAGAAAGGGGGTGAAAAATAATCGTGGATGAGCGAAGCGCCGATGGATGGAGACGACGACGGGGTACTTTTCATCTCGGCATTACCGTGATTAGTAACTCCGCTACTTGGCTCTGTCGTTCGTAATTTTTGTTTCCTTTTCACGAATTAAACCGTACGAACCGTCGACTGCCAAACATTTAATCTTTTAACGCTCGCGCCTGATCACTTTATGCTCGGTTTATTCTCCCTCGATATTCTCTTCTTATCCATTCTTGAGGGTTAATCAGCAACATATTTAATCATTTATAATCTGAATTCTTACAATGACATCTTTGTTCAAAATTAAAAATTGTATAATCAAATTTATATTCACGGTTTTGTAGCAGCTTGTAGAATCCTTCTCTTGAACAGCATGTAAAATTTCTTGAGACGTAGTTTGATCATTTTTGAAACGCCGTGTAGCGATTACAGTGCCGTTCGTTTCGATTAACGTTTTCGTGCTCCCTTTACCTTGGAAGCCTCGATCTCCCGAGGGAAACATCGGGAGGACTAATTAAACGAACGAGGCGGGAAACGTGACGCGGTATTGTCAAGGATACCCGTTCTTTTCGATCGGGACCGGTTCGGAGGCCGTAGCAGATCAAAGCACGAAAAGATTATGGAATCGAGCGGATAGGAGAAACAAAACCGCTTATAGCAAGACGATAAATCAGTTTCGAGCGTCGGACGTACAGCATAGGGAGTCCATAGGGTTGGCGATCATGGAGAGAAACAAACGAGCCACTCGTCATTGTGCCACCGTACTGCTAAAGTGCTGCAAACTTTTGCCTTCGGACTGCTTCAGAGTACTCGAATAATTAACTAATGGAAGGGAAATTTTGCTAATTCTGTAAGATGGAAAATGGAGCGCGTTCATTACGAGATGTTACAGAAATGTAAGAGACAAAATTACTTCATAATTGAGATATTGGATTAATTTTTCAATCTCTAAACTTGTGATACATCTCCCTACCCGAAATTTATGGTTTTAGAATTTTGTAAATGGTGTCAAAAATGAGTTCAGGAATTTAAATTATCAGTATAAAATTAAAATGACAAGTTAATAAGTCGAAGCAGTCAGAGATGAAAATCAGAGTCGTCTGCAGACTATATTATTCGGAGACATCGATTACGTAACTTATTTATAGTACGTCCAGACACAGTATCAAAGCAAATTAAATCGATCAGACGACGGTTCGACGTGTTGCCACTTGATTTTTTACAACGACTCGAGCTCGTTCGCGTAGGAGTTTCGGGACCGTAGGTGTAACAGGTGGTAATAGCATTCGCACACAATCGTAATGTACTTTGACGACGACCATTCAGCTCGTCTCCTTACTAGCTGTCTGTCGCTCTCTTGCTCTTTGTGCAAGTGTTTGAGAAGCTTGTCCCGCGTATCGAGATGTCTAGAAGTACTATCACCAAGGAGCATCATCGCATCAAGATCCTCTCCCAAGGTGATCCCGACCAAACATTGAATACCACGCTGCTGCTCCACGATTCGATACTCCATGGTCTTCAGTGTATATTGTTTTTGGAGAGACGAACATATATATTCTGGGACTTGACTCTTCTTTTCGTTATGTGGTTATCGAGTTAAGGGTGATTCAAACTTGGGATGATTCTTTGACGTGGTTCAAATCGGTGTGGTTCAAATTTGATGTGATTTAATTTGGAGTGGGTCAAATTTGATGTGGTCTTACTCGGTGCGATAGGAGCTCGGCGCAATTTAATTCGGCGCAATCCGAATTTGGCGAAATCCAAGTAGGTGTGGTTGAAATTCGATGTGATCCAATTCGGTGCAATCCAAATACGGCGCAATCCAACTCGGTGCAATTCAAATTCGATGTGATCCAACTCCGTGCAATCCAAATTCAGCGCAATCCAACTCGGTGCAATTCAAATTTGGCGCAATCCAACTCGGTGCAATCCAAATTCGGCGCAATCCAACTCGGTGCAATCCAAATTCGGCGCAATCCAACTCCGTGCAATCCAAATTCAGCGCAATCCAACTCGGTGCAATCCAAATTCGGCGCAATCCAACTCCGTGCAATCCAAATTCGGCGCAATCCAACTCCGTGCAATCCAAATTCAGCGCAATCCAACTCGGTGCAATCCAAATTCGTCGCAATCCAAATTCGTGCAATCCAAATTCAGCGCAATCCAACTCGGTGCAATCCAAATTCGTCGCAATCCAACTCGATGCAATCCAAATTCGGCGCAATCCAACTCCGTGCAATCCAAATTCAGCGCAATCCAACTCGGTGCAATCCAAATTCGTCGCAATCCAACTCCGTGCAATCCAAATTCAGCGCAATCCAACTCGGTGCCATTCAAATTCAGCGCAATCCAACTCCGTGCAATCCAAATTCAGCGCAATCCAACTCGGTGCCATTCAAATTCAGCGCAATCCAACTCGGTGCAATCTAAATTCGTCGCAATCCAACTCGATGCAATCCAAATTCGTCGCAATCCAACTCCGTGCAATCCAAATTCAGCGCAATCCAACTCGGTGCCATTCAAATTCAGCGCAATCCAACTCGGTGCAATCTAAATTCGTCGCAATCCAACTCGATGCAATCCAAATTCGTCGCAATCCAACTCGGTGCAATCCAAATTCAGCGCAATCCAACTCGGTGCTATTCAAATTCAACGCAATCCAACTCGGTGCAATTCAAATTCAGCGCAATCTAACTCGGTACAATTCAAATTCAATGTAATCCAACTCCGTGCAATTCAAATTCAACGCAATCCAACTCGGTACAATTCAAATTCAATGTAATCCAACTCGGTGCAATTCAAATTCAATGTAATCCAACTCGGTGCAATTCAAACTTGTCGCAATCCAAATTCAGCGCAATCCAAATTCAGCGCAATTCAACTCGGTGCAATTCAAATTCAACTCAATCCAACTCTGTGCAATTCAAATTCAGTGTAATCCAACTCCGTGCAATCCAAATCCAGCGCAATTCAACTCGGTGCAATTGAAATTCAACGCACTCCAGCTCAATGCCATTCAAATTCGTAATCCAACTATGTGATCCAGTGCTATTGAATTCGTCCGCAAATTATTAAAACGAACGCATGGAACCTAAGCAAATATTATCTCCGAAATCTTCTTAAACGCACGGTTGCACGGCATTTACAGCATCGAGCCGTAACAGTAAAAGATATTTCCCCGTTGCGATTTGCCGTTTTCTTCCCTCGTTCCTGTTGGCGTCGTTGTCCATTACGCTTATATGTATGCGGGTGCACAGGGAAACGCGAGGATATAACGATGGCAAGGTGGGTCGTTTAAATCCCTCTTCATCCCCCGGCATATCGCAACTCCGACGATATTTCATCCTTCGCGGTGTACTGCACCCGTTTCGCATAATATCAAAGGGAAGCTCGAAAGCTCGAAAGAACAGAATGACTCCGGACGAAAATCCTTCCAAGCAAGAAACTCTTCTCGTGCATCGACCGCTGAATTTCACGACTAACGTTTCTGGCCTACAAACTCTCCTATTCCACTCTCTTGCATTTTATTCGACCATAATATTCTGGGTACAAAGCTTTCTTATTTTTAACGCCTTCGATGGACGAGACATTAACGTTGTTGGTACATGTTCGGTTCATGATGCGTTTTGGACATTGTGAGACTTCTGACAAAGACATGAGACTTCTCCACAGGGTTAAATGTAACGATGAAAAATTTCTAACGACTTCGTAACCGCGGTAAGCGGTCGATTTATCGTCGAGTTACTTTTTGCCGGTGATGAAAATTCACTCTGATTACGCAAACGCGACGAAGCAGATACGTACATTGCCGTAGTCGGTCGAATTTCTTTGGACTTAAGAAGCTTAGCTTGGACGACGACGACGATGGTGAGTGGCCTGGTTTTTCCCAGCTTTTCTGTCACCGGTGAAAGAGCGCTCGCGTTTGATCGTCTTTTTTTTGCCGTGTTGGATTCTTTTGTGCTCTTTCGGAGCACAAGCGTAAAAAGACGCGTCTAGCTCACCGTTTTCATCGGTACAACCATTTACTAGCGTACCTAGTCGCGAAGCAACGGATTGTTGCGTGACGGCTACGAATAGATGCTTCAGGCTTGATAAATAATTTATTTATCACTGACAGTTATTCCTTTCGTTTCCTAGTTGGATCGTCATGAATCTGACTATCACGGTTTCAATCGTCGCGTGTTGGTTCAACACCCGCTATATTATCACCCGTTAGATTACTACGCTGCGTTGCATTACAGGAAGTTTAGATCTGCTGTTACTTTATCACTATTTCACTATTATCATTGCTTTCGAACTTTCATTGTGAATGTGTACATTTAAATCTTTTTCAAATTCAATCATCAATGATCATACTTTATAGTTAGTTACACATTAGTTCATATGTGATTCAGTCATCAAAGTATACTTTATAGTTAGTTACACATTAGTTCATATGTGATTCAGTCATCAAAGAATACTTTATAGTTAGTTACACATTAGTTCATATGTGATTCAGTCATCAAAGTATACTTTATAGTTAGTTACACATTAGTTCATACGTGATTCAGTCATCAAAGTATACTTTATAGTTAGTGGCACATTAGTTTATATGTGATTCAGTCATCAAAGTATACTTTATAGTTAGTTACACATTAGTTCATATGTGATTCAGTCATCAAAGTATACTTTATAGTTAGTGGCACATTAGTTTATATGAGTAAACTCACATATGAATTAAATGATAGAACATCGATTATCACATAGGTTTATTTGACAATAGTAAACCAGTAATGAGCTAGAACGACCCGATCGAAGAGGTAAGAAAAATTGGATCGCAGGTTTGAGGTTACAAGCCACGCGCAAGTCCTTTCTTCTCGTTAGCGGGACAAGGCAAAGGTGACAGCTTTCAACGAGAGACAAAGATAGCTCGATTCGCGTAGATGCAGTTGCCAACGGTTCAGAACGACTACCACTATCGCGTTCGTAGGTCGCCTCTCAGAAATTCTCTTTCCACTCGGCTGCCTCCCATCTGACAGCTGCTTCGCGGCTGAAAGCTCCATTCCACCGCGAAATAATACACGGCCAGACCGGCCAACGTAAATTGCACACGGAGAATCTTCGTTTGGCCGGATGCAATTGAAAGCGAAGATTACGTCACCTTTCGAGATTGCCGTAATACCGTTTCGTGGACAGTTGACAAAATATACACCCTTGCAAATATTTTGGCGATTTGATCTCCTATCTTGAAAATTCAAAACTGCGGGATACGTTCTATGTAATGGTTCGAGAATTTCTGAAATGGACCGGCACAGAATTTCCAATCGGTTAGACTCTAGATGAGTCTCGAAAACTTTGAGAAACATTGTGGTTACGTAGACCCTTCGTGGTCTCCGTAGTCTTTGATTACTTGTTGGAGTATTTGACAATTTTTACAGTTGGAGAAAATCGAAAATTACTATTTTCCATCTTCGGAGATGCTGTAAGCCATGAGAGGTGATCTTTTAATATTTTTGGACCATTTCCTCGAGTCCGATTTTTTGGAATAAGTAAAGTTAGAAATTCAGTTAATAGACGTTTAAACAGACTTAACAGATACACAGTCCAGATTTTAAGTGGAAGTTAATATTTGATTGGCGGTGTAACAAAAAAGCGTACAGCGAATCGCTGGTCTGTAAGCGTTGTTTGTTCTTCTGTTTGCGAGCCGAAAAGAAACGGAAATACAATGCGATCGAAGGGGTGGGAAAACGCGACCAGCGGCCGCGAAAAGCGGAGGGTAGGGGGTTGAAAAAGAGTATAGACACGAACGGGAAAAGGCAAAAAGTCGTCGGAGCTTTTACTCGCGCGAAGGACGAAACGCTGTCGTCTGCGCAACGCCCTTTCCTCTCGCTCCCTTGCCATTTTAAAATGCTACGTGCCTGGCATCGCTTCCTGCGGTTCGCCCGTTCCCTTTTTCTCTTTCTCTTTTCTTCTATGCACGTGAAATTCGCATTAACCGACCGACGACTGCGTCCTATGTGCTCGTCGAGCGGTGACTCGCGAAGGTAAGCAACCTCTATACCGTGTATTCGTCTACCTTTTCTCTCGCCACCGCCCCTTCCCTCTCTCAACCCCTATTTTCAGCTCGTCGAGTTAATTGCGCGTCTACCACAAATATTTTCTTCCCCTGCAATCCGTTGCGCTACAAATTCAATTCGGGATTATGCCGAACAATCGACGGACCCTTTAACCCCCGCCATAAGTACGTTTTCCGTCATGGACCACATGCTGAACTTGAACGACGTTAACCGCGTTCGCTCGCCACAAGATAAGCCCTGAAAGAAACGCGGCTGCTAAAGCGTATTATTCGCGTTACATTATTTTCGGCACGGACGTTCGAATAACAAGGACTTCTCTGAATTCGTACGGCTCTGAACGCGTGTTAACATCTCAATTACTTGGCTGCTATTGCTGCTATTCAAAATTATTTAGAAGGGCTGATCATCCCATAAAAATTCACTTTGAATGGTCTGATTTTTTCCTGTCAGCAGTAGCCAAGTTATTTGGACTCATTCTATGTCTTCGGACTTTGGTATTCGAGCTTCTGAGTTTATCGTAATTTGACCAAATCAGAGACATTGACTCGGTTAAATAGTCTCGACAAGTCGACAAAAGATACGGTGTCAGCAATGCGAAAGGTAACGAGTACGAAACGCGGTTTCGTCGGGACGTTTAACAAGTTTTCGGTGGAAAAAGGTTGGAAAAACGCCAAGGAATATTGGGCCACACGGTGTTTAACGCCGTTTCGGGATTTCGCGACAACAACGGTCGCGAAGGGTATTACCTGTCACGCGTCGAGGAGCAATCAAATTCGTGCGGCGACAGGAGAAGCAAAAGCGGGGGATAGGTACGGTGGTTGGCAAAAGCACGATCGGTATAGAGAAGAGAAAGCACGATTCGAACGCTTTGGGGCTATTTGCTGACGCCCGACATGCTGTTCCCGATGGCGGAACGTCTGGTCTGGCCAACATCGTCCAGACGTTTCCATTTGTTTCCCCGAAATGAAACGTTGAACGCGCGTTCCGGCTGAAATCCGGTGCGCAGAATAAATTTCCGCGCTTCAAAAGCCTTTTCTCCTCTTCTCTCTTCCGCCCGTTACTCTCGACATAATTCCCGACGCGTCGAATTTCAACAACGTTCTTTTTTTTCCTCCCTCTCGATAACGTTCATAGTCGCGAGCGAAATAAATGTCCCCACGGGGAATGAGGGAGGGCGAAACGTTCGATAGAAATTTTCGACCGTTTCCATAATACGGCTGCGACTATCGATTGTCGATATCTTATATACCTCGTTAATATTTAACGATACAATAACACGAGAATTTTGGGCTTATGGATTTGCAAATATTTGGGCTTTTAAGGGGGGATCCTGCTTTAGGAGCCCTAAAAAGAGCGTTTTTTAGGGAATTTTTTTAGGACTTTTTAGATTACTTTACTACATGTTTGAACAAGAAAAAAACAATTTTTGTACAGAAAAATATTCAAACGCAGCCGATTTTTATGCACATCTGTGCAACGCCTTTCAATTGCGGTCTCCAATCGGCGGGAAAGATGCAGTTCGTAATTTTCGTCTGAAATTAAAAAACCAAAGAGAATTCTAATTTTCATAGTCTTTCCTTCTATTTGAACTAAGAAAAACCAAAAAAATTGTGAAATTGTAAAATTTTCTCAGGTTTGAAGAAAATTTTCCTTTTTTTGGAAAAAAGGACTTCAACTTGCTAAAAAAGTTGTTTAAAAATATTTTTCGTGAATTTGTTTAGTTCAAATAGAAGGAAAGACTATGAAAATTAGAACTCTCTTTGATTTTTTAATTTCAGACGAAAATTACGAACTGCATCTTTCCCGCCGATTGGAGACTGCAATTGAAAGGCATTGCACAGATGTGCATAAAAATCGGCTGCGTTTGAATATTTTTCTGCACAAAAATTGTTTTTTTCTTGTTCAAACATGTAGTAAAATAATCTAAAAAGTTCATTAAGGTCACCTTCTTTTTCTGTCCTAAAAAAATTCCCTAAAAAACGCTCTTTTTAGGGCTCCTAAAGCAGGATCCCCCCTTAAGAATTTACTTTCGAGGCCTAGGAACATTGAAATGTAGAAAGTTTGCAACTTTATTTGCGACATGTAAATTTACAAACGTGGATCTGTGAAAGGGAAAATATCGTACAAATATGATAGATAAAAATTTCACCGTATTACTTTTGCAACGCATCGGTTGGATGAAAAAGCGCGGCGCTGACAGTGTTAAGGGTACGGTAGCTAATTTCGGAGCGCAGGCACGAAACCAAATTTTCTCGTGACGCGTTGCTAGCGAGGTAAGCAATCTTTGGCCATGCTTTACACACGTACAAGCAACGTTATTCGTCGCGCTTCGCTTGCCAACTGCCGAGGCTCTCTTACTCCCTCGCTTTGCTTCTATTTTCCTGCCGGCATAAGACGGCCATTAAATAAAGTTTCACCCTTGCAGCGCTACTCTTCTTCCCACCGTATTTTCTGCTCTTCTCAACTTCTTCCTCTTAACCGAGACGAAGTCGTATCGTATTTTTTTTATCCTTCTGTTCCCAGAAGAAATCTACGCTGCGTCCTTGATTAAAACTCATCGGACGTTCTCTTCTTAATTTGCTCGGATCGTGGCTAGTTCACTTTTTTAAACGACTATCAATCTGTCCCTTTACGAGACATCGTAGACAACCGCCCGGAACAATTCTCGAACGATTTAACCGGAGGAAAGTGTCTCGTTAAAGCAATTTCAATTACACGCCATTATAATACGAACAAGAGGCGGTTATAATTTGCAGAAATCTCCATACTTTAACGACGGATATTTGCAAATAAAATAAAAAGAGCGGAGGTACTTTTCGGTTGAAGTTCCTGTTCCTGGCTGCGTCTAACAGGAACCTTATTCATGAAGAAATTCGTTCGAACAGTCAACAGCAGGCTACCGAACGTAAAGAACAATGCCGCGTAACGAGGTCCAACAGTTTCTGGCTCATTTCTATTTTACGGAGGCGAGCCAGAAATTTGTAGCATCTCGCTACGTAGATCAGAGAATCGAGTGGAGCGAGCGGTTAACAGAAGCCACGATTGCGGGAATTTGCGTCAGAGCCGGTGGTTCGATGTTAACGACGTGGTGCTTGCGCTACGAGCACCTACGTTCGACCGTTTTACGACCTTTTCGTCGATGCTTGCACCGCGAACGAACGCGTTTGGCGAAACGAAGCTGGACGACGATGATTAGCGTTAAAGAGAGACGACTTCTCCCAGCAAGAAATAAAGAGGATCCAGAGGCTGGAAGACCCTGACCTGGTCACCTAACCGTTCTCTGCCTTTTCTTGCAACTATTCGCATTGCGTTTGTGTCTCGACACGTGGACCTTTCTCTGCCTGGTAATTAGCTAATCTCGGTCTTCTTATGGAGGTTTATTCGCATTTTTGCTGAATCGATGCTTTGTGGACTCTATGGTCTGTTCAATTTCGTTTCGAGTAGGACAAGTTTGGTATGTGATTACCTTATGATTTATTTGTAAGGTGCGTCAGTCAGGAGTTAATCACAGCTACAATATTAAAACAGATAAGTTGAAGTGCTATGCCAATCGATTATGCAAATTATAACTTGAACACCAGATTGAAGTACTATATGTATATTGAAAATTCGAGTAAGATTTGTCACAGTTTGGGTCACGAGTCAGACTCGTTAAAATAGTGTACAGGGTTAGATGGTGCTCTGGTGTCAGTTCGGTTAGGTGAACAACACATATATCGCGTGCAAATACAGTAAATAAAACTGAGATGTAAGAAAGTTCGAAATTTAGAAACCTGAAGAAGTATGAAACTCGAGAAACGGAAAATACTTGGAAGCTTGTGAAATATGAGAAGTTTTCGTAATTGTAAAATGAGCTATCGATCAATATCCATAAGCGTGGCGTCCGCGGAGTAGGTTGGCCCTTATCGATCGCTGTTTGTCTCAGAGGCTGGTCGATTAATCCTGTCGCTGGCAGAAGAGAAAAGCGAGCACAGTGGTCGCGACCTCGGCTCGAATTAATGATTTTCTTCGAAAATTGCACTCTCTAGCCACGATGCATCAGGTGCTCGTTAAAGAACCGGCTGGTAGCGCTCGTCGGTGTTCGCCATTCGGTTAGAAAAAGGGTCCCGGTGTGAACAAATGGTACGTGATTTATAGCGCGCTCATTAATCACGTTAAGGTTTCCCCGGGCCTTCTCCGCCTCCTTATTAAACCACGATTTGATCTCATTGTCCCCGTAGACAAAGGCGGACGCGTCTGGATCATAAATGCGCACTCGAGCCTGTTGTCTTGTCTATTATTGTCGCTACAACAATATGTAACCGGTGTGTGCATCTCGGTCGTACACGAATCTCTCCTCGTGGCAACGTCGTAAACTTGCTAGCTACTGTTACGCCACATTAATTATGATCGCTTGTGTCCTACGACAACTTTGCACTCCAGTTTCCATCATCTTCTCAAACTGTTGCGATGGCTAATTTTCCTCGATAAACTTGCTGAATTTTTTCTGACCTCCCGAACCGGATAAATTACCTAAATCGCTGGAAGTAATTAATGAATCTATTTTTAACGAAATCTCTACATCCTTGCGTTTCAACGGATGAAACTGTAATGATCCACTTTTGAGCGTTCTATAAACTCGCGGTTAAATCGACTCGCCTCCAAAAGCGGAATATTCGAAATGTTTCGTTCGTCATCAGACGGGAATCGGTGTACGTGGTGTCATAAATTAATTAAGGCAACAAAAATATTTTGAACCGGTGTCTTCGAATAGGAACTTTGGAGACATAGATTTAAATGCTTATATTTAACGGCGTCCATAAACTTACCGTACCTGGCACTTTGTATTTACATTCTATTTGTCGTTTATATAGCCTGTACCGTTCTATAGTTTACAAGGTATCTTTACAAGTTGATTTCTCGAAAAGAGGCTTGTTTGAACTGATATTTATTGCACCGTTGAATAGCAGTACTTAGGGTCAGTTTTATGATTGATTTCAAACAGAGTTGCAGTACCTGGCACAAGATTTACCAATAATCGACGAATTCCCAAAAAGAAAACATTGTTGGTTTAATAAAGCAGGGCGTGTATATTAAGCAGGTTTTAAGGGTGGTTTTGACGGTGTATTTTGATTACAGGTGAACCCAGACGCCCGAGACAGCACGACGCAGCAGATTCAATCGAAACTGGGCAACTATTCTCTGGTGAAGCATCTGCTGGACGAGCCTAAACGGCTGATCGGTATCGAGGGTGTGCCACCGAGTCCAGCTCCGTCCCCGTCACCCTCGTCCCTTCGAACGAGTTCCAGTTCGATCGGTTCGAATTCCAGGAGCTCGCCGTCCTCCCAAGAATTCAAGAAACCCGGAGGACCTCGTACGGGGTCGTCTTCGTCCTCGTCGTCGAGCCATCAACGCGGCGGTTTCGTGAAACCGGCCGACGGCAAGCCACCGTACGGCGGCAGGGGTGGTTACCCTGGCCAACCCGTCAAGCACGGGGGTAACAGCAACGATCATCGTAGCCACGGTTTATTACCCGCCAAAGGACCGCCCCTGAATTCACCGGGGAACGGTACGCTCGTTGGAAATTCGAATATTGGGAATTCCAACGGCGCCACCAGGCTCCACTGTGCCGGCAACAGACTGTCCAGGTTAACTCTCGATAACGTGAGTATCGATTTCCATTGTTTCGTGCTACCATCGCCGGTTACCAACCTCTCTTTCGCACGATACTGTCCTTCTTTTCTTTTCGTTCCGGTTACGCCTCGCCTTATGGGGACTTTGCTATATTCCCGTATTGCTGGATTCCCGATATTTATCGACGATATCGATCATGCGATCGTCCGTTCAGAATTTCGGAATTGGCAATTTGAGAATTTCCGAGTTGGAAATATGGAAATCTGAAAATTTGGAAGTTTAACACTAAACCTACCGATATAAAACTTTGCAATTAAAAATGTAGTCAAATGATAAATATACAAATGAAACATAAACTAGCACACACATTTATTCTTTACCTCGATGAAAATGAATGCTGATTTCAAGGAACGTTCTTTAACAAAATGTGTACCTTGTAATAAGAAACTTGTGGAGCGGTCATTTAACCGGTTTGGAGTTTCAGTGTTAAAGACATGTTAACTTCGTCTTCAGAAAATTTACGAATCTATTATACCAAAGTCTGAGATCTTTCAGAAATCGAAGTACATATTAGATTGAAAAATAATAATTTACCTAAAATAACTACCTAAAAGCTAGAATTACATGGGAGAATATTTCTCCTATCACGCATTGTACACAAGATATTGAGCCCTAAAGGGTGGCGAGGTGATCGATATAAATTATCGATATAGTCTGCGATCGCTTTCGATTCCGCGGTCGCAGGCGCAGTGCCAACTGCTACTCGTTCAGCAACTCCCCCAGTAATCGTTTTATTAACGCTCCTCGATCGACTTTTCTTCGGCCAGTTTATCCATTTATTATCGAGCGGAACTACGTAGTCGTTCAGTACGAGAACAGAATTGGATACGATCGGTCGTTGGTGCACTTGTTGCTCGGATCAGTACTTTGATAGGTGTTTACGCGATGACAGAGCTTGGAGAAATTAGAAGATCGATTGTGTGGAAGATTGATCGAGAAATAATGGGGTGCTGTCGATATTAACCCTTCAGGTATCACGACCCATTGTAATGGCTTTCTTCTTTATCTTCCGTTGAAAGCTACTCGGTTATCTTGTCCTTTTATTTCTTGACTCTTTTAACTGCCTTTAATTACGTGCCTCAGTATGACATAGTCGAAACATGGTACATTGACCACTTTTATATTATTCTCAAGTATTGTTAGGTTACTTAGATAACAAATATTAACTCAGTAGATTAAATCTTGAGATCTGTGTTTAACCCCTTGCCGTGCTTTAACGAGTCTGACTCGTGACGCATTCACAACTCAAATGCGATAAACCTTACTCAAATTTTGAATACTCTTCAACTTGAAGTTTAGATCCAACTATAATTTGCGTTGTCAAGGATCCCTGAATATAAAATACTTAGAACATTTTAATTTTCTTTGTTCGTTTTAATGTTATAGTCCTGAATGGTTAGTCTTGACTGACGCACCTCATAAATAAATGGCACGGCAAGGGGTTAAATAGTGAGGTAGATCCTTATGTTCCACGTCTCCCAAATTCGAGGATCTACCCGCACATATTTTAAATCCTGAGGTAGATCCTTATGTTCCATGTCCGTCAAATTCGAGGACCTACCCTCATATCTCTGTATCCACACATGGATGCAAAATGTGATAGCACTAAGCTCTAGCTTTCACTACATTCAAACCATACAGTACCTAGGTGGGTGGAGGTATTAATACATAGATCCTATAGCAATATTGAGTTTTTTGATCGGTTTCATTGTGCATGTTAGTTATCTCATGGCCCAGGTGTCCAGAAATTGGGCAAGCTCCGTGAACGAAACGGAGCTGTCCACCGTGGAGGTTTAATCGTGGAGAAGCGACAATAAAGAGGTTATTAGGGTCTCTCGCGTTCCATCGAGCTGTACGTCGAGAGAGGGATGGTATTCGACGAGAGCATCGCGGCGACAGGTTCGTTGACAGGAAACGAATTGCTTTTCAATGGAAATCCCGCTGGAGGAGTGTACACGAGCGAGAGAGGGGGGAATAGCGAGAGGCGAGTTTGGTCGAGCCCTATTACCCGTGACTCCTCGAGGTGCAAATTTCATTGAGATTGACTATCGATCGGGTCTTCTTCGACGATTCAGTCTGTGCCGTCGCGTTCTCCTCGAGAGTGCCTCTCTACCGGTGTACTTATACAATTAGAGCTGACTGCAGAAACGCCGACATCCTCTTTGCTCTAGTCCGTGAAAATTGATTCCCTGACCCTTTGATTTTCTTTTTCCTCCCCGCTATTCTTCCTCCTTCTCGATCGTTCACGAGTCGTTTAACGTTTGTTGTCGTTCGCGAAATTAGCTCGGAATTGCGCGAGTGGACCCTGTTGCATTCAAGAGAAAAATAATTACTACGTACTGCATTCTTGGATAAATATTTGCAAACTATGCTGTTTACAGTTAATTATTCGAGCGTAGTTTTTCTTTCCTGGAAAATATTTATTAATACGCTGTACGAGATCATCGTTAAGTCGTTACGTATGCGTATTACTCTGCGTTGACACGTGCAGATAAATCATTTAAGAATATTATCCTTCATTCGCGAAGACCGTTTCATAAAAAACTGATAAAAACTTGCGATTATTTATGTAGAGTTTAATCCGTAATTACGTAATTGGTCACGTGCAAACGACTGCTCGCGACAGTGAATTATACGATTTTTCAATTTTGCTACTATCTTGTGCTCTCGGTTTCTTTACTTCGGTCCTCGTATTCTCTGACCACTTTCATTCTTTCACCCTTATCGTTTTCAATCTTTCGTGGCTTGATTCACGCATTTTCTTCTCCCATTGTCTTCGTGTTTCCCTCTTAGAAATGACTACTCGACATTATGCTCGTAATAGCCCCGCAGCCGGCTGTCTCGCCGCTCTTTTCAACGCCTCTTTTCCTCGAGAGAGCGTTGATTAATGATCGCTCGAGAGCTCGTGATAAATCGCGAAAAGGACTTCGCGAGAGTTTCACCGATGCGAACGGGAAAAAGAAGCTGGTTTGTCGTCGAAATCGAATCGTTTTAATTAACGCGTGGAATGAGTTTCGAGCTTCTCGCTCGATTATCGTCGTTTAATTCCATCGACGCATTATCCGCTTCGTTCTACAGCGAAAAAATTTACAACTATTCGTAGAAAACCTCGAGTGCCGCTTAAACAAACTTGTTCCAGTAAATTTACTCTCCACGTTGCGACAAAATCCACATATTCTGATTCCAATTAATCGAATTAAAAATTTGAAAAATCAACTTTTAAGCTTACATTTCAAAGTCTCAAAATCCCAAGATCCGAATTAACACTAAACCTACCAGCATATAATTTGAAATTAAAAAACAAATAAACAAACGACGAAATATAAATTAGTACACACATTTATTCTTTATTTTAATGAAAATCAATGCTGATTTCAAGGAATGTGTTTTAACAAAACGTGTATGTTATAATAAGAAACTTGTGGAGCGGTCATACCTACCAGCATATAATGTGTACTTAATTTGAAATTAAAAAACAAATAAACAAACGACGAAATATAAATTAGTACACACATTTATTCTTTATTTTAATGAAAATCAATGCTGATTTCAAGGAATGTGTTTTAACAAAACGTGTATGTTATAATAAGAAACTTGTGGAGCGGTCATTTGACTGGTTTGATAGTTTTAGTGTTAAAAAAATTGCGAAATTCTGGAACATTAAAGAAATTTCGATTAAACCCCAGAATCGTAAAATTCCGGTTTCCGAAACTCGATTATCTTAATATTTAACCCCATCGATGGACTCAGACTTTGGGGAACCGTGGGCAAATAGGACCGGAAAGGGTTAATCTATTCGAATTGAAATGCAGCAGTTTCCAAGGTATTGATTGCGAAAGGGTTTTGATAGTACTTGATTGAAGTGGATGTTAACTAGTCGATAGCTGACTTGTAACTGACTGACAATGGCTGAAGGCTCCGTGGGGATGCTATTAGGGGTGGAGTACTCGGATAAGTTGTTCGAAGTGTTTCGATTCGGGGTTACAGTTAGCATACTTAATCGAACAGAAAAATTGATTGGGCCTCTAGGTCAACGAATGATATTCATCGTCCAAATTGTGGGAAAATTGAACTTTTTAACCCTGGAAAGATGCACCGTTCTAACTTTTTGAACTTTAGAAATATTTAAACATACTTCCGTAACTTTTCCTAACTTTTCCACCCTTATACGGAGTACGTGAACGTAGAGTTCAGAGTCAGCTATAAAGAGTTTTAGAATACGAGATTGCTGATCTTTTAAACTCGGTTAGTTTGCGGTAAAGTAATAATTTTGTTTAATCTTGGCTGTTTCAGGGGACAAGTTCGAGGCCTGGTCCCACCGAGAATTCGGCAGATGTGGAGAACATATTGAAGGTGAGCGAACGATTACTTGCAACGGTAAACGCAGAGATTCGGCTGCCTCGAACTTTGATCGATAAATCAATTTCCTCGTCGATACAACGCTGTCTATCTCGCGGTTGTACCGTGGCTGTTGTTCGGCCAAATCGACCCGGCGTTTCGGTCTGTTCGTATCGATTTTCGTGATCGTCGATGAAACGAACAATTTCGCACCCTTCAAGTGCCGGAAACTTTGACGTCCATTAACTCTTTGCGCTCGGTAATTTTTTCCACTTTTGGGAATTAAATTGAAAGGAAATTGATGTATCAAGGTATTGATTTTGACGATATTTTGCCGTGCTTTCGTAAAACTTTCTCGATTGAAAAGGAACGATCGATTCGTCAAAAAAGTATTTAGCGCTCGAAGGGTCAAAAGTTAAGAGAGAGCCAACGAGTTTGCGGTCTGTCGACCAATCATCGATTTTCTACTTAAACTTTCGATTACTTTCATGGTCGTGTCCGTGGATTTACGCTCTCGAAATAACTCGAATCGAACTTACGCCTCAAGGATATACCTCTATAAATAGAGCCGTCGTTTTGACGTCGATCGAGTCGACGGACGATTAATTTTTCCTCCGAGAACTTATCTCCGATATCTGGTAAATGCGCAACGTTAACTCGCTGATCGGTAAAGCCACTGTCCACGTCGGCGTGGTCGCGATAAAGTTCGTATTATTCGGAACGCGATCGTTCCGTTTTTAATTACTCGATTAAATATGACTGTCGACGTCGTGTCGCCGGATGACGCTCCATTGGTCATTTACCCTAGGGGCTACTAGAGACTACGAGCGATGTCAAATACGGGATTCAATCTTTTCTGCACGAATAAACGATTATTCGTCTCGTGAACTCGTTTCCACCGGTACACACCAGAGTCGAATCTCTGATACACGTTGCAATCGGGTTGATAAACTGCTTGCTGACCTAGTTCTATTCGTGAATAGAGAATAATGATGGCGCGGGGAATAGGTGTCGTGGGAGTCTAGGAATCTAGGATCTTCCGGACAATCTTCGTCCACTGAATCTTTAGGGTTTCTATAATAAGTCTTCACTGAGACGATCAGCGAAATCGGTCATTTTATTTAACCCTTTGAGAGGTGACTCACAGTCACCATTATATTCAATACAATAATTTTAAATAAGTATTTTTTAACTGATTCTATAACATGACACGTATAGACATAGTGAAACAAACAATAGTGGAAATTATTATTAAAAACATAATAACCTCAAAAAAATTCATTTAGCTTTTTAATTAAGTTTTAAAGTTGCTGTTTGTAAACAGTCAAATTACCTTCGAGTGTAAAGGGTTAAGTTCATTTAAATGGTTTTCTGTTTCCATTATTTCATTGACCATTTATTCCTCATTTGATAAAACCTCCAGAACTTACTTTATATGGTATTTGAAAATGCTTTGTACTTGGATTATGGTCACCCTAAAGGGTTGGAGCATGATCGGGGTCGCCCCTATAATCCACAAAGGGGTTCAATTTATCTTACACGTATCTCGTATGACAGTCGAACACCGAAAGGATTAATAAAGTATGTAAATACTTAATAATACTTAATAATACTTAATAATATAATTAGAGCATAATGTAAAATCCATCATTTTAACTCATCCGTATAACGAGATTTCTCTATAGAACGCTTTGGTTTCGGGCTCGATAAAAGCTGTCAGGGCTCGCTAGGCTCCAGTGTTAATTTATGGACACGGCTTAACAGCGATTATCAGTGAATTGATATCATTATTGGGTTGCAATATTGTGACACGCTTGATCGAGTATCGAGATACAGTGTCGGCGATAAATGTCCGAGCGCATGTGTCTGTTGTCGATGAAACGCGATTAATACCGTGTGGATAGGTGTTGCAGGCTGCCAGGCCTTTCAGCTGTATCTCCAAAGACGAAATCTGTCGACCCATCTGTGCCATTTAATTAGCTTAAACTGTGGATTTGGAAATTTTGCACCTGGCTATTTAGGAGTTCAGTGATTTGGGTAGTTGGCAGTTTGTACATTTAGGTATTTGAGTGGGAGCTTGGTTGAGTGTTCGCAAGTTTGGGGATTTGGGTGTTTGAGCATTTGAGAGGGTGAGAATTTGGATATTTAGGCATTTGAGTGTTTGGGAATTTGGAGATTTGTGTATTTGGAAGTTTGGGGATTTGGGTGTTTGAGTATTTGAGAGGGTGAGAATTTGGGTATTTAGGTATTTGAGTGTTTGGGAATTTGGAGATTTGTGTATTTGGAAGTTTAAGGATTTGGGTGTTTGAACATTTGAGAGATTGACAATTTGGATATTTGGCATTTGAGTGTTTGGGAATTTGGAGATTTGTGTATTTGGAAGTTTGGGGATTTGGGTATTTGAACATTTGAGAGATTGAGAATTTGGATATTTGGCATTTGAGTGTTTGAGAATTTGGAGATTTGTGTATTTGGAAGTTTGGGGATTTGGGTATTTGAACATTTGAGAGATTGAGAATTTGGATATTTGGCATTTGAGTGTTTGAGAATTTGGAGATTTGTGTATTTGGAAGTTTGGGGATTTGGGTATTTGAACATTTGAGAGATTGAGAATTTGGATATTTAGGCATTTGAGTGTTTGGGAATTTGGAGATTTGTGTATTTGGAAGTTTGGGGATTTGGGTATTTGAACATTTGAGAGATTGAGAATTTAGATATTTAGGTATCCGAGTGTTTGGGAGGATTTCAATATTTGCAAGTTTGGGTACTTGGACGTTTGTGTATAAGGGTATTTGTATATTTCAGGATTTCGAGATGTATAGATTAGATGTGTAGAACTTTTGGGATGTACAGAGGGTACCTAAGTACTTGATGATTTAAGAAAGTGTAAAAATTTGATCAATTTGTCAAATTTGTTCTGGAGGTGGATTTGTGATCATTTGTTCTGTAGGTGGTCCATCAAGTATCGAATGAAACTTGTCTATTTACTCCAGCAGTTATCACTAATCGTATGAATGAAATATTCCAAGGTTTCGATAGAATCCAGTAGGGGTTAAAGTTAGAGATTGACCGCAGAATGGAGCATTAATTCGCGCAGTGTATCAGTCGTGGAGAGGCGGTGGACGTAACCGTTCTCCAGGCTTTTCCACTTTCAGCTCGAATTTATGACGATAGCGCGGCATCCAGCAGTGGCCAGTCGGTGTTCTAGCTCTGGCCACGTCCTCTTCCCCCGGGTTTCCGCTGCATCCTCTTTCCACTTTGCTCTGGCCGTTTGGTATAGAAGCACCGTCGAGGCCCATGAATTATTCTCACGGCTCTGGCCGTGGGAAAATACGAGAGTTGCGCCAGTAGGCATCGTAAATGCGGCTGCTAATTGCGCTCGCCGACGACGACGACAACGACGACCACCACCATCGTTGTATCTAGCCAACTGCTCCTGAATATCGTTCTTCTCGTCGTCGTTACCGGGGACCAAATCAAATTCAATATGCACTCCTGAATCCGATACAATTGCCATTCGAATATTACCTGTAACTATGTTCTTTTACGTTTTTCACGTCGTTGCAAAGACATTGTCGTACACAGGGTGACAAGTTAGAACTTATGCAGATTGTAGGAAGACTTTTAGAGATTGGGTTTGTTGGACGAAGTGTGACAATTAGCTTGTGGAGAACATGAGCTAGTAAGAACTGAAGGAAGAATCTGGTCAGCAGGTTAGATTATGAAATCTCTATGGAACTCGTCTCTGGGCAATTGTCTCTGTGGAACCGCTGTTGAGTATGTGCTCTTAGGACCTGTAGAGTCTTAACTGCAATGTGGACAATCCTAAAGGCAAGTTTGGAGGACTCTCGGGAACCTTAGGTATCCTAAGAGAATCGTGAAGATGTTCTATAGAAACTGTCCAGGGAACTTAAAGATTCAGATTACTAAAATCCCCAGAAATCCAAATATATTGAAAGTTTGTATGTTTCGGGCGAAACTATTTTTGCATTTGATCGGTCACGGTCTGGTTTTCGTTACCCCTCGTTTCTTCTATCCTTATGGCAGTCTCGGTCGTCGATTAATCGAGAGATTTTCAGCTTCCATTACGGTCGGCTGGGCTATCCGACTAGCCTGCGGGGATATTTAGCGTGCAAGCTCCTCCCTGACGATCGTCGTTGCCGAGCTTTTTTTTGTAGCCAGCTTAAATTCGATTCTCGTGTAGCCTCCGATAAATCGCGGGTAATCCACTTTTCGTGCTAGTACGGTTCGTCGATCTCTGATTTCGATTCACGAACTATTCTACGGCGATCCTACGATATTTTCCCTCGCATCTTTTTGCTTTTGCATTAGTATGCCGATCGTCCCTGGTAGCTCGAACACAATTAGAACGAGTTGATAAGGTTAATTTGAGGTTGATCGAGTTAACTGGTAACCGAAGACTCGAGTCGACCCGTTGTCTTCGAACGATATAAAAAGATGGCAGATTTTCTGTCAGACGCACTCGAAATTTTTAGTCAACGGTTAACCGTCGATTGTTCGAAAGTAGTCGAGCCGAAAACTTTAGAATTTTACTAGGAGCGGAGAATACGCTGGGGGTTGGAAAAGGGTGGCTGCACTCGTTGCATCGAGTTCCGTCGAGTGCATCGTCGAAGGGAAAGACCGAGTGCATCGCGCAAGTGCAGTCCCACGAGTCCTCTCGAAGAGATGTTTCGCGGAACATTGTTACGCTCGCGTTGCGATACGAGATAAAAATATCTTTGACCCGCGTGTATTTTCCAGAAAATCCGACGAGTCTCTCAGGCGTCGGTAGCCCCGTTTATCCGACGGTATAGGCGGCCAGGATAATATTTATCCTGCGAACGAGTCGGCGATCGATTCAAAGACGACGTCGAAATAAAGGATTTCATTGCGAGTTCGACGATGGGGAAAATTTTCTAAAGGACATCCGCTTCAAACTTGTACGCTTATTACATCGTTTTACTACGTTTTACTAGACTTTTATTTCGCTTACTATCTTTATATTGTAACTGATATTCTGATATTAAAACTGGTAGCAGAGGACCTAAGACAGGAACGACAACGCATAAAGTTCTCAGCGCGTGGAATTCTCAGAGCATTGAATTTTAAACGCGAGGAATTCTCAACGCATAGAATTCACAGCGCACTTAATTTTCAACGCGTGGAATTCTCAGTGCGTGGAATTCTCAGCGCATAGAGTTCTCAACGCGTAGAATTCTCAACGCACTGAATTTTCAACTCGTGGAATTCTCAACGCATGGAATTCTCAGCGCATAGAATTCTCAGTGCGTGGAATTTTCAGCGCGTGGAATTTTTAGCGCGTAGAGTTCTCAACGCACTGAATTTTCAACTCGTGGAATTCTCAACGCGTGGAATTCTCAGCGCATAGAATTCTCAGTGCGTGGAATTTTCAGCGCGTGGAATTTTTAGCGCGTAGAGTTCTCAACGCGTAGAATTCTGAACGCTTGGAATTTTCTATGCGTGGAATTCGCAGCGTATAGAGTTCTCACCGCGTGGAATTCTCAACGCATGGAATTCTCAGCGCATAGAGTTCCCAACGCGTAGAATTCTCAGCGCACTGAATTCTCAACGCGTAGAATTTTCAACTCGTGGAATTCTCGACGCGTGGAATACTCAGCGCGTGGAATTCTCAGCGCGTAGAATTCTCAACGTTTGGAATTTTTAATGCGTGGAATTCGCAGCGCATAGAATCCTCAACGCGTGGAATTCTCAGTGCATAGAATTCTCAGCGCGTGAAATTCTCAGAGCAGTAACTGCACTCCCACTACAAATAGACAATCCTTAAGCATATTTTCGCAGGTTAAAACCGGATTACCTAACGATTTCGCGTTCCAATTAGCATCTGAATCACGCGAGCATCTAGACATGCTTAGAATATTATAGCCACGTGCGCGTCAGTTAATTAAACCGCGTGTCAAGGCGTTAATTTATGCAGGCAATAATTGGCGGTGAATAGCATTCGATGACGATTTATAAATTGCATCGACAAGTATTCCGAATATAATAAATTACTTGTTTGACCGACGACTTCCGAAGAGCGGTACCGTAATTCGTGATCCAGGCGAATAAACTTATTCATCACGGTTCGTGTAACTGGTTCGCACGAAATGGTAGGTCGGTGGTGAAGAATTCTCTGACTCAGCCCCCGGAGAATTTTCTCCTCTTGGCAAACGCGTTGAATCCTTTCTCGTTCGGCGAGCCGCGAGCGGTGCGATGCAAATTGTACAAATTTCGTACGCGAGTCACGCGTGTCTCGAAGCTGCACACGACCGACCGGGAATAATAAGTTGCGATTAACGACAGATCGGCGTTCGCTTCATTTCGTTCTTTTTATTCATCTTTTTTATCTTACTATTGTCACTCGTGTCAATCTACGAATCGACAACAGATTACTTAGAATGCTTTTCCGAAACACTGTATGTCTCGCGTTATATTGCAATGCGACGCATTGGTATGCATTACGCTGTCGCGTGTTAGAGCACGTGTCATGACGAATTGTCAATGGGTTAAAAATTCAGTGAAGGGTTGGAATTCTTGAAGCGTAGAATTTTCCACGTGTGGAATTCTTAGTGTGATGTATTCTCAACGCGTTGTGGTGCATCAAGTTTTCTTGGAGCGTGGGATACTCAGTGTGTTATATATTTGGCGCGTGGAATTTTCGTTATATCAAATTCTCTGTGATGGGAATTCTGGATGCGTGGCATTCTCAATGCGGGAAATTCTCGGCGTATGGGATACTCAACGCGTAGAATATTCGGCGCATGGAATTTTAGACGGGTAGAATTTTCAACGCGGTGCAATTTTCAACACGTGGAATACTCAGCGCGTGGAGTACTCAGCGCGCAGAGTTTTCAGCGCGTGGAATTCTCAACGCGTAGAGTTCTGAACGCGTGGAATACTCAGCGCGTAGAGTTTTCCACGCGTGGAATTCTCAGCGCATACAGTTCTTAACGCGTAGAATTTTCAGCGCGTGAAATTCTCATCGCGTAGATTTCTTAACGCGTGGAATTCTCAGCGCGTAGAATTCTCAGCGCGTAGAATTCTCAACGCGTGGAATTCTCAACGCGTGGAATTCTCAACGCGTGGAATTCTCAACGCGTGGAATTCTCAGTGCGTAGAATTCTCAACGCGTGGAATTCTCAGTGCGTAGAATTCTCAACGCGTGGAATTTTCAGCGCGTGGAATTCTCAACGCATGGAATTCTCAGCGCGTGGAATTTTCAACGCATGGAATTTTCAACGCGTGGAATTTTGGCGCGTGGAACATTCAGCGCGTAGAGTTCTCAACGCGTGGAATTCTCAGCGCGTAGAGTTCTTAACGCGTAGAATTCTCAACGCGTGGAATTTTTAGCGCGTAGAGTTTTCAACGCGTGGAATTCTCAGCGCATAGAGTTCTCAACGCGTGGAATTTTCAACGCATGGAATTTTCAACGCATGGAATTTTCAACGCGTGGAATTTTCTACGCATAGAATTCTCAACGCGTGGAATTTTCTACGCATAGAACTCTCAGCGCGTGAAATTCGCAGCGCAGTAATCGCACTCCCATCGCCCAACTCACTCCATTGACATTCCAAAAGTTCCACGCTTCCGCAATTGCAGCCACGGTCTAACGATAGAGTAGCTGTTCCAATTTCTGTAAGCGCAAATGTGTTGGTAGCACTTAAAGGATTAAAGTAGATTGGTAACGTGACACGTAGTCGATTTTGGTTCGGTGGGAAGAAATATGGAGCGGAAAAATATCGAAACGTTAACTGGTAACGATGTTCCGCCGTACATTTCCGCTCGAAGGATAACGCTGCCATTGCCGTGCACCGTTATATTCACGACGCGCCGAGTTACATTATGCATGATCGTAGAACGATCCACCGCGGTTGCATTTTATTCTTTTTTCCTCCCTCCGCTAGATATACGTATAACAACGATATTTCGCGATGCAACACGAATTTTTCGATTCGATTGATAAACGCTGGGAACGATCGGTGAATAATTTGTGTTGAAACGTGTCGACGGAAGTGGTTAAAAGAGATTAAACGATGACAAATGGATGGCACGATGGGACGCGTGTCGACTGTCAGTTTTGCAATTATTAAAATATAAAATCGTGTAAGTTATTATTATACTATCGTTTATTGTTTCTGGGACATTTTTTCAAACATATTACCCTTTAAATACGGTATAGCATACGTAAAGATTAATTATTTAATGCTACAATTCGTTATTTCGAATTATCAAAGATTAATAATTAAGTGCCTCAATTCGTTATTCCGAATTATTAATATATACATTGACAGAATTAAATCCGTGGACATCGGTTATCGGTAATCGATACCGTACCTAGCGTCTTAATAAATTATGAAAACGCGTTAAAATACGGTCTTGATTCGAACATGTCCTTGGACGCAACTTGTAGGTTCCAATTCTTGTCTATCAATTCAACCTGCCTACTGTCAAAACCCGCTTCTGGTTTACGTTCGAACGAGGAAATATGCACGCGAATTTGTGTGTAGGTCACTGGGTCGAAGATCTGTTTCAAGTTATACGCTAGGGTGCCAAGAACCAGGGCCAGATTCTCAGTTGATCGCGCGTCAGAACGACTCTTGACAACGCGTGGCTAAATGTTGCAAACTGTTTCACCGGTGTTCTTTAATACTTCTAAATTTTTACTTGTACATCTAGTCTCTAATGACCGGGGAAAACCAAATCTCTTTAGTGCAGGTTTATTATGCAGATGATTAACGTTTATTGCACTGTCGTATTGTATACTTGTCTTTTGAAAGGAAATCCTTGGGGGTGCCTAAGGAAGCGACACGTGAAGTCGGTCTTTTCTCTTTCTATTAACTACAACTTTCAAATTATATGCACATACTAAAGGAAAATGTAGGAAAAGAGAATAGGAAGCGCCTCAAATCTAATACGACTTAATTGCAATAGCAACTAACCTGACACTTGTAAACTAACTTACAACCGAGTTCGATCTCGGACATCTCCCAATTCCCAAATTCCCAGATTCCTAAATCCCCAAATTCCTGGGAGTCCGAATCTCTGATTGCTAATAGTCCAAATATCTACATCCCCACGTATTCAACGAATCCCTAAACCTCATCGAAAATTGGCCAAGTAAAAGGAAAATATAAATTTTCCTGCGCCTATATTAGTATTTTCCCAAGCGAATCCTACGAGCGTATTATTAACGAGAGAGTAAGAATCCAATCGTCGTAATTTTCGCACAGTTCCCGGTGTAACGCGAGGCTCGTTGGTAAACAAGTTCTGCGGTTGATCGTAGAAAGAACATAAGCACGGTAGACGAGAAAGAGCGGAGCCTTTTGTCTCGTCGCTCTTTGTTCCCGTCGACGGATGTCTCGACGGGTCAATGAATCGGTCTCGACGATTCGCCCGATGGAAATGCGTTTCGTTCGCTGCGCTATGTCGCTCCACACACCAGAGGCTGCATTGTTGGCGTGTTTGCGACTTCTAGCCTGCCCTCTCCGCCGACAGTGTGGATGCACGCAAAACCGCCCGGACCAGCGTTAATAGACGCGAGTTCCGAGTACCTGCTCGGCATGGCTGATCATACACGGAATTAGTAGACCTCTTCCTCTCTCTCTGTCTGCTTTGCTCCTTCGGTGCTCATTGACGTAATCGTGGCCCAGATGCGCCCGCTCTTACGCAAAAGAGCCCGTGTGTTTGCGGCTTGCACAACCCCTGGCTGGGTGACGATGCCTCGATGAAAGGAAAAGGGTCAGCTTTTACGCGAATTACGCGCCAACCATGCAAGAAGGGAACGCTTGTTTCATGGCTACGTTTTCTCCAATTCGAGTATCAAATTCGAGATTTGCGGTGAATGAACGCCAACTTTTTTCTCTTGGATTGTTAGGTACTTTCTGCACTTTGATGTTTATCTTTCATTTGGCGCCAAATTCCGATGCTACGGTTCAGGTATTCGTTAGGGACTATTGCCAGAAGGAATTTACTTCTAAGAAACCGTTTTCTCTTTCCAACGTGAGGTTCACAAAAATTCGTCTACTAGCAAGACTAACATGTATTGACATAGTGTCTCTTCGCTCCACTACATTATGCCTTCATGCTGCTTTCAACACGATATGTTGAAGGTATATCGTGAAAATGGTTCTTTCGAGTAGCTTGTCAAGATGATTGTAATCGTTCGGATAATCGATATATGGGATTTAATTGAAAGATGGTTCGTCGATCGACGCGTTAATCATACGGAGTAATGCGAGAATATTTGATAGGATAATGATCTTGCCGAGGTTACAAACTTTTATGGACCTATATTTAGTAAATTCAAACGGACGTTTGTACTTCCAACGAGTTAATCGCGACAGTGAAAGCGTTAACTCGTCACTCGAATCGTCTCGTTTACACCGGGAATGCTAATCGACCATCGATCGTCTGTGTTTCAGGAAATGACCATGCCACCCACGCCTCTGACGGCCATCGCCCAGACACCGAGGAAGGAACTCGAATCGAAGTTCACGTTCAATCCTGTACTGGCGAAGGTGAGCATCTCTTTATTTCGCAACCTCTCGTTTTATTCGCGAATTCAATATTAGTTTCCAAATTTATAAATTTCCGAAATAGAAAATTTTATGTTAACACTAGATTTACGGACGTTTGATGGTCACTTTTATTTAAATTTACCTAAAATAGAAAAATAAATAAATTGCAGATGATATGTGAACTGCCTAAAACATTGATTCTTTTGTTGAAAGTTGACATTTTTACAAAAATTTCTTAACAAACTCTGTCATCTAAAATAGACCTATTATCCGGGTTCCGTAAATCTAGTGTTAATCAATCTCTGAGCATCTCTGAACCTAACCGTAAAATCTGCATATTTCGCAAGACCTTTACCTCTCGATTTTCGTGCGATTGAAAAATTGTCCCGGTTAAAAGTTCTCGTACGTAAACAGCGGTTTAAGAAGTATTTGTCCGAGCGAAACCGTTAGATCGTGTCGCGTGTCCGAGCGAACAATATAAATCAGCGTTTATACGAGCCGTAGAATCGAACGATCGGTTTGTCGCACGCGTGTCGTGGTCTCGCGACTATCGATCGTGGAAACGTTTCGAATCGCATCGAGCAGAGTGTTTCGTGCCACTTGGCACAGCGTCAAGAAGCTCGTTCTCTCTGGTCGAGACGGACGCCTTTCGTTGCGGATAAAGGCGGCTTCCTCGCGAACGCCGTCGTCCATCCTTTCGTTACATAAAACGCGGACGCCCAGTGTAAACGCGGATTTTCGGTTTCTCCGTTGTACACGAGGCTAGTCGGTGGCCACAACTAAATACTCGACGGTTCGTTCGATCGATCGATGTTGGTGTTCCCGAGGTTTCGTGCCACTTGGCATCGTGTCAAGAGTTTCGTGTTCCGAAAAGCACCGACTCGGCTGCAAGAACGAGACGAAGAAGAGCGGTGGCTCGACCACGGGGAAAGAATGGCTCGCGAGATGCACGGGACTCAACTATTTCGACGGCTTCGATGATTAAGCGTAAACAAATTGCACAATGCACGAATGTCTTTATGCTTGTAAACGCCACTCGATTTTAATTGCGCTCGGATTGAAATGCATTGTTCGTGGTGTTCGATTTAACACGGGACGTAACTAGGACGCGATTAACATTTTGCAGGTAAAGCGATTCGAAATGTGCACCTACGATAGTCGTCGAAATGCATCGTTTTTAGATTTATTTCAACATGATGTCACGAAGTTATTTCAATTTTAAGTCTCACCAGACACGCTAAGCTGACAAAAATAACTTAGGAAAGTTAGAATTGAAATAGCTTCCGCTATTGAGTCTTGTCTATCGCGAGACATAAGTCACGCATGCAATAAATAAGAGTAGTGAAAGTATAGTTTATATTTCGCAAGGCAGAGATTTGTGGCGAGTCCACATATCAGTCTAAGAAGGATTAATTTCGGCTAGACGCGACACGAAGTTCTTTTTTCCGCGATAGCACGCACGATGTAACCTTTTTTTCGCGACGGTAGCTTTCTCTCCGGCGATGGAGCAGCACGATTAATTGAAATTTGCGAGACCACGACTGGCCAGCTTGCACGCGACACGTACACGGTAAACGCTTTGGTCGATATCATTTTTTAAACGAATGACCGTGTGTATTTCTGGCCTCGAATTTTATCTTTCGCGTAACGCCGTTCGTGAAAAATAGGTTTTTTAAATTTTAATTGAAAATCAGAGATAGCTCGATTACACGGTACACTTTATCGACGATATCGCGGATCGAATACGATATCGTATCAGTCGCGAACAATCATTGTTTTTTTTTTGCAGTTGACTGAAGTGACGCCGCAGGAAGCCGCGAAGCCTCGTAAGTAAAATTTCCTCGTGTACGTTCCTTTCGGGGGTAATCCTCTGACTAGTGAAAATGCTCGATGGCGCGATCAAGTCGGGAAACCCTGTTACGTGTGCGACTCTGCGCCCGAAAGCTATCCCATTATGTGACTGACGATAACAAGCTTCTTAATACCGACAACTAAACTTCGTTAAATACTCGAATGTTCAAATACCTGGATAATGGATGCGCGAATACCGGAGCGTGGTAAAATATTCGACGTTCGACGGAGCTGTTGAATATTTAAAAAAAAAGGAACAGTCCGAGCGGATCATTTAAATTGAAACGTATTAATTAATATCCACGTAACGTTTATTTCACTCGAAACACGATTAACCTGAACAAAACAATTTTTATCGCCACTAATATTTTTAACGACGGCCGTTTGCAACGAATACCGGAAACGGACATTTCGAAACAATTTAATTCCCGTGTTTTTTTCCCTCCCTACCATTCTTTTGTATGGCCGACAATAGGTACGGTGAAACGACAAAACCACCGGGGCTAATTTAATAGGTGCGTTTGTAACGTTGTTCGAGGATGGCGCGGGGACGTACCGGGTTACCTCGTATTCTTTCGACAGAAATATTTTCATAAAACTGCAGCGTTGAAATTATTTGCGCCGGCTCGGTGGAAACAAAGTAGCGGCCCATGGAAAACACGACAAAAAAAAAGGAGAAAAAAAAAAGAAAACCTGTGGATTCATTGCGATCCGCAAAAACCGTGAACGTCAATTTCCAGCCGTGTTTCACAGTCACTGACCTTTCCCATTAACTCCACGTCCCGGGTAATTTATATTTGACTCGCGATTCTACGCATACACGTGCGTGAAACATATACCAACACGTGCACACCGGAACGAGGGGGGAAAATATATTTCGACGACGCGTGGAAAATTTACGTTACACCGAGTGCGCTTCGATAACTGTTTACCTTAAACATCTGCACATTTATTTTCGGGAAAATATTATGCCGCCCTCGCTCTTTCGCGTTCGACCGAATTTTCAATTGCCCCTACTCCGAGGGTACTTTCCTTTATAGATTCCCTGCCGTTATCGACCGTTCGATTCGTTTAATACCTGAATTGTCACGTGTCGCGCGATCGAATTAACATGGAAACCCTATTAACGTCTCGTGAGTGACGGTCATCTGATTATGAGCGGTTTTATCGAACACCTGGAAAGTCCGTAGGAAAGTAAAAAGGATTGGGTTTTGCTTAAAGAACACTCTAGAATTGTTAACAGCTTTGTGTGCGTTTTTGCGGAGTTTGGGGATTTAGGGATGTGGGGCCTTAGGTCTTGGGATTTGGGGATGAATGGATCTTGGGACTTGCGAATTTGGGTACTTGGAGATTAGGATACTTACTAATTTGGGATTTATTCAGGATCTTGTTGAAATTAAAGGGTGCAGAGTATTCAGGGTATCTAATTCGAGAATGGTAACTCCTGAAGCTGGCAATTTGTAAATTTCACATAATTGCTCCTGGCGAAGCTAGAAATATGTAGACAGCGTGACTAACCGTGTCGACTGCGTCAAAACCCAAATATTTGTTTGTCTTTATCCCTCTTGTTTATCTTGACCAAGGGAGGTGCTCCCGTGAAAAGTTGTGGAAGGTCCAAAACCTGTGGATTCATTGATATTCGAACGTTTCTAAACGGGACGGAGGCTGTTTCGGGGGTCGAAAGTGGCCGAGGGAGAAGCAAGGGATACTGTTTCATGAATTAACCATTCGACACGGTCCTCCCTTCGAATACACTGGCCACTTTGCGACGCCTATTATAGGTCAGCTCTCGCGACCGGCTACCCTCTCGGCACATTTCGAAGCCACGGGCTACGGGAGTTCGACTCTCGTTCGGGTAAATTTGAACTGGCCTTGGTGTGCTGATTAAACCGATTTCGCGGCTTTCATCGGGCGTCAAATCGAACCCTCGAAAGGCTGCACTCGACTCGCGCGAACGCGTGATTTCACGGGGCTGCTGAAGCGAACAGGCGAAAGTAATTGGACGATTAGGGGAACCTCGGTGTTAGACACTTTTACGGGACGATGGCGAAGCGAGCTCGGATCTAATCTCCGAATCGGCCGTTTCCGGTTCCCCTTAAGACTCTTGATTTACCTTCGAGGTCGGTACGTTTCTTTGCAGCCACTTCCTGCCACCTCGGAAGCTACGAAACGCCCACCGACATCAACCCTGAATCTCGCCCTCTTTTAACCCCTTGCCAACCTCTTTCATTCTGTGCTTCATATTCTCCCTATTAATTTAAGTACTCGTTCCTTGTCATCAATTTCTATTAACTATGTTTCTGTTGAAAATCTTGACACTTTTCAAAGTGAAAAGTATCTACAACATGTGTACGGTTTACATTGAGTCATTAGCATTGAGTCATCTAATTTTCTGTAGAGCCGTTTGAAACTCCGTAAACAACCTCAACCTTAGTCATCGCAGGACTTCGACACGATTTGTCATCCTTTGTGGTTCGGGAAAACCTTTATCTACAAATTGTACATCCGGAGGCAACATTGCATTTCAGTGAACCACCTTGAAAAATCTGAACACATTTTCCATTATTTCAGTAGAGACAGCAACGAATGTTACGAAAAATTATTGCACTTTTATCAGCGTAGTAACACACGGGTGCAGTGAAACGGGGAAAGTAGAAAATGTATGGGTTTCGAACAGATTCTGAACAAAAGGGTTAACCTCGGCTTCCTCTTTATCAAGGAGAACAGACTCAAGGAGGTCTCGAGCTGATTAAGAGGAGGGAACGCGTTAACCATGTTGGAATTGTAATGCGCGTGCTTGCCGCCTACCAGCGCGCTTCCTCGTGGAATTTATCCACCTGTACACGCGTGTAGGTGTTAACGAGCGAGGGCGTGATCGCGTGACCGACGACCTTTAGCCGCGCGATCACGAGCGCCTGGCAAAAAGGGCCGATTCTTTGACTTTCGTTCAATTCGCCTCGGAAAATAATTAAGTCAGTCTCGTTCCGGCAACTTTAACAATTTGTAGGCAGTGATCCGTGGAAATCGTAGGCGCTTTCATCGAGTCAATCATATTTTCTGATCGACATCTAACACACTGTCGCGTTCCTGTATGTTCTCTAAATATTGTATTTAATTACCGGCATAGAATACCTCGATTGAAATTCGCGATACGTTACACGAATTTCGCTGCGCGTTGTTTGTTGCAATTGACAGTCGACCATTTCGCGCGCAGAACATTAATGAAACGTTTACACGGTCGTTTGTATCAAACTTCGAGCTCCAAATTGATATGTGACACTTTTGTGTCGCAAACCTTGTCAGAGTTTATGTGTTTCAAGTTCGGTCATTGTTTGTTGTATCTGGCAGCTGGCCACTTTGGAGACCAACGAAATCTTTCGGTTGTCTTTATTAAAGCTTCAAATTGATGTCTCATAAGTTCTATTTCTTGATACTTTCGTGCCGTTAAATCACGTTAGACTTTCAAGTAAATACATGAATCTCACCGCGGTTGCTGCAACCAACTATTTTGTAACGAGAGTATTCTTAAACCACTTACATAGTCCTCTTCAGTAAGCAAGCTTTAAATTGATATATGATAAGTATTATTGTGCGATGCTTTTACGTTATGAAATCAGACCATTTCGTACGAGAGCACGAATTTCACCGTGCTCCATTACAACGGCCATTTTGTAATAAGAATCTTCACGAGTCGTTTTCAGCAAAGTTCAAGCTTGAAATTGATATACAAGTGTTATACGATGCTTTTATGTTATGAAGTCGTATTAGACTATCCAGTAAAGGAGTGCAGTTTTACTGGTTCCATTACGTGTTACAACCGAAACGTTAACGCAGACATTTTCGTTTTGGGATGCTTTTACGTGAAACTTGTCATACGCGATAGTTACACGTGCAAGTGTCCTAATTCATAAGATTCCAGGGGTATAAATGAGCCGGAAAAACGAGCAGCAATTTTCTATTTCTCCCATAGAGTGGCTGCTGTGTACATAATACAGGCGTGTGCACACGCGAGAGGGATGCACGCGAAGACGAAGGCGAGCGTATAACACAGCACATAACAAATAACCTCCCCGGCATCGGATGCCTCTTTTCCTCTTGCCGTTTTGCCCTCCGTGGTCTGGCTGCTATCTTCCTACCCCCCTGTCTCCTGTTTCTCCCCTCGCTATTTCTCTTTTTTCTTGTTCGTTTCTCTCATCTGCCTCGCTTCCTGGTCCTCTTCTCTCCTCTTCTCTCGCGATACGTCGAGGAGGATGAGCCGGAGAACGATGAGACGAGAAGGTGGTTTCCATGGAGACCAACCATCCCGTGTCGGCGTCTAGGATTCGACCTTCTGTCGTCGTTCGTGGATCGACCCAGGACACGGTACCAATCGTAACAACTTTTTCTCCCTTTTTTCCTTTTATCAGACTCTGAAGGTGTCTTTGTCGGTTGAATTATAGGTCAGACGTTCAACGACCAACCCTTTTTACCCCAAAACTGATAGACGGTTTGCTTTCCATTATTTCACGCTCGACGATAATTTTATGGGGGAAGAGATTCAATTTATCGGGGAATAGATTTATGGATTTAGAGGATTGGAGACGTTTGGGAAACCTCTAAGGGATCTTGGAATTTGAAATCCTATAATTTTCGTCGTTACACGTAATCATTAAATAACTCCGATGTTCCAAACGCGATCGTTTCCTCTTCGAACAGGTTACGACAAATTTGCCAGTCATGCGTACTAACCTGTTGAGCAAGTTATTTTTCCACCGGAACTTCTAGTAAAAAATGCACGAGACTTGATTGCGTAAGCGCATCGCAATTAAAACGTACAGATAATCAAGATGAGTACACGTAAGGCGAATCTGTACCGTTAAGACGAAAGAAATTTGGTTGGAATAAGGAATTAACTTGTCGGGTTAACAAGCGGAAGGATCGATCTCAGTTCTTCGACAAGGTAAATTTATCTTTCTTATTTTTCCATTTAACGCATCGGTTTCTCATAGACTCGATCTTTGGGAATTTCGCGCGAGAGCCGCGAACTCCGCGAAAGAAAATTTATCGGCCGTTGAGAGAGCCAGCTTGAGCGCTCAACTACTTCGCGAAGTTTTCATTAGAACCGTCCCGATAAACTCCCGAAGACTTTGCCGGCTTGTCCGCCGGATAATCGCAGTAATTATCCATGGACCGATCTGCCTCGAATACCGCGACAGGGAATTTCAAGTTTGCGGCAGTAACTTCACCGGTACCATCGGCGTTGCACGGCAATTCCCGTGACATTAATTATTGAAATCGCCCCCGGCAGTCTTCTCTCCGTCGTTCTCTATCACGAACTCCGTTTCTCCGTCTCTGTCTCGCGTTTTCCTGTTCCCGTCGCTGCGTTTCGCTATACCTATCTCTCGCGACCCGTCCTACCTCTCAGCCTCGTTTTCTAGTTCGAAGGAAGTCCCTTGGGCGAAGTTCGCCGAGGAGCAGACAGAGACTCCGCCATTTAATATTCAATCGCTCAGCCGTCTTGTCGCTACTGGCTCGCGACGCGAACAAACGAGACCGATAAATTAATATCGCTGATCGAGCTATTCTATCCTGCTACCCGAGTCTTGCCTATCTACACCGCCGAGTGTCCCATTTTCGTTATCCCGCGTGGAGCGTGTGCTCCTGGTACGTTTTTTCCTTGGCGTACCGCCTTTTGTGGATTCGATACGGAAATTTCATCGTTGGGGGAGATTGATAAGGGAGGATTAATCTGGGAGGGTTGTCGCTTATCTTTCAGGAGATTCAATTTCACTTTGGGACCTGGGATCTTGGAAATTTGGGATTTGGAGGTGTTGAGACACAGGAAGTTGGAGATGTGGACTTACGACTTGGGAGCTTTGAAATTTGGGATTAGGGAAATTTGGGATTTGGGGAAATTGGGATTTGGGAGATCTGGGACTTGGGAGATTGGGGACTTGGGAGATTTGGGACTTGGGAGATTTGGGGCTTGGAAGATTTGGAACTTGGGAGATTGGGGACTTGGGCAATTTGGGATTTGGGAGATTGGGGACTTGGGAAAATTGGAATTTGGGAGATTTGGAATTTGGGAGATTTGGGACTTGGGAGATTTGGGACTTGGGAGATTTGGGGCTTAGGAGATTTGGAACTTGGGAGATTGGGGACTTGGGAAATTTGGGATTTGGGAGATTGGGGACTTGGGAAAATTGGAATTTGGGAGATTTGGAATTTGGGAGATTTGGGACTTGGGAGATTTGGGACTTGGGAGATTTGGGACTTGGGAGATTTGGGACTTGGGAGATTTGGGACTTGGGAGATTTGGAATTTGGGATATTTGGGACTTGGGAGATTTGGGACTTAGGAGATTTGGAACTTGGGAGATTGGGGACTTGGAAAAATTGGGACTTGGGAGATTTGGAACTTGGGAGATTGGGGACTTGGAAAAATTGGGACTTGGGAGATTTGGAACTTGGGAAATTTGGGACTTGGGAAATTTGGGACTTGGGAAATTTGGGACTTGGGAAATTTGGGACTTGGGAAATTTGGGACTTGGGAAATTTGGGACTTGGGAAATTGGGGACTTGGGAAATTGGGAACTTGGGAAATTTGGAATTTGGGAGATTTGGAACTTGGGAGATTTGGGACTTGGGAAATTGAAGACTCGGGAAATTTGGAATTTGGGAGATTTGGGACTTAGGAACTTTGGCATGTAGGGATATGAGGCTTAGAGACATTGGAACACAGCAATTCTCTGATTCAGGAATTTCAGATAAAAACAAGAACTTAAAAACTTCTGAACACACGAATTTCATGAAGTAAGAATTCCGAAACTCAGAAATCCCTGTACTTGAAAAGTGCTTCTAAACTCCAGAACTTCAGTAACTTCGTAACTACGGAACTTTACCTCCAACTACAACTTTACATACTCAGTCAAATAAAATATATATCTCATAAAGTTACATCTGTAAAAGTACACAATAATAAAGTAACAGAGCTGGTATAAAAATCGTATACGCGCGAAGAAAGTAATCGGTCACGGCACAGCTACCGTTTATAAACTGCAGCAAATTAAAAACGAAATTGATAAGTGTGCAACGGGCGTTCGTGATCGTTCGATCATCGTCATGAACGCAACATAGGCTTGTTCCATTTAGTCCCTTGTTAGGGGTTGTTTTTTTGGAGGGAGCTCTTTGATTACGCGAAGTGCACGCGATTATTTTATTCGCGTGTTTTTAGACGGTGTAAGGGATCAACGGGTGCGAGAAGGCTGCTTAATATTGTGCGTGGAAACTTACTCGAACGGTATTAAAACTGCACGATAATGGCTGGCCTCGAGGTTTGAAGCGGGCTTCAACAAATTGAAACACGTCACGCCAATCGGGAACGTCTTTGGAATCCGATAAACTCTTTACTGCTCTTTTCTCTAATTAAACTCTGCTCCCTTTTTCCACTTGTATCCGCATTTCTATATTATTTAAATTGTTACCACGTTTTTGATAAAATATCGATACCATTAATTGTGGTTTATTGTGCTTAACTTAATTGTTATTCACTTTATTTCGAAAAATAAAATAACAGCAAGATGAAATTACAATTGATTTACCATTTCAGTGCAAGCTTTTTTGCCTTAATAAATAGTCGGAATAAAAACGACGATACAAAGTATTCGTATCGTAGTTACGCAAACGCTACGTGCAGCGTGTGTAAATTTTAAGGGTCGCTAGTTGGCCGCGGATGAATTCGAAAAGTCTATAGAACGAAGGACAAACTGGGAAGGCTAATTTATTGAGAGAATGCAATTTCATTCCGAGTGTGCCACCTTTGACATTTGCCCGAATCGATACCTGTTGAGCGGTTCGGAAGCCGCTCGAACCGTGCAGCTGGTATTATTACAAGCGCGTACACGTGTCCGCGGCTCCAGTGTGCGTATCATTACGTCGCTTCATGAATATATGCAGCTTGTATCTGTCCTGTCCAATGACGGTCGATACGCGAATTTTTACCTCTGCCTTCGATTACTCTGCCATAGTGCTTGATCAGGGATTTTAATTACAGTCATTTGAACTTTTGAAATCAATTCGCAAACTGTAGCTTCATAGCTTCAGGGGTATTTGCGTTTCATGTGAATTTGGGTCTTTTGGACTTTGGGAAGTTGAGGTATTGGATTTTGGAATTTTGGGATTTGGGAAATTTGGGACTTGGGAGATTTGGGACTTGGGAAATGGGGGACTTGGGAAATTTAGAATTTGGGAGATTGGGGAGTTAGGAGATTGGGGAATTGGGAGATTGGGGACTTGGGAGATTGGGGACTTGGGAAATTGGGGACTTGGGAAATTGGGGACTTGGGAAATTTGGAACTTGGGAAATTTGGAATTCGGGAGATTGGGGACTTGAGAAATTTGGGACTTAGGAGATTGGGGACCTGGGAAATTTGGGACTTGGAAAATTTGGGACTTGGGAAATTGGGGACTTGGGAAATTGGGGACTTGGGAAATTGGGGACTTGGGAAATTTGGAACTTGGGAAATTTGGAATTCGGGAGATTGGGGACTTGAGAAATTTGGAATTTGGGAGATTGGGGACTTGGGAAATTTGGGACTTGGGAGATTGGGGACTTCGGAGATTGGGGATTTGGAAAA
Organism: Megachile rotundata; assembly: GCF_050947335.1. Classification (NCBI taxonomy): domain Eukaryota; kingdom Metazoa; phylum Arthropoda; class Insecta; order Hymenoptera; family Megachilidae; genus Megachile; species Megachile rotundata. Next base: position 8,949,316 of record NC_134994.1, read on the forward strand.
TTTGGCACTTGGGAAATTTGGAATTCGGGAGATTGGGGACTTGGGAAATTTGGAATTTGGGAAATTTGGGACTTGGGAGATTTGGAACTTGGGAGATTGGGGACTTGGGAAATTTGGGACTTGGGAAATTTGGAACTTGGGAAATTTGGAACTTAGGAAATTTGGAACTTGGGAAATTTGGAATTTGGGAGATTGGGGACTTGGGAAATTTGGAACTTGGGAAATTTGGAATTCGGGAGATTAGAGACTTGGGAAATTTGGAACTTGGGAAATTTGGAACTTAGGAAATTTGAAACTTGAGAAATTTGAAACTTGAGAAATTTGGAACTTGGTAAATTTGGGACTCGCAAAATTTGGGACTTGAGCGAATTAGAATTCGACGGATTTGTATTCTTACTAAGTTTTCGTGAACCTCCCCAGCAATTCAAACGGTAGTTAAACTTTCGATCGAGAGTCGATAAACTTGCGAAACCGATACTTGGTCTCCATCGAAGGAAAACTAACGACTCCGCTCTTGAAATTACTCTGAAAGTCCGTTTTGTCGTTACGAGTCTAAGCAGAGTTAACCAGCGTTAAAACAACCCCTCGTAGGATGAGTTTACAATAGAGGGCTCGTACACGTGCTCAGACAAATTAAATATTGAATATCGAACCCCCCGCTACTACGCCAGTCGCTGTCAGTTACCTCTGTGTAGTATCGAGCGGAGTTGACCTACTTCTCCAATTATGCTACACGTTCAGCGCCGTGAAGTCGTTAAAATCACGACTTTTCACAGAATTCGAGGAATATGCTCGTCTCTTCAGTTATCTCATTTGTTTGATCGCTTGCTGCACGAAAATTTAAGTTTTAACTGGGATAGAAACGCTTCGAATTGTTGAACCGTTTCAATTATTCGGATTATTTCAAACAGCTACGAATTCTTTGTTCGGGTAATTTGAACTGTTTCCGTTTCGAATTGAATATTCAGATATTCGAATGCATAGTTTGGGGAAGACATGCCGTGCTTTGGCTTCGAGATATGTTAATTAACTAGCTGGGTATTGATCGTAATTGAAAGCCGATAATTAACGTTTGCATAAAAGGATAAATTCTGTTACTGAACTAATTGAGACCAGAATTTGGTAAACGTTTTCAAGGTTTCTCGTTTCAAAAATTCCAAATTCTCAAAGATTTAAATTACCCGGGTCCCAAATTTATCCAAGTTCCAAATTTCACAAGTCCCAAATTTTCCGAGTCCCAAATTTCCCAAGTTCCAAATTTCCCATGTTCCAAATTTCTCAAGTCCCCAATCTCCCAAATTCCAAATTTCCCAGGTCCCCAATCTCCCGAATTCCAAATTTCCCAAGTCCCCAATCTCCCGAATTCCAAATTTCTCAAGTTCCAAATTTCCCAAGCCCCCAATCTCCCAAGTCCCCAATCTTCCAAATTCCAAATTTCCCAAGTCCCCAATCTCCCAAGTCCCAAGTTTCCCGAGTTCCCAATCTCCCAAATTCCAAATTTCCGAAGCCCCAATCTCCCAAGTCCCAAATTTCCCAAGTCCCCAATCTCCCGAATTCCAAATTTCCCAAGTCCCTAATCTCTCAAGTCCCCAATCTCCCAAGTCCCCAATCTCCCAAGTCCCCAATCTCCCAAGTCCCAAATCTCCCAAGTCCCAAATTCCCCAAATCCCAAATTTCCCAAATCCCAAATTTTCCAAATCCCAATTTTCCCAAATCCCAAAATTCTCAAATCCAAGTTCATACAATTCTAAATTTCCAATTCTGAAATCTTTCAAATTCCCAAACTTTCGAAACAACCCAATTTGTCCAAATTCTCGAATTCCTAAATTTTTAGACTCCCAACTATATAAATTTTCACTCCGCCATCTTCAAGCTTCCTAGGAGACACACGCTGTTCGTAGCTTCAAACTTTATAAGTACGATGAGCACGGTTCGTGCTGACTGATAATAGAGAGGTCAGAATCGTTGCGTTAGCCATGACAAAGACAGTCTCGCGTTATTATTGTGACAGCCCGGGGCGTTGGTTACGCCATTCGACGTCGGTGTAGCTCGATCACGGTTAGATCGCGTTCTTGTCAAGTTGATGACGTTTGCTCGTGGTGTCCGCTAATTTGTAGCGTTTGATCGCGTAACTACGAGATGACGCGCCTCCAGCGATACTTCGGCTTAGCCGTGTGAACGGATGGCTCGTCAAATGATGTCGCTTCTCCTTTCATGAGAATATTAGGTGCACGCGATTCTGTTTCCTGATTACTCAATTTCTTCTTTCGACTTTAAAAAATTATAATTTGAACTACACCTCAAATTTTTATAAAACCTGAGTTGTGACAGTGAACACACCCAGTACGGATACATTTAATGACTCACCGGGTGCGTCTTACACTGTCCAATAAAGATAATGACAGATTAAGTGTATCTTACACTGTTTAATACAGTTAATGACACATTGTGTGCGTCTTACACTGTCTCGTACAGTTGCTGACACACATAGTGCGTCTTATAGTGTCTCTTACATTTCTGACACACAGGGTGCGTCTTACACTGTCTCATACAGTTGCTGACACACATAGTGCGTCTTATAGTGTCTCTTACATTTCTGACACACCGGGTGCGTCTTACACTGTCTCATACAGTTGCTGACACACATAGTGCGTCTTATAGTGTCTCTTATATTTCTGACACACCGGGTGCGTCTTACACTGTCTCGTACAGTTGCTGACACACATAGTGCGTCTTATAGTGTCTCTTACATTTCTGACACACCGGGTGCGTCTTACATTGTTCCATATAGTTGCTGACACACATAGTGCGTCTTACGTATAAGACACAACCAGTGACGTACCGTTTGCGTCTTAAACGACTTGTTCAATCCAAACTAATCTTACAAAGACTGCTAGAAAGAGTACAAAGAGATTAATGATCGTTATGCAGCATTTCGTTTGTAATGATATTCGCAGATTATTGACCGCGGTTCCAGACTGGCTGAAGTACTCACAGTCCGATACGACTGTCGTTAAAACGAAATCAAATAACCTTCCGAATGCTGTACTCATTTGCATCTGAATTACACGAAAAACGTCGTCTACAGGCTGTGACGTAAAATTCAAGAGGTCTCGGATCGTTCTATAATAGGATCTCTGTCCCGAATGGGCTAAGATGTTGTGTTCTAACGTTTCGAACAAGCACACGGAACGATGCGTTTAATGCCGAGCTTTTTAGTACGTTGTTAGACAATCTGTTTCGTTACGCGGAACCACGTAAACCGAGAGTAACTGTACTCCCAATTATTTACGGTTCCGTACCGCTTAGCAGCCAGACAATTTCGGCTATTGCGCCGTCTTATCCTCTTGTGCTAACCGTAACGATTCAGCGAACAGATTAAACTACATTTCGTCCGGAATATTTTGATTAAATTTGCTTGGAGAATCTGATACGTTCGATGGTTCGTAACAGAATATTCCTAGGTATCAGGTATCGAAGAATATAAGACGCACCGGGTGTGTCATTACCTATATTGAATAGTATATGACGCATCCGGTGTGTCATTAAGTATATCCGACAGTGGTAGACGCACCTGGTGTGTCATTAAATGTATCCGAAGTGCAAGACGCACTCGGTGTGTCATAGAATATATCCGACAGTGGTAGACGCACCCGGTGTGTCATTAAATATGTCTGAAGTTGAAGACGCACCGGGTGTGTTATTAAGTATATCCGACAGTGGTAGACTCAACCGGTGTGTCATTAAATGTATCCGAAGTGCAAGACGCACCCGGTGTGTCATAGAATATATCCGACAGTGGTAGACGCACCTGGTGTGTCATTAAATGTGTCCGAAGTTGCAGACGCACTCAGTGTGTCATTCAATGTATCCGACAGTGTAAGTCGCACCCGGTGTGTCATTAAATGTGACTGAAGTTGAAGACGCACCCGGTGTGTCATAGAATATATCCGACAGTGGTAGACGCACTTGGTGAGTCATTAAATGTGTCCGAAGTTGCAGACGCACCCGGTGTGTCATTAAATGTGTCCGAAGTGCAAGACGCACCCGGTGTGTCATAGAATATATCCGACAGTGGTAGACGCATCCGGTGTGTCATTAAATGTGTCCGAAGTTGCAAACGCACCCAGTGTGTCATTGAATGTATCCGAAGTGCAGGACGCACCCGGTGTGTCATAAAATATATCTGACAGTGCAAGACGCACCCAGTGAGTCATTAAATGTATCCGAAGTATAAGACGCACCCGGTGTGTCATTAACAGTATTAAACAGATATTATAAGACGCACCTTGCGCGTCATCGAAGTGAAACGTGTTAAGGAAGTCGCCACGGGCATCGAGGGAACTGAAAGGACGGAAGTTCCTTTCAGTTAGTACCGGAAGTTAGTCGAACTCCTCGAACTTGCCAGAGAGGAGCTTGACTCGTACTTGCGGTTAACTTTCGAGTTTCAGTCAAGGAGAGTTCCGACGAGTCGTCGACTGCGAGCGAACAGCAAACATTTGACTGCAGCTCGCAACCACGAAACTGTTAGTATCGCGAAAGAAACGATGTTCCGTGCGAAAATGTAACGTTTCGGAGATCTCGTTCTGGCACGCGATCAGAAATTGTGACGATCAGAGATAGTTGGCGAAAAGTTTCTCTTTGCGTCGACGCCAAGCGTGTCTGAACGGTTGAAGATTTGTGAGTCTGAGACACGCGTGATTCGCGAAAAATTGACGGGCCGTCGTTTCCTGATCGAAGGGCCCTCTTCGACGCTTCACTTGCCGGCTGTTCCGTTAATAATCTCGTATCCGATACACGTGGATGATGCCTTCGTTTCCCGGCTGTTCGCTCGGTATTTTACCCCCGTTTACCACGCAAACCGCTAACCAACTCGGCTCTCGGTCGACCACCACGCTCCGCCACTTCGAGACTCGATATCTCGGAACTGGGTCAACCGAACGATGTATTATCGAATACGCCGGAGTTCCATCAAGCTCGTGCATTCTCACGGTTGACCACGTGAAAAATAAATACACGCGATCGTGATTTTCATCGACGAAAATCTCAATCTCCGCTTTCGTTCATCCGTTTACTTGGAACGGTTCGTTAATCCCGTCGAGTATAATCGATTACCGTTTCGCATCGAATCTCAACAGTATTCCCTAATGTTCTTCCTCAAAATTTAATATTCGAAATTATATTAGAAGAACGATAACTTTCCAGCGCGAGTTGTCGCAGACGATCAGATGAACGGGTCTTTTGGTTTGGCATTGAGCTTAACCCGAGCTTAATCGATATACGAACGAAGGTCGTACGCCTCCGTGGCGTCTCCGACTGCCTTCCACTCGGCGCCTTTTTCCTTTCTGCTCTCAATCCTCCCGATGCATTTTCAAACTGCACGCGATCGCGTCGCGTGTCTACTGCGTGCCTATACCGCCAGCTTAGCGGTACGTTTCATGGAACGATCGGTTTGGACTTAATGTGACCGTGATTCATTCGAAAGCGCGAGGTGACCAACACAATGCGACAAACACGGTGTTAACGCCGAACACGCGAGCGAAAAACAATGTTACTCAAACAACGCGTGGAAATGCGCGTAGAAACGTAGATGTTCGACGCGCAGGAATCTATCACCTAACGCTTTGAGATACATGAGGTATCGGGTGCAATTCATTGCGTAGAAATCCAGCACGTGGAAATGGAATATGTAAAAGTTTGACACGTCGAGATTCAGCTTATAGAAATTGGACGTGACGATGTAAAGCGTGGAAATTAAATACGTAGAAGTTTGACACGTCGAGAGTCAACCTGTAGAAATTGAACGCTTGAGGATATAAAGCATGGAAGCATGGCGCGTGGAGATACAATGCGTAGAAGTATAGCGCGTGGAATTATAACGCGTGGAATAATGTCGCGTGAAAGTACAGTGCGTGGAAGTACAGCGCGTGGAAGTACAGCGCGTGGAATTACGACGCGTGGAAGTACAGCGCATGAAATTACGACGCGTGGAAATATAGCGCACGAAATTACGACGCGTGGAAGTACAGCGCGTGGAATAACGTCGCGTGAAAGTACAGCGCGTGGAAGTACAGCGCATGGAAATACAGCGCGTGGAATTACGACGCGTGGAAGTACAGCGCGTGGAATAACGTCGCGTGAAAGTACAGCGCGTGGAAGTACAGAGCGTGGAAGTACAGCGCGTGGAAGTACAGCGCGTGGAATTACGACGCGTGGAAGTACAACGCGTGGAATAACGTCGCGTGAAAGTACAGCGCGTGGAAGTACAGCGCGTGGAAGTACAGCGCGTGGAAGTACAACGCGTGGAAGTACAACGCATGGAAATATAGCGCGTGAAATTTCATCATGTAGAAGTACAGTGCGTGCAAATACAGCGTATGGAATTACGACACGTGGAAATACAGCGCGTGGAATTATGGCGCGTGAAAATACAACGCGAGGAGTTACGGCACGTGGAAGTACAGAACCAATTTTTGGCGCGTTAAATGTTTAAATAATAGTTATTTTTTCTCGTTTAAGACCGTGTTGATCGTCCAAATATTTGCAGTATAAACAAGAAGAAAAGAAATCTGCCGAAAAACATGGGCTAAACGAGAAGAAGGATTAAACGATCCTCGACGATTTTAATCGAGCAATTCTCCGTTTGCTTTTCTTTCTTTCCGCTGGTTCGTCGAGAAGAAAAACGACGAGAGTAGTGGTCGATTCTCGTGATCGTTGACTTCCGCTCGATTTGCATTGGAGAGGTGAGTTCGATATCGGTCTTATGAATAACCAGGCTCCGTTTGGGTCGGTTCGGATCGTCTGCAAAGAGTGAACATCTTCGCATCTTTTCATATAAGATTTCCCGTGGAAAATCTTTTCGGTAGACAGGGCGAACGAGAAACGGCCACGGCACGAAGGCAACGAAGAATCTCAATGGCTTTTCCCCTCTCTCTCTTTCTCTATTCACCTAAAACTGGGGATATAAAATAAATTTCGTGAGCTTAGGTTGCCGGCAAACCGTGCCTGAATGCCAAGAACCGCGGCGAGAATATAGAAAACCGTGGATGCCGGCGGGGGAAAGGGTTGCAGGATGTTCTTGAAAGGTTCGTTTATATCTTCGTAACGGCGAATTATTAAGAGAAAAGAAATTCCCTTCGCGTTCTAATTGCTAAAAGAGCCCTCCAATTAAGACGAAAGAAAAGAAGCACCCTTTTGCCAACCGTTAGGTTCGTTCGCTCTTAATTAACTTCTCGGACGCATGACAATTCTTCCGAGCGAGAAAAAAAGAATCGCATTCAATAAATTGAAGATGCCACGATAAAGAGAAACGAGTCGAAGCTCGCCAACCGCGATTCCTTTGACAGGTTTCAGGAACGGAGGATCGATCGAAGATGGACGACCACGAAATTCTCTCGATGTATACGCGTTGCCACTCGTTCGATTTCCACGCGTTTTAGTATCGCTGGATTTTCACGCGTCGAATTTGCACTTTGTAGGTTTCCGCGCGTTGGATTTCTACACGGCGGATTTCGTCCCGATAAATCTGCACGTCATACCGACTAGATCACCTCTCGTATTTCGCGTTAGATTGACGCGTCGAGATTCAACATGTAGAAATCGAACGCGTCAGGATATAAGGCATGGAAATACCGCGCGTGGAGATACAGCGCGTAGAAACATAGCGCGTGGAATTATGACGCGTGGAAGTACAGCGCGTGGAAACACAACGCGTGGAATTTCGTTCTGTGGAAATATAGCACGTGGAATTACGACGCGTAGAAGTACAATGCGTGAAATTACGGCACGTGGAAATACAGCGTGTGGAATTACGACGCGTGGTAGTACAGCGCGTGGAAATACAACACGTGAAATTACGATGCGTGGAAATACAGTCCGTGGAATTACGGCGCGTGGAAATACAACGCGTGGAGATATAGCGCATGGAATTACGACGCGTGGAAGTACAGTGCGTGGAAATACAGCGCGTGGAATTACGGCACGTGGAAATACAGCGCGTGGAATTACGACGCGTGGAAGTACAGCGCGTGGAAATACAACACGTGAAATTACGATGCGTGGAAATACAGTCCGTGGAATTGCGGCGCGTGGAAATACAACGCGTGGAGATATAGCGCATGGAATTACGACGCGTGGAAATACAGCGCGTGGAATTACGGCACATGGAAATACAGCGCGTGGAATTACGACGCGTGGTAGTACAGCGCGTGGAAATACAACACGTGAAATTACGATGCGTGGAAATACAGCCCGTGGAATTACAGCGCGTGGAGATATAGCGCATGGAATTACGACGCGTGGAAGTACAGTGCATGGAAATACAGCGCGCGGAATAATGGCACATGGAAATACAGCGCGTGGAATTACGACGCGTGGAAGTACAGCGCGTGGATACTTCTACGTATCGCGTTGCATTTCCGCGCATCCCATCATTCCCGAAAGGGACATTTTAAGGCCGAAGGTTTCGGCAATAAAACACGAACGAGTTCGATCGTCTAGGAGGCGATACGAAGGATAAAAGGGTGAAGAAAAGGCTCGAGGAGACGAATCGACGCGTTTGCAATGGCGCGAGAGGGGGACCGAAGGGAGGATTTAATCACGTTAAGTAACTCCGAGCTGCTTGCACACAGAGTGATTCGAGGGTAGAATAGATAGAAAGGGATGGAGAGGGTGGGATGGATATGTGTTATCGACCCCTTTCGCTTCGTCTCCGCTTGGCGTCCCTTCGCGTTGGTCACCCTCTTGGTCTCCTCCTGTTCGCACCCTTTCTTCTTCTGTTAACGACACACACAGAATCGTCCCTTTTTTTTTATCTCTTTCTCGGCCTGTGGCTGGCTCGCGCCCGATGAAAGAGCGAAATGAAATTCCGTCCGCGCGGATTTCGCGTATAAATTCCTCCGGCTGTAAAAAGGAGAAAAGAATCCTCGAAACTCTTTCACGTTTCGACTGTTCTCACCGATCGTTAACGATCCTTTCTTCTGTCGTGAATGAGCTGCGGAGAGGCGTCGCGACGCTTAAGGGACAGCCATGTGATCGATATACTGGGTGCCTACCAAGTACGCTCTACTTCATCAAAATATACTTACTCGAATATCTTACAAATCAATGTTCGATATTTTAGGCATTCATTGGTTCCATATTGTTTGTGTGACCCGTTAATGACTATAGCTATTCCTTGAAGCGTGAAGGGATTAAATGGAGGTTGCAAGTGAATGTTCATTTAATTTTCAGTCAGTCTTAAAATTTAATTAAATGTTTAAATATTGTTCTGTTAATAAATGTCCATTCAGTTAAAAGTTTCTACACTATCTTAACCCTTCATCTCACAGTAGGTTTGTCATGGCTTATGTCATCGATCAAACATTTATATCTCTGATCCCCTAGGAATATAAGACCACCCCGTACGAAGTAAACGTTTCTTACGGTTGCATTATACTTTCGGTTTCCCGTCTGATTATCTTGAGCAAAAAAAGGAAGAGAGTCCGCGAGAGGAAATTCGAGAAAAGGCGAACCAGAAACGGGCAGAAAAGACAGTGTTCGTGTCGCGGGGTTCGCGCAAGGGCGCGCTTAACAAGAAGAGGAAAACCGTTCCGCCGATGCCGGAAGAGGAGCCGAGAGGAAAATGTCCGAGTGAAAAGCGGGAAAAGGATGGGAAGAAACTCGACGAACCTAACCCTCTCCGAGTCGTGGCCGAACGTTATTAGGAAAATGGACCCCGTTCTATCTCCTCTTCGTTTCCTTCTTTCTCGCTCGACAATAAACTGCGTCTTTCTTTCCCTCGGAACGCTGAAGTTTTTAACGTCGAGACGCTAACCCGCCGTCGGCAATTTGCTGCGAGGGAAACGGAGGCTCGAGAGGCGAACGTCTTTTCCGCTTGATTAAAGTAACGCGCTCGTACGCGATACGCTCTTCTCGAACAATAAAATAAGGCAAGGATAAAACGTTATGAAGATAGTATATCGAATGGTGCAGGTTTGGGCTCTTGGAACTGGGAATGTAAAGCGTGGATATTAAATACGTAGAAGTTTGACGCGTTGAGACTCAACCTGTAGAAATCGAACGCGTGACGGTGTAAAGCATGGAAGTACGGCGCGTGGAGATACAGCGCGTAGAAATATAGCGCGAGAAATTTGGGCGCGTGTAAATATAACGCATGGAAATACAGCATGTGGAAATACGATGCGTGGAAGTTCAATGCGTGGAAACACAACGCGTGGTATTAAGTTCCATGGAAATGTAGCGCGTGGAATTACGGCGCGTGGAAGTACAGCGTGTGGAATAACGTCGCGTGCAAGTACAGCGCGTGAAATAACGTCGCGTGAAAGTACAGCGCGTGGAATAACGTCGCGTGAAAGTACAGCGCGTGGAATAACGTCGTGTGAAAGTACAGCGCGTGGAAATATAGCGTATGGAAATACAGCGCGTGGAAGTACAGCGCGCGGAAATACAACGCGTGGAATTACGTTCCGTGGAAATGTAGCGCGTGGAATTACGGCGCGTGGAAGTACAGTGCGTTGAAATACAGCGCGTGAAATTACGGCACGTGGAAATACAGCGCGTGGAATTATAGCGCATGGAATTATAGTGCGTGGAATTGCGACGCGTAGAATTGCGTTCCGTGGAAATATAGCGCGTGGAATTACGGCGCGTAGAAGTACAGTGCATGGAAATACAGCGCGTGGAATTATGACGCATGGAATTGTAGCGCGTGGATTCCGAAGTCTCACCTCCTAATTCAATGTCAATCTCGTCTCAATCTCAATTTCCATAATTACAAATCTTTTTCTTAAATATCCCAATTAATAATTTTGCCAATTTCTGAATTTTCTAATTTGCACCTTACCAAATTTCTAAATCAATCAATACCCAAATGCACCAGTTTGCAATACGCTAAATCGTCATGTTTTGAGAATTCCGAAGACCGAGAAGTTTGTAAAATTAGCGCGGTGATGTATTATTTAACAATGTTAATATGAAAACGTTGCACTTCGATTGTAACCCGAGAGACCCGTATTCCGCGCAAGACGTTTCCCTTTGTTCCCGGTATCCTTCGACGGATGCAAATTAGCCGTCATAACCGAGGAAAGCTCGGCTGTCATCGATCAGTTGTGCAACGAAACGATTGCTTCACGCTAACTTCTGAACAAGGCGGTGTTCCAGGTAGTGTAAGCGAGCCAGAACATTGTTGCGTTCCCGTGAAACTGGGTCGTCTTAACGATCAATCTCATTGTTTCCCTATTCGGCGCATTTTGTCGCGTCTACTTTCTCGATCCTTTCATTCGCGTTTTCTTCGCTCCGATAATCCCGCGACTAATGAATCAAAAGTGTCGTTGACAGTCTATACCATCGGAAGAATTTAAAAATTCGTGGAATTCAGATCGTCGCGAATCGCAACGATTCATCGTTCACCAGGGACGACTTTGTTCTACCTGTCATCGAGACGGAAGCTTGCAAATGATCGGCTGTATTGTTTCGATAAACGTTTCACGGTCTAGCTGATCGTTTTGCGTCGTTCTAACTGGCCGGGACTTGACACGTAATCAATTAAATGAAAGTCGTCGAGATTAGAACGCGGACTAGCTGCGGAATTATATCCGTTCGCGGTGCAGAACAATCGTCCATTGTTGCACGACCGTTTGTAAACACAATCGTTCTCTCGTTTAGAAGCTTCGACCGAATAATCGACGTTATTAACCGGACCTCCGTTCTTTACGGTGTGACGAACCATCCTGGCCATTTGCAGCAAAAAGTACCGCCATTAATTTGCTCCTGGTACCTCCACGGGTAACGAGCACAGAAGCCGATATTAATTATTTATTCCACTACTGGGGCCGATGGAAGACGCTTTCTCGATGACTCGACAAGATTACTCTGTACGTCGAGAAATTTGTACGACTAAATATTTGCTGGCTCTACCGTTTATGTACCTCGTTCATCGTTAACGCGGTAATCATTACAAATCATTAACAAATATATTGTTATATTCGTGACACACACTACAGTTCGAATTCGGTAGACTCATTGCCACTGGATTTTGGGTTCGATTCCAAACATTTCAACTTTCTGTAATAGCTTTCACATTGCTTTCACAATGTGGAAATACAGCGCGTGGAAGTACAGCGCGCGGAAATACAACGCGTGGAATTACGTTTCGTGGAAATGTAGCGCGTGGAATTACGGCGCGTAGAAGTACAGTGCGTTGAAATACAGCGCGTGGAATTATGGCGCATGGAATTATAGCGCGTGGAATTACGACGCGTGGAATTACGTTTCGTGGAAATGTAGCGCGTGGAATTACGGCGCGTAGAAGTACAGTGCGTTGAAATACAGCGCGTGGAATTATGGCGCATGGAATTATAGCGCGTGGAATTGCGTACCGTGGAAATATAGCGCGTGGAATTACGGTGCGTAGAAGTACAGTGCATGGAAATACAGCGCGTGGAATTATGAACAAGTATGTGAACTGTTCAGAAGGTTAACAAAATGGTGACACCCCTTGCAGTACCACCTACGCCACTGTCCAGAAATGTTTCGATGCGAAAATTGATTCGCGACGAGATCAAATCACGATAATTTAAAGATGGATTCAAACTGGGACAGAGCAAACGTCCGACAGCGTGGAACATTGGCATCCTCGCGCAGCGGTAAGACTTTTTGCGGAGAAAAAAGATCGAGGTTGATCCGTCGAGATAACATGACTGCGGCACAAGGGAAGCTAATTTCTCGGAGCAAACTTGCTCCGGTTAATACGATCGGTGATCTTCTCATTGAATTTCGATCACGACCCAGCCAGACGGGAATTCGACGTACGAAACAACAGACGGTCCGAGAGTCGTTCGAGGAGGTGGAGGAAAGAGAAAGACGGAGAAAATCGAAGGGTAAGGTGGTCCAACCAGATCCTTTTGCCGAAACAGGTGCACCGAGTCTGCCATACGCCCAGACGCGTGCCGGCTAACTGCACGCCTTAATAACACACGCTCGATCCTTACGGACAAACACGCACACATTTACATAAACACAGACCGTCAGCTATGTACTGATCGATGGTTGGCTTTATTATGGCGAGATGATAGAACGTCGAAGTTGTCCGGAACGACGAAACTACGCTCTACGGTTGGGAATTCGAGAGATACCGCAGTTAATTACCAGAGTTAATTATAACGGTTTAACCCTTACCGGCGTGGGACATGTTCGAGTATTCCAATTGAATTTTTACACGAATGCAATACTGTTTGCTCAGAAAAATCGAGCTAATCCGATGCGTAGATAAGCATTTTTCCCGAGTCACGCGCTGCGAATTTACCTCGTTATTTCGGCTGAAATACCAATAATCGGAATCTCGTTGCTGCTTCTTACACTTTGAGAACAATCGGCGTGTACATATCGGAACGTAGGAAGTCTGACACCGATAAAAGCGGTATTTCATGATGTCTCAATTTAGCAAAGTTATCAGGTTGTACAATTACAGTGAACAATGAGAATTTTTATATTTCTCAATGAATTCCATTCAGGTTCCGAAACGGAGTTGGAAATTGAACGAAACACAGAATGGTAGATTTTTTTATTACGAGATAAAGCTCCACGTGTTCAACCATCGTTAAAATTCATCGATGTTCCGAAAGAGACCACGTGTTAATAAAGTACTGTTCAAAATCAGCCACTTGATTCGAATTTCAATCAAGACGTATCTTCCGAGTGAATCACATGTTCAAAAATAAGTTATACGCGCGTAAACTCGATCGATTAAAATATTTCTTATCTTCATCTCACGAAGGAGCGTCGAATGCCGTGATTCTCGTTAAATCGATACCGTGAAAAATACGAATGAACGTATTTCGTGCACAACGAGGAAATTCGGATCAATTAAAAGAGCGAACACTGATTGGATCTCGAGAAAGAGAAAGAAAGGGAGTATCGAGAGGCATCGGTGCCTTAGAGGGTTCGGCAGAGAGTGGGGCGCGTTTTCAACAAAGCCATCGGTACGCAGGTGAAGCGACCGTCTGCTTAGCAAGCTGCGCCGACGAAGGCCCCGGTCGGCGCGTGTTCTACCAGCAGGCAGAAGAGTAGCGACGTTAAACAGCAAGCAAGCAAAGGGAAGCAGCAAGCAGCAGCAAAACTGTTGGAGTGCCAGCAATGGGCCGGGCCCTGCTGGGCCCCGACAGGCTCAGTCAACCGATGATCGTCACCGCGAGCGTACCGCGTTTCCGTTGCCACCATATTTTTCGTCCCTTAAAGCCCTACAAATTCTCACGTACACAAGCGTTTCCGACGTTATTTCACTTTTACCAACTTGTACTTTTGTACACGGTGATTCGAGTTCGAACGAGTTTTCCTTCGCACGAAATTCGAGTCCGAATAAGTTTCGCGCCTGCCGGATATTTTGAATTTCAATTTCCGTGTGAATTTCGCTTTACAAATAGACTCCCTCTGAACAAGATTCTTTTGGACTTCTCGACAAAATTAATTTTCGATACAAATTGTACTGCAGATGAGAAAAAAATTTTGTAATTTTTTCGGGACGAACACAGTGAAAATCTGTCCATCGTTACGCAGAGAAGCGTCGTGAAATTGCAGGCGCTAGAGACAAGCTTGAAAACGTAGTGAGCAAGTACTGTTGGTGATTTGCATACACGCACGGTCGGTTCGATTTCACGTGACGTTAACGGCGTGTTAGATCCAAAGCTAGCTCGGAGAAAAGCGAGGAAAGGGTAGATTGATCGTGCAGAAGCAAGCCTGGAAGCACGTGCACGCTCGGTGTCGCTCCGCGAGTAACATGAGGAACCGCTATCGGCTGCAACGCGGACGATAAGTCATGCTCAGCAGGTTCGAGCTGCTTCAGGGTGCTGTCAACTACCTTCTGTTATCAGGTGTGCACCGTCGATCCCGCCTATCCAATTGTTTCGCCAACGATACGGTGTCTTGTAAAGTAACGAGCGTCTCGTTGATTCTCTGCCCGGATAATCTGCTCGATTCGAACCGTGTTATTTCTACTACTGACGCGTGATATCGCTTTTCGTACTTGTACGAAGATGCGGAACTGCGATAATTTGCAGTGTATTTGTGTTGAAGTGTTCGAACAGCTATTTCCACCAATTTGGAAGTACAGGATTTTGCGATCGTACAATTTGGAAATTTTACACTAAACCTACCAACATGTGTACTTAATTTGAAATTAAGAACGAAGTTAAAAAATAAAGCAACAAACGAAACATAAATTAGTACACACGTTTATTCTTTATCTTGATGAAAATCAATATTGATTTTAACGAATGTATTTTATCAAAATGTGTACCTTATAATAAGAAACTTGTGGAGCGGTCATTTGACCGGTTTGGTAGTTTTAGTGTTAAACTTGAATACTTAAAATCTATGACATTTGCAAATTTAAAAATTGAAAGTCTAGAAGCTAGAAATTTTAGGAATTCACAGCTCTGAAGATAGCTTAGGAATCTGAGAATTTTGAGGCTAAAGTGTTTATGTGAAATTGCAACGATGTCTTAAAAAATGTGCGAGCATCAAAGTTGCAAAGGCCTTGACCTTTTCCGAACGGTTTAAACGTTGATAAACACGGTTAAATCGATCGTGTTCCTGTCAGAAAGGGCAAGTTTTTGGCGCGATTCGCTCGATGTTCGATTATGCAACCGCCTCGCGATACCCCGCGACGTTAATTGTTCGGCGAGTATCGAGCGTGATTGCGCGTGTCATTGATTGATCGTCGTGATCCGTTCGAATAGTTCGAAACTGGTTCGAGCGTGGTGAACAGTGATAATTAGACGGTGGAACATTGCCAGAGAATTTCGCGTAGCTTTTGTTGAAACGAGAATTATGACGATATCCCGGTGGTAGTATCCTAGGCTGCGTGTCTCGACGAACGATAGCGTGATAAATCATCCCTCTAATTGGACATCGGGACACGTCCGACTCCGTAATCGTATATTAATCGTGCTACATATGGAATTCATTAACGATACCTGTACTGTGTGGCTAACCAACGCGAATCAGGTGAAAACCACGACTTTCGATGATTACATCTTTCAGACCATTCTACGTGATTTTAGAACCGATACCTGCAAAGTGGATAACATTGCAACTTGATCAAGGCGTCTTCGACAATTTCTATGACCTTGAAATACATGGAAACTGCTTTCAAACCTCCCGCTATGTACATGATATATCGATATTAGCGTACATATACCCGACAATCATCTCAGGACAATATTCCGAGTAATTTCTCCGTGTATGTACATACATTATACGTTGATACATGTTGCTGTATATTAATCATGCGGGAGCCACATGAACAGCTTTTCCATGTGCATATATCACGCGTTGATACATTGATATTATCGTCTAACGATCCGGGTTCTAAAGTGCGACTTATTTTAATAATACAGTTGATTTTAAACGCGTACCCTTCGTGCACTTAACATTATTTGCGTGCAGCATCCACGTAAGTGACCCGCAATGATCCAGAAGGCCGAAAGTGTTTAATATTCGATGTTAATGCAGAGCCGCGTAAAGTAAGCCGAATCGCGCTAAAAGGTTTGGGTCGCGTAAACTAAAATAACTAAATAGCACGTACGCAAACGCGATTTCAACATATTCGCAAACTGACTAGCAAGATTGGTCGTAAATCAATTACGCGATGCCACGTATGCATATCTAATCGCGTGACATTTTCGCTGGGTAATCGTTAAAGTCTTGCTCCCTCTTCGACAACTACCATGACCCGACATAAAGAAAATAAAAAAGTGATTTTCATATACTGTTGCGTTCGTGACAGCTCGTCGAGCCGGCAGAATCATTGTCGCTACATGAAAGCGACAACCCGAGGGAACGTTGAAATCCTTCGAGATCCCTGAACAAGGATCGATTCGTAACCTTTCCAACAGGAGCGCTCTCTCTTTCTCCCTATAGAGACGCAATGACCCAGGAGCGAAGAAGGAAAGGATGAAAGGACGTTTTGAAGAGAGAAGAAGGGAAGGAACGAACCTGGTCGAGAAGGCATTGCGTAAACAATAGAAAGCAACTGCACGCATGCGAACACGTACGAGTATACGTACACTCGGCATGGGAAAGGGGCTGCGACGGAGAAAGACAGGCTGCTGTTGGGACTGGGTCAAAAGAGCCACAAAGATGGTGAAAGAGGGAAAAGGGGAGCTCGACCTCGAAAAAGAGAGGGTTGCGCCTTAACAACCGGCCTGTCCCTTCCAATTCGCTCGCGAACGCTGCTTTTCCTTCCGGTGAAATAATATTCTGCTTCCTGAACGATCGTTTCACCAGAAATTAATGATCTGATGCTTTTTACGTTTTACGGAGATTTTCTCGAGTGTTTGCAAATTTCCAAACTGAATTTTAATTTTACATCGACTACCTGAATTGAGCTGATATCGAGTACATATTGGTTTATAAATTATTCCAAATATCTGAACGTCTGAATTCTCAAATCATAAAATGAAATTTTGCAAAAAGTTGTAACAAGTTTAGCGATGTTCGAGCTACGCAATGTTACAGAGTTATTTATTGCGCCGATAGAAGTTGGTACGAAACAAAATTGCGCTTATCGCGAGCCAAGGTCTCCGCGTTGATAGACGATCGTTTTAAGCGACTCGAATATACTTATCACGTAGGTGATCGTCGGTTTTTAACGTTTTCCCGGTGTCTATTATCGCGAGCGGTACTTTTATCGCTTTCTCGACGCTTACCAGACACACCGCGCGAACGAATTTCACCGATAACGACGTCATTATGTCAGTCGTGCGATAGAATCTTTGTGGCCGAGTAACGTTTGCCACGTTGGCTCGATTCCCGTCCTTGACTGTCGATAATCCGATGCTAATTAACTTAGCAGACGCTAATTAACCGTACCTTTTTTCTGTTTCAGAACGCGAGCGGCACAACGACAACAGGTTATCCGCGTAAGTATTTCACCAAATGCATTTCGATCGTTATATCATTGAATTTTCATTTACATTCGACTATTTTCAAATTCTTATCTTTCAGGGTCGAAAAATTATTCATCGACCGTGGCCTAGTTCGACTAAAAATTATCGATAAATTTTATCTACAAAATGTTGCCTCGAAGTAACTTTAACCCCTTGCAGTATTTTGACGAGCCAGACTCGTGACGCACTCGCACTTCGGCTATGACCAATTTTACTCGAATTTCGAATACATTTCAATTTGAAGTTCAAGTCTAACTATAATTTGCATAGTCAATGACTGCAGGATACCAAATTCACATAACATTTCAAGTTTCTGTGTCTGTTTTCATGTTACGGCTGAAATTAGGCAGTTCTGACTTGATAAAAACATTATAGTGCGAGGGGTTAACCCTTTGCGCTCGAGAGGCGCCTCGAATAATTTAAAAAAAGCATTATTTAATTAATTCTATAATAGTGCTTATGTGATGTATAAACATAGTGAAAAAGACAATAGTAAAAATTATTAGTAGAGAAATAATAATTTCAAAAGAAGTCGTTTAACATTCTAATTAATATTTTAAAGTTGCTGTTTGCAAACAGTAAAATTGTCTTCGAGTGCAAAGTTAATATTACTGTAAGGGTGTCCATGATTATTGTCGTAAAGGCAATACGATCGGTAGAATATACCCAGTGAATAAATGTAGAAGTGCAGAATGAAGTTTGCGTAGTGCATTAACGAGGTCGACTTCGAACTGGCGCGACTTAACAACCGAGTTGTCGAGCATCGTAGATGGCGCATGCTATTAAACCCGAGATCCGGTTTAACGAGAATTAATTCGTCAAAGACGAGAATTAATTATGCGTGCACGCGCGTGCTGGCCGCCTATCATCCAGTCGCGCAATTAAATTCTTCCTGCGATAGAAACTCGTTTCTCAACTTCGATTTTCTTCCCTGTAACCTGGAATAGTGTTGCATATTTACTTCCGGTGTTTTTTTGCGAAATGATCAACGCAGGCTATTTGCGTCGACGCGGAAAAAGAGAAATTGAAACTTTTTTGCGAACTTCACCCTTGACGAAGATGTTCGAAAGTTTCCCACGTGTCGACGGGAAGTTGGCAACTTCCGGTAGCCTTCGTGTTCGAAACAGTTTAGAAGAACACGTTATTGCTCAATTATATTTCTTTGGTCAATAAATAAGAGCTGCTTTTGAAATTGTTATTTTGCATATCTTCGTAAGTTATCTTTCGGTGTTAATGGAGCTATGAACTGCAATTTGCGTCATATCGTCGCGTTAAATGGAAAGATTCATTGAACGAAGTATAGTAAATAACATGCACGCTCGATTATTTACGCGTAATCGCCGTAAACATCGATGTCGCGGGTCATGTCGGCTCTTGCATCATAACGCTTTCAGCGAAGTAATCGTGGATCGATCGCTGGAATTTAATCGATATTGCTTTCTCCGATTTTCGGAGAGTTGAACAAGGTCGTGGTTCGAAATCTGGGAGATAACTTTTCATTTCCCAAGTACACTTTCTAATCCGTCTTAATACTCTGATAAAAATGCGGTGTATGTTTACGATGAATTTCTAAAAGTTCTTGTTTTGCAAAATTATCTACGTTTATGACATGAGTGAACGCATCGATTAGCTAGATAAGCGTAAAACATTTGTCGATCTTTTGAAAGTCTTCCTATGATTTTTGAACGGAAGCTCCCTCGTGGTTTCTTGAATTCCGACCGTAGAAATAACACATCCCGATCACGAAACGGTCCGAGAATCCGTAACAATATCGTCTTCCGCGGAAAAAGGATAACCGTCGCTTCCCTCCGTGGAATCTTAAATAAAATCGAGGTGGACGTTGAAGCGGCGATAAATCGAGCGAACGGACGCAATATTCGTGAGAGAGATTAGTAGCGAGCAAGAGACGTTATCTTTATAGATCGGTTCGTACAATTTCCTGAAATCGGCTGGTTTCACCCTATCGAGAAAGAAAATTAACGAGCTACCGTGAAACGTAGGCAGGACACGTTTCCACTTTCAACCCCTCCTTGTCTCTTTTCTGTAGCGCGGCTCGTCGAGGGTTTTTCGGTGTCGACCACGGTAACTGCCCCTAATAACCCCTGGCTAGGGGTTCCCGATGGAAAACTGGGTCGTATCGGTACCGCCGACGTGACTTTTTCATCGCGATCGAAACTCCCTCTTGCGTAAACAAGATTTTATGTACTGGCTCGTTCGCGCGATTTTTCCATCCCGAGGGACGTCGTTACCTCCAATTCGGAGCAATTAACGAATCTTGCGGTGTACTTGGATTGTTCATTTTTTGGTGCACTAAGTGGTGCAACCAGGATTTTAACTTCTGTAGATAACGACACAGCTCTATATTCTACGTAACATATGCTACGTCACATATTCTATGTACCACATCGTATGTTTCACATCTTATGTCACATATCCTATGTCTCACATCTTATGTCATATAACCTACAACACATATCCTACGTCCTACATCGTGTGTCACATCCTATGTCACATACTCTATGTTCTGCATCTTATGTTACATATTCTACGTCACATATCCTGTCCCACATTGTGTCTCACATCCTATGTTACATATCCTATGTCCCACATCTTATGTCACATATCCTATGTCCCACATCGTGTCTCACATCCTATGTCCCACATCTTATGTCACATATCCTACAATACATATCCTACGTCCTACATCATGTCACACATCCTATGTCACATACTCTATGTTCTACATCTTGCGTCACATATTCTACGTCACATATCCTATGTCCCACATCGTATCTCACATCCCATGTCACATATCCTATGTCCCACATCTTATGTCACATATCCTACGTCCTACATCGTGTCTCACATCCTATGTCACATACTCTATGTTCTACATCTTGCGTCACATATTCTACGTCACATATCCTATGTCTCACATCGTATCTCACATCCCATGTCACATATCCTATGTCCTACATCTTATGTCACATATCCTACGTCCTACATCGTGTCTCACATCCTATGTCACATACTCTATGTTCTACATCTTGCGTCACACATTCTACGTCACATATCCTATGTCCCACATCCTACGTCACATATGCTACGTCCCACATGCTACGTCACATATCCTACCTCCCACCGTAGTTTCCATCTAGTTACATTTACAGCAACAGATACAACAATCTCGTACATCAAGGATCGTTCCAAAGATCTAACAATCTCGAACATGAATTATTATCACCGTGGTAAACATGCGAAATATTTAATAAATCAATCGGCGCCAATTTGATAATCGCTTGCGTTAGACAATTAAGAGGCCGATCAAAAGACACAGGAACGAAAAATTCTTACGTTTTATCGAACAGCAAAATTCTTTATCGTGCGAGCCTCGGGTCCGACGTTATCAGGAACCGGACAAGGCCGCCGGTTGTCTGATAACGCACGAGTCTCGAACTTTTGTTACGGTACAAGTTATCAAAATTGCAGTTATCGTTCCAGAAAAATATTTTCAAGCTGTGAAAACTCAATTCGGTAAACGGAACTTAATGGAAGGTAAAAATTGATAAATTTGTAAGCGTTTCGGTGGCATCCGTAAAGTAATCGATATAAAATTGATCGGTTGATTAGAAATTAGCGCGGGGACTAATAGGATTCATCGAAATTCCGTAGCGTGTAACGCCACGAATTGAATTTTCCCCCGCAGGGGAAACGAAAGTCGGGAAAGGATCATTACCTCGGGGATAAGCTTCTTCTCGCAAAATTAATCGAAATTATCGAGTTAACCGCGTGACCTTTCGGGCTAGGATCTCGGCACGATTAAAGTATTTCTGTCGCGTGGTTCGGAGAAATCTTAGCAGTCCCGATAAGCGAGGCGCTTACAGGACAATTAATAAACCTGATGCTCCTCCACCGAGGAGTAATAAACTTCGAAATCTAACGCTGTTATTTACTTTGGTAGACGGGAAAATTACGACAGAAGATTTATCGTTCTACAAGAAAAAAATTGTTCGCCTATAGAAAATATAGACTCGTGTATCCAGTTATTCGTGTGTTAGGTTGTCGACCTTTCCTACTGGAAGGCTAAATCACGTTATTTGTACAGAAGAACACTTGTTTATCACAAAACCCATGAATAATGTAACACTGACCTTCAAGCGTGTTTGTAAACAATTTTCTGAAAAATCCCAGCTTATAAATCTGCATACTCGATCGGTTCTCAAACAGTTGAAGAGATCGTACATGTAAGACGAAGAAGCACGAGTCAGGTGCCTGCGAGAATGTGCCAGCAGCTTTTCCATTGGTGTTAACTAAGTCGCGGATTAAGTTGGATCAGCACGATCGTTGATCGAGGAACACCAGCTACCCGTAACTCCGTTTGCTCGCTCTTAGCTGGTTTTCCAGCTCCGTTTAAAACGGTCGAGTCGTCATCGATGGTTGGAGGAATCTCGTTATCCTCTTTGCCACGCTATTCTTCCCGCTCGAAAAGACACCCCGAAATTCCTGTCTCGTTTTATCCGCTACTTTCCCCGTGTTTCGTGCCAGCTTGCAACAGAAATTCGCTACTGCAATTCTCTTTTATAAACGTCTCGGATGCTACTCACAAATGGTGCCTTCTCCAATTCTTACTATTCATTGAATTTTTATCATACGTTCGTTTGCTGGGAGATCTTGCAAGGATTCTTTATTATTGATGAAGAAATTAATCAGTTTGTGTCACTTTATGATATTCTTAAACTATTAACATCGTTTACGATCAGACTTTTTTACCAAATCATCAGACGTAGATTTTCAGTCAAATTGATTAACAGTAAGACTTTGATCTCTTCAGAGATAATTTTTGTTAAAAACTCGAGATGTACTAGCACGATCATTTTACTGATTTTAACCCCATAACGAATATATAAGTTTTAAAATTAAAAGTCCATGTATTCTTAATGTAGTAATTATGTAGCGATATTTTTAAACTATTATCAACAATCGTTTACGATCAGACTTTTCCATCAAATCATCAGACGTTGATTTACAGTAAAACTTTGATCTCTTCAGAGATAATTTTTGTTAAACTCTAAATGGACTAGCACGATCATTTTACTGATTTTAACCCCATAACGAATATATAAGTTTTAAAATTAAAGTCCATGTATTCTTAATGTAGTAATTATGTAGTGACATTTTTAAACTATTACCAACAATCGTTTACGATCGGACCTTTTCATCAAATCATCAGACGTTGATTTACAGTAAAACTTTGATCTCTTCAGAGATAATTTTTGTTAAACTCTAAATGGACTAGCACGATCATTTTACTGATTTTAACCCCATAACGAATATATAAGTTTTAAAATTAAATTCCACGTATTCTTAATGATGAATTATGAAGTTGCCCGTTAACATAGCGATGAGCTGTGCGTCAGTGACGCGATAAAAGAGCATAAGATCAGCAGTCGAGAAACGTGAACGGTTAACTGGATTTGCAGAGGTCCCCGTTTCAATAGAAGGTTGAAACGCGGACATAGGGTTCGCGTAAAATTCCTAGCCGCTTTTTCGTAGCCAATTACACGGGGGCATCGTCAAAGTGTTTAATTCGATGAAAGGACAGAGGCAGCTAGGTCGCATCGTAATAACGTCGCGGACTGGTTGTTGCCTTCTTTTTTTCCCTCCGGAAACGTTTCGTGTTCGTTCCCAGCGGAGCCGGATGTGTGCTCTTTCTTGTTCTCCTCTGCCTCTGTACCGCCGCTATGAAACGCGACCACCACTCTTTTCGCGTGTTTGCTCGAGCTTTACCTCGTTTCTATCTACCTTACGCTGAAACTTTTGAGAACAGCGACGCGCAACTGTCCGAAGACAAATAACGTCCGACCGTACATTACAATCTTATACCGTTATTCGCCAAACAAAGCTTTCTTGCCGCAAACATTTCTAAACATTTCCTCGTTCGCAACTTTTCTTTGTTTTCATTGTTATCGGTATGATATCGTTTGATATCGTACTACTTGTCCGGACAATTTCAACTGGACAATTATTTATACAGGAAAGTGTTTATAGATTTAAAAATCTGTAACGAAGTCGGAAGAGAAAGCTCGTCGAGAATTAACCTTCGGCCCTCGTACAGAAAGATTGAAGATGACACAGTCTTCTCAAAACCGCTGAGAATCAGCAAAAATAACTGGAAAGAAACTCTTCACGTAATCGTTGCTTTCTCTCTGTCCGTTTTTTAACAGCTCTTTATTGCCTCCTTTCGCCTCCGTGCCTTCTGCAGACCGCATCCTAAAAACCACACACTCGTTCCGAGCACAAACTCTTGTGCTACCTGGAGCAATTTAAAACTCGCACGGTTTAACCTTGTTCACCCTTAGAGTATCACGATATTACGACGTGTGAAATGTTCTTGAGAAAAGTTGCGTGTACCAGCTGCGAACGCGAGATCGTTGAACCTCGCTACCGTTCGTTTCTTCATGGTCAGTTTGTTCCTTCCGATAGGAGGTAAACCTATTGTCTAATCCGCTCGAGGATTTTCGACTCTTTGATCGGCTTAATTCTCTTACTCTGACTTATAGAACCGTGAATTTATTCGGTATCGGAGGTTCCTAACAATTTATTGTCACCGTGGGTCACGATTGTGTACAATAATTTATTTCCGAAAGTTAGTAATTTCGGTGAATCGACGTAGTTCGTTTACTCGTCGGAGGCAGCATATCTATCGGCACGGAACTTTCAAAGTCAATCAAAACTTCAAACCCGATCACGCTTAATAAATCAATAAAATCGTCCGGGAGAACGTCGGTTTGATCCTGTTCGATCGATCTGGCCTTCCCCGGTCGAGATGAAACGACGGGAGCTGAATCGACGAAAAACGGAAAGCAAACAGCGCGAGCGTTAATTCGAACTTGAAGCTGAAACTATGACGGCGAGTGTTCCGTTACTTAAGTGCGAGTAACAAGCTACTATCTGTCGTCGAAAGAAACGCTTATCCAGATCGTAATTCCCCGTGTAAGCGACTAGGCGACCTTAGGCTCGGTTCGCAACCAGTCAGCCATATCCACAAGCATCGCAGGACGCAGGACAGCGTGTTTAGGGTCGACGACCCTCCGGTACATCCGCGTTCGGTGCTTCGCGTACTTTCCCTCTTTATCCTGCAGTCTGTCGTCGTCTCTCTTTCCATGTTTCCCCATAGCTACTTCTCGTCGCTTTCCGTTCCCCTCTGTGGCTGCGAGCTCCCTCCTGCTCCTCGTATTTTGTCCGTTCTTCAAGCAGCATCCTCTTCCGTTGCTTGCCTCTCGTCGATCGAGGGTGAAAGGACCCTCGCTTCTTTATTTTCTTCCTTTGCCTCTACCTTCATAAATAGCCAAGAAAAAATAACTACCTGTTTTGCCGAACTTTTTCTGCGATTCAACAATATTAATTAACGAACTTTTACACATTTCGATACCTTGCGGATGGTCAGACTTTGGAACTCGGATCGAAATTCTCGATACAGATATTATGGTGGTTTTTGGTTGGACTTTGAACAGTCGCTTTGGACTTTGAATATATGGAAGCTGCTCATTTTGGAATTTTGAGGGACTTTAGAAGTTCGGGAGATTAGGAAGTCTTTTGGTCTTCGAGGGATTTTGGGGTTTTGGAAATTTGAGAAGTTTAACACGTAGGGATTCAGATGTACCTTAAGGCGTGGGGATCCATCACGTGGTAATCTATAACGCTGGTGTATCTAACGCATGGTAATTTATCGCGTGGTAATCTATAACGTACCAATCTAACGCGTGGGATATCTAACGAGTCGTGATCTAACCGTAATCTGACGGTTGATAATCTAACGCATGATCTATGCTAGTCTCCACCACTGATCCAACGCGTATATCATAATCCGTAATCGGTAATTTAACTCGTGATAACCGCATAGTTATTTATCGCAGTGATCTGTAACGCGTGGCGACGTGACGCGTATTAATCTAGCGTGATAATCTAGCCGGTAGTAACGCGTAATAATTTAACGGGTAGTAATCTCTCCCACGTAACGATGAAAGAATGACGCATTAAGTGACAGTAAGAAAGTAATCGCAGGAGTTTAATTGAACGATCGATTCACGAACGCAAGAATGAAAAGTGAAAGTGTGAGGGGATAGGAAATGCGAGAAACAGGCGGCAGTTGGTTGACAAAGGAACCTGCGGAGGAGAGGCGCGTGTGAAACAGCAGTTTCATAGATCAATGAACGATTGTTCCTGGCTTGCCTGGCCTCGGTCGTGTTCTAACAGGTTGCCATTCCACGCGTGCACGTTCTTCTTCTCCTTTCTCTATTCTAATCGAGAGTGCTTCGTACACCTTATACTCGAACGCCAGGGTATTTTTTATCCACCCCTTTCGATCAGCTTTATTCCATAGTTTTATACACAGTGGAATCACTTTTCAACGATTGCTTTTCTTTTTGTTGCAGGGATTTGGAGCGGGATCTGAGCCTGTCCGAAGACAGCGAGGATGAAGTCGGCAAGGTAACGAAGTTACCAATTCAGCGAGCTCTTTTTTCTCATTTTTTCTGAATATAGTAACATCTGTATTTCTGCAATGGGGTTCATTTGATCGTAATTCGAAGAGAATTAGAATGGGAACCTTTGGGCTGTGGGTTGGGTAACTTTCCACAAAGGGCCAGATATTACACCTTATAGCTCGAGTCGCAGCTAAAGGGTTAAATGTCGTGGGCCAAAAGTAAAATCAGTTATTGTGTGTGTAAGAAGCACTTATGGTGCTTATGGTACTTATGGTGCTTCTTTAGGTAGGTACTTTGGAAATCCTCATTTGATTCACCCTATGATCTGAACTTTTATGTTCAGATAACTTTTATCTGAACTTCCTGAAATTTTAGGAAGAAAAGTACTTTCATTTTGAAACCGTCGACAATTTCGAACAAGTACAAAGCAGATTTTACTGTATTTTATTTTTCTGTATACCTTTCTCCATCGACTTTTGCAATAAACTACTACTCGAGATCTTGTGATACAGTCTAATACAATATTCTCTTTTCCTAAAGTACGATACGAACGCGCACGCGTTCTAAATAAGAACAATACGAGGATCAATCAGGAAAGAAAGCTCATCCTCGGTTAAGCTGTAATTAATTGTTAATCGATCCTCTTCTTTTTCGCAGGAAGCACTGTCGCGGACGGCGAGGGGAAACAGAAGTCCTGACCTGACGGTCGAGTAAGTATCTACTCTGTATTAACTCGGTCGTGTCAATGAACGTAAAAAAGTTGAGAAATCGAAATCAACCCTTCCGACAAACCCTTCAGAGTTAACTTTATTCACAGTCTGTCAACGCCCTTGATACCGGCGATGACCCCAGCCCCTCCACCTCTGGCACCCATGTCACCCATGGGTCTATCACCAGTGGGTCCTCTGTCGCCCACGAAGCCACTCAGTCCGACCAGACCGTCGTCACCGGCAAAACAGATGACACCCGAGCAAGTCCTGTCACCTCCGCCGGTAAGCCCTCTGCAATCGAAGGGTCCTCCCAGCCCTTTGATCCAGAGGCCACCTAGTCCACCTGGCCAAGCTCGTCAGAGTTCCGGGAGCGCAAGTTCGAGCTCCGATTCCGGCTCCGAAACTGGCTCGGATACCAGCGACGACTCGGAGGATGAGTCCAGTACCCAACCTAATAAAGGACCCTCCACGCCACCCTCAGTGTCACCGAAACCCGACCTGATCGAGGAACCACCGCCAGCTATCGAGGAATCGAAACCCAGGTGGAATCTCGGCTCGTTCTTCAACAAAACGGTGATGCCACACGGGGAACAGAATGTTGAAAACAAGCAGACGCAGGTAAGGAACTTTTCTAAGCTTGGGCCATGTCCAGAATAACAGTTGAATTTGATCTGTTATTAAAAAATTAATGATCCGCAGGAATGCAACAGGCGAGAAGATTCCCCAGCCGCGACAGCGGAGGTGAGAACGCACACGGATAAGGCAGCGCACGATTGGCAGCTCGACGAGGCCGTGAAAAGGACCCACAATCCGACGATGATCAGCGTGCTCGACAGCGACAGCTATCGGTCTTCGGATCAGGAGAAGGGTCAGCCGGTGGAGGAGAATCGGGTC
The DNA here is from genome assembly GCF_050947335.1 of Megachile rotundata. NCBI lineage: Eukaryota > Metazoa > Arthropoda > Insecta > Hymenoptera > Megachilidae > Megachile > Megachile rotundata. Next base: position 8,977,351 of record NC_134994.1, read on the forward strand.
CAAACGGAGAAACCAAAGGTGGCCGATGCGAAGAAACGCGGTCGACCTAGAAAGCCAACCAAGAGCCCGAAGGGTGGTCATCGGACGTCGGACGAGAGTCTGAAGAACGGCAAGCCTCGCAGTAGAACGAGAGGAGTTCCTAGTTCCATCAAGAGAAAGATGCCCGTTTCGAAGCCTATGATCACGACCAGCGATGACGGCAGCGACGACAGATCGCAGGAAGCTTCCAGTGATTCGGACAGTGATCGGCCGGCCAGGATATCCCCGGTGGATACCGCTATCGGCGAGAAGAGACGCTCGAGAGTTAGCGGATCCTCTAGCGAGGACGAGGGTCCTCCTACCAGAAAGAACAACAGTGCCTCCGAAGACGACAATGCGCGTTGGAGAAGCGTTTCTATTAAGAGAAGCAAACCGGCGGACTCGTCCAAGAAGCAGGAGAAGAAGAAGAGTCCCGCCAAAGGCAAACCCAGGAGATCCAATTCGAGGGTGACCAACGTTGGTGGGTCTGACTCTGACAGCGAGTCTGAGATGTCCGTGAGAAATCGCATTCAAGTGGCCAGGTAAGTTCAGTTTGTATTGTGTTTGCTTACAAGTCGAAGAAGATGGGTGACGAGATGTTTTTTGTTAACACAGGGTACCCCCAAGGCCAAGAGTACCGCCGACCAGGGCAACTTCTCCGGAGAACTCGGACAGCGATAACAGTCCAGGTCCAAAGCTGCAAGAGGAGGACACGGGTAACGTGCAAGACAAAAAGAAGAGCGACACGCTCCGGAAGGTGTTTTCGTCTTCGATGGGTGGAGGAAAGGTTGGCGGTAAAGGAGGAAAGGGTGGAAAAGGCGGAGGGAAATGTGGCATCTACGTGCAGGAGTACACCAACTCCGCGAACACGCCGACCGGTGGGGATAGTCCTTACAAGAGACCGTCGTCTCAGGCATCCAGCTTGATTCAGTCTTTCCCGCCTCTCACCTACGTGAACGGGGTGCCGAGTTTATTCTGCAAGATCGAGCTGAGCAGACTTCCGCATCTATCGCAGCTATCCAGAGGACAGGAGTTGAGACAACGCACGGAGCTTCCCGACACCAGGCCATCGTCCAGACAGGCTTCCGCACTGACTGCTCAAAGTGCTCGACCATCTACGCCCGAAGAGGGCGAGATAATCGACACGCCACCACCTCAACAGCTGCCCACGGATCCAAGGATCCACGGTGACGCGTTGCTAGTCGACGGCGAGCTGAAGAATCGGGCTGTGATCAAAGGCGAACCTATACCGGACTCGAAGAGTAACTGCGGCATCGGACTCGGCGCCGGTATCGTCGGTGGAGGTGCTAGTGGAAGTGGTAGTGGTGCTAGTGGTGCGGGTAGCGCACCCAAGAGGAAACGTAATCCAAGTTGTAGTTCTGTGTCCAGTTTCAGTACTGTGTGTTCCATAGAGACGAAAGGGAAGGGTTCGGGTGAGCACAAAGAAAGGAAGAGGAGAAAGAGGAAACACGCGGACATTGAGGCTGTCGCGTCCAGGTCCTCTTCCAATCAGGTATGAATCTCGCGACTCGAACAAAATCCTGAATACCCTCTGGTTGCTTACACTAAATGTTGGTCGTTGTTGAGCAGCAAAGCGACATACAACCAACGAATCACGAGCGGGAAGAAAAGCCCGACACCAGCTTACTGCCGCCACCACCGCGGCCTCAACGCGTTTATTATTCCTACTTCAATCCTCAGAACGAAGTTTTGGAGGATCAGGACAGGTGGTGAGTAAACTTCTGTGAGAAAATTGTACGCGAGGTATCGAAAACTGTGGAGGCACATTGATTTGCATGACGCGTTCGATCACAGGGACCATAATCAGCACCTGATGGAAGCGAAACGGTTGAAGCACAGCGCCGACAAGGAGTGCGAACTTACAGCGCAGGGTATGCTTTATCTGGAAGCCGTTCTGTGTTTCCTGCTCACTGGCAACGCCATGGAGTCGGATCCTGTCACGGAGAGGGCGTCGTTCACCATGTACAAGGATACTCTAAGTCTCATCAAGTGAGTACATCTCTAATTAACCCGAACTACTTCACGAATAGTACTTTCTAATTACCGCGATCTCTGATTTGCCCACCCTTTATTCAGATACATCTCGTCGAAGTTTAAGAGCCAGCAGAACAACTCGCCAGAGAGCAGTATACATAACAAGCTAGCCATTCTAAGGTGAGTACCCGCTTTGGAGCTTTCGTCGGCGTCGCGCGTGTCCTTCAAAAAACACTCTGTTATCCCGTTGTTTTGTTTCAGTCTCTTTTGCCAATCCCTTATATACTTGAAGTTGTTCAAGATACGCAAACACGAAGTCAAGGAGACCCAGAAGATCCTTAGCGACTATCATCAGAAAGTAAGTGCATCCTAGACCAACGAAAGTTTCCTTCGCTATCGATCGAGAGCTGTTGAGACGAACTCGGTTTTTCCTTGCGTTTCTAGCCCGCTCAGGCAACCTCGGTGCAACCGGAAGGTCAAGGAACGCCTTCGTTGTCGCCCACACCGTCACCGGCCGGTTCCGTGGGTTCCGTTGGCAGCCAAAGTTCCGGATACAGCAGCGGCGAACTGGCAAATCGAGGAGCTGCCTCGGGTCAACCGCAGGCAGCTCCTTACGTTAGCGTTCCGCTTAGTGTTCACAGTGCAATGGCGAAACAAAACTATCAGTTCGGTTTGCTGCTGAGCTGTCACGATCTCTGGGATCAGGCTAACGCTCTGGTGACAGAGAAGCATAGAGGTGAGTTAGTTGTTTCGTAATTCGTTTGAGCAGATCCGTCGTTAGTATTTTGGGTTAAACGAGACGCGTGTTTGTTCGGTTGCAGATTTTTTCATCGAGCTGGACGAAAAGCTGGGACCCCTCACGTTGAAAAGTTCGCTGCGCGATTTAGTACGCTATGTTCAAGCCGGTATAAAGAAGCTTCGAGATCTCTGACCACAGTGGCATAGCCCCCGACCACCCACCCCCAATTACATCACTTCTCTCCCTCAAAACATGGCCACGTATCCAACGATGTTCACGTAAAGACGTCGAGGAGGAACGTCGCGCGAAACACGTCGTGCAACGATACGCGAAAGTATATCGGAAAGTTTCGCGAAGGGAGAGAGGTTAGAAGTGTATTTGTTAATAATTAAGGACTGTTCTTCTGGGGTGCAGAAAATCAGTGGTCCGGGGGAGCAGCTACCGGTATCGGTAGTTGCGAGAGAACTGTCGAATCACTTGCTACACAGTCAGAGAAAGAGAAAGCTCTATGAAGTTTCTACGTTAGGAGGTTAGGAGGCGTCCCGGGGAATTTTTGTAACGCTCCTAGCATCAACTTTATAGTCAATTCAAGTTACTCGTCTGCAGGTGGACAGTCGAAGATGGATCTCGTCGATCCGTGATCGGTGCGTAGAGAATCTCTCGTATTCTGTGCGTAGCGGGAGTTACTTATTTTCGAAAGGAAGAAATCGTGAGAAGAGGGAAGGAGGTTATCGCGCGTATCGCGAGACAAAAGAAGAAGGGGAAAACACGTAGTCCTTATTTTTGTTTTTGGAGTAAATCGATTTTGTAAATGAAAATTGAATAGGAACGGGAAGAGTCGACGGAAGGAAGAAGGAATTAAGAAGTGCCACAGAAGCGCCCGTGTGTTCTCGCTTTACGGTGCGCCGCAGCCGACGTTACCTGAAGCATGAGTCTCGTCTCGGCGATTCGAGTGCGACGAAAACACAAGGATATACATATATGCATATAGTTTATTACCTATATAAATATATAAATAATTATAAATATATAGATATGAATATATTTAATGAAGAGAGAACCAACGCGTCGCGCACGCTGGCGTTTCATTTTTAGCGAGCGAGAAAGAAGATGAAATAGTAGAAAGGCGGTCGCGAAATTCCTGGCGAGGGTATAGGTAAACGCGAATTAGAGAGAGACTGGGGGGAATAATTTAGTGTGATGATGCATTTCTCTTCGTTGGAGATGCGCCACGAGCAACAATGATCAACGGTTGATCCAACCGGTTTACAACCGACTACTATACAAAAATGGTCTGACGTCTGTGAACGAAAGACACGACTCTTTTGTAGATAGGTTACGGAAAAAAACAAACAAACAAAAGGTAACTTAGATTAGATAATTAATACGCAACAAGGAAAAACAACGTTAAATGGTAACAGAAACAAACAACCAATACATATTATTTACAATTACTTAGAATTAAACGGGGAATAAGTAGAGGTTCTAGTGATGAGAAAATAAAAAAAGAATATTCAGATAATTATACATAGCGCATACACCACATTATAAATAGTGCGATTATACGGGGGAGAGAAAAAAAGAAAAGATAGAAAGAGAGAAAGAAAGCGAGAACAGACACCAGACGATAAACAAAGAAAAAAAAAAATAATTAACGCGTAACGGAGAGACAGAAACCGCGTTAACGCTCTCTCGTTACATCGGGCGTGTAAAGAAGAAAAATAAAAAAGAAGACAGAAAGAAAGAAAAGCATAACGGATAAGTAAGTTGCTCATGTGTATATTTTTGTAAATAGGTATTTGCGAGTGCCGCCGCCTTGAGGGTGACCTGTCGTCGTTCCAACGACGCGACAGAGTCGGCCCGCCCCAATTTTTGCTACCACAAGTCTTATCGAGAATCAGGAAATTTCTGGTAAATAAGAATGAAAAAGAAAAAATATTAAAAATACACGTACACAACAAGATAATTATACATGTCCGCCGAATTTGTCCCGAACGTTCATTCCGAGTCCAATTGTAATATTCTTTTGAAAACGTTACTTTCCTTTTCGTTACTGCGTTGTTCGATCGATCACTCTTCATCATTGTGATACTCTCGAATCGATTATCATTTTCTTCCTTGCTATTTGTTAAGTTTGCTTTTCTTTTGGTTCCTTCCATCATCGACAAAGTGAGAAACCGTCGTGTGCGCGCGCACTTCAGTGATTCTCATAATATTACTGTCAAATGTATCCGAGAGAATGTTGCGAGAACTTCAAAGGTAACGAGGCCCGAGTACGATGTCTGTTCACGAAGAATCACGCCGTGATCAAATTTTGCATGAAACTTTCCGCAATCCTAATTCGATCGGAATTCAAATTTCACGCGATCCGAATTCGACGCGCTTTCCATTTGCGATACTTCGTGGACAGATAGCCTGTTACACGCAAAGCGAACGAAATCGATTCGACGACGTCAGCGAGAAGCAAAGGTGATCCAGAAGAGGCGTTAGCAACGAGTCCAGCGGATGTTCATTGGACCAGAAACGAAGAAATTCTGTCTCTACGATTAGTCGGAACATATCGAAATTAAACTGCAAATTCGATCAGAAATCGCGACGGAGCATTAGAGTTTACATTTTGTTAGAATTTATATCGACGTAGTAAACAGCGGAAATTGGACCAATTGTACGTATATCCGTAGAGACATTCGAACAAACGTATCCGTCGATCCGTTGCTAACGTTTTTCCAAGAGGAAGAAAGAGAATTAGCGGAAGTAAGGACGCGGGTTGACGAGACTCGGGGCCCGTAGAAATAACTAAGCGCGGTCCAATGGTTCACGGGATACAATTTTATACCACGTGTGCGTGTGCACGCAGACTAAAGGATAAAGCGACTAAAAAAAAAGAGGTCTATTAAAAAAAGAATGTATGTTTTGATATTTTCGAGCAGCACACGTATTTGTAGTGGATACGTACATAATATCAGGCCTTCGATCTCGTCAGTCCGCGACTGTGATTAAAGCGAACTGCAAGGAAAGAACGCACAGACAAAAGATCTTTGCGACTCGCGTGAAATTCGTCGCTGCGAGAATTTGAAACAAAAGAATGGATTCTGCGTGTACAAGTTTGTCAGGGCTGCAAACGCGTCACCGTGAGCTCAGGTTCTCCTTCGAGAAACGCGTTATTATTTGCATATTGTTATCCTTTCTTTCCTGTACTTTTTTTATTTCGCGGTTGTACATTTATTTTGGGGCAAAGATTTTATATACGTGTTCCTACAGACCTCCAAAGAAAGACAAAGAAAGCGAATGGTGCTGCCGTTCTGATTATCGCCACGTGAAGAGACAAGGTTGTTCGAGGGACAGTGATTAACGCGCGTTTTTTCTTCTTCTTTCTCTTGTTTCTTTTTCTTTTTTTTATCGATCGGTCAGATCGCGTGAATTTTTCTTTGCGATTCTAAGGAAAACTTTTACGCATATTATGCATATATATATATATATATATATATATATATTATATATTATATATTGTCATTATTATTGCTACTTTCATTATTAATATTATATTATATTATATTATTATTATTAATATTATTATTGAGTTATTGATATACTATGATTATTATTATTATTTTTTGAGGTATTTATAGGAATGAATGATAAGGAAAGATGAAAAAATAAGGAAAGGGAAATGTGAGGAACGTGTGTGTTGCCTGTTTCTGTGTGTGCAACTGCGCGTGTGTGTGTGTGCATGTGCGAATGCAAGGAAGAAACGGTTAAACAATGCATGTCACAAACGACAATTGTATATTGTACCTAAATACAGCAGCAGAAACGATTTTCGACGGTTAACAGAAATTTGTCGAGCGTATACATATACGATATATATAAATTATATATATTCGTGTGTTATATATAACTTATATATATATATACATTATGTATTGTATGCAACAATTACCGTTTGATTTTATCATTTTTTGTCTTCTTTACCCGCTGCGCCGTAATTGTAACATATTTATATACATATTATACATACGTACACACACGCGTACATTCACTTACGAGCATATTATATATATATACATATGTAAAACATAGAGACATGCAATCATAATTATATTATTATATTGATAGTATTATACGATCATTATTTTAATATACTGTCGTATACGGTCGAAATCGCGTGAACACCCGAATTCAGAAACGAACGGCTCTCTGGTCAGTCGTGGAAAATCATTGTCTTTACGAGTTTCAATCTTTAACTGCTATGGCGATGCGAACTGCTATGCGAACATTAATTAAACAATTGAGAACATACGTTTTTTATATGACAAGTATCGCTACTTTGTAATAAGCAAATAAGGTTATATTGCTGAAGTGCTGCTAGAATTTATGATTTAGAAACTTGAAAGTTTGAAGAAGCTTGAAAGATTTCGGGACTTTTGAAATTAAAATTGTTGAAACACGAGCGTTTCTAATTTTGGGAATTTAGGAAGTATTAAAGTTTATTTTTTGAAGCGTGGAACTCCACCGTAGCAGTTAAAGGTTGATATAATGCAATGAGAAGAACCTCGATTTCTAAGCAATTTCTACGTTTCTAGTTGTTTTTTATATTTACGAGAGGTCGACGACGACGACTGGAGAGTTCGATCGCAATCCGTGTAAATAGTCGAATTAGTTTTTATCGTGGTGGCACGATCAACGTATCAGAGGGTGGACTCTGTTCACGATTCGAAGGGTAGTTTCCATAGGATCTTACTACGAGGGTATCTTCTACGTGTCTGTCTGTGAACGACGCTAGTCCGTCACGTTTTCGAAGAGAGACATCTACCCTTCACTCGTGAGAGTCCCTTTCGACGATTTCCGATTTCCAGGAAGATCGAAATCGTCCGTCGATCGAGCACGATCGATAAATCATCTCAAAGAGACGGCCAGACAAACGAGCAATCAAGCGAGCAAAGCAGATTCGCAGGATCGAAAGAGCACGCGTGTGTTGTGTGTGTGTGTACAAGTCCGTGCGTGTGTGTGTACGAGTGTGTGAGAGAGTCGAACAAATGTAAAGAGGGAAGCAATAAAAAAAAAAAGAAAATGATAGATAGAATGGCAACCGCACCAAGGAGAGACCAAACTCGCTTAACGAAAGATAATTTACTTACTTACTTGCTTTTTATTTATTTTAATTAGTAACGTTGATTAACGTGTTATTATTTGTATTTATTGGCGCGGAACGCTGCTGAGGGTGGTTCGCGGATACAGATGTCGATGAACGTGGTGCAACATTTCAATCGCTGAATGTAATTTTAAACAAAAGAATCACGAAGAGACAGCGAGAGTGTGCAATGTACATCGAGGACGAATCCTTTTTATTGTTACTTAAAACCTGTTGAAATTTCATTCGGTTGTCTTCTGCTAGCGACACGTGCTAATATGCTGTATTTTATTTTTAATATAAGTGTAATGTCGTTGAAAATCTTTTAGTAAAATGGTTCATTAAGTTTTGCATGTTTTTTCGTGTAACGACATTTGTCTCCCCCGGTTAAATCGTGACCTTACTGTTCAATTTACTAATACTTTTAATATGTTTCTAATTAAATAGCCACGTTGGTGGTCCACATATGGGTTTCAGATAGACTTTCGTTATATTACCATGGCTGGGACAGGACTCTTACAATTGGCAATATATTGGTTGGACAATGCTGTGCGATTTGAGTGTATAATACGTGACTATATAACGCACAGTGGCTATACAAAGCGTGGATATACAACGCATGAGCGCTGTGGATACAAGGCACGAGTATTGCAATGTTTGCAAATAGGTGTTGCAATCCGTGGGTGACGCGTGGGTGCAATTTACAACTCGTGGCGATATAACACGTGGCAATAAGATTCCCAATGGCAGTAAAGTGGCAGCGTCCACATAAAATTGGCAATATAACGAGAGTCTATATCGTTTATTTTCCCATATTTGAAATCCTGTTAATATCAGACTTTAAATCGAGGTCACGATTGACCCGTCCCATTAACAATATGGATGAATTCGTAAAATCGCTGGATGAATCCTTAGCGAGACAAAAATAATTTTCAACGGATTCGTCTTTGAATTGGATCACACTCGCATCCGGTTTAAAGAATGAAGAACAGGGAGAAAGGAGAGAAACGAGACGAGAGTGAACGGGGAAAAAAAAGAGAAAGAGACCGTGACAATATATACATATATACATATACATATATATATCTATATATTTGCAAGATATTTTGCGAGCAGGGCTTTTTTATCTATTTTATAGTAATCTCAGCTTAAGCGGATTGAGAGAGAGGGAGAGAGTGAGAAGTGTTTTACTAACAAGTGAAAAAAAAAAAACGAGAGAAAGAGGGAGATAGAATCGCAACAAAATGGGGGATGAAAAAGAGGGGAAAGATTTAATTGCGCAGCTGACAAACGGTTTGTAAATTGCGTACATAAGATAGGTAAATAACCGTCAGTTAAAAGATAATGAAATGAAGACGGTTTCACTGTGTCGTATACTCTACGTTTTGTTTCTTTTTCTTCTTGATTTTTTTTTGCGCCGTAGGCTTGCATTATGATTAATCCGATTATTATTATTAATGAATTATTATTGATTATTAATTGTCACCATCATCGTCATTATCATTATATCCTTATTATTCATTATTATTAATTTTATTAATAATTTTATTATTATTATTAATATTAATATTATTATTATTATTATTATTATTACTATTATTGTGTATATGGTATAAATTGTAAAAAGGAACGTATTTACTATAACATATTCATTTCAAGGGGATTTAAGAGATCCTTCGAATGAACAAATTGTTTAAAATAAAGTGAAGGAATAAATAAAATATTGACCAATTAACATTCTTTCTACTCGTGTCCTTTCTTACTCCACATTTCAAAGTTCTCCCACGAGAACCATTAAATATTATTTTTTATTAAATAACTTTTATACAAAACACTTTCAATACATATTACAGAAGGCATATTTCTGAAGCTCTTTATATTCCACACTCTTTATATCAAGATAAATCTTAAGTCTTTTTAAATATCTTCCTCATTCTCGACCTGTACCGCGTAACCAGAATCTCAAGAACAAAGACAACAGTAGCCAAACAGTATCCAATAGCAATCAAATAGAAACAGAACGAGACATGCTTGATTCTCAAGGTTCTATAGCTTCTGTATTCCCTAGCCAGCCTCCTCTTCCAAGCTCGATACATCGTCAGCATGTTGAGCTTCTTCCACATCACTACTATTCCAGCCTCCACTGCAATTTGTATCAGTTTCGTTACCGGAGTCAGCAGCGACCAATTCTCCCTCGTCACGTACACTTGTAAATGCTGTTGTAACGGTGCCGATCGGGTGAACGTCTCGATATCGCTTCTGATTCTTACGTATAGGTGGAAACAATCATCCAAGCAAGCTGCGTTGCGAGACACCCGTACTCGTTGTTTGCATTCGTCGTACGAGACCGCTTGGAAACGCGATTTTAATACCACCTGATTCTTGAACAGGTGCGCGTAAAATGTGGACCCGTATATCGTGTTGTTGGATTTCTAGAGACAAGGGAAATGGTTAATATTTTTTTGCATTTGACATTTTTGGAATTGCGAATATAGTGGATGGTTGGAGGTTTCATGTTGGTATTCGGTGAGTAGTGATTTTAGATGTGCAGATTCCATGTGTGGAGATTCTACAGTGAGAGATTTAGTGTGTGGAGATTCTGCAGTGAGAGATTCAACGCGTGGAGATTCCACGTTAACGAGATTTGACGCGTGGAGAACCTATAGTAGAGGTTCGATGAATGGAAATTCTACGCGTGGGAATTCTATATATCAAAATTCCACATATGCAAATTCGACGCGTGGTAATGCTACATATAGAAATTCTATGTGTGGAATATCCTACACGTGGAAATTCTACGCGTGGAAATTTTACATGTGGAAATTCTGTGCGTGGAAATCCTACATCTGGAAATTCTACGCGTGGAAGCCGTATGTGTCAATATTCCACATATGCAAGTTCGACGCGAGGGATCGGTACACATGAAAATTCTACGCGTGGAAATCCTACGCGTGGAAATCTCACACATGGAAATCCTACGCGTGGAAATCTCACACATGGAAATCCTACGCGTAGAAATCTCGCACACGGAAATCCTACGCATGGAAATCTCACACATGGAAATTCTACGCGTGGAAATCCCATATGTGGAAATCTCACACATGGAAATCCTACGCGTGGAAATCCCACATGTGGAAGTCTCACACATGGAAATCCTACATGTGGAAATCTCACATATGGAAATGCTACATGTGGAAATCTCACACATGGAAATTCTACGCGTGGAAATTCCACATGTGGAAGTCTCACACATGGAAATCCTAACGCGTGGAAATCCTACATGTGGAAATCTCACACATGGAAATCCTACGCGTGGAAATCCCACATGTGGAAGTCTCACACATGGAAATCCTAACGCGTGGAAATCCTACATGTGGAAATCTCACATATGGAAATGCTACATGTGGAAATCTCACACATGGAAATTCTACGCGTGGAAATTCCACATGTGGAAGTCTCACACATGGAAATCCTGCGCGTGGAAATCCCACATGTGGAAATCTCACACATGGAAATCCTACGCGTGGAAATCCCACATGTGGAAATCTCACACATGGAAATCCTACGCGTGGAAATTCCACACATGAAAATCCTAACGCGTGGAAATCCCACATGTAGAAATCTCACACATGGAAATTCTACGCATGGAAATCCTACATGTGGAAATCCTACACGTGAAAATGCCACACATGTTAAAGCCTCTCATCTAAAATCCAAACCTTGGCAATCTAACGCGAGATAACACAACAAAAAATACACAAACCTTGAGATCCTCCAACGTCTTAATATTAGGCCTAGGTACCGGCACAGTGAGCAACGAGGACCAATGACTTAGCAACAACGAGTTCATTATCACTATCAACACGAGCACGCTGATGAAGAAAATCCTGCAGGCTGAACCTTGAGGAAAACGATGCATGGTGGCAGACGTTATCATTCGGACGACGTCCAGAATTGCTGGAACAAATCCTTTCTGTTTTGTAAGTAGGCAGAGCGCAATTAGAATAATTATGGCGTTCGTAAGCCTCACGGATGGCGACATGAAGGATAAGACCTTAAGGAGCTCCGATTTTTCTCCTGCTCTTTGGGTGATCACGCATACACCGTCTTGGTCGTGAGGATATGTGTGGCTGTAACACATATGTTGTGATCGATTCAATCATTAGTTTGTAAACTTGTAATTGTTATTATTGGAATTACGGTAAATGATCTCAGACTTAGTTCAGCAAAATCAGGAACAGTTTAAGAGAAAAGGTTCTAAATGGGGAGCTATGTGTTTGTCCAAGGTTATGAAGGTTAGGTCTTCAAGGTTAGGTTTCAAGATTAGGTTAGGTGTCAAGGCTAGGTTAGGATTCAAGGTTAGGTTACGTTTCAAGATTTAATTAGCTTATGCGAGATTGAAAAGATATATACCCCAGTTTCCACATCGCATACAGGTTCCTAGCATTCATTCCTATGTCCACTCTTCCAGTATCTATATCCGCCAACATTCCCACTGGATATCCATGGCTATCGACACCTCCAAGGTCATAAATAGTTCCATTGTTCACGATCACATTCATGCTCGCGTTTAGTTTACGGAATACCATCTTCATGATTTCACCGTTGCCGCCGGAGAACTTGTCCAATTCCGATTTGTTAAGATCTACGCCAAGGTGTGGCATGAACGACACCGCGTTCAGGCGGACTTCGTAGCCGTTGAGGTCGGTCGTTTTGTCGAAGGTCAGATTCTTGCATATATTGGGACCTTTGAATAATTTAGGGTTTCATATTTAATAGGGATACTTTTAAACAGTTTAAGTAGACACTTTTAGGTAAGTCTATCATTAACTTCCTTGGGAATGACTTTCGTTAAAGTTAGAAATGATATCATTACCTTCATGTTATTTCATCTTACTTATCTTAAATTGAGTGGATAAAGTAGCTAAAGTAAATAAAGTAAGCATAATGAATTGCTAAAAGGTTATTAATGTAACAGAAAAGAAGGAGTCCGTATATATGGCCATTTGCTGAATGTCAAAAGTAGAATTAAATGTGTGTAACATGTATGTAATATGAAAAAGCTACAAAGATTATTTGAAGAGGCTAAATTAAATATCTTGAGCTATAAAATCTACCATCTTGATACTTCCTCTTCATCAACAACCAAGGATGCCCCTTGCGTCCCTTAAACCTCCCAGCATCCTGCCACTCGCTCGGAACGATATTCGAATAAGGATTGTACGTGTAAATCAATAGTCCTTCGACAGGATCGGTACAAAAAAATATCGAAGACAACAGATCATACTCCCAGGCGACCCAGAGAAACCTGTACGCGTTCGCGCAGCCGTTCTCGGTCTTCCTATCAATTAAAATGTAGAATCCAGTAAAGTTAGCCCAAGTAGAGTCTCGTATCCTCTGCAGAAGCAGCCGTAACATAGGTTGCGATTGTGAAACAACCACGAACTGCGTTAACTTGTGAAACAAATGATAAGACGAAAATTGCTTAAACATCGTGAAAAAATATCGAGTTAGGGTGTAGAATTCGAAAGCGTCTAATTTCGATTCTGCAATCAGAGCCACTGGTATGTTGTTCACTAATGATTTTTGAAAAAAGTCATCGTAGTCTCCTGCTAATAATAGAGTGGAGATTTGATTGGTTTCGCAGGTTTGAAGAATTGTTATCTGGAAAGAAACGACACAAGTTAATTTTATGGGAGGTTAAATTTAATTTATGCTATTTAGTACCGTTTTCTGGATTAAGTTGTTGTATTCGGGGTTTTCTGCTGTTGCGTTGGCGAGTAGTGTGTAAATTGGTAGAATGTTTAGAGACATTTTAGGCTGAAAGAAATGAAACAGCAATTAGTATGTACTAGGTGGTCCATAAGCATGTGTTATATTTTGGCGTGGATTTAGCTGTCACATATGTAGGCGTTGTGGATTTATGTATGTGTGATTTCAACGTGTGGGATCGCCACGCATCAAATTTCAACGCGTTGTGAGTTTCCACATATCAGATTTCCATATGTGGGATTAGCATCAAATTTCAACGCGTTGTGAGTCTCCACATATCAGATTTCCATATGTGAGATTACCACGCATCAAATTTCAACGTGTTGTGAGTCTCCACATATCAGATTTCCATATGTGGGATTACCACGCATCAAATTTCAACGCGTTGTGAGTCTCCACATATCAGATTTCCATATGTGGGATTCGCACGTATCAAATTTCAACGCGTTGTGAGTCTCCACATATCAGATTTTCATATGTGGGATTACCACGCATCAAATTTCAACGCGTTGTGAGTCTCCACATATCAGATTTCCATATGTGGGATTACCACGCATCAAATTTCAACGCGTTGTGAGCCTCCATATATTAGATTTTCACGTATCAAATTTCTATGCGTTGTGAGTCTTCACATATTAGATTTCCACATGTGCAATTTCCACGCACGAAACTTCCACGCATTGTATTTTCACGCGTTGCATTTCCACATACTAGAATGCCACGTGTTGTAAATGTTCATATGTCAGTTTTCTACATGTAGGATCGCCACGTATGAAATTTCCACGCATTGTGGATGCGTGCTAAATCCCTACAAGTAGAATCTTCATATGTCAAATTTTCACACGGTTGAATTCACACATGTGATGCTCCATATGTGAAATCTTTATATGTGGAATACAAGTTCAATTTTCACGCGACATCTTCATGTTAGATTTGTACTCGCTATATCTCCACACCATACATTTTCATAAATTACATCTTGTGTCGAATCTCCATATATAACATCTCCACACGCTCTTTCGCCACACAATTTATCGCCACAGTATAAACCAACTATAATAACAATTGTCCCCTGCACCGTAGGTCAAGTGACGACAATTACAATCAGTTATAGTTAGCCCGAGAAGGAAGCTCCGTTCATTCGCGTTAGCATAATTTCTATTAAACTTTAAGAACGAAGCAAATGTCTTTTCAACAAGCTCACTGAATTAACACATGTGTCGCTACACTACGAAGCTAGACCATCGATTGTTGCAATCAACCATCGAATAACCATTCCCCATTTTTAATCTACTCGCAAATTGCATGGCACTCGTTCAACGATAATCATCTTAATCGACCTTCCCCATTTTCGTCGTTGAGTAAACAACGGTGCGCAATTTTTGACGTTGTCGATTGCTTATCGTCGTTTTTCGGTAAAAGGCTGCGTGACGAAACCTCGTTAAGAAAATAGAGAAACATTACACTCGGTTCTTTGAAATTTATCTCTGTCAATATGCTTTTTACGTTCTGACCCAGACATACTTGCTGACATTTTACGCTCACTGTTATTAATATTCTGTATGGTATTCTTTAGAATAATAGCTGTTAACTTGTTACATTAACTAAGAATGTAATGTTTGAATTAATTTGAGTACAATACTGCACTAAATGAACAGATGCATTATGTGAAAAATCCATATAGATCCACTTACTTTTGCAGATACTATTTCGTACTAAAAACTGCAAATAGCTTTGTTAAATACAGGATAACTTATGCAATAGAGAAATTTTTTATTAATGTTTTTTGATGCAATCTTGGTACAGCGCAGCTCAAGGTTACTTCAGACGATATTTTTGACCCAGTACAAATAAGAAAGTAAGGAGATTCAACGCATAGAAATTCAACGTTAAGAAGATTCGACGCATGGAAATTTTATACATGCGAGTTCCACATGTGAAAATTCCACATATGCAAGTTCGACGCATGGAATCGCTACACATGGAAATTCTACGCGTGGAATATCCAATGCGTGGAAATCTTACATACGGAAATTCTACGCGTGGAAACCCTACACGTGGAAAGTCTGCGCGTGGAAGTCCCATATGTGAAAATTCCACATATGCAAATTCGACGCGTGGGATCGCTACACATGGAAATTCTACGCGTGGAAATCGTGCATATGGAAATTCTACGCGTGGAAACCCTACACGTGGAAATTCTGCGCGTGGAAGTCCCATATGTGAAAATTCCACATATGCAAATTCGACGCGTGGAATCGCTACACATGGAAATTCTACGCGTGGAATATCCAATGCGTGGAAATCCTTCATATGGAAATTCTACGCGTGGAAACCCTACACGTGGAAATTCTGCGCGTGGAAGTCCCATATGTGAAAATACCACATATGCAAATTCAACGCGTGGGATCGCTACACATGGAAATTCTACGCGTGGAATATCCAATGCGTGGAAATCCTACATATGGAAATTCTACGCGTGGAAACCCTACACGTTGAAATTCTGCGCGTGGAAGTCCCATATGTGAAAATTCCACATATGCATATTCGACGCGTGGGATCGCCACACATGGAAATTCTACGCGTGGAATATCCAATGCGTGGAAATCCTACATACGGAAATTCTACGCGTGGAAATCCTACACGTGGAAATTCTGCGCGTGAAAATCCCATATGTGAAAATTCCACATATGCAAATTCGACGCGTGGAATTGCTACACATGGAAATTCTATGCGTGGAATATCCAATGCGTGGAAATCCTACACATGGAAATCCTACATATGAAAATCCTACGCGTGGAAACCCTACACATGGAAATCCTACACATGAAAATCCTACGCGTGGAAACCCTACATGCAGAAATCCTACGCATGAAAATTCCACATATGAAAATTAACAGATATTGTCACAATACCTGTTATGTTACGACAACATAGCTTGTCCTATCTCATAATTTCAACCAAGTACCCCTCATATCTCATAATTCCACGTATTCCTAATATTTCATAATTTCAACTTGCATTATTCTTCGAGGTCGATAAAAACGGAAACTGCCTAAGAGGAAGAAGAGTCGCTCCAGGCATATCTCGTCAACAAAGACCCCACCATTCACGAGTGCACGAGCTGAACACACAGTGTGGTATCGGTCGTCAACTCGGTTGCTCGTGCAGACTTGCGAACGTGAAACGTAATCTCGGAACTTACATTTGCATGCGTTATCGCGACACCCATGACAATTACTTCTTTGTCGCGGGGAGTTTAGGGACTTAAAGATCGTCGGGGAAACCGGTTTAGTTGCTTGAAACGTCCTGCAGGCAGACGTCTAGCAGGATGATCGAAGCACGAACGGTTTTGTGGGCCTTCTTGATTGTACCTTTTCTTCGTCATGTAACGGCAGCTGAGCGACCACACATTGTCTTCATTTTGGCTGATGATTTAGTAAGTTGTCATCTTTTCATTTGCTGTTTGATTTGCTTCATCTTTGTTTCTGTATGTTGTTTGACTCTTAAAGATCTTGTATAACTTCTTTTCTTGTATGAAGTTTGAATATTTTAGTGATACATACAATATTTATTATTGTTATTGAGTATTCATTTATTATTTGAGTACTTTATTACTGTTACGTTATTACTACTGTTACTTTTACTCCTAGTTTTATTGTCACTACTACTGTTAATTTTAATGTCTCGATAATCTCATTTAAGACAATTGTCTGTGACAGGAATATGTCATTCAAGGCTGGAAGCTTTGAGAGTTTCCAAACCTGCATTCAAACTCAAAGTTTGCTCACAAAGCAAGTAACATTCAATTAACTCTCAAAACTTCCAGCGTCTGAAACTCCATCGAACAACGTTTCTGATTGAAAGAAACGATTTTTATTTGACATGCAACTTTTATTTGACATGCAACTGAACAGGGATGGAACGACGTCGGATTTCACGGTTCTGGCCAAATACCAACTCCAAATATCGATGCCCTCGCGTACTCCGGTCTCCTCCTTGATCGATATTATGTTTCTCCGATTTGCACACCATCCAGGAGCGCTTTGATGACTGGCAAATACCCAATTCACACTGGAATGCAACACGGGGTATGTGGACGAGCATCTAATCTCAACCGTTTAAGCGGACAATAAGCTTGTAAATAAGGCTAGCGAAATTGCCAGTTGTTTATTATTGTTCAACAGCCATTTGTGTTGCTTTGAAAAGCGATGTAATGGTTAGGTTCTAAGTGCGTTCATAGGCTGCTTTATGCATTGATTTAGTTTTCGTGATCAGTGGTATTCGGCAGTTTAGGATATTGTAAGATAGGTGACAGATGGTAAATATTTGGAGAAGGTATCGGATTGATAAATGCGTGATATGAGAGATAACGCGTGGGAATTCGTGGTAATTTTATAGGAAGAAATGTAACGAATCGACACCTGGAACTCACACCTGGAAGATCTACGCGTGATGATCCGACGCGTAGAAATCTCACGTGTGGAGATCTGACGCGTAGGAATTCAATGCGTGGAGATCTGACGCGTAGGAATTCAACGCGTGGAAATCTTACGCGTAGAAACCTAACGCGTGGCGATCTAATATATGGAGATCTCACGTGTGGAGACCTCATATGTGGAGATCTCACGTGTGGAGATCTTACGCGTGGAAATTAAATGCATGGTAATTCTACGCGTGGAAATCTTACGCATAGAAACCTATTGTGTGGCTATCTAACGCATGGAAACCTCACATGTGGAGATCACACATGTGTAGACCTCACGTGTGGAGATCTTACACGTGGAAATTAAATGCATAGTAATTCTACGCGTGGAAATCTTACGCATAGAAACCTAACGCGTGGCGATCTAATACATGGAAACCTCATATGTGGGGATCACACATGTGTAGACCTCACATGTGGAAATCTTATACGTGGAAATTCAACGCATGGTAATTCCACACGTGGAAATCTTACGCGTAAAAACCTAAAGCATGGCTATCTAATGCATGGAAACCTCACATGTGGAGATCACACATGTGTAGATCTCACGTATGGAAATCTTACACGTGGAAATTCAACGCATGGTAATTCCACACGTGGAAATCTTACGCGTAGAAACCTAAAGCATGGCTATCTAATGCATGGAAACCTCACATGTGGAGATCACACATGTGTAGATCTCACGTATGGAAATCTTACACGTGGAAATTCAACGCATGGTAATTCCACACGTGGAAATCTTACGCGTAGAAACCTATAGCATGGCTATCTAATGAATGGAAACCTCACATGTGGAGATCACACATGTGTAGACCTCACGTGTGGAAATCTTATACGTGGAAATTCAACGCATGGTAATTCCACACGTGGAAATCTTACGCGTAGAAACCTAAAGCATGGCTATCTAATGCATGGAATCCTCACATGTGGAGATCACACATATGGAGCTCTCACGCATGGAAATCTAACGCGTAGAAATCTCACATATGAAACTCTAACGTATGACCTAAGCCACGTTGTTCCAATATGTAGCGACAAATCCGAAGATACCATCTCGTTGCATTCGATCTCACGTAGGGAAAGGACTGACCTTTAGCTACAGACTCGTGAAATGTTAAAATCCTACAGCCGCAATATTATCAACCGGTCGAGAAATAATTAACACCGTTTTAAAGGTTCTAAAGTGTGCCGAGCCAAGAGGACTACCTCTCCAAGAAAAGTTGCTACCAGAATATTTAAAAGAGCTCGGTTATAGGACACACATCGTTGGAAAATGGCATTTAGGATTCTATACGAAGCAGTACACACCGACTTACAGGGGATTTGATTCTCATATTGGTTTCTGGAGCGGACATCAGGACTACTTTGATCATACTGCCGTTGAAAGTGTGAGTGATTTATTTCAATTTATAATATTAATGTTAATATTAATGTTAATGTTAATTGATTATCTCTTCACGATAGCCATATTGGGGATTGGACATGAGACGAGGAATGGAGGCAGCCTGGGATCTTCATGGCCAATATTCTACAGACGTCTTCACATCGGAGGCGGTGAAATTGATCAACAATCATAACGATAGCAAACCTCTGTTTCTTTATTTGGCACACGCAGCTGTGCACTCTGGAAATCCTTACGATCCTCTACCGGCGCCTGATGTGGACGTCGCGAAATTCACCAACATCTTCGATTATAATCGCAGACGCTTTGCTGGTAACTAGAGTACGAATTAAATTATCCAACAACTGGAAATGTCAGTCATACAATTACCCTATAGTAGCTCGTCAATTCTGCAAGGGGTTAATATTGCATTAGATTTGTAACATTCTGTTACATGACGAGAATCAAGGTTATGTAATTAAACTACTGTATTGAGTAGGTGTATTGATATAATATATATTTCAGGCATGTTGAGCAAGTTGGACGAGTCTGTGGGCGAGGTGGTCGAAGCGCTTCAACGGAAGGGGATGTTAAAGAACAGTATAATAGTGTTCTCCACGGACAATGGTGGCCCACCAGCCGGTTTCAATCTGAATGCCGCCTCCAACTGGCCGTTGAGGGGTACAAAGAACACCCTCTGGGAAGGTATTTCTTTGAAAGCTCTTAAACCCTTTCAGGTCCTTGAAGTCACCGATCAATTACCAAATAGTAACAATACAATCGAAACTTCATAATCCGCACTTCTTGCAGGCGGCGTAAGGGGAGCCGGTTTAATATGGTCTCCCAGACTGATTCGTCCTGGCAGAGTGAGCAGACAACTGTTCCACATCAGCGACTGGTTACCGACCTTACTGACCGCTGCTGGTGGAGACCCATCGAATCTATCCATAGACGGTTTAGATCTGTGGCATGCCTTGAGCGAAGACACCGAATCGCCTCGCCAAAGTGTTCTTCATAACATCGACGACATCTTCGGCGTGTCGGGCATCACGATTGGCGAGTGGAAATATATTCAGGGTACAAAGTAATTGTACTATCGTGTGAAGGGTGTTTTATTTCAACTTTCTTGTGAACTTGATATCAGTTTGATATTGCAGGGTCTACTTATGAGGGACAGTGGGACGGTTGGTACGGACCTTCAGGGAGAGAGTGGGTCTACGACATTGGCGGCGTGATCGGCAGCCCAACAGGTCGAGCAGTGGCCAGCGTGGGATACACTTTGTCGTCGGAAAACGTGCGGAGACTTCGAGAGCAGGCGATGATCAAATGTCGACCTAGAAACGACACTCTGCCGCTGTGTAAACCTCTGATCGCGCCCTGCCTCTTCCACGTTCTCAGGGATCCTTGCGAGGATAATAATCTCATCAACGAGTGAGTGACAATGAACCCTTATGTCCTTAGTCTTCGAACTAAGCCTTGACGTTCACTTGGAATCCTTTGTAATCCATAAATGATTATCTTGTAAAAGTATTAAATAAGTATCCTGTTCAAGGTACCCTGAAATCGCGAGGGCCATGCGCGAGGACCTGAAGAAGTGGAACGCTACTGCCCTGCTACCTGGAAATCTTCCATGGGACAAGAGAGCGAATCCCGAGTTGTGGGACCACACGTGGATCAATTTCGGTGACCACTTGGACGTTTTTGCGAATAACGTGAGCTGAATGTGTTCGATGAAAAAAGAAATTAAGTGGATATATGTATTTTATGTTTATTTTGATACGCGTGGAAGTAAGCTTTAAATCGATCTCGGACGAAGGAATCAAAACTGCTTTCCTCTGACCAAACTCGTTGCAATAAAGCGACAATCACAGGGATTATAAATAGTATCTCGTTTATTTCTTATTCTATACACTTCAATTTGCAAATTCGACGCGTGGAATCGCTACACATGGAAATTCTACGCGTGGAATATCCAATGCGAGGAAACCCTAATACGGAAATTCTACGCGTGGAAACCCTACACGTGGAAATTCTGCGCGTGAAAGTCCCATATGTGAAAATTTCACATATGCAAATTCGACGCGTGGGATCGCTATGCATGGAAATTCTACGCGTGGAATATCCAATGCGTGGAAATCCTACATACGGAAATTCTACGCGTGGAAATTCTGCGCGTGGAAGTCCCATATGTGAAAATTCCACATATGCAAATTCGACGCGTGGGATCGCTATGCATGGAAATTCTACGTATGGAATATCCAATGCCTGGAAATCCTACATATGGAAATTCTACACGTGGAAATTCTGCGCGTGGAAGTCCCATATGTGAAAATTCCACATATGCAAATTCGACGCGTGGAATCGCTACACATGGAAATTCTACGCGTGGAATATTCAATGCGTGGAAATCCTACATATGGAAATTCTACGCGTGGAAACCTTACACGTGGAAATTCTGCGCGTGAAAGTCCCATATGTGAAAATTCCACATATGCAAATTCGACGCATGGAATCGCTACACATGGAAATTCTACGCGTGGAATATCCAATGCGTGGAAATCCTACATACGGAAATTCTACGCGTGGAAACCCTACACGTGGAAATTCTGCGCGTGGAAGTTCCATATGTGAAAATTCCACATATGCGAATTCGACGCGTGGAATCGCTACACATGGAAATTCTACGCGTGGAATATCCAATGCGTCGAAATCCTACATATGGAAATTCTACGCGTGGAAACCCTACACGTGGGATAAGCTCAAATAAACTCGTTGCAATAAAGCGACAATCACAGGGGTTATAAATAGTATCTCGTT
Source organism: Megachile rotundata (assembly GCF_050947335.1). Lineage (NCBI taxonomy): Eukaryota > Metazoa > Arthropoda > Insecta > Hymenoptera > Megachilidae > Megachile > Megachile rotundata. The sequence continues at coordinate 8,999,690 of NC_134994.1, forward strand.
TATTTCTTATTCTATACACTTCAATTTTGGGCCACGATTCTATCCAAGTGCGTACAAAGTGGGAAACCGAATGAAAAAGGAGAATCCTTTGGAAATTAAAATGGAATTTCATATTGGCTAAAACGTCAGAATAGGTCCTTCCCGGTGATCGAGAATATCTGAAACGAGAAAAATTCACGTTTATACATGGAATTTCTATAATTGTATCGTAAATTTGGTAGTACCTTTGGCAATGCTCCACCAGGGCAACGTAATGTACGTAAGAAACGCGTTCAGAGGAACGGATTGGGCTCGTCTGGTTTCTTTCCAGAAATGGAACGTCTGGGTGAATCCTCTCATCGTCCACAGTGGGTTATAAGCTCCATCATCCAGCTCTGCACACACCGAGTAATTCGATTATTGTTAACCTGACATACAAATTAAACGATTCAATAACGTAGGAGAATTTTCAATGGATCCATAGCAAATTACAGGATATAATTTACAAGTGTAGCAAATATGATACGATGACAAATGCTACTGGTGTGCAGAATAGTTAAACACGATCTGGGATGCACTTCGGACAACGTTCGATTTCTAATCTACCAATCGAACGTCATCAAAGAGAAAAATAAGCGAATTTATCACAGCTGGTGTCTACGATTCTATGAATTTCTTATATGTTTGCGTATGTTTACTGATCGACCAGTGATGGGCATAAGTGCCCACAGAAGAGCTCACGGGCACTGGTGTGCAACGACGAATCCATCTTTCCTGATAACCCCCAGTAGGCTGCCCATCGATGCCCGTTAGTTACCCATCACTGGTGGATGACCATGTTTACCGGTGGTGAAACTCGTCGAGTAAACGGCTTTCATTTATCGAATCGCTGAACGTCTGAAACCACCACCAGCACGAACACCGTCGCGACAGTCTTGGAACGCACTTCCCATTTCACCATCCTCATAAACACAGTCATGGGTAGAACATGGTTCTACAAGTTTGTAGTTTTAAGGATGAATACACGAGCATTGCGGACTGAATGGACAATATGGCTGCTGCTGTCTGGTGTAACACTGGCTGCTCCGATGAACGATCGCTTTTCTTTGTTTATTAAGGGACTAAAGGTTAACTTTGAGAATACTGCTAAATGAATTGAATTTTATTAGTAGTCTGATTTATTTGAACAGGTCTTTGACTCCTGGAGTTTACCAGAAGTTAGAAAATATCTTCTTTAGATACAGAGTTATCTTGTGATGATTTTTAACCTTGCACCCCTACTTCCAAGTGTTTCAATCTTTATTAGCGAGCAGTCCATATCGAGATCTCCATATCTAAGAATTTGCATATGTGGAATTTTCACATATGGGACTTCCACGCGCAGAATTTCCACGTGTAGGGTTTCCACGCGTAGAATTTCCGTATGTAGGATTTCCACGCATTGAATATTCCACGCGTAGAATTTCCATGTGCAGCGATTCTACGCGTCGAATTTGCATATGTGGAATTTTCACATATGGGACTTCCACGCGCAGAATTTCCACGTGTAGGGTTTTCACGCGTAGAATTTCCGTATGTAGGATTTCCACGCATAGAATTTCCATGTGTAGCGATTCCACGCGTCGAATTTGCATATGTGGAATTTTCACACATGGGACTTCCACGCGCAGAATTTCCACGTGTAGGGTTTCCACGCGTAGAATTTCCGTATGTAGGATTTCCACGCATAGGATATTCCACGCGTAGAATTTCCATGTGTAGCGATTCCACGCGTCGAATTTGCATATGTGGAATTTTCACATATGGGACTATATGGACCATCGAGATCTCCTCTACGACCATCACTTTTGTACCAAACACGAAATACGGTAATAATATCAAATCGAAGAAATTAAAAGTTTGGGAACATCCCAATTTCGGAGAGAGTTAGAAAAAGCCTGGAAAAGTTGTGGGAAGCCATCGTTCACGTAGCAGCCGTTAATCGCGTGATCGGTATAGTATGTGGGGGGTGTATTGAAGGTGTCGATCAGGGTGGGGAAGAAGAATTTACCCTGTGAGCCGGGGCGACGCGGGAGCTCGCACCAATAGTAGATAGCTGTGCCGTCCGGTGTGACTCGATGAGGAGGAAGTGGGTTGCCCGCGAAGCTTCCGGACAACGCTCGTCTTCGCCTCCTCCTCGGCAGGGTAGCGCTCTGTCTGTGCGTGGTCAGATTTCCACGCGTAATACGGGCGTTCGCGTTTTTATCTTTCAACTGCTCGTCGTCGTTTCTGTTCCTGTTGCGACCGGTGTAGTAATCTTCGTGATCGGAGCCAGCTGATCGTAGCCGTCGACGTCCACCGTCCGTTCGACGTACCCTGACCACCTCGTCGTCGCTGAGACGTCGATGTTCCTCGTCGTTCTCCAGGTTGTTGATACGCTCGTGGTTAATATGGCCGGTGCTGTATGGCCTGCGTTTCCGGTTATTGTCCTGCTCCTCGTATCCGAGAGGCAGCTCCTCCTTTCCGTGGACCAGAATCGCCCCGGCGTCCAACTTTTGGCGCACGTTGTCGTCCGTCAAACATGGCGCCGCTGGCACCAGTATCTCGCTACCGACCTCGATGTGATTATGGTGCTGGTGGTTCTGGAGGCCTGCCATGAAACGGAGGTTTCGATCGTGCTCCTGTCTCGATTCTAGCGTTGCTTCGTCTCTTTCATAATATCGTTGTCTTGCTCTTTTCTTTCTATCTCTTTTTGTCGACTGGTGATATGGGATTGTCATGAGGGAACGCAAGGTCTACTTTTCCATTCGAGGAAGTTTCATACTACATCTATTTCTGGATTCATTAGACCACTCAGATTCGTGTCACAAGTGTGAATGATACTTTTAAGATTGAAGTTGACGTGAGCATTATGCTCTGGCAATGAGAGACTTGTAGACATTGGTAAACATTTAGAACATAGAGAAATCAATGCACTTGGTGAGAGAAGAGTAAATAAGATTAACCTTAGGTTTGCTTTTTCTTGTTCTCTGCTAATTTTTACAACTATTAAACTGCATGTAAGCATTGGTAAGGAGTGACACATTGAACTGCAGATCTCAGTCGGTTCAAAAGGTTATAGGACTATTAAGATTTCTTTAAGAGACAATGTCTTTGTGGTCGGTTCAGAGAATTGTTATGAGGAGGATTTCTTTAAGAGGTGTTTGTAGTTGAGCGACGAAAAGAAAGAGACGAAGAACGTTTGGAGCAGCAGGAGCTCACCGTCCGTTTCGTGATAGGCCTCCTTGCGATTCGGCGAGTTCTCGTTTCCGGCCCGTTCCCACGAGTTACGTTGCTTTTGCTTCGGACGTTGTTGCCTGCCAGGAACAAGCGGGGATCTTCGTCGTCTGGCGTGAGGACTCCTGTGATTTCCTGGCGAGCCCCGGCCGCCCCAGCTGCTATCCTGTAGGTCGGCTATAAAGGAAAGAGCCGGAATGGCACACGTGCCACAGATTAGAGAGACAAGGTATTTCTGTTTTTCTCGTTTCATCCGTTTTGCTCTATCGAATCGATCTCTACTCGTTTGTCCATTTGTGACACGCGGATGTTCGCATGGTGGTGGTCTACAGCCGTTTCTCCTCGATCTGTCTTACACTCTATCTTTCTCCGTATCTCCGTGTTTGCGGAATCACGGTTTCGATCGGTTCCGAAGGAACGCAAGGGCACTACTTTCTCAAGGTCCGTTAACTCGAGAATCACCAAAAGGAAACCGTCTCAGATCCCTTGGACATCTTAAAGGAACAACTCAGATTTGAAAGTGGTCAAAGATGCGAAAGAAAACTCGAAGCATGCAAACGATCCCGATGGATCGAAATATTTAACCCGGAGAAACAAAGTCCAACGTGTCCTAAACGACAGCTCAGGTTCGAGACACGGCTCCTAAGAGGGTCGTCTATCTATCGAGAGAAAGAAATGTGCAGAATACACAGATAACACAACAGCATGCACAGTCGATCCTGATAGGGCGCAGGCAGGAAGAACAAGGTGAGTGAGATTCGTTTCGCGATTTTCCATCCTGTCTTCGGATCAATCGTCCGCTAGAAAGAGAACTAGTTACCGTCTCGAACGTCCCCAGCCTCGATCTCGTTCAGGCCGTTCGCCATCGAGTCCAGACCCTCGTTCTCCGACCTGGCTTTCGTCGCCGCGGTGTCGGGTTTCGTTCTCCAACCGCCTCGAACGAAATTGTTCAAGTTCGCGCTGGGATCCGATAACCTTCGTTGATGCCGATACATGAACAATTCTTCGGCGTCGTCCCAGTCGGCGTCCCACAAAGAATCCGTGGCGCAGTAACCAGGCTCGGAGGTGGGTGTCTCTGCTCCGGAACCCTTCGGCTTCGTCACGGCCATCTCTGCGTGTCCTTTGCCTGGAAGAAGGGTTATTTAGAATTGAAATGAGAAGGTTAACATTTTTTTGATTAGAAGATTACAAGGTTACAAGGTTAATGAGATGATAGTTGGAACAGTGAGAGTTGTACAAATTATATATTTTGTATACTGAAAGTAATTGTGTATAATAAGATCGTACCACGAGGTCCCTTCATTCGAACGAACTCTATTCTCTGCGAGGCCGCGCCGGAAAACAGGCCAAAGGTCATGCGCTGCGCCATTTTGGTGCTGAGGCTCGACTGTAAACAAGTATGAACGTAAAATACGGTTCTGATCCGAATGACCATGATTTGATCAAAGAACCTACTCTCGCATCGTATACTTTCTTCAAAGCATCGTATCTGATGGACCCAAGAAAAATGACACCTTGGATCGCACCCTCCCGATCCGACGCTACCAATTCCACGCACACCATCTCTCCGTCCCTGACTAGAATATCACAGAAAACTTCATCGAAATTGTCCACCATAAAGCATATATGCGGATAAGTTATCTCCTCGAGATCTCCTTTGGCGTCCATGCGTCGACGACTTGGACTAGCGTACACTTTCTGAGAATGTCGTCGTAATACCTGAAGAGAATATTCAAATTTTATGTATGCATTGCATGGATGTACGATGTTGAGAGGAGATGCTTACTTGCAATTCCTTGGGGCTGGTCCTCGTGCAGATCGCTAACGTGAGAGTGTAGTCGAATTGATGCACGACCAGGTTCAGGTACACGGTTTCCTCCCAATCGATGTCGGGATCGCCGATGGGCAGCTTTTTACTGTCTTTGCGAAACACGTTCACTTCGGTTTCGAATTTTGGCAAGTACCGCGATGACGTCTTCACGTGTTTTTTACGGACGAAGAAGAGGAGATCGTCGCCGTCGATTGTGTGCTCTGCTTGGAAGAGAAAGTGCCTGACGAACAGGTCCGTCCAGTAGGTTGTACCTTGGAGTACCACGAAGCCCGAGTCTGCAAGCAAGTTAGATGATAGTTACTCTGCATTCTTAAATTCTTTAATCTTCAAATTTAAGTTTCTAAATTTTCAAACTACTAAAATGGTCAATCTTTCAGTTGTTTCTGGAATTTCTGACATCTCAAGTTTACCGATCTCCACGTTTCTCACTCTCCAAAATTCCAAATTTCTAAATTCCTCGGTGCCCAAATTTCTCACTCCCCAAATTCTCAAATCACCAAATTTTTCATCTTCCAAATTCTGAAATTTTTAAATCTCATTTCTCAAATTTTTCACTCCCTAAATTTCTCAGATCCCAAATTTCTCACCCGCCAAATTCCTCAATCTCCAAATTTCTCATCCCCCAAATTCCTCACTCCCCAAATTTCGCATCTACCAAATTTCTCACTCTCCAAATTCCTCAATCTCTAAATTCCTCAATCCCCAAATTTCTCATCCCCCAAATTCCTCACTCCCCAAATTTCGCATCTACCAAATTTCTCAAATCCCAAATTTCTCATTCCCCAAATTCCTCAATCTCCAAATTCCTCAATCCCCAAATTTCTCACTCCTCAAATTTCGCATCTACCAAATTTCTCAAATCCCAAATTTCTCACTCCCCAAATTTCTCAATCTCCAAATTCCTCAATCCCCAAATTCCTTACTCCCCAAATTTCGCATCTACCAAATTTTTCAAATCCCAAATTTCTCACTCCCCAAATTCCTCAATCTCCAAATTCCTCAATCCCCAAATTCCTCACTCCCCAAATTTCGCATCTACCAAATTTCTCAAATCCCAAATTTCTCACTCCCCAAATTTCTCAATCTCCAAATTCCTCAATCCCCAAATTCCTTACTCCCCAAATTTCGCATCTACCAAATTTCTCAATCCCCAAATTTCTCATCCCCCAAATTTTCCATTCCCCAAATTTCTCACCCGCCAAATCCCTCAATGCCCAAATTTCTCATCCCCCAAATTCCTCACTCTCCAAATTTCTCATCCCCCAAATTCCTCACTCTCCAAATTTCCCATATACCAAATTTCAAAAATCCCAAGTTTCTCACTCCCCAAATTCCTCAATCTCCAAATTCCTCACTCCCCAAATTTCTCAAATCTCAAATTTCTCACTCCCTAAATTCCTCACTCCCCAACTTTCGCATCCCCCAAATTTCTCATTCCCCAAATTTCTCGCCCCCCAAATCCCTCAATCCCCAAATTTCTCATCCCCCAAATTCCTCACTCCCCAAATTCCTCACCCCCCAAATCTTCCACTCCTCAATTCCCCCACTCCCCAAATTTCCACCTCTCCAATTCCACCTTGAACCTCTCGTTAGCAACAGCCGCTCGGAAACACTGGATGTGTATAACGGACGAGATTGTTATCGTCAACCCTTGTATCGAAACAAAGTAATTTACGAGGGAGACTAACGACGCTCGAATCTCTGAAAGGGCAGTCGATAATCGATAAGAATGTCCCGGGTAGACGATAATGCAGACTATAATTGCAGTCTCCATTGGCGCATCTCGTTCGATTCACCGACCCATCGTCTCGATAGGTATTTTCATTAAATTCTTGGGATGTAGGGAAGTCCAATCTTGATTGGATCGTAGAAGATGGAAATAGCACGGTATGACCCACAAAAAGTGAATCACGAATCATGTTCGTTATTTAAACAATTGTGCTTTTTGTTTGTGAAAAGATTGTCGATGTGAAACATATTAGGATTGAGTCATACAGTCGGCGTTTAATTGTCAGTCTATATGCGTTGCGTCATGTTACGTTTATAGAACGAAAGAGTTTGTAACGTTGCTTGATCGTTCTTTCGATGCTCGATCAATGTCTGATTTTATCTGCGATAGAATGAATTTGTTACTTTGGTTTGAAGGATTACTTCACAGTAGAATATTGTCGGAGCATAATCGCTTTTGTATAAGAAACAATTTATTTATTTTTTATAATGTACAAAAAGGTGTGGGTATTGTAATGTCGCTAGCAAAAGGATGAATGAATTTGTTGTTCATCAATGATAACCGTAGGAAGAGTCTCTTTTGTTCAGGTTTACGTAACCGTCGTTAAATTTGAAGATAATAGATTGTTGCGTATTTCCTTGACATTGTGTCGTGCTCAGGAAAAAGTCGTACAGCGAGAACTTTAAATTCGACGGTGACATTTCCTTGAAATTCGAATTGTAAATTCTATTCGTGTTTCGGAGTAAACATTGCTCAGCTCCGAATTCCATTTCTCTGCTAAATATAAAAATTTCGCGACATAAGAAATGTGCGTTTTAGTTTCTTTACCAGTTTTACTAGTTTAAATATTTCTGAGACAAATAATAATTTGACTACATTCGTAATAAAATAATCTGCACATATCTGTAAATATAATATCTATAAACGAGTTCACGAGAGGTGTAATTGAAAGAGTAACGAACACTCACAGACACGGAGAGAACATAAGAGACTTACAAAGAAATCTCATTTAAATGCCTCTGACCTCACGGCAGCGTAATTACCATGCAAATGAATTTAAATATATTCCTCGGAATTGTCACAGACTCTTATCCCAGCGAATCGAACACGGTTATCGCGCCATGTTGCGATTCATCGATAACAAACTGTCTTTTGAGCAGAATATTTTTGAAAAAGTATTTTGGTCGAAGGAGTATCGCATTTCTAAAGCGACGAGGAAGCGTGCAAACAGAAAGAAATCCTCGCTCGTTTTGCTCTTAAGCCATCGATCGTCGAATCACCCTCGTGTGGGACCCTAGCGTCTGCCAAACAAAAGCACCCTCGTCGCTTACATGCGATCGCGTTAACCTGACTCAACCATCGAACAACCGCAAGAGAAAAAAATTCAAGAACGTCTATGTAGAATAGAATGTGGGTGTGGAAGTATAGATTACTCAATTACTAGATTATATTCTTAGGACACTATATCTTTAGATCTTCACATTTTCCGTGTCGACAGATTTTTATATTTTTAGCTTTCTATATTTCTAGATCTGTATACACTTAAACTTTCATGAAATCCTATATTAAAATCCCCTTCAGATCTCTACTTTAATAGAGACTATACCCTAGATCTCTATATTAGATTCCTGTACCCTTAGATCCCATACCCTAAATCTAGATAATATTTTATTAACTTGGTAGAAATATCAAGTTTAAATTAAATGAAGCAATCATATTTCTCTATGACCAATTTCATTTACATCAAATTTATTTAAATATAGTCCTCCCCACTGTAGCAGTCAAACCATCAAAATTTAAGCTCCAAATCATACGTCTATCAAGTAATCTCCTTCCCGCAAGAATCGAAGAGTAACAAATGTATAGCTATTCCATAAAATTGGCTATGAACAATTCATGACAGACATTTCGCAAACAAAGACTACAAGAACGTGTTAAGATGATGCGGGCGTGTAAACACATCCAGCAAACTGATGGACGCCATGGGCGTGTTTACCCGGCCATGATGTTTATTTGCCAAACGATGCAGGTAAGCTTCCAAAGCCATTTCAGTATGTTCAACAACATTTAAACGATTAAATAAAACTGTTCAACCTGGAGATTTCTATAAAAAACATTAATTCTTTGCGGTTCACACAGAAGTACAAGTTAGTATGAGTATTTCAGTATGAGTATAACAGCAAAAACTTATAATCAGAGGAGATATGATAGTCAAATACTCCGTCTTTTGAGAAGGAACATGCAGCTTACATAAGAAAACGACAAGTTAAAAAATAAGTTGAAAAGTAAATAATTAAGAAGTAGATACGAACCATCCTTGAGCATCTGCCTTAGCTCCTTCGTCCTCTGAAAGTTAATTTCCTCGAGAAGCTGTTCCAGCATGGTGGGTCTGGCGAGTCCCGAGGAGGAGCTGCTCGCAAGAGTGACCATGCCTGTTATCCCGCTGTCGCAGTAGATCGTATCCCGGAAGTGCACTTGTCGTCACTTGGCCACGTAGCCAATCACAAGGGCCACGGGCGTGAAATCCGTCGAGTCGGGTCACGGTAGAGCGACGGAACCGAGGCTGACGGAGGTCATCGCGAGCCGGCTAAATGCATTCCCAGTGTCCTCCGGATCCAAACGAGTCAGATTGGCCAACTTCCGGCTACGCCGCGATCATCGAGACGTTCTCGAGGCCTGCCATAACGACGCGGCTCTCTGGTTTACCGATCACTAGCTGATTCGCGCGCTGATCCTACTCCACGCTCGAGTTTACGACCAACACTCGGCTCCTCTCCGCTGTCGCCGCTCGCTCGCTCGCACCTATCCGCTCGATAATCCCGCGCATGCGAGCGGACCCCAGAACGCGCGCGCGCCAGCTACGCGCCGCTTTCGAACGTGTTTTCCTCCCATGGAATGTGGACGCGGTTTCTCGGAGAATGCTGCAGAGTTTGCCACGGTTTTTCTCCTCGACTCGGTTGGTACATCGAAAAACGATCGCGCATAGATGGATGCACGGCCGCGATAAAGCTCTACTTCTTGCTGAAATTCTTTATCGAGTGTACTGTACATTTTCTTTTTAGGGTAACTATAAAAACTACGTAACTTTCGTTAACACTAAACCTATCGACGTATAATGTGTACTTAATTTGAAATTAAAAATGAAGTTGAAAAACAAATAAACAAATAACCACACATATTTATGTGTGGTTAAATTAGTACACAGTTAAATTAGTACACACGTTTATTCTTTATCTTGATGAGAATCAATGCTGATTTTAAGGAATGTACTTTAACCAAATGTGTTCCTTACAATAAGAAACTTATGAAGCGGTCATTTAACCGGTTTGGTAGTTTCAGTGTTAATTATACAATTTGTAAAATCACGGTATAACATCTAAAAATCGAGGAACCATTTCATTGATCTCCGTCGATATCGGTTCCCTAATTGACCTTCGAATGGTGCAAGCTAGGTACAGATAAGAGGTTTTTGGTAATTCTTTGATTCGAAGTCTTGATCGAAGGAAAATATTCTATAGAGATGTGGGTGTTTATCTGTCGTGTTATCTGGAAGACGTCGTTGCTTCCAAGGAGATACGACGACCCGAAATTGACCTCCTGACTCAAGATAGCGAGGATTCTCGACTAGAACGCTGGCCAATCTACTTTAACTTTGCGTGTATGATAAATTGGGGCAGAATAAACTCACAATATTCTTTATTTCGAGATAGGGTTCCAGGTAGGGATGTACGGATCTAGAAATGTAATGATCTAAGAATGCAGGAATATGCTGTAAAATAGGGATCTAGAGATATGAGATGAGGTCCAGACATGGAAAGAAATCTGAACCCATAAAAATCTTTACAACATTCGGTAGATCAAATATGTACTAACACGCACTAAAATATTTTAGTACCAGAAGTTTTATTGGACAGATCTCCTAACCTAACCTATATCAACGTTAAATTAAGGCTCAGAGTAATTCCGAATTCGTGGATTCTACATGCAGCTGTTCCAATTTAATGAGCTCGTACATTTGTAATTAAAGTGGAAATTAATAGGAAGCTTCGAAGGACATTTAGGAAGATTGTAAGAGCACCGGAAGGGTCAGAGGCGGCTGTTTTTCAAATGTCGACTTTCCTGATCCGCGATATCTGGCGTCCGGTTCGTCATCTCGTTTAGTCTTGCTTAACGTCTCGTCTCGTCTGGTGCACTCGTAGAGATTTCAATTTCTCGCAGACTACCAACGGAAAAGAAATCGACGGAGGTGCGGTATTTATTTATTTACGTGAATCGTTTTGAAGAGAGCGATGAATGCGGAGGGCGTAACAATATCTCGGTGATAAAAGGTGAAAGAGTCATTAGGGTGGTGAATCGTTATTCTCTTATCGCGTGATTAAGTTCTAATTACGGGGTAAATATATCATGTACGATGGAAATTCTTTGTTCATACACGAGCTGATTTCTTTTCTAAAATCTTCAGTTCCTTGAACGCTGATTTGTAATTTAATTTAATCTTTGGGGTGAAAACATCGGCGAACCGCTTACGAAACTGCATAGTTAGCGTTACGAAGCGTATCTAGCGATTTTTATGCGAGCGTCGTTAAGTAATCGGTGAAATGTGAACCACTTCGAATTTGGCCGTAAGCGAAACACCCCGAAGCGGTTGAATCGCGAGCGCGCGTGAAAGGGCGAGAGCCTCATAAAAGAAGCTGCATCCCGTTTCGCCCGACACTTTGAGCGTGGTAATTCATCACGTCGTACTGTGTTTTATCGATCGAAAAGTGTCGAGTATAGGTTTTCACGAGTTAAGTGCGTGACAAAGTTGTTTGTGCGATTGGAATCGGTGTAATTTCAGCGAAACCATAAATTCAAATACGGCATCCAAAGAAGAGGGTACAGATGAAACATTTATCATAAGGGGCTGTAGTCATTTATAAAACGGTACTTCCTTTTGAGACCCATTAAAATATAAACGAACGTAATATAAGTTTTATGACCAGATACAAGTTTCACAATGTTAGTTCCGTTAAAAATATCCTCCAGTCAATTTCTTATCTTTATTCGGTCACTATTTGCATCGTCATAGTGATACGAAACGAAAACAATTGTGAAATAATTCTAACAATCGATGCGTCAACATGAACGCTTTTTGTAACTTTTCATAACTTTTTACTGCACCTCGTTATTTCGCGTAATGTTTAACCGAGCGACGGAACGGTCATTACTTTTGATTGCAAACAATTAGCGATCGCCGTGAGTCACGCGTGAAGTCAGTCAGGGGCGTGAAACCCGACGGTGAAAATGAACTCTGCGTCGTTAAACGTGAATCGTTTTCGTTCGGCTCGTGAAATTCTACATCGATCTCCGCCGCCAGATTTAAGATTAATTCCCATCGTACGCGGAGAAACGGCGAAAGTTAAACTTTGTGAAATCGACTGATTAAAATATGTAAATCGAGACATCTTAACGTTGGAACAAATTTTGTGGGTATGTTTTATCACGGTGTGTCATCGCTTATAACGTGGGTAAACTATTCAGAATTTTTTAAAAATATTAAATTCAATCTATCGTATTTATACAACTTAGCATTGATAAATAATTTCAGTATCTTTATAAGACGTGCAAAATGTGCTGTCTATTATTTCTTGAATGTACAAAATATGACACACCAGTTGCGTCGATGAAGCCACCATGTATATAGCATAAGACGCACCAGGTGTGTCATGCATTGATTATATACACATGACACATCATGTACGTAGTATAAGACGCACCAGGTGTGTCATGCATTGATTATATACACATGACACACCAGGTGCGTCATTGACTACATACAGAATATGACACATTAGGTGCGTCATTGATAGAACTACATACTTATTATAAGACGCAACAGGTGTGTCATTACGTTTTAACGTAGAAGTTCCCACATTTTTCATACAAATCTTCCACAGACAATAGAGGAAAATAAGGTCACGGAATACTAAATACCCAGCTTATCGCGATACACTTTTGTACCAATTAACGCTAGCACGTCATAAGACGATACGCGCAACTGTCGTTCAACTAGCATGGAAAGTTTATCATCGTCGTTTTATCATTTCTCCTAAGCTTTCACTTTCGAACCGAAGCATTATCGCAAGACACCCCTAAATTGTTCGGTATCTGTGCGATTGGCGTCCCATGGCGGAAACTCGGTTTGGACTCGCCATCGTTTCCGGCGATTTGCTCGCCTAAATACTGTCGTCCTTGTTTCACCGATTCGTCACGAGTCCATCGTTCTAGAAACCTACACCTACATGCCGAGAGCGACGATCTCGAGAGCCGGTTCGAATCTCCCGACCCACTTCCGAGGCACGCTCGCGCGTAATTCGATGCATCTCTAGTTCTCTGCTGGATCATTAGCCAGCTGTACGTGTTCATTGTACTCGCCGATTTCGATCTTCCCAGCATTGGCGTAAGCTGGATCACCCGAAATGACTGAACCGCATTTCGTGGAAAGTTATTGCAATACGTGCACAGGGAGATCGGTTCACTTTCCTAAGGATGCCAATGTAGGAGAAAACTTGGGAACTTGAGAAAGTGAGAACTCGAGGATTCGAACAATTCCGAGTTTGAAGATTTGAGAATTCGGAAAATAGGGATATTTTAGAAAAATTTGAATATCCAACTAATTATCTACTTCCTGACCCACTAGTTTACACAAATGACAAGATCTCCTATCCTTATTAGGTCCTCATAAACGCGTCCTAGCTACGCCAATGTTTTTAGAACACGTGGATCAATTCATACGTTTCGCTGATGTTAGGGTACCCGGAGAGCGTGCGTTCTCCTTTTGTAATCTTTGTAACAAGTTTGACACGAGTCTTTCTGTAATATTCCTCTCCGAGCCAAATCCGTTTGCATTGTTCGCGTACCTGGAGATTGCGTTTTATCCACGAGAAGAAACGCGTTACGATTGTCGATTGCGTGAGAGCTGGTAAGAGTCGTCGGTGATAAATTAGCGTTGATTCGCTATCTGTCTTCTTCAGACCGATCATGATGGAGATGATTGAAGAGCGACTATTGTACGGAATAATTGCGCTGGAAAGATATGCCTTTGCCAGAAAGGGAGACTTCCTTTCATTTTTCATTGAACCGGGCTACAAGTAAATGTTCAACGCGATTTTAACCGTGAAGTTAAATTACGTTGTCAGAATTATCGGAAATTACCACTTCAAAGGGGTGAAATTTCAAATTTGAGGGAACCAAGTCACTAATTACTGGGTACAGAGTTTGATGCAACTAATTTCAAGCGGCTCGATCATTTCAGATCACACCATGTTGTTCCTGACTGTGACAGCATGTTTGGTGATCGCGGCTCAGGCAGGATGTCCCATGCGACCGACCGCGGAACAAAGTTCCGCTCCAAGAACTTCGGGCGATGGTGGTTACCGGATTCTCGTTAGTGGAGAAGCCGATAAATATGTTCCAAATGCAATTTACACCATCAGCTTGCAAGGTAATGATATTTACCATATTACATAAATTTCTCGTACATAAATCTGTAGTTGATCTTCGCCGATTTCAGGGTCTCGGACGCACGAGAGGCTACAACAATTCACTCGTTTCACGCTTTCGGTGAGTTCTCAGCACGCGCCTAACAATTTGGCTGCTCGTGTTGGGTACTTTCAATTGTTCCCGGATTCTCTGACAACCTTTAACGAAGATTGTGTGAACACCATATCGGAAGCTTCTGATTATCCAAAGACAGAGGTGAGTGGTAAAACCTATCACCTAGACGTGTCATCGCATGTGTAATCACTACATCACATCCTAAGCAACATACAACTCCAACGGTGTCTACAGTACCACCTACTCCTTTTTTAACGCTTTTTATCCCAGTGTATCGAGCACGCGAGTAGATAAGCGAGGAAATGTAAGAATCGCAGATAAATTTCCCGCTGTTGGCCTACAGCCAAGCTTCGGCTGCTCGATTCGTGGCCAGAAGCCGCGAATTTCCACAACGAGATACTAAAACGCTTTCTTACCTTGGCGTAGATCCAAGTGATGTGGAGGGCACCACCGACGGGATCTGGATGCGTTATCTTTACGGCCATGGTTTTGGAGAATAACGTGCGATGGTACGCCGAGGATGGTGCTTTAACTAAGACCTTCTGCGAGATGGGTGCTGCCGAGGTTGAAACACTCGACGTCGAAAAGTGTTGCGCCTGCGATGAAGCTAAATACTCGGTGAGCTGACAGGATGTTTTGAAAAAGCCACTTTGCATGTACACGTGTCTTACTTCGTTTATGTCATTCAGCTTGTAACAACGAACATACGGTACCGGTGTTATACTTCATGATTTAGTACTTTATAACTGATGCACGTACTTGTGATAGTAATAAATTATGGTCGTTTTCTTGAATTCGCGTTCGAAATCTCTGGAGTCGTACCAATAATTTTTTCATCGAACATGTTCCAGCTGATAATGGAGGGAATCTGGTCGAATGTGACCCACCCGAAGGACTTCCCGTTCTCCGTCTGGTTGACCCACTTCAGCGACGTGATCGGTGCATCCCACGTGCCCAGTTTCTCCTTCTGGGGCAAAGACCACATCGCCACCGACGGTTTTCGGCAATTGGCCGAGTGGGGCTCAGCATCCGGGGTGGAAGCCGAGCTCAGGGCTAGCTCGAATCAATTGAGGACACTCATCAAGGCCGCCGGCCTTTGGTACCCTAACGTGAACACCAACACAACCACCAGCTTCAGGTACATCATTCTGTTCTTCCGTCTGGAACAGTAAATGTACGAGTCTTTCCTTTCAGAGTGGACAAAAAGCACCCTATGGTATCCGTGGCTTCTATGCTGGGCCCTTCGCCCGACTGGGTGGTCGGTGTGAGCAAATTGAACCTCTGCAGGAAAGATTGCACCTGGACAAAAAGCGAGATCATTGACCTGTATCCGTGGGATGCTGGAACGGATAATGGAATTTCTTACATGTCACCTAATTCCGAAACGAAACCACGCGAAAAGATGAAGCCTATCACGACGCTGTACCCCGAAGATCCAAGATCGCCCTTTTACGACCCCACTGGAAGACCCATGTTACCGCTGGCCAGGTTGTACTTGAATAGAGAGAAGATAATTCCCAA